>NC_141689.1:2051491169-2052126169 GCF_964263255.1 Lissotriton vulgaris
GTTAGACTAACCGGCGAGTGATCTGAGATACCCCGCGGAGACAAAGAAATGGTCAATGCGTGAAAGACTACCATGTGCCCCGACTGAAAAGTATAGCCACGTTCCCCGGGGTGTTTGTATCTCCATCCATCAATAAGCCCCAATGCATTCAGGAACCCATTCATACGTGTGTTACCCGCCCCTACCGTTCTGCTTGGGTGGGGGTCAATTTCTCCATTCACTACGGAATTGAAGTCCCCTCCCACAATGAGTTCACCTTCTGGTAAATCCAATAAAAATGCGCTAAGAGCTGGAAAGGTCACGGAGTGGAGGGCAGGAGGAGCGTACACTGAGACAATATTGAACCGTCTTCCCTTGACACGCAATGGCAGCAACTATCCGGGCCTGGCGGTGAGGGGTAGGCACTAACCGAACGGACACAGGCTCATGAACCTAAGCTACAATGGCTTCTCCCCTGATGTCTGATCCGCTGGGCACTGTTGACACCTATTAACTCTGAATATTAGGCAAGAGCAGGTATTAAACAGGTAGTACAATTTGTGTGCTTTTTGTAAACTGACACTTATGTAGGTCATGTTTTGTAGACAGTAGTTCTGCTCCATTTTAGGTCCTGAAGAATCGCATGTCAATGAACTTTAAGCGAGAAACATGTTGACCATACTTCTTACACCCTAGTACTGTCTCGTACGTGGAAACCTAAGTTCCAGCAAGTACACACTAATCTTTATTTTTAATTGAGGCAAAGGACCACCAGAATAAATTTGTTTTCCAGTACCTTGTGCTTCATTTTACCGTCACTTGCACCGTCTACTCTGTTCTGCCCCCACACCCGCAATTCACCCATAGGCAGTTGGATAAAAAGATCTCTGCCAAACAGCCCCTCTTTGAGTTGTTGCCCTTTGGGAATTGCACCGCCTACCCAACGAGTAGCATTGCCTATGATGAAGCATGACACCTGCAAGGGTATGTGAGGCCATTATATCCAACACAATGGGTACCCTGGGGTAGTTCTCCAACGAGCACTCCCCCTGCACCTTAGTGACCACCTTGACCACCCCAGGAACAGCCCAGTCTTCCTTTGTTGACCTCATTGTCTAGGGCTCTGACTGTGGCTGGACCTTCCACTCATCCTTTGAGTGGTAATCTCAGCCCTCTGGATCATAATCGATCCCTACTCTCCCCCTCCCTTTTTAGGTTGAAGCCTGCGTTGCAGGGCATGGCCCTGCTGCAGGCAAAGACCTATTGTGAACAGGGGGATTTCAGAACTGCGTGAAACCACGCCCCCTTTTTCCATTGGCAGGCCTCTCGAAACGGAGGCCTGCCATTGGAAAAAGCTCCTGTTTAGCAGATTTGTCTGCTCTGGATCCCACCTCTCGAGGACTCCATGACCTGCCTTACGGTAGCACGACAATATTTTCAGAAATATTGCCTTGTCAACCATGAGGCAGGGCAGGGAGTCCTGGAGGGGCGGGATTCAGTATTATGTTTCCGCCGTTTTTTTTTTTTTTTTGGTTTCGTTTGTGCCGTCATTCCTGTGCGTCCCTGGGCGGTGGAGGAGGTAGGGGAGAGGTGGTGCTGGTTTTTCCAAGTTTATGAGGTGAAGCAGGCTCAGTGGTGAGAACTGGCATACATACACATGTTCCTCTTAGTGTGGGCAGTATCCCTTCTTTTGGTCAAAAAGTATCTTTCTCTTTTTAACTTTCTCCATCCAAAAACGTCAGCACTCCATTTAACTGTTCTGTCTCAAATGTATCTTTTTAGGTGACGCTAAAGGTTATTGTCGAGTGGGCGTGAATTGGCAGGCGCTGTATTGATTCCCTCCCAGTAGTGTGAATGAGGAGGGCGTAACAGAGCACACTTCTATATAAGGTTGGGGACAGCAGGTTGGCGGTAAAGAAAGTTGCCCTGGCAATTGAGGACACATACACCGAGTCGGGGCAGGGTCACAGTTTAAGGGTGGCGCTGGCGCATAAAGATAGAAGAAGGCTGACAGGGACGAGGGGGTAGCATGAGAAGGAGGAGGAAACAACCTCAGTCAACAGGGGCCTGAGAGTAAGATGGAGGCGGGGCCGCTCCCCGCGGAGGAAGGAGAAGGCGCCGCTCTCAGCATGCTTTGCGCTGCCGGTTCCTCCTTCATCTCCTGACAGCAGCACAGGCCGGACATAGCGGGCTACAGCAAGTACCTGACTCCGCGGAACTACACCTTGGCCGGTGCCGCTGCCTTGGTGCTCTTCCTGCTGATCCAGCGGCGCAGGGCAGCCACGGCCCTACGGTGAGAGCCGGGCGGAGGGGAGGATGGCAGAAGCTTGGCACACAGGGTGCAGTGTAAGTGGTATTAGCACCTGCACACTGAGAGGTCAACGAGCAAGTGACGCCCCCTTTAGACATGAAAGACACAGTTGTTTGACAGGGGCTGCCCTTTAGAAGAGCCCTGGCAGATCGCTGACCGCCAGCGAGACAGGCACTTGACTTCCATCCCCTTTCAGTGACCGCTAAAGCCACAGATCCTCTCCGCACCAGACAAGTGTCAGAAACAGCCCCAGACAGTATCAGGCTCAGCTCTTTGCCTCTCCCAGTCCCTGCCCCTCGCTTTCCTACTACCTGATCGATCTACTTGCGACCTCACAAACACATGTTAATGCATTACAATACTGCTTTATTTCTGCGACTGTAAGCACAAGTATTGACAAAGCTTAGCTGTTGACAACATGGCTTCGTGTTTTTAACAATCATTTCAATGTTACCAACTGCAAAGGGAAAACAAATGCGGGCTAGAGAGTAGAAGTGATTCCTTGCTGTAAAATGCGCACATTCTGTAATGACTAAGTGGTTCCATAACAATTTCAACCCTATTCTAATGCACACGCCTTACGACATCCTTCAAGGCCTGCTATGTGCCTTACAAAACAGCACCCAGAGTAATCCTACATGCTAGCTATTCAAACGTGTGAGATTTAAAGAAAAAATCGGGGGAATGTATTGTTCGCATTGATTATATTTATTGAAGCAGAGGCATGTTCAGTTTCGATTCTCGTCAGGGAGGGGCCCGGGTCACGTGATCTCCAGCGGGTTCTTGAAGACATGGTTCCGCCAGACCCTACGGTCCTTTCACGCCCCTGTCAGGAGAGAGAGAAGGGGAGAGCCCTCATGAAGAAGAAGGGGAGAAACACGGCAGAGCAGCCCTGTGAGTTGAACTTTATTTTTGAAAGATGTTTTCTTTGTTTTGCAGTGGTATAACTGGGCTGGGCCCCACCCCCGTTGATAATTACCATGGGGCGTTGAAACAGATATACAACGGGCCAGTTTACAGGCAAATCACACTTATCAATTTTTTAACATTAAATGCAAATGCTTAAAGGTAATCGATATCTGCCATTTAGTTCCTGTTTCCATTTCACATGTTCCATGAATGTGGCCCTCGGCTCTCGCCTTATAGCTATAAAGTGGGCTCAGGTCCATTCCTCGGCACTCAGAAGGTTCTGCCACTGGGATCCCAAACATTATAAGGGGGGAAGAGGCTTGGATAGGACAATTAGGAATTGAGTGAATGCATTACTCAACTGCAAAATATTTCCGTAATTGTGGAAAAGTCCTTCTGGAAACAGCTGCTGCTGCAATTCATGCGTCATGTACAATGTTTCAGTCCCCGGTTTTGGTTTGGTAGCAGCTGTAACTCGATGGTGGTGTTCATGATTGTAACCACATGTTTAAAATCAATAAAACGTCTATATTACTAGACGCATTACTTAATAAGCATTGGCAAAGTCAATAGGTCTCGCTTTGTGACCTATTTACTTTGCCAATGTACTCTAAACACGCTGCAAAGAATCCCTGATCCTGTGCAAAGTGGATAAAGTTAAACAAGCATTCCATCGTGGTTCAGTTTTTAGTCTGAAGCGCCAGGATACTCGTAGGGTGACAGTAAGCGCTATATAAGTTTTAAAATCAATCAATCAATCATTTGTAATGCTATAGGTCGAAACTTTCACCCATTGGTATTGTAATTGACAATGCTTTGTATGTATGTGCACTTTGTACTCAAAGTCGTTATTTGCACAATTTCAAAACACATAAATAAGAGGCATTGTCATTTACAATGCTAATAGCTCAAAATCTCGCAAATGCGAGACCTATTGCATTGCAAATGCTTGTTGTTGAATGGCAGCAAATCTCCCAAGGGTTTCCGTCCATACCTGATGCACAAATAGGGGGAATCGTTTCCGTACTAAGATACCGACCCCTCTGGAACCCGTGGAAAATTCTGAGTGCGCTACCATTTTGTATCCCCATCGGTCTAATGCCTTACAGGTCGGTCCCACCAGGTGCGTTTCTTGAAGCAATGCTATCGCCGGTGCAGCGCGTCTTGTATATTGCAATACCAATCCCTGTGTAATCTTATCTCCCAGCCCATGTACATTCCAAGTAATTACGGTCATAGGGGACACCGGAGTCATGGAGGGGGCGCTAACAGAGTCATCAATGAACATCAATTCCGGGTATTCCACCACCAGTACCACAATTTTCGAAACCATTCTCACCATCACACATCTCGCCAATCTTAACCAGCAATCGCAGCCCCAAACTGAAACTCAAAACAAAACTCAAAAAACCCCTACATTCCCGCCCCACAATACTCAAACCTACTAAACACCTTACCCGCAACTCCAGAAGGACCCCTCCCCACTCCCATTCACCCTCCTCCCTGCCTGTGGATGTAGAACGACCCACCCCCTGAAATGGCAGAGTGCCTTTACCCCCCCAACCATGCTTACTTGCAAAGGGGAACTGGGTCCCCCATCCATTGGCATTTTAAACTGTCAACAGTAAATCACAGCCCAAAAAACTGAGAGACGCCCTTATTAAGCATCAGAACATGTCTAGACATGTCTAGACATTCAATGAATCAAACACATTACACCCCGTTAATACCACAAAGCTAACCCCCTCCTAGGGATCCTGTATAAGCAAATTCCTTCACTTCCTCCACTCTACTTGCGTAAGGCCAAACTGGCATGTCCTGCAGTCAATTGGGGAGCCGTTTCACTCTTGTTCGTCTAGGCCACTCTGTTCTGTTGCAGCTCCTTCCGCCATCATGTTGGGGTCACCACAGTTCCGTCGTCCCCCTCTGTCGCGACGATTACCCCTCCAGTCCTCAACAGTAGTCCAGCCCTCCAGCCATTCCCAGGCCGCTTCCGATGAATCGAAGAACCGGGGTTTGCCATCCCACTCCACTCTCAGCTTGGCCGGAAAGAGCATTGCATACTTCATGTCTCTACTGCGCAACTCCCGCTTGACTTCTTGGAAATTCCCCCTTTGCGCATGGACTCTGGCCGTGAAGTCGGGGAAAAAGACACCTCGTAGTTATCAATTTTAGTGGCGGGCCAGATCTGGAACATTGCAAATACTGTCCCATCTCTGAAATTAAAGACCCTGGCGGTGATCGGCCGTGGTGGGGCCCCAGGTTTGGGCCGGCCGCCTGGCACCCTGTGTGCCAGCTCTATGGAAAAGTAGCTAGATAGCGCCTTGGGCTTTAGGTGTTTAGTGACTAGGTCCTCGACATAGAGGTCAGCCGCAGGCTCCTCCCTTTTCTCCGGAACGCCCAAGATCCGGATGTTGTTCCAGTAGGCCCTCCCTTCATAATCGTCCAGCTGTTGCGCCATTCTGACCTGCCGCTTCTCCATATCCTTCATTTGACATTGAAGCTCCGAAGTGTCATCTCGAAGTGCCGTCGTTGCCATCTTGAGTTCCTGTACTTTCTCGTTCATCTGTTTGAAGTCCGCTCGGAGCAGGGACACTTCTACTGTGACTGAGTCCACGGAGGTGCGCATTCCACCGATAGCCGCCAAGACGTCGTGAAGCGTCGGTCCCTGCTCGACTGGCCGGGTCTTCTCCGGCGCATCCTTGTCCGTCCTTGGGGAGTCGTCTAGGTCTCCACCCTTGATCCACGCAAATTTCGACAGCTGCTTCTGGGCATTGCTTCTAGAGCCCCTTCCCCCTGTCGCCATTCTCTAGGCCGCCGGGTGCCAACGCACTGTCCTATAAAATATAGACGCAATGTATAAACCACTGCTCTCCAGTACTCCGCAGCAATGGAAGGGATCTACACGGGGGGAGGGGTACCATCAGGGCAGTACCAAGTCTCGCAGGGCCTCTTATCAAGTCCTATAATTAACTCAACGCAGGCGGCAGTCCACCGCATGGTCCACAAAGTCCGCCGCTCCCTCTCTGCCCCCAAACCGAGGAACGCCGCTAAGGTCTTGAGCGGACAGGGGAGGGGCAAAACAGCACGCCCCAAAATCAACTGCTGCACACTGGGGGGGAAAGCATTCCGGAGAGGCCCTTCCCAGGGGCCCCTCAAAGTGATGTCGAGCCCCACAGGCGTCGGCCCAGTCCACCTCTCCCCGTCAGCCAGGCAATGAAAACAGGGGGGCCAAACCTGGCCTCCGCAGCGTTCCCAGACTCACTCAGTGTGCCCAGCCCCAGAGCACACAGTTACAAAATCAGGGAAGTGTTCCGGGGAAGGGGCCCGGGACACATCCTCTTCACCCTCTGAGCCCCTTCACCTCCCCGGGCTGCAAGGGCAACAAGTAGAGTCAGTCAATAACAGTGGGATGGCCTCCTCTCACTGTTACCGTCACAGAGGGGGCATCGATGAAGTCGCGGCGCTCCCGCCGCACTCACATTGCACTCGGGGGGCTGCCCACCGCCAGTATGCCCAGAAGCCGGGGCCTGGAGTTTAAAGGTGCCCCGGTTCAGGGCACTGCGCCCAATCTCACGTCGACGACGGGGGTCGCCTCCGCCGGTCGCAGCACTTCTTCCACCGCCGCCGCTCCTTACCGGCCACCGTTGTCACCATCTCACAGAGCGCCGCAGAACTGTAGCGTGACGGCGGGTCCGCTCGCACCCTCAGCCCACACCTCAGGCTAGCGCCGCTATCTCAGAATCGTGATCTCGGGAGCCGCCGCCTCACAGCTCCGCCGCCACAAGAGCAGGATCAGCTGCTGTTGGATCGCGCTGCAGCTGGGGGTACTCGGGCAGCTTCCCTTCCACTATTACGTCTATTCCTCCAAATTCGAGAGCTGTGGCATGGCTTTAGTGCCTTGGGTAGGGGAGAGCTCGGTCAGGCAGCAGCCATTACTCTCGGCTGCTAGCCACGCCCCCTTGTACATAGTATTTTTAAATTAATATATATATTTAAATGAAGAGAACATTTTAACACATGTTTATATACATTTTGTAAAACATTTGTACAGATTTTTGTACATTATTCCCAATTTTTTTAATTATAATAATAAATATTTATTTTATAATATTTATTTTTATAATTTTACAAAATATATAAATATATATATTTTGTTAAGTATTTTTATACAAGTAAAAAAATACATTTTTTTGACATAGTATTGATTTTTTTATGTGTAAAGGAATATTTTAATGTTTGTAATGTAAATCGTTTTGTTTTGTTTTGGGTCATTTATTTTGTTACCGCTTTAGGTCGTTTTGTCATTTGGATGAAGACAAGCTCGCGGTTGGGAGACACATCACGTCGCTGAAGGTAAGGTTTGTTTTATATGTTTTAAGTGTGTTTTATATTAATTTTGATAGTAGTTTGGTGCTATTTAGTGTAATTAGAAGTAAGTTACTTGTATTAGGCGTTTTATATGTTGTATTTACGTGTGGTAGATGTGCGTATTTTTAGAGTTGTCTAGGCTTGTTTGTAGAGTTAGGGGGTCATTAGGATGGCGGGCGGACTTTGCCCGCCCGCAATCCTCGTAGTAATAGGGACCGCCCGCCATGAGGGCGGGGGTCCCATGGGGGGTATTAGGATGTGCCCGCCACAGTGGCGGGCACATCCTGCATGTTAAGCATTGTGGCGGGCGGTGCTTTTAGCACCGCCCGCCACAATGCTTAAAAAGCACTTTTGCATTTGCATAATCAATGCTGCAGGCACTGCGCGGTGTCTGCCGCTTTGATTATGCAAATGCAGGGGGGTACCACAGGTACCCCCCCGTGTGAACCCTCCTACTCTCCTTCACTCTGGGGGCCAGCAGGGTGCCCCCAGAGTGAAGTCCGCATGCCTTTCAGTGGCGGCATTGCCGCCACTGAAAGGCATTGAAAAATGCCTATCATAATATGGCTGGCGGTGTCTGATAGACACCGCCACCATATTATTCCTTTTCCGCCCCGGCCGCAAGGCGACCGGGGCGGAAAAGCGGCGGACGGTCTTTCCGTCCTCCGAGGTCCCCCCGCCATACTAATATGGCAGGGGGAAATCAAGACTGGATGTCGGGCGGATTGCCCCCGCCAGGCTGGCAGTGGCCACGGGGGCAATCCGACCGACATCATAATGGGCCCCACAGTGTTTTGATGTTTAAAGTATACATAGGTGAAATCTAATGTTAGTATTACTGTTCGTAGGTGTTTATGTGTTGTTTTATGTGGGTGGGAATGTATGTTTTCTGTATTTTTATTTCAGGAGTTCGTAATATCGGAAGGAGTAATTTTTTTTTTTTAATGAAGTGTTTTAGTTTTATTAACTAATGTATTTTTAACACTTCTTTACATTTTTCAGTTTTCCTGGAGCATTTTTTCTATATTTTATATTTTTGGGTTTTTTTTATGGCTTTTCAAAGGATTATTCAGTTTTGGGACAGTTGTATTTTTTCCTTTTTTTTTTGGGCAACCTTTTAAAAATGAATTGTTTTGGTGAAAATGGATTCTACAGCCTTTGGGATACGCTTGGTAAGTTTTGTAATTTTATTTATTGTGGGTGGGTAATGTTTTTATTATTATTGTTATGTTTTATTTTATTTCAAATATTAATGTGTGTATATATATTTTATAAAATATTACATATATATTGCACACATTTTTGAGATAAAATATATTGTTATTTACATTTTATTGTTTGTATTTTTTCATTACTGCTTTGTTGTTTATAGTAATTGAAAGTTATGTTTTGGCTATTATGTTTAGGTATTCAATGCATTTTGTGCTAGGGTACAAATGTACTTGTTGTTCTAGGTATTTGTGCATGTGTTTGGTTTGTTTAGATGTTTTGGGAGTTAGTTCAGCAATGGATTGTTCCATTCGGAACTCTTGATAGCTTTGTTCCCTTTGTAGGCATTTAATACATTTTTCTAAACTTGGTTTAGTTTAAGTATGGGCGAAATTTGCAAATTCGCGGTCCACGAATTCGCACAAAATCAAATTCGCGATCCGCAAAATTTGCGAATTTGTGCGAATTTGCAGATTTCTTATTTTTTTGTGTGTTCGCGGGATTTTTTGCGTATTCGCGAGCCGCTTGTAGTGGTTCGACCGCAAACTTACCCATTTGGTCTTACATGGGCGTGGCCATCTTGTTATCGTAGCGTATTTCCGGTTCCGGGGGCTAGTTGCATGCTCGCGTTGTGTTGCTTATGGGTTCGCGGGCGTTTTTGCGTGCTCGCGGGGGAAATGTCGCGCGAACTTACCCACGCGGTCCTCTATGGGCGCGGCCATCTTGTTTTTCATTCATTGCTATGGTTTTGGGCATGCTATCCTTTCAATCGATCTCTAATCTTTGCAATCCTTTGTATTTCTGAACTTTTTTTGCTTATTATCTATCTCTCTATTTTCCTACATCTATATTTTGTGTTTTTTTCAACTTTTTGTTACTTTATTACCTACTTTATTTGTTTAGCTCTTTCTTATTTTATTTCATTTTCACACCTATTCTTTACTTCTTGTGCCCAGGACCATGGCAAAGGGAGCCGGGAAGGGCCCAGCACCCTGTAGCCGGCTCCCTTGCGGGTGTTTGAGGGGGGAGCAAGTCCAGGCCAGGGAGCTCTTCTCTGCGGTGGAGGTGTCCGCCTTGATGTTTTATGTTCAGCGACACCTCCCTAAGACTGTGGCAGCAGGTGGGAGGATTGCTTCCGGTTATGGCCTCCGGGAGCATCGCCGGCTGTGGGAGAAGGTGTGCCGGGCCATGCATAGGGAGTCTGGGGTCCGAAGCACCTACCAGCAAGCGACGCACAGGTTGTCTGACATCCTCGACCGGGAGCAGGACATGCTCCACCTGCTAGGATTTGAGATCCCTGGCCTTGGTGAGTAGCTATTTAATAACTACTTTGTTTTCTTCTGCTCTGTTATATTGCTAATCTATTTTTTCCTGAAGAGTACGAATGCTGCTGATTCGATTACATTGCAGGTAAATTAATGTTTAAATAGCTTCTGTCATTGCAGGTGCTCGTCTGGTTATTGGCGTTGCTACTATGCTTACTTGTTTGCAACTTTTTGCTCATTTGAGAGCTAGAGACAGTAGACTCAAGTCTAGTCCTTCTTTATACTCCTGCCACTTTGAAGAGAAAGTGGTGGATTTATACGTTGCGTATATTATTTATTACTTGTTATAGGACATTTGTTAGTGATCTGCAATCATGATGACGGACTGTGTCTGTCACGCGACCTCCCGTGCTACTGAGTGATGGCAGACGTAGTAGAACCTTTTTGTTGTTGGTGTAGTTAGTGAATTACATAACTTTCCTATTAGACGGTCTGCGAATCCTGCAATACTGTACTCCTAGTTGACCAGATCAGATGCAATTGTTGTTAATTTGTTTCCCCGAGATAATTTTAGATTGTGTTCAAAGAAATCAAATATAAAAAAAAAACAATCATCCATGTTGTGTTTCTTTATTTCATGATCATCAGCGCCTCCCAGGAGCAAGACGACTGAGACTCCGGTGGAAGAAGGTGGACAGGATCGGTCCTTTGCAGGCTCTTCTGCTGGCCCCAGTAAGTTGTTCTATTGTTATATTAATACTTATACTTCCCTAACTTTTACAGCTCCTATTCATTACAAACTGTTTCCTAATTCTATGTTTTACAAAATAGTCTTTGATCTTCTTCTAATCTAGACTACTTTCTACATTCTTATCCTGCCTCTACCATCACTCTCTGTGCTACTACTATTTACGATTATGAGTCGGTCTGTGTAGGTAGCTAAGCTTGCCCAGTCGGCAAACGGTGTTAAACAAAACTCTAATACAGCAATAGCTCTAGGCACTGAGTGCAGTCCTCTGGGTTGCCCTTGCTGTCTATTTCAGTCTTCTTAATGTAAGTGATTTAACAATTTCCAACAACAAAATATCATTGTTTACACCAAGTAAAAGGTAGCAGTTGCTTTTTTGATTTGAGAGGAGCACATCCCATACCGCTAGTGTTTCAGGGACTATTCTGCACATAAAGAAGTATGGACAAGAGAAATAGGACATTGTTGATGATAGGTGCAGTTCGACTTTTGACATACCTCAGTCCGAACAGAAGTTGAACCCCCAATCCCCTGACTGACTATCTAGTGTGTCTGACAAATGATTTTACGACCCAGAAGAACAGAAGAAGACTACCGCCGAGTCCCGGCCTATCTGAGTCACTGGAACATGACTGCAAAGTACATTAGTTCAAACCCTTCCGCTCACTCACTCGTGAACAAAAACCACACAGTGTTTGCTAGTTTTAAAGTTTTATTTTCAATTAAGAAATGAAAACATCATTTCTTTATTTTTGATAGCATAGTATTCGGAGCGAGCAATGGTGATGGATGAAGATGACGTTAAAGTTTAAACAACATTCCCATGAATGAAATTAGTATTACTCAAACTTAATAATAGTTAACAGTCACATGAAATTATTAGAATAACTGTGCGGGAGCCCCCACCTTCTTTAAAGTACTTAAAGTACTGCTGGGGATGACTTGCTAGAAGTTGGTGAATCGTCCTGTTGGCAGAAGGGCAATGGAATCTTCTTTCTGTAATTCGAAAAATGGTGCACGTTAAGCAAGCATTCATCAGTTGTCGTGAGAAGTGTAGCATTTAATGGAATAAGGATATAAAAGGTTAACACCCTCCCCAAAATCGTTACTTTTTTCAATCCCAGTAATAAAAAACGTGTTATGTAACATTTTCTTCCATTACGAGACAAAATAGGGGGTTGTGTATGGCATCTGAAAATATGACATGTTTTTCCTAGAAGTCACAACATCTGATGCGGCACAGATGACCACCAGTGCCGGGGCCAGCAGTGCGGAGGGGTCCACTCTAGGACTGGAAGCGGCGGCGCCAACAGGAGGAGCTGGGGGGGAAGACTCAGCGGCGGCGGAAAGTTATTATACGCCTTACTTATTGAATTTGTTTTTGAGTAGGCTCGCAAAGGAGTGTATGATGTACACTAGTATAACTACACTGTACTGTTAAGAACAGTTACTAATTTAGAACTACTTTTTGGGCTATCACGGAGAAGACAGTCAATCTTGACTTGTAATAGCATTAGCAGCGGTACTTCTCGGGTAAGCAATGGCCCCCTCGATTTCACTTCAACTCAGCTGGCAAATTTTTATTGTGAAGCCAAGTCATATGAGATGTAGTTTAGGGATGTGAAGAACAAAAAGTGAAAAAAGGGTGAAACGAAGGACGAGCGAGTCTTAATATTTATGACTGTAAAGAAAGTTTTTTTTTTAATACAAGTCAAGATAAGAAGACGGTGGATTCCAAAATATAATGAAAAGGGTGTTAGTTGGTTGTTGACAAAAAGAAAGTTTGGTACATTTGAGACATTAAGAAGAATCATAGACGTACTTTGGAAGCCTGGATGTTATCTTCTTTTTCCTCATCGGTAGCAGAGGTGTATGATGTAGTAGATTTACAAAAGGGGGTGGTGATGAACAGAGTGTCTGAATTGAGCAGACCACTCTTACCCAGTCCAAAGATCAGGGCTTGATCCATCACCGTTATTTATCTCACTGCCCCATCCCAGCTCAGAACCTGGCTATATGCAAATCAGTCTGTCCCTGGCCCAGTGCATCATGGGAACAGGGCAGACTAAACTACCAAGCCAATTCTTTACCAGAAAGGAGACAAGCTACCGGGGACCGGTTTCTGGCATTTCAGCCTCTTCGGCCCGGCTTGCTTGAATCCTGATGGAGCAGTGAGAAAGGGACTCATGTCTGAGTATACCCTGCCACACCTATAGTGGCCAAAATCGATTTACAAAAGGGGGTGGTGATGAACAGAGTGTCTGAATTGAGCAGACCACTCTTACCCAGTCCAAAGATCAGGGCTTGATCCATCACCGTTATTTATCTCACTGCCCCATCCCAGAAGAGGCTGAAATGCCAGAAACCGGTCCCCGGTAGCTTGTTTCCTTCCCAGTGTAAGAATTGGCTTTTGTAGTTTGGTTTGCCCTGTTCCCATCATGCACTGGGACAGGAACAGACTAATTTGCATACAGCCAGGTTCTGAAACTGGGATGGTGCAGTGAGCTAAAAAACGGTGTTGGATCTAGCCCTGATCTCTTGACTGGGTGAGAGTATTCTGTTTAATTCAGAGACTCTGTCCCTCACCACCCCTTGTTGTAAATATTTTTGTCCACCCTAAGCGTGGAAGGGTATACTCAGATGTGAGTCCCTTGCTCATTGCACCATCAGGATTCAAGCAAGCCGGGCCGAAGAGGCTGAAATGCCAGAAACCGGTCCCCGGTAGCTTGTTTCCTTCCCAGTGTAAGAATTGGCTTTTGTAGTTTGGTTTGCCCTGTTCCCATCATGCACTGGGACAGGAACAGACTAATTTGCATACAGCCAGGTTCTGAAACTGGGATGGTGCAGTGAGCTAAAAAACGGTGTTGGATCTAGCCCTGATCTCTTGACTGGGTGAGAGTATTCTGTTTAATTCAGAGACTCTGTCCCTCACCACCCCTTGTTGTAAATATTTTTGTCCACCCTAAGCGTGGAAGGGTATACTCAGATGTGAGTCCCTTGCTCATTGCACCATCAGGATTCAAGCAAGCCGGGCCGAAGAGGCTGAAATGCCAGAAACCGGTCCCCGGTAGCTTGTTTCCTTCCCAGTGTAAGAATTGGCTTTTGTAGTTTGGTTTGCCCTGTTCCCATCATGCACTGGGACAGGAACAGACTAATTTGCATACAGCCAGGTTCTGAAACTGGGATGGTGCAGTGAGCTAAAAAACGGTGTTGGATCTAGCCCTGATCTCTTGACTGGGTGAGAGTATTCTGTTTAATTCAGAGACTCTGTCCCTCACCACCCCTTGTTGTAAATATTTTTGTCCACCCTAAGCGTGGAAGGGTATACTCAGATGTGAGTCCCTTGCTCATTGCACCATCAGGATTCAAGCAAGCCGGGCCGAAGAGGCTGAAATGCCAGAAACCGGTCCCCGGTAGCTTGTTTCCTTCCCAGTGTAAGAATTGGCTTTTGTAGTTTGGTTTGCCCTGTTCCCATCATGCACTGGGACAGGAACAGACTAATTTGCATACAGCCAGGTTCTGAAACTGGGATGGTGCAGTGAGCTAAAAAACGGTGTTGGATCTAGCCCTGATCTCTTGACTGGGTGAGAGTATTCTGTTTAATTCAGAGACTCTGTCCCTCACCACCCCTTGTTGTAAATATTTTTGTCCACCCTAAGCGTGGAAGGGTATACTCAGATGTGAGTCCCTTGCTCATTGCACCATCAGGATTCAAGCAAGCCGGGCCGAAGAGGCTGAAATGCCAGAAACCGGTCCCCGGTAGCTTGTTTCCTTCCCAGTGTAAGAATTGGCTTTTGTAGTTTGGTTTGCCCTGTTCCCATCATGCACTGGGACAGGAACAGACTAATTTGCATACAGCCAGGTTCTGAAACTGGGATGGTGCAGTGAGCTAAAAAACGGTGTTGGATCTAGCCCTGATCTCTTGACTGGGTGAGAGTATTCTGTTTAATTCAGAGACTCTGTCCCTCACCACCCCTTGTTGTAAATATTTTTGTCCACCCTAAGCGTGGAAGGGTATACTCAGATGTGAGTCCCTTGCTCATTGCACCATCAGGATTCAAGCAAGCCGGGCCGAAGAGGCTGAAATGCCAGAAACCGGTCCCCGGTAGCTTGTTTCCTTCCCAGTGTAAGAATTGGCTTTTGTAGTTTGGTTTGCCCTGTTCCCATCATGCACTGGGACAGGAACAGACTAATTTGCATACAGCCAGGTTCTGAAACTGGGATGGTGCAGTGAGCTAAAAAACGGTGTTGGATCTAGCCCTGATCTCTTGACTGGGTGAGAGTATTCTGTTTAATTCAGAGACTCTGTCCCTCACCACCCCTTGTTGTAAATATTTTTGTCCACCCTAAGCGTGGAAGGGTATACTCAGATGTGAGTCCCTTGCTCATTGCACCATCAGGATTCAAGCAAGCCGGGCCGAAGAGGCTGAAATGCCAGAAACCGGTCCCCGGTAGCTTGTTTCCTTCCCAGTGTAAGAATTGGCTTTTGTAGTTTGGTTTGCCCTGTTCCCATCATGCACTGGGACAGGAACAGACTAATTTGCATACAGCCAGGTTCTGAAACTGGGATGGTGCAGTGAGCTAAAAAACGGTGTTGGATCTAGCCCTGATCTCTTGACTGGGTGAGAGTATTCTGTTTAATTCAGAGACTCTGTCCCTCACCACCCCTTGTTGTAAATATTTTTGTCCACCCTAAGCGTGGAAGGGTATACTCAGATGTGAGTCCCTTGCTCATTGCACCATCAGGATTCAAGCAAGCCGGGCCGAAGAGGCTGAAATGCCAGAAACCGGTCCCCGGTAGCTTGTTTCCTTCCCAGTGTAAGAATTGGCTTTTGTAGTTTGGTTTGCCCTGTTCCCATCATGCACTGGGACAGGAACAGACTAATTTGCATACAGCCAGGTTCTGAAACTGGGATGGTGCAGTGAGCTAAAAAACGGTGTTGGATCTAGCCCTGATCTCTTGACTGGGTGAGAGTATTCTGTTTAATTCAGAGACTCTGTCCCTCACCACCCCTTGTTGTAAATATTTTTGTCCACCCTAAGCGTGGAAGGGTATACTCAGATGTGAGTCCCTTGCTCATTGCACCATCAGGATTCAAGCAAGCCGGGCCGAAGAGGCTGAAATGCCAGAAACCGGTCCCCGGTAGCTTGTTTCCTTCCCAGTGTAAGAATTGGCTTTTGTAGTTTGGTTTGCCCTGTTCCCATCATGCACTGGGACAGGAACAGACTAATTTGCATACAGCCAGGTTCTGAAACTGGGATGGTGCAGTGAGCTAAAAAACGGTGTTGGATCTAGCCCTGATCTCTTGACTGGGTGAGAGTATTCTGTTTAATTCAGAGACTCTGTCCCTCACCACCCCTTGTTGTAAGTATGATGTAGTAGAGCAGAGGCTGAGTGGATGAAGTATGGCCAGTGGCAGTGCCAACCCTATAGAAAAGTAAGAACTTCCTATCTCCACCTGCATGTACTGATTAAAGTACTGCGAGTCTGCGTCTTCATGGCTTGTGTCTGTATTTCTTGGGTGCAAGCTGATTGAGCTGCCATTATGCCGGATACCACAAGTTCACGTACTAGTAATTTCTTTTGCAAAACAAGAGAAAAAAGTAGATTAGATGCTACTCCAAAAAAGCTCACCCGCAAGGAGATGGCTGTCCGGGCCAGGGCCCGTAAGCTGGAGGCTATTAGTGCCGAGTATCGGCGGCTGTGGGCTCGGGAGCAGGAGGAGACAGCAACCACTACATCCTCCTCCAGTGCCCCCGGGTCCACCAACCAGAAGCCTGCAGCCAAACGGAGCCGTGGCCCGACAGCCTCCTGCCGCCGCCGCATAGCAGCAACAAAATCAGCTGCCCTCCCAGATCCTGGATGGTACGTCAGCGCCGGCTCCGTAAAAGAGTGGAATACCTGGAGCGGTTGGGCGAAAAACATCAGCGCCAGCTCCGGGACTTCCACAAAGAGCTGTGGGACATGCAGCACCAGCTGCCCACACTACGCCACCGGAAGAAGTGACTGTCCCGTGCCCCTTTTTTAAAGACTGTTGGGGGGTGGGAATTGGGTGTTTGGGAAAGGAGACTTTTGGACATTGGTTTGGTTCGTGAGGGGGGTGAGTTGGGGTAATTTATTTTATTTTTGTGGCAACATCAATAATATTTCTTAATTATATTTTTCATACCAAAACACAGTATACGCGTTCATATTATTTTGTGTGGGGATTGGCGGTGGTTACTGGACGTTTGGGTTCTTCAAACTTACCAGCATGAATGAAACCGCTAGTCCAGAAATGTACCAAAATGCAAGTAACCGAGTTAGTGAATTCAGTAGCCCTACTTCTGTACTTTACTAGTAGTACTGTCAGTCTCTTCTCTCCTCCTAGTCCTGGCCCATTATTCTACCTCTCCAAAATGCTTATCTTACCTGTGATTCGTGTTTGAGAATAGGGGTAACCACAGGGCTGCCTGCATTGCAAATGTTGATTAAGGTTGGTCGTTGACTTGAATCCTCAAGGGATGCAACAACATTGTTGTGCTGATAGCAGTAGTGGTACACACTGGCAGTAGCAGCATATGAAAAAAAGGAAATAAAACATTGAGTGGCCTGAGCGAAGCATTAGTAACAGTACAATAGATAGTACGGTAGAGAACAGTGCCATAAATTGTAGCCTAAGCAGTGCTAAATTAATGTAAATATAAGTAGTAGTTGCGTGGAGTTTGACTGCTTTAAGAAATTAAGGCAAAGGACACATCAACCTAACATAAGCATTAGGCATTTGATTCTTCACGTCGTGTAGGAGGAGGATGTTCTTGATGATCATCAATCCACGATGGCACACATGAACTTCTGATTGGAATGATTTTGGTTGCTTTGACCTTATCCTCCCCAGCAAGTGTGTGAAATGTATTGTTGTTGTCAGTCACACCTCAATGAAATACCACACAGCCCGGGGGAAGAGGGTTAGGGTTTGCAAATTGGATGGGAATGGGGTTTTTTGGGAAAGTTTGGTAGAGAGGAAAAAAAACACAGCATGGACAAACAACAAATGAAGAGAAACAAATCTTAGGATTTGAAGATATTGATCAATCTTAGGGACATAAAGGAAGTGCACTACTGCATGCATGAAGTTGTTTGCTAAATGGATGGTTAGGTTACTGAAAAGTAGTACTACTACTTACTAGAAACTACGAAGAAACAAGTTGACAGTACAGGGCTGCAGTAATTACACAATTTCACTTGCCTCTCTGCCCTCAGAGAGAATAAAGATGTATTATTAGAACATTAAATTAGTTTTAAAAATAACAAAGACTTATCAAATAGCTGGAGGGATGAATTTGAAGCAGCGATCAAACAAACCCACAGAGTCACACTCGTAGAAGTAAGTTCAAGTTCACAACAATATCATTTAAAAGATAAGGAGAATTTAAGAGGATACTGTAACTGTATGTTGTAATTGTCCTGTTGAATTTGTGTGAAGTTGATGCATCCAGCCATTCTTCTTATTCGCGGTACTCCTTCATTCCATCGGATGCACCGTCTATCAATCTTGGTGACCAGACACACTGTCCACTGCCTGCCTGATGCGGAATTGCGGATCGCTAATGGTAAGCTTGAGTGCATCGTTCGATGGCACAGGGTTAAAGCCTGTCCGTAATTGTTGATGGAAAAACACAACAGTAAGTTATAAAAAACACCACGTATTAAAAATAATATAAGGTACGCTGTGTAGTGCAAAAATAACACTTTCAGTTTCAGAGGTGACAGTATCACTCCCTAAAATCTATAACACCCCACATTACCCTCCCAAAAACGTGCAGAATACTGCTACTTACCTACCTCGCAGAGGCCTAATTTCAAATCGTGCCAAAACGCACTCCAAGTATGCCCCAAACCCCCCTTTCCCACCATGGATTTTCATCAAACAACTCGCAACCAAAATTAGACATTCCCACGAGTGCTCCAAGACCTCAGAACCCAGTCGCAAAAATGTAGAACACCCCCAAACACATGCAATGCTGCTAACCCTAACGAGCCCTAGGTTAAAAATAGTGCCAAACGCTTTCTGCAACTAGGACAAATCCCCCCTTTTCCACCATGGATTTTCTTCAAACCACTTGCAACCAAAATTAGGCATGCCCAGCATTGCTCCTAGACCCCTGAGCCCCCCCCCAAATGCCAGGAACCCCCCAAACAGCCGTCCGAAAACACGAAAGTGAGCGAATAGTTTGAAAAGTGAAAAACGTTTTCACCATGGATTTTCTCCAAACCACTTGATTCCGATATTAGACCTTCCCCGCATTGCCCCCAGACTCCACCCGCAAAAAAGCAAAACAGGCAAAAAGCAAAAATAGGCCCTAACTCCCCTTTTCCACCATGGATTTTCTGAAAAGCAAATGCAATCAAAATTAGTCTGTGCCAGCAATGCTCCCAGACCCCAAAACCCACCCACAAAAACTTAGAAGCCCCCCAAACAGCCCCCCAAAAACAGGCAAGTGAGCAGAAACGGAATACCTTTTTCACCATGGATTTTATCCAAACCACTTGCGCCTGATATTAGACCTTCCCAGCTATGCCCCCAGGCCCGTCAACCCACCCGCAAAAAAGTAGAACACCCCCAAGCAGGCAAAAAGCAAAAATGCAAACTCACACTTAGAAAATTTTCAACCAACCAGTCAACATCGGTCCAAACGCGCTCTGCAGATAAGCCCTAACTCCCCTTTCCCACCATGGATTTTCTTCAAATCACTTGCAATCAAAATTATGCTATCCCGGGAGGAGCCAAGCCAGCATCCGAAATGGCAGCATAGCCGCTCGGCTCCGTGAGCCCTTTCTCCCTGCACGCCCATCCTGCTGTTCGTCCTGAACTATAACGGTATATTTGGATAATAGGAGAGCGTTCACCTACCATCTGCTCCTGAGACTCCTGCGTGCTGTGAATCCGGAGAATTTCCCACCCATTGCTCAGCGGCCCGTGAGGTGACGAAGCTGGGGTGTCGATTGCAACGGGCGGCCGGCCGCGACTGCAACAACAGCGGCCGCCTCTGGTGGTGTGGAGTCGGTCGGAGGGTGCCGTTGTCTTGGAAGGCCGCTGAAGGCAGCAATAGCCCGGTGCCTTGTCGAAGAGCCCTGGGGGCCTGAGGGGCATACTGGAGTCGAGGGGGGTGTGTGGCTCCTGGCCCCCCTCTTTCGGACTCCGTGCCCGGACATAACCAAGGATCGCCCCCGAGACAGGCGGGCGGGCCCCAGGGGGTGGCATGGTCTTTTGTTTAGCCTTTTGGTGGCTCTCCCTGGGGTACCCGCCTCATAACTTTGTGTCCCGGGCGTATATTCAGCGGCGCCCTGTGCTGGGGCCGGTCCCCACAGTGAGGTGCAGAGGGACGGGGCCGAACTGATGAAGATGGCGGCTGACACCCCTCATCACGAACTGTGCCCCGATCGGACGGCTGCCGTAGACACGGAGATGGGATGCTGGCGGCGCACAATGGAGCCCGCACCCAAAGACGTCTTGGCCGCCCTATCGGATCTACGCGAGTCCCTGATTTGCAATGCCGGTGACCTGGATCGAAAAATGGCCGCCATTGCTGTTTCACCGCCCTGTGAGGACATAGGACGATTTCAATGGAGTGCCTCTGTGCCCGTTTCTACTTTCTTGGGGAGGACTCTGGGCCCGCCTGGGTTTCGGGACCTGCCGAGAGACCTGGTTGCTTCGTCCTCCCTGGACAGTGCAGATGTACCCGTGAGTGCCTCCTTGGGACACATGCCTAACCTGAGCTTAGGGACGAGCTGCTGTTCTTCTTTTCGAGCCGCCCCATCAACACTGCGGTATTTGCCGGACGGTGAGATTCCCTCTTCATGGATGGTATTGCTGTACTTGGACTTTGTGACACCCGCGGGCGTGGTATTACTGCCCTTGGACTTCAGCTGCACACGTCTGGATGGACTCGAGCGGCTGACTCTTTTTTTGGTATTACTCTGGCCAGATTCGCTCGGATCCTCCAGATCCTCCAAAAAGTACTGTATATCGCTTGACAAGGGATCATTGGGTGGTTCCGTTGTTAGACGAGGCCCAGGGTGATGCATTTTAGGTTTCGGTTGCCCTCACGTTAACTGACGGTGCTTTGGGTGTGTTTGTGTTGGGGTTGTATTACTGATGTACTTGGTACTTGACATTCTCCGTGATACTCCATTTTGCTTTTGGACTTCTCCCACGTGCAGGGGTGATGGGCGGGACCGGGGGCGACGACTTTGTGGGCCCTCCTCCATCTATGATTCTTGTCTTTTCTCTTTTTCTTTTCTAAATTTCGGGTTCCATTAGGGCGACAGGCACGCGGCTGGGGGGGTAGGCCTTGGCCTTCCGCGGGTGTGCAGGGTGGGGGTAGGGGGGTGGGATTTGTCCGTTCTTTGTTTCCATGGCCCTTTAGTCTTTGTCTTTTTCTATAGTGTCGTCTTCGTTCGTGGTTCCTGTAACGTATATTGCTTTGAGGGGTGGGGTTGGGGTTTGCTTTCCACCGGATTTGTGCCAACGCCTCTCCTGATTTGTGTGTCTTAACCCCACTACTTCGTCTAGAGCTATATTAATTGTGGATACCCTGATTTGCGTGCTGGGTTGTAGGACCACGTGTGATTGTATGGCACTATTTCAGTTTCCTATATTAAAAAATGAACCTCTGTAATCCTGACTTCGGACCTGACCGTACGCTCATGTGTTGTTCTCCTGATATACATATCGTTCCGGCTTTTGAACTGTTCCGATTCTCCGTATTGCTTGCTATACTTTTACCCTGTTTCGCGGCCAGCTGAGAAGGTTGTAGGCCCGTACCTGTACTTGATTGCAAGATAAATAAAGGTTCACCAAAACAAAAAAAACAAAAAAAATTATGCTATCCCGGCAGTGCTCCCAGACCCCCTACCCCCACAAATCTAGAACCCCCCCCTAACAGCCCCCCAAAAACACGTAATACTGCTAGGCCTCTGTTTAAATTTTGCCTAAACGCTTTCTGCAACTAGGCCCAAACCCCCCTTTTCCACCATGGATTTTTTTCAAACCACTCTCAATCAAAATTAGACTATCCCCGCAGGGCTCCCAGACCCCCCCACAAATCTAGAACACCCCCAAACAGCCCCACAAAAACATGCAATACTGCTAGGCCTCAGTTTAAATTGTGCCAAAACGCTGTCTGCAACTAGACCCAAACCCCCCTTTTCCACCATGGATTTTCTTCAAACCACTCGCAATCAAATTAGACTATCCCAGCAGTGCTCCCAGACCCCCCGACCCACCTCCACAAATCTAGAACACCCTCAAACAGCCCCCCAAAAACATGCAATACTGGTATATTCAAAACATGGCAAATTGCGCTGTTCACAAAAAATTGCTGTTTTCAGCACTTCCACTACTTCGATCCTCTTGAAACTTACCTGGACACTTGTTCCAGCGATTCCCAAGAATCTCAGCAAGGCAGAACAAAATCGAACCACTGCGCTCTTTGAAGGAGAAGAAGGTTTATGACTAGTTTTCACTTAGTTTTCACCCAAACACAAGCGCCCGCAAAACACCAAAGGCCAATATTCTGCCAATTCTGGACCAAAGAACACCAAACCCCCCTAAAACCTTGCCAACATCATTATGAACGAGCCTGCATCGGGCCCCGAGCCCTAGACTCAGCGGGAACCTTACCAACTTAAACCCAAAAACCGTAGTAAATCGCACTGAACCCTAAACCCTTGATATGCTTTGTCTGTCTGTGTGAAAGAGCCTAGGTATGCTACATGTCAAGTCAAGTCAAGTCAAGTCAGAGAATTTATATAGCGCACTACCTACCCTTGACCGTCTGCATGGCCCTGCCTCAAGCATGGGCCAAAAATCCGTTCCGCTGAAGATTTTGCGATTTTTCGGTAATTTTGCAAGATTTGCGAAAAACAGCAAATTTTGCAAACATAACGGATGTTTGGCCCAAGCTTGAGGCAGTGCCATGCAGACGGTCAAGGCAGGCACCACTGAGGGAAGCAACCTGATGTAGCATACCTAGGCTCTTTGTCAGACAGACAAAGCATATCTAATTGTATGCAGCAAGCCACATAGCCCCAATGTTACATGAACTGCTGTCTGGAGTGGACTCTGCCTGGCATAACAACAGTACACTGCCTCGCCCTCGACCACGAATAGACAGACATGTAGTTCTGCTGTAGTTGTTGTTGTAGACTGGTTTACCTGTTTGCCACTCACGAATTGGCCATAGTTCTTCCGTAAACCGATGCTGATGATCCATCCATCCCAGTGAGTGACTGTAAAGAAAAAAGATATATTATTTAACACCTTGGCTGCTAGGCGTTTTCCCCCTCCTGTGCTGGGAATTACCATTTTGCTGTTTCCATGACGAGCTCAGCTCGTCATCAGCACACGACACCCGTGGGTGATGACGAGCTGAGCTCGTCATCAGCATCGAAAGGGTTAATCAATCATCATGGTATATTGGCAAGTGAGTCCACTCCAAGGACATTTTGCATATTGTAAAATGCAACATAGTGGTCCCTGAATTTGTAGTACAATTTGAATTAAACAAGGTAAAAAAATAGAGTAGTTGACATGAGTTACAATTACTGTGTAAAAGAATAAATAATTAAGACAAGACATTTGAATCATCATTTAATGCACAAAAAACAAACAATTGGTTTCATCAGAGCCAGACAGCCATTGCCGTCCACTGCATGCCATCTTCTCAATTATTCATTACCTGTTCTACTTTTTGTCCGCATCTTCTTCGGAAAGTGAGGGCCCACAGGGCAGCCTCTCCTGTCAATATCAGAAGTAACTCTGTCAGCAATCAGCAAGCATGTAGTCAGTCAGTAATTTCAGTCCCACTTGAGGGGACTCGTCGTAATCCATCCATCTGCCTTGAGGGAAATGGATAGGGGGAGTCTGGAGGAGGAGTATAGAGGAGCATGATTGAGTTGTGAACTTGTGAACCTCAGGAATGCAGACTGCGGCACCTTCAAATCAATAAGGAAAATAAGATGAAGACAGTGCTGCTGATGGACTTGTTGTGATTAGGTGATTAGAGTTTTGTTGTGGTAAAAGCTGCAAAACAAAGAAAGACACACAGGAATAAAAGTGAATAAGGACGAAAAAAAGGAAGTAATTTTCAGGCCTCTGTGTCAGGGAAGTAGAGCTCGTCCTCAAACTCTATGAATTGAGACGGGAGTAGGTCAGCTAACAGAGAAGAACTTCCGTCACCTAAGTCGGTGTCCTCTTCTCCCTGCGTGTATTCACATATTTTGTAATCTGGTGGTATGAAGTGCTGATTCATCTTGATCAGTGTTAACCTCTCCACCTTTTTGGGCGAGAGGCAGGTCCTTTTTGAAGTTACAATGGCACCAGCAGCACTGAAAACACGTTCAGAAGACATGCTTGCGAGTGGGCAAGACAAATAATTTAGAGCCAGTGGCCATAAAGGCATTTTCCTGTACCAATACAGCAATGGGTTCCTATTAACAAAGACCTTTGTTGGGTCATACAGATAGGCCTGCACCATCGACTCAAGGTTCTCCACGGTTGCTCCACTTTGCGTGCCATCTGTGGTCTTTGCAGCACTGTAACGAGCAAACCCTTGATGAGTTAGCCAATCCTCTTCCAAAAATATTATGGCTCGGCCTGGTGCAGGTGAGGGAGATGATACGGTTGCTGCTGGTATCGTTAACGGCTGTGAGGGAAAGTGACTCCCTTCGGCCACAGATTCAGAAGTGGTACTTGATGCCGGATGGCCTTCTGATTCAGTTGTACTTCTGCCGGCTCCTTGAATTTTCTGCCCCTCTTTTTCGAACCGACTGGCTGACACAGCTAGCCAATGTTTGTACTTTGAAACATCTGCTTCATCAAAAGGAATGAATGCTTTGCTGGCCACTACCTTTTTATACCGTTGAGGAAAATTAAATTTTGGCCATGTTGTGTTCCCTAGCGCGTACCCCACCGACTCCATGTACCAGCTTAAAGTGCATGTAACTTCCCTCCTGTGCCAGCTATGAAGACGCAAATACATTTGCGTCCACCGTTAACTTGTCCTCTTTCAGATCCACCTTGAATGGATTATGTAGTCCGTTCCTAAGTATGCTATGCCACCGTCTTTTTGTAGTACACTTTTCATGTATTCCTGCTCTAGCAAGAGTAGGCCCTGAATTTCTGCCATCTGAACCTCTTTTGTGGCTCCTGACTCTGCCCAGGCTACCTCTGTACCCGTGAACTCTGTCCTACTTTCAGCGCGGCCCCTCGCGCTCAGCTCAGCCTGCTTTCTGCCAAGACTGACTATAACCTTCGAGTTATCTGTTCCGCTCCCCGAGAATACATTCCTGCCTACTAGATCCTGTAAACATCCTCTCCAGCTGCAGAGCCAAAAGGCCGACCTGTCTTAATGCAAGTAATTCATAGCCTCTGTTGCCATGCTTCCATGGAAGGCCCCGTGCCCCACGCTTCACATGTAGACACTTAGGCGCTTATACACGCATCCACAGTTAGCATAGAACAGCTTCTGCCCTAGAGACCTTTCCGCCCAGATAGTATAGTTCCTAAACACCAGATATCAGATATGATAGAAGTACAAGTTGATCTGACATGCCAGACTTCTGTCTCTTTCCGTCAGTGTAAATGTCAAGTCCCCTGCACCCCGTCAATCACACGTCATGCAGCTGCGCGCGCATCCAAGCTTCCGATTTCTGCTGACATTGCAACATTCTGTTAGCACCACCCCTTGGTGCCACCCACTTACGTCACTTATCAGTGACGTTTCTAGCACACACCTCTGGTTCACGCCTAGTTTACGCCTCTTGATGATGTACTAGTATCACGTGTATACTGTTATCTTGTCTTCTCTCAGCTGTTACGCCTCTTACATTGATTCTTTATGGTATAAATCAAGTATATAAGCTATGTACTGTCAATAAACGAGAGCGCTCTATCCCTTCTGACACCCCTGTGGTGGTCAGAACATGATATCCTGATTCCTTTATGAGGAATAAAACCCTTAGAAACTCTAACACCACGGACTCTGTCTTTTTTCATTCCGATTGAGTTATTATTGATTAAGTACTTACCTGCATAGAAATTAAGAGAGTAAATTAATTATTTACGTCATTTTGGCGCCCGAATAGGGACACCTCCCCCACCTCACGCGCCGGTTGGCGCGTTGCAAGCTGTGTCCCCTGCCATCAGTTAGATGGAACACACGTGTACTGGCAGGATTTCCTGCATCTCCCTCTGACCCACGGAGGTGACGAAGACTGCGATCAGTGCCCAGACGAGGCGGTGAGGAGTGCGGAGGATCCCGACCAGAGCCTAGCCGAAAGAAGCAAGGTCCGAGGTGTGAAGAGGCCCACCAGTTTTCCGAAGTTTTCCGAAGTTTTCCGAAATTTTCCGAAGTTTTCCGAAGTTCCAAGTCGAGTCCAGTCGAGTTTTCCGAGGCCTTCTGTTTCCGTGCTTCCCGGTGAGTACCATTGCTGGGTCGTATCTAGACGGGTTTGGGTACGCAAGTCCGGTCTGCACTGTTTTTAGGCAGTGTATCTGTACTGTTTAGCAGTATATCAAGTATTCCGAATTTCTGCACTGTTACAGCAGTGTATCCGTACTGTTGAGCAGTACATCTAGTATAAGGGGGTAGTCATCTATGTCTTCAACGTGTTTATGTGCTTAATGTTGTGGTATGAATGTGACTGTTTAAATGTGTATTATTGTGTTTCTTGTATCAACTAGCTGTGAACTCGTATTAAGGAATAAAGATCTAGCATTCAGTAATAAGTAAGCAAGATGCCGTTCTTCAACAAGTTAAAACAGATAGGAACTAGGAAAGGGTTACTGGAGGAAGAAATTCCTATCCCCCCTAGGGACACTCCAGGCAATTTTATGTACCAGAAGCATGGCATAGATGCCATATTATATCTAGACTTATGGGCCGATTACACCAAACACCTAGACGAAAGACACAGATGGCCTGTTACCGGAACGTGGGATGCCGAGTGCATCATGAGGGTAGAAGAAGCATTATGGAAAAAGAAAGCTAGACAATCTCAGAAGGACGCCATAGAATTTTGGCGTAAGGAATCACGTAAGCGTGCTGACAAAGCGCTCCGTAGAGAGGATAGACTTAAAGAATCAGATAAAGAACAGGAAAACGAATTAGTTACTGAAGGGATCCGAGTAAAAACAGAACAAATAGACCGTGCCCGAAATAATCTTGTAAACGGTATGTATCTTGCAGCAGATGGCACGTCTGAAGCCCAATCAGAAACACCGAAAAAACTACCGACACCATTAGTTCCAACTAAAGTAATGCATAAAACTACTAAAGACATATTCCTAAATTCATATCTAGAGGATGTAGCACCAGCTTATACCAATCTGCCTGTTCGTGCCCTGCCTACTGACAGGGATGGGGGTGGCACTGCGCCCCCAGATAATGTTCCGCCGGTACCACGACAGACTCCCCCTGTTCCGCTAGCTCCGCCACTTCCCGCACTTAAAACAGACCTACCGAAACCAGTCCTACCTGATCTTACTAAACGACAAACTCAGACTCAGATCCAGACTCCGCGGAGAGATAATGCTCAAGCATCCGCCTCAGGAGGTGCGACAGCGGGTTTACAGACCCCGCCACCGACACACAGATTAAACTTAAGGGACACGCAGAATCCTTTCCAGTCTCCCCACTTATCCCGGCTTGACGCATTTAAAGAGAAGATGTCAGTTTGCAGATATGATCCAGTACCCGGAAAAGACGATTTAATGATATTAGCATCACTCCGATTAAGATCTGCCACCGATAACTTGCTATGCTATGTAGGAATGCAGGAACTTCTCGACAGACTATATAAGTTTATACAGACAGGGAAAGACCCCGACAGTGTCAAAGATGCCATGCATAAACAGAAAGTTGACATTCAAGCACAGATATTACGATTTTTCATAAATTGTGTAATAAGAGAACGAGACAGGCCCGGGACAGATCAAAGTGAATTAGACGCATTAAACAAGTGGGGTCAAAATATAGCCGAAGGAAAGCATGATAGAGGGAATTGCATAGCCAGTATGTCCCAGAAAATTAGAAAGGCAGTATTGACTGCACACCAGGAAGAGAATGATAAAGCTTCCTCCGAGGAGGAAGAAGACCATGAAGCACCAGGAAGGTCTACAGATACTATAGCGTACGTAGGTAAGGGAAATTACCTTAGGAAAGGCATCCGTCCGGAGAGCAAGAGAGTTCTTTTCTCTGCTTTAACCAATCCGAATTCTTCTGAACATCAGTTCCAGGAAACTGATAAAAGGCTTCGAGACCGAGTGGGGTACCATGTACTCAATTCTATGGATGAACAGGAACTAGCCCGGTCAGCCGTGTTATGGGCCGAAAACCCAGACATGTATAATGATGACACGTTAGTACAGACATTCCTGAACCTTTCCCCGGAAGAGCAGAAAATAGCAGGTGTATACATGATTCAGCACCTCCTCATCAAGTTCAGAAACCATCATTCTGATCCAGGTCCCTTACATGAAACATTAGAAGCACTACTCATGGATAGATGGAGAGGTTTTAGTACCAAATTAATACAAATAATTCTAGAACAACGATGTAAGTATAACACCTTCATAAACTCTGAATATGTTCCCGCCTCCAGAAAGAAAAACGTACCACATGCAATGCGGTGGTAGCATTGAAAGTCAGAACCCCTTACGAGAAGTACACCCAGTTATGGGTGCGGACCAACGCTTGAAGCGTGTGTATGTTCACACACCACTGACTAAGTTAGAACTGTTAGAAATGAAGAAATTAGTTCCGTGCCATGATAAAGACCCTGCAGGTTTTCATAGAGAGCTTAAAGACATGTTACTGATGGGAGATTACACGTATGATGATATTATGAAAATGTTAAAAGTACTGTTGCCCACGGGCATTTACGAGAAATTAAAGGAAAAGGATTGGGAGGTGGGAGAGTCAAAGATAGCATGGACAGAAATAGAAGACGAAGAAAGCAAACGAGTCCCAGGGGTAGGCCTTGGGGACAAGACTAAAGCATTACCAGGTTTAATAGTACAGGTTTTGCCAAGATTATTGACAACTAGAAAGGAAGATTGGGACGCAATCTCGTCCTGTAAACAGAAACAAGATGAAGATACCAGTGACTTTTATTCAAGATTCGAGAAATGTTTCATCATAAATAGTGGCCTAAAAGTTAGCAGTGAGTCATATCCACACCTTTTTGTAACAAAATTAGTAGAGAATGCCCTACCATTAGTCAAAAATAGAGTGTACAAAGTTGAAAGTACTTGGCAGGCAAATACGCCATCTCAGATGTTACAAATGTTACAATATCACCAGAACAGAATTAGGGAAGAACAAGATCAGGAACAGAAACGTATGAAAGACACGAAAATGAAAATGTTAGTAGCTCAGACGATTCCAGCCGACGGTCATAGAAAAGGTGGGGCCCAGACCAATCATTCTGCCGCTCCCGTTAAAGGGACATGTAATTATTGCAAGCAGCCAGGTCACTACGTACATGAATGTCCAGTCCTGAAACATAACATCGAGACAGGTAAAACTAAAGAAAGACCGCGTCCGCCTAGACATGAACAGGGTCATCAACAGACCTCACAGAACGAACAGCCAATGCAGAATACACAGCCTATGCATGATCAGTCCCACACAGTACAGACAGTAGCAGTACCACAGCCACAACATGCCCAGACACAGCCCATTGCCGCAACTCGGCAAGTATCACAACAGATGTACCAGTATGCCCAGTCGGCATATCCAGATTATCCCCGTTATACATGAAACAGCCTAGGGAGGGAAAGTGATTTGCCTCTTATTGAAATTCCTGTAGATCAAGAAGGTCCTTATGTACACAGTCACGTATTAGGAAAAGACAGAAAATTTTTAATTGACACAGGGGCAAGTCGCACTACAATAAGTCACAATGAAGTCCCAGGGGCACCCCTCTCAGGCTCACAGAATGTTTCCCTTGGTTTTTCAGGACAGCCTATTGTAAATGAAGTATCGGAACCAGTACCACTAGCTGTGGGTCCATTATCTCGAGTTACAGATTTGTTGCTTACGAAATCATGTCCAGAAAATCTGTTAGGAATTAAAACACTGAAGGCTCTAGGAGCTATAATATGCTGTTCCCCAGAGGGAGTCAGACTCTTTCTACGGGATTTCAAGGGTCATTATGTTTTACGTGATTTTGATGTCAGATTGAAAAATGTACCAGATCACTTATGGGCAAAAGGCCCGGCTGATGTAGGTTGTATGCATATCACTCCATATCGTGTCACACTCAAGACAGGAGTTGTTTTACCCAGAATCAGACAATACAAGTTACCACCCGATGCTGTAGTGGCTTTACTGAAAATAATTGAAGAGCTTATTGCCCAGGGAGTGGTCGTAGAGACTGACTCCAATATCTGTAATTCACCCATCATTCCAATTCTTAAACGTACAGACCGCAATGCACCGCCAGTATATCGGCTGGTGATTGACCTTCGAGAACTGAACAAATGTATTGTACCACAGTACCCTGTGGTCCCCGATATCTCCTCCCTATTGACTGCTATTGATTCAGAAGCAACGTTCTTTACTGTAATCGATCTCAAGAACGCTTTCTTCAGTGTACCTATTGACCCGGAGAGCCAATATCTCTTCGGATTCAGTTTAAATGGACGAAGTTTCAAATTTTCCCGCGCACCTCAAGGATTTACAGAAAGCCCCAGCATCTATAGTCAAGCACTGAAAAGACAACTAGATTGTATCCAAATGCCAGTTAACACCGCTTTACTGCAATACGTCGATGATCTACTGATCACCGCACGAAGTGAGCCCGAATGTGAACAAGCATCTCTGACAGTTTTGCATTTCCTGGCCGACAAGGGACACAAGGTGTCCCCTTCGAAGCTACAATTCTGTGTTCAGCAAGTTGTGTACTTGGGTCACTTGCTGTCCAAAGTGGGGAGACAGCTCACTCCCGATCGCATTCAGTTAATTATAAATATGCCGCGACCCCAGACACAAAAGGAAGTGCGGGCCTTCATAGGCCTCACCTCGTACTGCAGACAATGGATTCCTCAATATGCATTTCTAGCTAAACCACTCATTCAGTTAACGACGCAGGAGGCTGCAACTTCCATTGCCCTCCCTTGGACTCAGGAACACACACAAGCCTTTGAGGAATTAAAGAAAGCTTTATGCCAAGCACCAGTTTTAGCGACACCATGTTACAGCAAACCGCTTACACTTTTTGTTACAGAACGTGACGGTACAGCATTGTCTGTCCTCACTCAAGATCAAGCAGGTTCACATAAGCCTTGCGCTTATTTTTCAAGTACATTGGATTCAGTAGCACAGGCACTCCCTGCATGTTTAAAGTCAGTAGCAGCAACAGCGTTAGCAATCAGACAAAGCGACTCAATTGTTTTAGGTCATCAGTTAACAGTACAAGTTCCACATTCTGTAGAGGTTCTGTTAAACAGAACCCAGACTCAGCACTTGACTATAGCACGACTGACAGGTTACGAATTGACATTATTCCAGCCACACATAGAAATCAGACGCTGCAGTATCCTGAACCCAGCAACATTGTTACCTACAGTTATGACAGATCCAGCTCCACATGATTGTATAGAGATCATTAATGCAGTAACCAAGCCCAGACGAGATTTAGCAGATGTTCCATTGACAAATCCAGACCTGACACTTTATGTAGATGGTTCATGCATGAGAACAAGTACAGGAGAGTTAGTGGCCGCGTATGCCGTGACCACTGAAACTGAAGTTAAAGAAACACACCGTATTGATACATTGTCTGCTCAAGCGGCAGAGCTCATTGCTCTGACCCGAGCCTGTATTCTAGCCGAGAACAGAAATGTTAACATATACACAGATTCCCGTTATGCGTTCGGAGTCGTACACGACTTCGGCATGCTGTGGCAAGAAAGAGGTTTTCTGACCTCTCATGGTACAAAGATACAACATGGTCCTCTCATTCAAGCACTGTTAGAAGCAATACATCTGCCTTCAGCCATATCCGTCATGAAGTGTAAAGCACACACTAAAGCCACAGATTCTGTTTCCCAGGGTAACGACCTGGCAGATCAGACAGCAAAACATACAGCACTGACTCACACTCAGACAACTGACACCACAAAAACAACAGATCCGACAAACTGTATGACAGTCAGGGATCCCACACTAGATGTTATCGACATTCAGACACATGCTACTCCAGAAGAAATAAAGAAATGGATCGAACTAGGAGGGATCCAGACAGATCAAGGTTGGATGACGAAGGGAAAATCTACATGGTTTCTCCCTGACTCTATGGTTCAAGTCATGATAAATACAGCACATAGTCCTGCCCATCTAGGAGAGAAAGCAATGTTAGACAGTTTGCAAAATCTCTGGAACAATAAACACTTACGAGCAGCCGCAAAACAGAAAGTGCGTACTTGCATGATCTGTTGTCAGTTCAATCCAGGTAAAAGCGTCCCTGTAGAGCAAGGTGGATTTCATCCTCCCGATCACCCTTTTGAAGTCCTCCAGATGGATTATATCCAGATGGACCGTTGTCGAGGATTTAAATATGTTCTCGTAGTTGTCTGTGCTCTGTCCCGCTGGACCGAAGCATACCCAGTCCCAGATTACACTGCTCCGACCACTGCCAAACAGTTGGTTCGTGAATTTTTCCCACGATACGGCCTGCCTCGGGTCGTGTACTCAGATAACGGTCAGCCATTCTCGTCTGCCTTAATGAAAGAAGTTTCCTTATTACTGGGATACCAGTGGAAGTTCCATTGTGTCCGACACCCAGAAGCCGCAGGCCTTGTTGAGAGGCATAACCAGACATTAAAGACCCGCCTTGCCAAAATATGTCAGGAAAAAGGGGTCGACTGGATAGTCGCCCTGCCAGTGGCACTATTCTATATGAGAATGGTCGCCCATTCGAGATCAGGGCTATCTCCGTACGAGGTGGTCTTTGGAAGACCGCCGAATATGTGGGGGACGCCCATTCCTAAAAAGATTACTGATGTTGATTCTAATATGTTGACAGATTACCTTGCCTCCTTGATGTCTGCACTCCAATCATGTCGTTCACAGGTTGCCGCAGCCTTCCCTGACAACACTGATGTGAAGCCACATGACGTCCACCCCGGGGATACTGTCCTCGTCCGCAACTTCGACAGAAAAAGTCCGTTGGAGCCCCGCTGGAAGTCTCCGAAGACCGTTCTTCTTACCACAAGGACCGCAGTCAAATTGGAAGGCAGAAAGGGGTGGGTCCACCTAAGCCATATCAAAACATTCCCAGGACTGAAACCGGAACAAGACTCGTCCACCCCCACCAAAGACTGTGTTACCAAAGACTTTACCGAATCGAAAAGAGAAAAGACTCCTCAAGAACAATACCGCATGAAATTACGATCTAGCAAGTCAGACAGTTTAATTGTTTAAGTCCTCCCCTAGGTGAATCGGTTAAATAGTTTCTGACATGTATCCCCTAGATCGAGATAGAGAGAGAGAAGCAAAGAAACGTACATATTGCAAATCACTTCGTAGTCACTGTATAGTGACACTAATAATCATGTTTATTCTCAGTGTTTTAATTATTATTGCTAGCATCTTATTACCTATCTACTATCCTATTTTCAAGCGTGAACAATCTGCTTACAATGTCTCTGCTGAACACACTTTTAGTGAGTTACCTCCTCATGAGCTTTCCTACAGACTCGCGCTGCGCAACAATACATTCATTAGTATGTTACATCATTCTCATCAAACTAACAATGCTACAAATTGCTGGATATGTGGCCGACTCCCTCCCTACCAGAATTACAAGGGAGCTCTGCCTCTCTTTCCGTATCCGTTCTCTCACAATGGCTCCTGCGGAGCATGGTTCAAAATAATTAATTCTTTAGATCCCGACATTGCTGTTTTCGATGGGGGTTGGGTTTGGGGAAACCTGAACTTGGTCCTACTAGACGTCTGTTACCCAGATAAGGAGGGACTTCCCACTAGAATAGGAACTGATCTAGAAAATGAAGTATATGGATTAGGTAATTATACAATTAGCCTTATGATTCTTACTGTCGAATCCGAAGCCACACCAGTTCTACCTATTATGTCAGTACTGCCAGTCACTGGTGAATTATGTATCAAGAAGAAAGGTTCAGTACACTTAGGTCATAGTAAATGTACTACTGTGGTCGAATTCAGTGATCATGGAAAATCGTCTTTCAAAGCTGTCAGTCATTCTTACTTTGTTTGTGGTCATACCGCATACATACGTCTACCTCCAGATTGGGATGGTACCTGTTACATTGCATTCCTCCTGCCACCAGTTTTTCTAGCTCCTCCTGATTACCATAGAAATAGCAATCTAGTAAAGAATAGACCCAGAAGAGATGTCCCACTTGTCGACTACACAGAAACGGCATGGGAACAGTACACCGATTTTAATAAAGGATTCTTTTTCTTTCTAGGACCTGTCCAGAATAGTAAATTAATACGCAGATTAACTAGAACACTTGAAGCAGTAGTAAATGAAACTGCCTCCGCCCTAGGTAACTTAACAGAAGAGCAGTCCGCTATGCGGGTTGTTGTCCTTCAGAATCGTCTTGTAATTGACGTCATCTTGGCAGATAGAGGTGGAGCCTGTAAGGTCATCGGGTCAAGTTGCTGTGTTTTCATACCTCAAAACGCACCATCAGTATATCAAGCTATTACCCGTCTTCATAATATTGCAAATCAGATACATCAGAATCCAGGCACCTGGACTTGGTCCGGTTGGTTCTGGACAACGTTAACAGCTTGGGGATGGAAGATCCTATCCTTCCTAGGCATTGGCCTAGTCCTTGTATTCAGTTGCTGCCTGTGCCTACAGTGTGGGCCAGCGATTTGTGGACTGTGTGCCACCTCTTGTATTGAACATTCCAGTTTTCACTCAAAACGTAACCGAAAGAAAGAAGAACAAATGATGTTACAAGAACAGACTGATCGATTCATGAGGATCGATATTTCATGAAGGGTCCGTAGGGAACAAGGAGGGAATGAGGAAAATTAAATTTTGGCCATGTTGTGTTCCCTAGCGCGTACCCCACCGACTCCATGTACCAGCTTAAAGTGCATGTAACTTCCCTCCTGTGCCAGCTATGAAGACGCAAATACATTTGCGTCCACCGTTAACTTGTCCTCTTTCAGATCCACCTTGAATGGATTATGTAGTCCGTTCCTAAGTATGCTATGCCACCGTCTTTTTGTAGTACACTTTTCATGTATTCCTGCTCTAGCAAGAGTAGGCCCTGAATTTCTGCCATCTGAACCTCTTTTGTGGCTCCTGACTCTGCCCAGGCTACCTCTGTACCCGTGAACTCTGTCCTACTTTCAGCGCGGCCCCTCGCGCTCAGCTCAGCCTGCTTTCTGCCAAGACTGACTATAACCTTCGAGTTATCTGTTCCGCTCCCCGAGAATACATTCCTGCCTACTAGATCCTGTAAACATCCTCTCCAGCTGCAGAGCCAAAAGGCCGACCTGTCTTAATGCAAGTAATTCATAGCCTCTGTTGCCATGCTTCCATGGAAGGCCCCGTGCCCCACGCTTCACATGTAGACACTTAGGCGCTTATACACGCATCCACAGTTAGCATAGAACAGCTTCTGCCCTAGAGACCTTTCCGCCCAGATAGTATAGTTCCTAAACACCAGATATCAGATATGATAGAAGTACAAGTTGATCTGACATGCCAGACTTCTGTCTCTTTCCGTCAGTGTAAATGTCAAGTCCCCTGCACCCCGTCAATCACACGTCATGCAGCTGCGCGCGCATCCAAGCTTCCGATTTCTGCTGACATTGCAACATTCTGTTAGCACCACCCCTTGGTGCCACCCACTTACGTCACTTATCAGTGACGTTTCTAGCACACACCTCTGGTTCACGCCTAGTTTACGCCTCTTGATGATGTACTAGTATCACGTGTATACTGTTATCTTGTCTTCTCTCAGCTGTTACGCCTCTTACATTGATTCTTTATGGTATAAATCAAGTATATAAGCTATGTACTGTCAATAAACGAGAGCGCTCTATCCCTTCTGACACCCCTGTGGTGGTCAGAACATGATATCCTGATTCCTTTATGAGGAATAAAACCCTTAGAAACTCTAACACCACGGACTCTGTCTTTTTTCATTCCGATTGAGTTATTATTGATTAAGTACTTACCTGCATAGAAATTAAGAGAGTAAATTAATTATTTACGTCACCGTGGATCCAGAATAGTGGCACAAATGTAATATTGTTCTTCAGTTGGTGCTCTAGCATGACCAACAATGGGATAGCTTTGCCCAAAGAACAGTCCTCCCTGCTGACTTCATGCGTGAAGACCTCAAAAGGACGAAGCATATCTGTCAGGCTTGCAACTAGCTTCCATTCCTCCAACTCTATCTTCATGTCTTTCATATTAGAACCCAGTTTATAGACATAATCATTTATTACTCCCCACTACTCAGACAGACGCTCAAGCATGTAAAAGGTTGAGTTCCAACGTGTTGCCACCTCCTGGATAAGTCCTTTGACTGGCAGTCTACGTTCATGTTGAATGCTCCTCAGCTCCTTCCGGGCCTTAAAAGAATGGCTGAAATATGTGAAGATTCTTCGGCAGGTGGTCAGTAACTTGCTGACTGTGTTTTCTTTTTTCAAGAAATCTTGCACCACAATGTTAATACTGTGCGCCAAACACGGCACTCTGAAATAGTCACCTTGCTGCATGGCCTTAACTATATTACTGCCATTATCCGTGGAAACATAACCAACTATGCGATTTCTTGGATGCAGCCATTCAGAGACCTTCCTATCAAACTAGTCCAAAAGGTTAGGTGCAGTATGAGTTTTCTCCATGGCAAACATGGCTAATGTTGCATGTTTCCGAGTAGCTTGAAAAACTGTATCCGGGTCAACACCTGCACTTGACTTGTCTCTAACCCCTGCAAAAGAGACCCAGTGTGCAGTGATGCACATGTAATCAAGGGCTTGGTAACTGGTCCACATGTCTGTTGTCAAGTGGATAGTGTGAACAGCACTCTTCTGCAAAGCTGCCCAAATCACCTCCAGCACATCTGGATGTAGTGCTGGAACCGCAACTCTGGCAAAATAGGACCAGCTAGGAACCTTCCATTTAGGGCAGACTGTTGCCACACATTCTAGAAACCCCACCCCTTCCACGAAAGAAAAAGGGAGAGGGTCCAGCGCTAGCATTTTAGCCAACCTTGCATTATACAGATGTACCATTGGGTGGTTGCGTTCAAATGACGCCTCCGACCAAAACATGCTTCTAATGGTGGGCTGGACCATTTTACGTGATGATGATGGTGCAGACTTCAAACCAGTTAGGCTCATTGATGTACTTTTTTGCATTGGTGTCTGTCCCAGACTCTTAGTGTGCCTCATACATGTTGCAGGGGTAGAGGGTGTGGACGTTACCACTGCAGTGCTGCTGCCAGGGGTACTGGGTGTACCAGAAAAAATGTCGCTCGGTTCTTGACTCCCCCCCCCCCCCCCCTGCATCGTCAGCATCAGATGCAATGTGAATGGATACATTTGGATCAGTTCTACTTTGGACTTCCTCGATCTGACTTAGGTGCGCATACCACTGGATAGGGTGGTGTTTTTTGAGATGACCTTTCTGGCCTCCGGTACCATAGTTGGTACCAAGCTTACCCCGACTAATGAATACTTTACAAATCGAACAAACTACCATGTTTTCCGCCTTTTCGCTAACAGTAAAGAAGTTACAAACTGGGGACTGGAGATGTCTGCTGGTGATGGAGGTGCTACTTTGACTTTCAATGCCAGATGAAGTGGAGGATGGGCGTGGCTGAATTCGTTTCTGTTGTTCACTTACAGCACCACTACTTGAGGTAATGGAGGTCGAGCTGGATGGAGTTCCCTGCCAGCCCTTCTGACTAAAAAAGATGGAAGCTGTAGGTCGTGTTGGTGATGTAGTTAACTGCGTTGGTGGTGGTACCAGTGCCACGCCGCCACATCCCGCTCAGCAGCCATTCGGGATAGGGTGAAAATGTCTGTCTGCTCCATGCCCGCTGGGGCTGGAGTGACGTCTGTGATGACTGGGTCGTCGTCGGACTGTTCATCAGCAGCAGAAGACACCACTTCTTGTTCGTCGTCATCACACATAAGTCGAAGCCTTGCGGGAACCTTCCTTTTAGGCTTAACTACCTTTGTCTGCTCATGGCGTGCCTCACTCTCAGACTGCATTTGTGGGTTCCAATCAGGATCAAGGTCATCAGAATGAAGGGGGCTTGAAGAAAAACTTGTAGTAGTAGTAGCCCTCCTTGACCTTTTTCTTGCTGGGGATCTGGAAGACAATGGATCATCATCAGGAGGAGTGACTTCCTCGGATGATATCTCCTCTTGAATATCAATTTCCTGATGTGCCCTTACTTCTGGAGGAATAAGCGTTGTAGGCGGTTGTGCCGCTCCATGAACCTCTAGTTGCACCTCTCCATGTACCTGTCCATGCGCCTCTCCTTGCGCCTCTCCTTGCCCATGTACTTGCGCTTGCACTAGTTGCACCTGTGGTTGTCGTTGCGGCTGTGGTTGTTGAACACTCGTCAGCTGAGTTACACCCGGCGTTGATTGGATGGTACTTTCTTGTGATGAGCCAACATTACTGGATGATGGTGATTGAACAACCAAAGTGGCTGCCGCAGCAGCACTCATGGCCTTGGACCTAATTTGGCGTGGTGGCACTGAGCCCAATGAAGCGGAGGTGCTGCTCCCAGCTTGGTCCCCGGCGGACACCGCTGCTGCTGCAGGCGTAGTTTTTTCCCAAAAAAGGTGTCGGTGGGCGCACCAGTCTCCTTGGTAGGTGGTGCCACTTGCTTCTTCTGCTCCTTCTTACTGGCAGTGGCACCGGCAACTTTTTTCTTTGGGGCCATCTTCTTCAGATGTCAGAACAGCAGGCCGCGGTTGCACGAGTTGCAGAGTTGTCTTGTCTGTGGCCACACAGGACGTCACGTGACGTTGTGCTGCACACACCGCTGCAGGACTTCTTCCTGGCACTGGTGGTTCTCTTGTGCACCTAAAAGCAATGGAAGCCAGAGGAACATCAGTTAAACACCCCAAAAAGTCAAAAAACACACAAAAATCACCACAATCCAATGCCATCCATGCCCTCAATGATGTTTAAATTCAAAACACCCCACAGAAAGACTAGGTCGATGCACCACTGAGTACCCCTGGGCATAATGGTTGAAAGCAAGGCAAACTGGGTGCAGGCTTGAGCACACTGCCTGGCTTCAAAATGGCCCCTTGATCCCCACCACATGGCCAGGCCCTGCCTGTACCAGGCCTCAAAATGGCCCCCACCCACATGGCCAGGTCCCAACAACACCCCAAAAAGTCGAAAACCACACAAAAATCACCACAGTCCAATGCCATCCATGCCCTCAATGATGTTTAAATTCAAGACACCCCACAGAAAGACTAGGTCCATTCACCACTCACTACACCTGGGCATAATGGTTGAAAGCAAGGCAAACTGTGTGCAGGCTTGAGCACACTGCCTGGCTTCAAAATGGACCCTTGACCCCCAGCAGCATGGCCAGGCCCTGCCTGGACCAGGCTTCAAAATGGCCCCCACCCACATGGCCAGGCCCCAACAACACCCCAAAAAGTCGAAAAACACACAAAAATCACCACAATCCAATGCCATCCATGCCCTTAATGATGTTTAAATTCAAGACACCCCACAGAAAGACTAGGTCCATGTACCACTCACGACACCTGGGCCTACTGGCTAGTGAGACTTTACAGGCACCCCAAAATTAAAAAAAAAATCAACATATCAGTGAGCTAAAATTCCATGACCTAAATGAGAATTAAGTTTAAATAAATCACAAAAACAGTTGTATCATGCACCCATGACTAACCCTGGGCCTACTGGATACTGTGGCTACCCACAATATATATTTTTTTTAAGTTTTGAAAAAAGTTTTAAAACTGTAGTTTCCTCAACTGCAATGCCCCAAACAAACAACACCAACTTACTTGTAAAAATTCAAGTCCAAAAGTGATATAAACTCCAAAGTCCAAAAAGTCCTCAAATACAAATATCCAGCAGCAGCCACAAAAAGTAATCCTTCCAGCTCCAGATCCAAATCAAAAGTGACCAGGACAAGGACAAAGCACAGGGAGGAGCCTGCTGGACAGGAACCGGAAGTTGGAGACTCTGGGGCACTTCCTTCCTCCCCTTCCCCCCCCACCCCCCCAAAATGGACTCCTTGCACCAAAAAGTGCAGCCAAATGTCAATCTGAGGAGTTATTCTGATCAAAATCATCATTTTCAGAAGGTTTAGGCTTCCTGCAGTGGATTTCTTGTGCAGAATTGCAATTTTTGCAATTTTGGGAACGCGAGCTGTTCAAATCTCCCGCCGGAAGTCAGCTGCGCGCCGCATCTACGTGTTCGGCATGGTTTACTCCGGCAATGCGTGAATTTGGGCCCTTATGACGTACTCGCGTTGTCAAACTCTCGTTGTACAAGATGGCGAGCCGTGATGACGTAAATGCGTTCGAAAAACTCTTGCGCGATCAAGCAGCAAGATCGAAAATGGCGCAGCACACGCAAACCGGGAGAAAAACAACTCGGCGGACTCAGAATCACGGTAAGTCAACGCCGCGCGCAAGATATTGTATTTTTCAAGCGCGACCAAGCAACATAATTCGCAGCTTGCGAATTTGGGATTTTTGGGCAAATTCGCATGTTTCGCGGACCGCGAAATTGCCTAAAAATTTGCGAACAAAACTGATTTTACTCCCGCGCTTAGTTTAGTACTGCCTGTTAATTGAAGGAAGGCATTGTGCCAGCCTTCAACAGCGTTGTTTGTTTTAGATTCTCCATTTAATGTTCTTCTGTAAACATTCCACCAGGGTATGAAGAATTTAGGATTTCTTCTGTGGCCAGATCTATGGAGTCTACCTACCCATGTGTCCTCAAAATAGTCTAAGAGTGGACTTAGTTTAGCTTCATTTTGTTTGTAAAAGTTGCTGTCAATTAAAATGCTGTAGTGTTCTGCCACGTCTGTTTCTGGAGAGTAAGCTAGTGCTGTCAGTTTTTTTATTTGATATGCAAAAGATGAATTTGTTGCATATTCTATGCTTAGTGTTGTCTTTTGTAAATGTCTCCATAGGCACTGGTTAAAGTGATAATAACCGCTTTGGATACAGGTATGGGGATGTATTTTTAAGATACTTGAAAGCATTGCTTGTTCAAAATCTAGTATTATTTTTTCAGGGGAATAGTCATTAGTGTTTAGTTTTATTGTGTTTAATATTTCCATATATGTGGAATTCGTTTTATTTCAATTCAATTAACTTTATTTCTATAAAAGTATCCTAAAAGTTCATAAAAAAATACAGTAGATACAATCATAAAAGATCTACAAAACCATTATATACATAAGTACGTCACTAGTTACAGGTGTTTCTTATGTCTTAGTTAATCGAATTTCCACAATACCGGATTAAAAATGGGTTTGTTATTTTAAAAGGATTTTTAGTTAAAATTTAAAAGTTCATTAAAAACACTGAATAAACATTCCAAATAAACATAATCGAAGCCAACTTTGATCAGTGATCTTGTTACAGTTCATATTTTTTCCTCCCGCTTTTTTCCTTATATAATACACTGCGAGGAGATACCTGCTAACGCCAAATACAAGAACCTGATGCGTATCCGTTAATAAGATTCTTTCAGCATCTTTACACCTTCGTACTCCCAAATTTATACAAAGAGGTTTAATCCACTTTATCCTTTGAGCCTTGTAGGCAGGACAGAAGAACAAAACATGCGTAATGTCCTCCCTCACACCTCCATTGCACATAGTGCATTTATCATCACTGTTTTTGTTCCACCTTGCAACACAAGTTTTTAACAAGAGTATTTCATACCTAAATTTGAGGTATAGGGTTTTAGCTAATGGAGGGTTCACTTCATTCAGGAAGGATTCATAGTGAGGGACTACTTTGAACGACAGAAATTCTCTTGTTAGAGAACCATTTGATATATTGTTAGTTCTGTGATCGTTCATATAGACCCAAAAGATGGCTTTTAATGTCCTTCTCGAGTTAGTGGTTAGTGTGTTAGGGTTATTCCAGAAGTGTAATAGTCCTACCCTCTCAAACCATGCTCTTATATGAGAGAACCATGTGATACGATTTGAAGTATCCAGATCTTTTAACTCCTCTAACTCTGTTCTATAGTGGAGGAGTGCCGGTGTAGTCCATAACCGCACCCAAAACATTAGTGATCTAAGTATTGCGTGGTGATCAGTACGCCTCATCTTGAGGTCTAGCATCATCGGGATTGTGGGAGTACGCACAGGCATCTTTAAGAGGGATCTATAGAATGTTTTCTTTCACCTCAAATGATTTTTTACATGCAGTGCCCCACAGTTCTGCCCCATATAGGGCAGCCGCTTGAGCTTTAGCACAGTACACCTCAAGTGCAGGGAGCACAGCTTTATTCTGGCTTTCCCTGTGCCTTTTTAGTATGGGGCGACTATTCTGGATCAAAAGTAATTTACTTTTATCAATTTGGGTTTTCCACTGCATTTTAGAATCAAGTGAGACTCCCAAATAATTATAATTTTGGACATATTCCAATTTTTCACTGCCTAAAACCAGATTCCCTCTAAAGGAGCTGTGGGGGTTTATGGCTATATATTTGGTCTTGCTTACATTTATCTCTAATCCCTTGTCACTACAGTAAGAGGCAAAGGAATTGAGAAGACACTGTAGACCATTTGCAGTTTGGGATATTAGGATGGTGTCATCTGCAAATAATAGGGACGACACCACCTCTCCCCCTAGTTTAGGTGTGTCATTCCTACATTTGCTTAAATAAACGGGAACATCATTAACAAAGAGGGTAGGCGCCAGGACGCAGCCCTGGCGTACACCTCTTTTTATAGGGATGGGACTCGTGAGTTCACCCCCGGGGCCCCACCTCACCCTTGCAAAGTTATTGCGGTGTAGTCTTATCAGCTGCTCTATAATGTTAGTGGGTAATCCCTGTTTCTCAAGTACTTTCCACAACAGATGCCTAGTTATGAGGTCGAAAGCAGCTCTGAAATCAATGAAAGCCACGTACAAATGGCCCTTCTTTAGACTAATGTATTTCCAGGTCAAGCAACAAAACCTGAACACTTGGTCTATAGTGCTAATTTTGGTTCTAAATCCCGCTTGGAATTTGGAAAGTACATTCCCTGCTATCCATAAGTTGATTCTATTTAAAAGGTGTCTGGCATATATTTTTGCAGTAGATCTATCAAACTGATAGGGCGGTAATTAGCTGGATCTCTCCTATCACCCTTTTTGTAAATACAAATAATCACAGCCCCCCTCCATGAAACAGGTATTTCAGCTCCTGCAGCTATGAAATTAAACAAGTGGTTTAGATAAGGCCCCCAGATACTCTGGTCATGTTTGTATAAGTCTCCTGGAATGGAGTCTAAGCCGGGGGCTTTACTTTTTTTCACCATATTTATTGCTAGAATTGTTTTCTCTAGGTTATACTCCAAGATACTCTGTTCCTGGTTAGACACTGAGGGGCAATCCCTCTCGACCTCAGAATCCGGGGCTGCGTCTAGGGAAGTGAAGTGATCACTCCACGTCTTTTCCTCCAGATATACTTCTCCCGAACTCCTTTCTTTATGATTTTTGTTTGCCACTAATTTCCAAAATAAACAGGAATCTTTGTTCCTAGCTGCCATTAGCATGTCTGACCAAATTAGATCGTCCCAATGCCGATTTGGTGTTCGCGAGAACTTTCTTGTAACTTTGTCTCGCTTCCCTTACCTTTGAGCTATTATCCTTAATTTTAATTGAGTTTATTAATTCAAATTTAGCCCTTCGGCAAGCTTTATTATACCATGGTTTCCCCGTGGGCCTCCTACTTCCATTTACCGAGTCTGCCTTAGCTGGCTTTGTTAACATTCGTGCTATTGCACTAAAAAATCCCTTATGTAATTCCAGGAACAAGTCCCCATCTATTGGAGCTTCAATATGTATAAGGGGAGAAAAAGTAGAAACTAATAAATTGCAAATGTTTACTAAATTACTTCCATTGTCCAAAATCTGTGCCCATTTGACTGCTCGACGGTTATTGGAAATAATTACATTGTCGGTTGTTGCAGGTTGAGGAGTGGTATAATCTACAGTACTAGATATTATCGTGCCTTTTAATACAGCTTCGATTGGCCGATGATCACTCTCCAGTCTTGGCTCTACCCTGCAGTCAATCGCATATTTCCAAAGATCGAGGGACAAGATTATATAATTTAGCTTACTGTGGGAGTTGTTCCTGTAAAAGGTAGGGGCCATCATTTTATCAGAAGGAAGACGACCACTACATGATCTTAACCCATTGGTCAACATTAGGCTCGTTATTTGGAGTGCAAGTGTTGTACATGGGACCATTTTTAAACATGATATTTAAGGTATCTCGTTTACCATGTCTTCCTCCTCGTAAATGTGTTCAAATCCATTTATTGGCTCATATTCACAGTTAAAATCACCTCCTATTATTACGCCTGTATCTGTCCTGTTCCTATTAACAACCTGTTCCAATTGCGTAAATACTAACGATTCTTTGGATGCCGAGCAGGGTCGACTATAGATGTTATACACATGCAAGGTCCTTCCATCGTTGGTCATTATTTTAATACCAAGAATGTCAGGAGAATGCGTCTCCATCTGCTGCACTATGCCTTTGATCGTAATTTTGGTCCAGATAACTAAGCCTCCAGATGGCCTGCCGCTAGGTGAAGGAGTAGCTGCAATCAAAAAACTTTTATAACCCACACAATGTATTTCTTTAATGGCCCACGTCTCTTGCAATAGACATATATCAAATTCATTGATATATTTGTTCCATCCCGGGTCTATTGTGTTCTTCCTCAGGCCAGCTATATTCCATGACAAGATTTTTAAATAAGTGTCAGTGGGGTCAATAGTTACTATAGGATTGTTATTAGTACATAGAGTGCGCAACGTTTACAACGCGCGCGTTACCACGACCTACTATTACCACGCGGTTGTAACAACGAAAGTTGTTACAACGCATTGCGCTGGGGGGCGCTCGAGGATAGTAAATCATTTAATTTACTAACCCAACACCTTCCCTGCTATCCACGGGGACTGGTGTTGGAATAGTAATTTAAATGTTTTAAATTTGCGCCCCCCCAACGCAAGTCGTTGTAACGACTTGCGTTGTTACAACCGCGTTGTAATGGTAGGTCGTTGTAACGCGCGCGTTGTAACGACATATATCCGTACATAGGCTCGTATAAATAAGAGTGACTACATCTTTCTCATGGGTATTGTCCCGTTCACTTTTTCCGTTATTTACACGTATAGTGGACTTATTACCTACATTTGTTTTAGGGTATACCCTTGCCTGGTTCCCCGGGATGTATGGAGTAAGCAGTCAGTCCACTGCTTCCAACTGGGATAGCTCTTGGAACCTCTTGGATAAAGCAATCGAACCTATATTATTAGGAAAGGCTGCTATTTTGGTGTAGTGGGGTTTATAGAAATAACCTAGTGAAAGAGCATGAATGTTTTTTTGACTTAGAGAAGTCTCTTCGTTGGATCTTAACAGAGATCGAGCCAGATGTGGGTGCCTAAAGTTGATAACTATGCAGTCCTCAGAGATGTCTTTCGGTGAAACTCCCACCCACCCTACCCTTCGAACCATTAGGATATCGTTAGCTCCTCTTGGATTTAATTTTTTATGGTTCACTAGCCAATCGATAGTTTTATTTTTTAAGTTACCCCATGATTCCAATTGGTTTCTTTTTAGTACCGGCACACCGGTCAATACTATGACATAGGGGCATGAAGCGGGAGGGAGGTCCAATACATTCATATGGGGGACCAAATCTGTCCCTTTGGGGCTATATTGAATGTCATTACCTGATTTATGGGCAGCACCCTGTGTAACCTTAGCTATAACTGGAGTTGATTGTATCTTCCTCTTAGGCGGGGCAGGATTAACCGACTCCTTAATGATATTAGGGCATGGTCTATCTAAATTATTCCCACCTGTATCCTTTGTGGTACCCACTGGTGCTTGTACATCAATTTCCCCCCCAATCTTTGTTAGAGGAGCTTTAATGTAGCAATCAGCTCCTGACCTTTTGTTATTAGTGATTTCCCTTCATCTATACTCTTCCACGAGTGAGTAACAGTGGTGTTGAGTTGTACATTTTCAGCATTCAACTCCCAAAGTTTACTATTCAGTCTCATCTATTTGTTTGTGGATTGAAGATAGGGCTACTTTTAAGAAGACTGTCATTGACTGTTTAAGACCTTCCAGTACTCCTATGTACCTTGGAAAATCATTAGCATACATTCCTTCAGTTTGTGTACCCATGGACCTAAATATGGGCCCAGGAGTTACATGTTTCCTTGCGTAAGACCCCCCCCCCCCCTTTCATAGTAGATTTTTTTTTCCGGCTGGTCTTCTTTCCCCTAATCGGGTTGTCACTCTTCTCAATATTGGTTTGACCCCCTAGCCCCTTGGGCCCTAGCAGTCCGTAATCTGCTTGAAATGCCCGGGCTTGACGCTAAATTGTCTGTAACCTGATTTATGCTCAAAAAGGAATCGGCAGAAGGGCTTCCAGAGTTTGAATTGTGCATGACTTGGACTGTTTGTGGTAACAGATGATCCGATGTTGACTTGTCCATATGGTTTACATAGTTTGGTAGTTTAGAAGGGTCCAAGGAAAATCTTCTCTGTACTAGATCAATCTCACGGTCTACAGATGCCTCCGCTCTAGAAATAAAATCGTCCAGAGTCCCGTTACGTTTTGTCAGAGATCTTTTACTCAGTGTTGGTCTAGACATAGTTGTTTATTAGTATCCACTTTGCGGTATGGTAAAGGAAGAATGGGACGGGACAATAGTCAACACCCAACACGGTGACGAGGCAACAAACGAAGACTTCAAATGAGAGAACAGTACCTTAAGTCCGCCTTGATGAACCTCAAAGAGAGTGGGCCCAGCCCAGCCTCCTTCGGCCTGTGACGGCCTAGGACGGTCCGCTCTCTGCCCAGGCTGAGCCCGGCGAGCAACCGCACGCGTCCAGCGACGCGGAAGAAGCAGCGTTCTTTTCAAGCGCCTTCCGGGCGCATCAGTGGGCGGGATCGTGCCCTGGAGGCTCCTGGGGGATGTAGTCCCCCCGCTCTGCGGCAGCGAGGTTACGAGCGGCGGCGGGGGGGACCGTCCGAGATATGGCCAGCAAGGCTTCTGCAACACAACAGGACCCCCAAAGATTAACAGGCAAAAGCAGGTACGATTTGAAAAAGGGCACCTTGGTAGTAGTTCATAAAGTAGAGGTATGTTGCAGTTTTGATATAGGCCATGTATTGTGTATAATTGGAAAACAGGTTTGGGAGAGATGTTAAAAGTCCCATCCATCATCCAATATTGGCTTTGCTGTTTTCGTTATCATAAATGACAAATGGTCGTTTGTTTAAAGTTATATTTGGTCAGGATTTAAAATGATTTTGCTATGTTATAGGAGACGTAGTGGTAGTTGTTTTTTGGTACATGATATTCTTTTTAGGGAGACTATATTTGGCATTTGTGTGGTGGCTGTTTTAGGTATTTGGGGAATCTGTTCTTTTAAAATGATGCTTGCTGGTTTTTGGGAACCTGTACTAGCTTCTTTTATGTTTTCTAATGCTGTTCTCACTTCAATTTCTGTTACGCTTGGTGGGTGGTTGTGTTCCCTAGTATAAAGTACTGTTGCTTCCCTAGTTGTTGCCCTCCCGTAACATTTGTAATATTTACTACATTTCCAATTAACTTTCCTCCCAAATTGTTTTTCTTGGGTATAAGTGTAACCCATGTAGCAGAGTAATAGTTTTCCTTTCTGGCTGGTTACAAATTCTGCTCCTTCTGTCATTTTGCTGTTTGTTATTCTATAAGAAATATATTTTATAGTTAATAGTTATTTAAAATATTGCTTTATGTATTTTAAGTTACATTTAAAAACATTTTGTTGAAAAATCTGTATTTGATTTTGATGTTCTTTACTGTTCAGTTGTGGTCTGTATTTTCGGTTTTCTTTTTCTTGAAAAAAAATACATTTATTTGTATTAATTGTTCTGATATATTTTTTAGGTTGCAGTTAGTTTTTGCTGTAAGTTTTAGCTTAGAGTTATTACATGTTTTTATAAAATTCTTTGGAGATACTTACTTTGTTAGTTGTATCTTTGTTTTCTGAGTTCTGTTCTTTGTTCTTTTTCTGTAGAGTATTCTCTAGTGGTAGGAGAAAATAAAAAGTAGATATGCATTAGTACTTAGATAATGTTTGTTATTTTTTACATTTTAGCTGTTAGTTTTATTTAGTTTAGTTACTTACTTTTAATCCACTGAATTTTAGGTTGAATCTTGATGTTCTTGTAGGTGTAGTTGAAGTCATCCACAGTGTTTTCTCCAGTTGTTTTTTTTCCTTGTGGTTTGTGTTTAGTGTTTAATTGTTTATATAGTGGTTTAGAGTTAGTAATTAGTTTGCTATTGGTCTATTTTTATTTGCAGTACTTTTATTGGCTAGTTTGTATTTTTGAAAATATGTTTCGGTAGTTAAGTTTCCATATAAGGCAAACACTAATTAATTTTTTGGTTAGTTTATTGTATATTATTTATTTAAATAGTTTTAGTTACACTTCAATTGTTTTTAATGCTTTGTAATTGTGAAATGTAATTCTATTTATTGTATGTTATGAGAGATGAGTTTTTTGTGTTAATTTAATTTTTAATTGTTGAAAAGTATTCTACATTTATAATATTTTTAAATTAATGTTATTGTTGTCGATAATTTTGCTGTCGACATTTTTTACTTAGTGTGTATATTTTTCAGTAGTCGATATTTAAACATTTCGATCTGTATGTTGTCGATTTTAGTGAAATCGATGTTTAAGTAGGTCGATATTGTGTATCCGATATTTTTGTATGTTTTTAGATAGATATAGGATGTCGATATTATTGTTTTCGATATTTTTGTATCGATATGTTTGTAGTACGATATTGTGTCCTTCTTTATTATGTCAGTGATTCGGTGGGACCGACACGGTACAGCAGCAACTGGACAAGATGCTGGAGGCCACAGCGGACACCAAGTCCATCCTCCACCAGGATATTAGTACAGTATCAGTGGACCTGGGGCTGCTCCGTGCAGAGCATTGAAAACTGGCAGAGAGAGTTGGAACTGTAGAAACTTCGTTACGGAGCTTCAGCCCGCAAAACAAATGCTAGCCCACACAGTCAAGGACCTTACAAACCAAGTAATCACCCTAAAGCGAAGGGCGGAGGATGCCGATGGCCGTAATAGAAGGAATAATAATAGGTTGGTTGGTTTACCGGAGGGAACAGAAGGTAACGACATGCTGACCTTCCTTGAGAACTGGCTCCACACCGTGGTGGCCCCAGGAGATCTCTCAGCTTTTTATTCCCTCAAGAGAGCCCATAGGGTCGCTGCACACCTAGTAGCACCGGGAAGTTCACTGCGCCCAGTGGTGGCAAAGCGTTTACATTTCAGGGACAGAGACACTCCCCTGCAGAAAGCAAGGACTGCAGGTCCCTTTGTGATCAACAATAGCAAGATATCTATATTCCCGGACTACATGCCTGAAGTACAGCAGCAAAGAGCATCGTTCACCGCAGGACTGAGGGTCTAGTATACTCCATAATATTCCCGGCTAGGCTAAGCATTACACTGGAAGGGAAAACCCACTTATGTGAAGATCCTGATGTGGCGAGGGAGTAGCATGAAACCTACAGCCAGGGGGCCCCTCCTCAAAAACCAGCTCTGCTGCGGGCAGCCGCGACGTTCCAGCAGAAACTGAGCCTCTCCCAGATAGAGAAATAAAGAGCTGCTACTCTCTTGGCAGTGGCGGAGATCATGGGTTCTAATCGTACAGGCTCGGAGGCTGGTTCCCCCACGGGAAAGGAGTCTTGGCAATGTGAAACCGATTCATCCAAGATAGGCAGGAAAGCAGTTCTGCTCCTAAGAACCATCTTATCTGCATGCATTGAAGTAAATGGAAGCATAGAGATAAGGGCCTACAGCTCACTAACCTCCTGGCAGAAGTAATTGCAATCAGAAAAACTGTCTAAAATGCTAAAAATCTCAATGGACACCTATGCAGGGGCTCAAAGGGAGACCCCTTCAAGAAAGTAAGGACTAAATTCAAATCCCACTGAGGGATGATAAATGGAGTGGGAGTAAACCTAATAATTAGACCCTTAATGGCGCTCATTACTATGGGAGAATTACTAACTTGAGTACTGAGAATGTGCCCAGAAATAAAGTACGTCTTCAAACGCTGAAGGTTTCCTGTAAAAGAGCATAACTGGGGTCGGGTTGGCCAGGCTCCAGGGGGGCTGCTGATCTATGGAGTTACAGCATGGCTCTATTCTCATGATTATTTTTGCCTAGAAAGAATAGCTGTGAGCCCTGGCTAATAGAGGGGCGGTCCCAAATTAGGCATTTCTGGGGATTACATGGGGTCCTGCTTTGGAGAGAGAGTTCTTCTTTCACCTTGAGCTTCCAAATGGGTAATGCACAACTTGGTCCTAGGAGATCTTAAACAAGTAAGTGCACATACATGAGGGGGAACTTTCCAAGGGCTCAAATGTATACATGTGCCCCTATGTCACCTGCCACCCATATGCACTCTTCCATTGGCTGAGGCATGAGGAGAGGACCTAAAACACAAGAACCCCGCAGGGGTGTATAATGGCCAGGACCTGAACCTCTGCTTCCGTACATTGTGAATTGGGGGCGAACATGTTACACAGCTTAAATTCCATGAAAATACCTCGTGCACAATATTATGCTACTTAAGGAATTACAAAAAATATCTGAGGCACTGAAAAGTTACCTTTTTAAGTCCATATCGCCAAGCATGTCAGTATGGTTGAGAGATGGAACGTTTCAGGAAGATGAGATTCCCCTTTTATAAATTATGGCCCCAATGAGAGATATTCAAAACCATCAAAGCACATAGAAATCAAGTTGTTTACGTAAAAGGAATCCCTAGCCGGTTTTAGTCATGCGAAACCGAGTGTGGGATATGTGGATGCAATGGAGAGATGACTGAAGGAAGGGGACCAGAGGAGTCGAGGAGACAAAGGTTTGAGTCTTGCCATTGCTACAATGGCTCTGCAAGAGACGAAATTGGAGCAGCTGGAAAATAATGCAAGGACAGGGAGAGTCAGAATCCTGGACCTGCCAGTTTCTAAGAAGACTCTGATTTACTTGAGGAAGAACTGTGGTTTCGGAGTATGTTTCTCAACAGAAAAGGTGAGATATCACTCCTGCCTGGGTATTGACGTACCACATTTGCAGTTGTATTGTCCGTGAAGAGAAGGACAGACTGACAGCAAAGAGGAGAGTGGAAGGCCTTTATTGTTAGCTCGAACCACCCCTAGTTCAAGCAGGTTGATTTTCAATATTTGCTCTGCTGTAGACCAGAGGCTCTTGATCTCCATCTCCGATACATGAGCATCCTGCCTGAGGCTGACTGCACCTGTCACCACCATAGTCACAGCTGGTGGGGGTAGAAGAACATCACCTGAGACAGATGCTCCTTCACCAACCACAAGGACAGATCTGCCACAGCGGTCGGTGGTCTAACAGATTCCCCCCCAAGCTCAAAACACTGCCTGCGGAGGCACATGTGTATGTGCCTAGGAGGATGCAGGAAGCCAGCAGATCTAGCAGATGAAGAACCATCAGGCCTTGAACTCAAGCTCCCTCCCAAAGATCAAAATCATATCTGTAATGTCCCAGGTGTCAGGGAAATCCCATACAGATATTCTGTTCAGCACTGCCCCTATAAACAAAGGATGCTGAGAGAGCTGTCCTGAGATTTGGACATAATAATGGAAAAATATAAGTCGAACAACAGTGATGGTGTTACCTCCAGGTGTTGAAACACCATCTGCGGTGAGCAGTCAGTCATCCTGATTCGGGAACAGAAAAATCCCCAAACTTCCCAGATGAGCTGAAACTATCCCTATCACCTTGGTAAAGACCCAAAGTGACAATGTCAGTCCAAACAGGAGGACTGCAAACTGGTAGTAAGTGGGCTCTACCACGAAGTACCCTCATTGCGACTGCAGGATTGGTATGTGGTGCGAGACCTGTAAGTCGAGGAACACTCTCCAGTCTTCCACTTCCAGCCCCAAGCACCTGATCCAGGGACAGCGTCTTGAACTTTTCCTTGCAGTGGTAAAAGTTCAATAGCCTGATGTCTAGGATCAGATGAAAATCACTGCCATTCTGCTGACTCCTGCAGGATTTACAGATGATTTTCTGATGAAGTGTGGATAGGAGGATCTGGTTAGGAGAGTGGAAGGGTGGGGCGAAAAGCCCTTTCTACAATATGCAGGACTCTTTGGTCCAATGGTATGGCCTTCTAGGCCAGTAGAAAGAAGAATACCCGTCCTCCCAAGGGATGCACATGCTCCTTCAAAGGGAAATAAAATCTGATTCCCGGGTAGTTCAGGGTAAGAAAAAGAGATGAAAGGTTGCTGGGTCTGATGGCGCCTACCTTTGACCCTGTACTGACCATGCAGCAGATTTTGTTACTAAAGAGGGCTTGACATCATTGGAAATTAAGCCCCTTTGAGAAGCCTCAAAATTTCCGAAATTGCCTGGAATCCCTCATAGGAGACTTTTTTTCCCCTAGGGTTTTATTTAGCACGGAATTGACCTGAAGGTATTAGAGCACTTTACATGAACACCAGTTGCGTTACAGATTGCCACATACATATTTTTTGTGGGGCCTGTCATTTTGTCTGTCCATAATTGTCTGGGCAATTAAGTGATTTGCTCAAAATCACAGGATGTTAAGCATCCCTGTCGAGACTCTACCTGGTTCCCCAGCTTCGAGGTTGACTGCTCTAGCTGTTAGGCCACATCGTCTCCCCTTAAAACTTGAAGCCTAAATATTGGGCTGTTGCTCTACCCCGCCGTAAGCCTTTTCAAGGCATTGTCCACTTTCTTCCCAGAAAGACTGGCTCCATCAAAGGGCATTTCCATCACCTGATACTTTTCCCACACATCTTTCACTGGTGCCATGAGTCGCAACAGAACGCAATCCTCACTTCTTGGGAGGTGACATTCCCTAAGCACGACACTGGGAAAATATTTTTGAGAAAAAATCTGTTAAAAAGCCAGTACAACTGACAGAAACGAGAGTAGCACCAGGCCCATGTTGAAGGGTGCAGCCCTGATGTCAAGGCGCTGGGGAGTGGGAAATTGCATTATGGTTTGAATGACATCACTGTGGTATCAAACCTGGCACTGACTTGGATTCAGCACCCTCCCACTAGGGCAGGAAACGTTCCTGCCCCGTGTCTGGATCCTGGGGGTAGCCAAAAGATGAGGAATCTGCTGGTAGAGGTATCCATCTGAATTTCCCCCACTTGGTACACAGGCATGTACCACCGGCTTGGGTGTCTGTGTTTCTAGTATCCTGATTTTGATTATGCCCTGGCATGACCCTATTCTAGCAAATGTGCAAAGACCTATGCCTGTCCAGGACTATGAGAGGTCCATTACATGTCCTTTGACCTGGAAGGTGCACCAGTCCTGCCGTCATATTGGACAGAGAACTATAACCCCTGTCCTGTGTTTAGCACATAAAGCAGTAATGGCAGCATCTCATGTTTTGTGATGATCTATAGTGGAGCCAGACCTTTTTCTCTCCGCCAGTTATAGTGCGGTCTATTGGTGCCTTTTATGTAAAGGTCCACTGTTATGTGATACCCAGAACCATGTGCTGACATCCATTGTGTATGTTGAATGCATATTCATGTATAATACACATGTAGAAAATGTGTGGTAGTAGACCTCTGTGGATATGAGTCTAAGTATTGAAGCCAGTGGGATACATTTTGGATGCCCATGAGTTAGCATGGCAAAATGTGGAGGATGAGGACCGTTTTCCCAAACAGTGAACATGTATTACCAGCACTCCTGTGGCTGTAGGGAGGAGAGTCAGACACTGAAGTGAGGAGGATGGAGACAGTGCTTCTCCTGAGCACTGCCTAATTAGTAGATTGCAGGGGACAGTCGTGAGGATGCAATTTCTGTTGTACAAGGGGAAAAAGGTTTCTAGGTTGGGTCTGTCATTTTGTCTGTCCATAATTACTGCTTTAGGATGACAGCCAAGTGCAGTAACCTCAGAATTCATTGTGACCATGTTGAAGGTGTTCAAGTTTGGAGACAGCCCTATTGCTACCTGTTGTGAGAAGTATCACTGTTAGACCTGGCATCATTTCTTCCTGGCGAGCTTCCAGGTTCACCCGAGCGAGTTTTCTGAAGCGTTGTGTATGGTTGCGGAAGGCCAGCATGTAGCTGAACACATCCTGGGGGGTCTAACCAGGGGATTTCTCCCAACTTTCCTTCACCAAATAAGAGGTCCTCTAAAAGGGTGGCCATGCAGGAGTTCAAAGGGACTGAACCCTAAGGACTTCTGAGGCACCTCCCTGTATGCAAACCGGCATGGTAGAAAGACGTCCCACACCCATCTCATGGGCTCCGCAGGGCCCATTATCATACCTTTCAGGGTTCAGTTGAATCTCTCAACCAACCTGTTTCCTTGAGGATGGTAAGGAGTGGTGAACTTATAAGTTACACCACACTCCTCCCATAGAGACTTAATGTACCTAGAGATGAAGTTGGTACCTCAGTCGGAGCCCACCTCTCTGGGGAACTCCACATGGGAAAAGATCCCCATCAATGCATGGCCCACCACAGGTACTGTGATTGTCTGGAGAGGTACAGCTTCCGGGTACCGGGTGGCATGGTCCACCAAGACCAGGATAAACCTGTTGCCTAAGGCTGTCTTGGGGTCCAGTGGCCCCACAATGTCGATGCCCACCGGCTCGAAAGGGGTGCTCACCACAGGAAAAGGTTGGAGGGGTTCCTTTCACTTCCCTCCACTCTTTCCACTTGCCTGACAAGACTGGCAAATCTTACAGAATGTACCGACGTGCTTGTTCATCTGGGGCCAGAAGAAGTGGGTGACAAGCCTTTGGAAGGTCTTATCTTGCCCCAGATGTCCTGCGAGAGGAACGTCATGAGCCAGCTCCAGTAGGAAGGCCCTGAACCGCTCAGGTACCACCAGCACACGGGCTGTGCCGGGTTCAGTGACCTTAGGCTCACTATAAAGTAATCCATCTTCCCAGTAAATAAGATGATCCTTGGACGCTCCACCTACTGCCTGGTCTGTAGCCTGTTGCTGCACACCAATGAGAGAAGGGCATTCCATCTGCGCCTTGCAGAACTCCTCCCTGGAGGGGCCCCCTTCTTGCTGCCAATGGGTTAGCTCAGGTAGGTCCCCAAGTTCGGCCACCTGTTCCCCTGATAGGCTCCAGGCATCCCCCTCAGGTTCTGCTCCTTCCTGGGCTGTGGGAACGGCTGGGGCTGGTTTCCCGCACCCCCTGCCCCTTCTCTTCCTGGCAGGCACCTAGGCCACTGTTTCAGGCTCCAGGTTTGCTGAATCACCCCTACTGGCTGCCATGGGCCGGGTGGTCACACAGATCCAATCAGGCAGACCCAACATCTCCAGATGAGCCTGGTTTTCCACCTCCTTCCATGGGGAACACTAGCAGACAGTCTACAGGCATGGATGGACTCACAACAACCTTCAAGAGACCTGGGACCCCCCTCCACTCAAAGGGAACCTACACCACTTTGCAGAGGCGCACCGAGTTGTCAGCTGCAACTACTGGGTGTGAGAAGTTGGCCTGGTATATAATGCTCACTAATTCTTAGTGATCACTTTGTACCATGCCAAGCAACCCTTATGATGATGGTTGTAATTCAACCTTGTAGACCAGTTATCCTAGTGGTAACGTGGACAAAGCAGTCTTAGGCTAAACTCTGAAAGGCATGTGAAGCCAGCTGTTATACCATACACAACCCCCTTGAATACCAAATGAAAGGGACACCACACAGATATATATTGAAAATATATATTGATTTATTAACTATAAAATCCCCTGAACTCTTTATGAGCACAGAAGCACAAGCGTTAAATCACAAGACAGTTTAAAATACACAAAAGTTGCACAATATGGATGAGCCCTAGGGGCCACCTAAACCATATACTAAGAAAGTGGTATAAGGGATACCAATAGGAAAGGGAACAGGCCTAGGGCCTTGGGAATCGCTGGAGCTATTCGAGACTAGCAATGATTAAGTCGGGAAAGGCCCACGGGACTCGGGTGCAGTGTTCAAAGTGCACGCACTTTCCAATGCAAAGTCTATGGTGCGTAAAAAGTACAAAGTTAGAAAGTTAGGAACCTTCCGAGTGACCTACGGAGCTAAAACTTAAGACACAGGCCCTTGAGATGTGTACCAGTGCAGGAGCACCGGCGGAGCTGAGTTACCTCACCCACAGGAAGCGGGTGCACAGGGTCGAAGTAGTGTCGGGTTTCGTCACGCTGGTCGATGGTGCTTGGAGCTGAAGATGCTGCAGGCGGCTCGATGTGAAGAGTTCCGGTGGATCCAAGGGTGGATCTGAAGATGTGAAGACCTGAAAGCAGAGGGGACAGTGTTCAAAGTCACTAGCCAGTGACTACCGTGGAACCAGATTGGAACCAGGCGATGTCGGGTGCAAACAGGCGTTGTCGGGTAGCTTCTTTCTGCAGCCACGTGGATACCCGGGGCCGAGGACGTCCAGGAGTCGGTCACGAGCTGTCCCACGTAGGCTTCTCGCTGTTGGTGGTGTCGGCGACCTGATCGGAGCAAACAGGTCTTGGCAAATGCAAGCCACGCAGAAGTTGAAAGATGCTTATCACTCTGACCAGCAAGGTCAGAGCGGGTGCTTCTTTTTACAGGAGCTTGGTTAGGTCTGGAGCAACCAGACCTGCTGTGTAAATCGTCGGTTTCGTTGCCAAGATGGCCGCTGACCACGTGGCTAGTGGCCGGGATGGCGCGTCGAGTGGCACAATGCAAAAGGGCCCCACGCAGATCGTGGAGATGCTGGAGGGCTGATCTTCGGTGCAAGGGCTGCTCGGTGGTGGGGGTTCTCAGTCCCCAAAGCACAACGTCGAGGATGCCTCAGAAGCTGCGCAGTCAGCTTTTCGAGCGTCTTCCAAGAGGTCCGGTCCCACGTCACTCGGTGCCTCCACGGGTCCATTCTTTGCAGGGACTGTGGATCGGGCTCTGAGAGGTCTGGGAGTCTGGTTCTTGTCGGGCTCGGGCTCCGGCGGGAGGCGGCGGCAAAGCAGACGTCGAGTTGCTGGTTGGTGCCTGTGTTCACAGGGTGGCCACTCCTAGGCCACAAGGGAGATTCTTCTTCAGTCTTCTGTGCAGCAGAATGTGGAAGTCCAGTCGTCTTCTTAGTTTTAATTTGATTCAGGATGATCTGCTGTGCAATGGCACTGCTCCCACTCTTATTCCCAATCTGAGGGGTGGATCACCTACTAGGTCCCTCCTCTGGGAGGAACCAGGAAGGGGGGCGGTTACACCCCCTTTCCTTTGTCCAGTTCCGCGCCAAGCCTGGGTCTGGAAAGTCCCAGGACCGGTTTGGACTGGCCTATGCACGGGGACACCTTGTGTGCCCCGGGCATGTCTGATTCTATTCAGCCCTGTCCTACCCAATACACAAAACCCTGTCTGGGGTGGTGCTCGCACCTCCCAAGGCAGGAAACCCTTTGTCCAGGCCACCATCTGCCGAGTTTCGGTCAGCAGCAGGAGGCCAGACTCGTGTCTGTGGTGGCAGCATCCATTTTGTGATGCTGAGGCTCTGTTTAACTTTAACCGGGGTTAAGGCTACACACATGTCGTGTCCCTCTAGAAGGGTGGAATGCTATCCCCGTCGCCAGAATTGGCGAGGGGATAGTATTCCAATTCGTATGACACCTTACTCTACATGTTTTGATAAAGCCAAACCAAAGATAGCAAATAACCGCGAGGATTATAATGCACTTAAGAGTATATGGTATGGCAATATCCCGGAACAGCTTAGGGAGTGGTTCCCGACAGCTGCAGACGGGCTCAGCTCATGCTAGAGCACCATCTCACATATTTCCAAGCACTCTGCCTCCAGGATTGATGAGGCCTTCCAAAGGAGTGGCTGATAGGAACATATGTGTCCAGTTTAGGGTTAGGCACAGGCATACTGTACCTAAGTAAGAGGTGATTACACCAACTTACCCCAGCTGAGTGATCAGCCAGTTGTGTCAAATATGGAGGCCAGGCCAGGGGTGGCACAATACATGCTGCAGCCCGTGGTAGGCCTTGGATACACCTATGCCCTGGGTACCTAGGTACACTACTACAGGGGCTCATAAGGTGAACCAGTTCCAATTCGTAATGCACCTAAAGTGCATTGGCAGTAATTTAGAGAGAGAACAGCAGGCTGTGGGTCTGATTAGCAGGCCCACAGCCACATTAAGTCAGAAACCAGTGAAGCAAAAAGCAAAAATTTGGGGTGACCATAGGATAGCAGACCCTACTCTCCTACATAACCCCCCCTCCCAAACGCAGGGACATTAGACTAACCTTGACCAGTTGTGTCTTCATGTTCTAAGTGGAAGTACCTGGAGAGACCATCTGCGTTGCCATGGTCAGTCCCTGGGCGGTGCTCCACTGTAAAGTCCATCCCCTGTAGGGAAATGGACCACCTGAGTAGTTTGGGGTTTTCACCCTTCATCTGATTAAGCCATAAGAGGGGCTTATGGTCGGTCTGAATCTTGAAGTGAGTACCAAACAAGTATGGCCTCAACTTCTTCAGGGCCCACACCACAGCAAAGGCCTCCCTCTCTATAGCTGACCAACGTTTCTCTCTGGGGGTCAGCCTTCTGCTAATGAAAGCAATGGGCTGGTCCTGGCCATCTACATTAAGCTGTGAAAGCACTGCTCCCACTCCCAACTCAGAAGCATCTGTTTGGACAATGAACTCTCTTGAGTAGTCAGGACTCTTCAGGATAGGTGCAGAGCACATGGCCTTCTTCAGGTCATCAAATGCCTTTTGACAGTTTTCTGTCCACTGAACCTTTTTGGGCATCTTCTTGGATGTCAGATCATTAAGAGGAGTCACAATGGACCCATAGTTCTTAACAAACTTCCTGTAGTACCCAGTCAGGCCCAAGAAAGCTCTGACCTGAGTCTGGGTGGTTGGAGGGGACCAGTCCTTGATGGTCTGGATCTTACTCTCCAGTGGTTGAACTTGGCCTCCAACTACAAGGTGGCCCAAGTACACAACCTTACTCTGCCCTATCTGGCACTTTGTTGCCTTGATAGTGAGGCCTGCCTTCTGCAGAGCCTCAAGCACTTCCTTCAGGTGGACCAGGTGATCCTCCCAGGTGGAGCTAAAGACAGCAATATCATCTATATAAGCTGCACAAAAGTCATCCAACCCAGTAAGGACTTGATTCACCAACCTTTGGAAGGTGGCAGGTGCATTTTTCAAACCAAAGGGCATCACCACAAACTGATAATGCCCACTAGGGGTAGAAAATGCTGTTTTGGCTTTAGACTCCTCAGCTAACCTGATTTGCCAGTAGCCAGCTCTCAAGTCAAATGTGCTCAAATATTTGGCAGAAGCCAACTTGTCAATGAGCTCATCTGCCCTTGGAATAGGGTGTGCATCTGTCCTGGTGACAGCATTGAGTCCTCTGTAATCCACACAAAACCTCATCTCTCTCTTACCATCTTTGGTGTGAGGTTTGGGGACCAGAACCACTGGGCTAGCCCAGGGGCTCTCTGAAGGCTCAATGACACCTAATTCCAGCATCTTTTGCACCTCAGTCTTTATACAGTCCCTGACGTGGTCAGGTTGCCTGTAAATCTTGCTCTTTACAGGAAGACTGTCACCAGTGTCCACCACATGTGTACACCAGTTAGTCTGACTGGGTGTCAATGAGAACATATGCCTGTATGCCTGTAGAACTTGTCTGCAGTCATGTTGCTGATGTTCAGTGAGGCTGCCACCTAAGGCCACACCATCAACTGAGCCATCCTCAGGGTTCTGAGTGAGCAGGTCTGGGAGAGGGTCACTCTCTTCCTCCTGTCCCTCATCTGTAGCCATGAGCAAGCCCATGTCTGCCCTGCTGACATATGCCTTCAATCTGTTTACATGGAGCACCCTGTGGGGGCTCCTGGGAGTTCCTAGGTCCACCAAGTAGGTAACCTCTCCCTTCTTCTCCAGAATTGTATGGGGTCCAGACCATTTGTCTTGGAGTGCTGCTGGGGCCACTGGCTCCAACACCCATACCTTCTGTCCAGGCTGAAATTCAACAAGGACAGCCTTTTGGTCATGCCAAGCTTTCTGTAATTCTTGGCTAGCCTCAAGGTTTTTGGATGCCTTTTCCATGTACTCTGCCATCCTGGAGCGGAGACCAAGTACATAGTCCACTATGTCTTGCTTAGGCTTTTTGAGAGGTAACTCCCATCCTTCCTTCACCAGACACAGGGGTCCTCTTACAGGGTGCCCAAACAACAATTCAAAGGGGCTGAAGCCAACCCCCTTTTGAGGGACCTCTCTGTAAGCAAACAAAAGGCAGGGCAGTAGGATGTCCCATCTTCGCCTGAGCTTTTCAGGTAATCCTTTAATCATGCCCTTTAGGGTCTTGTTAAATCTCTCAACAAGCCCATTGCATTGTGGGTGATAAGGAGTGGTGAACTTGTAGTTGACACCACATTCCTTCCACATAGCTGTCAAATATCCTGACATGAAGTTGGCACCTCTATCAGATATTACCTCCTTAGGAAACCCCACTCTGGAGAAAACTCCAAGTAAGGCCCTGGCCACAACAGGAGCTGTTGTGGTCCTAAGTGGAATTGCCTCTGGGTACCTGGTGGCATGATCCACTACCACCAGTATGAATCTGTGCCCAGATGCTGTAGGGGGATCCATTGGACCAACAATATCAATCCCCACTCTCTCAAAGGGAACCCCCACCACAGGTAGTGGTATCAGGGGGGCCTTTGTTGTTCCACCTGCTTTACCACTGGCTTGGCAGGTTTCACAGGAGCGACAAAACTCCTTGGTGTCTTCAGACATGTGAGGCCAGTGAAAGTGAGGGACAAGCCTGTCCCAGGTCTTGTTCTGGCCTAAGTGTCCTGCTAAAGGAATATCATGGGCCAAGGTGAGAAGGAAACCCCTAAATTGCAGAGGTATAACCAACCTCCTGGTTGCACCAGGCTTGGGGTCTCTACCCTCTGTGTAAAGGAGTCCTTCATCCCAATAAACTTTATGGGCACCTTCAGCATTCCCAGCAGCCTCAGCAGCAGCCTGCTGTCTGAGGGGTTCAAGAGAAGGACAGGTTAACTGAGCCTGCCCCAAGTCTGCCCTAGAAGGTCCCCCTGTCCCCAGAAACTCAACCTGATCAGGTTCAAGTTCTTCAGAGACAGTTACTTCAGGGGTCTCAAGATCAGTTTCCTGTGAAGCCTGATCTTCACTTGCAGGCAGTTGGGAAGGCACGGCCTTAACCCTCCTGTTCTTTCTCTTGGAAGGTGCTTGGTCCATTGTTCCAGGATCCAAGACCTGAGGTTCAGAGAGGCACTTTTTGGCCTGTGACCTGGTCACAGCAAGGACATGTGATGATATCCCTAACATCTCTGCATGAGTCCTGTACTCAACTTCTGACCATAGAGAGTTCTCCAGGTCATTGCCCAACAAACATTCTTCTGGGAGATCAGCACTAACCACAACTCTTTTTAGGCCAGTTACCCCCTCCCCAGGAAAAGTTAACAAGTGCCACACTATGTGTAGTAGTGACATTGCTGGCATTGGTCACCAGGTAATCATCACCTGGCATGTATTGTCCAGGGTCCACAAAGTTAGGTGTCACAATAGTGACACTGGCACATGTGTCCCTGTAAGCTTGAGCCACTTTATTGTTGATCAAAGGCGTCTGTCTGTATTTGCCCAGATTACTGGGACTTATGTCAGGGGTCAAATCTATGTCCCCCTCACAAATCAGAACAGCCTGTGTAAGGGTTCTGACTAGGTCAGAATCTCCTTCAGTTCCCAAAGTGATACCCACTAATCCCTTGGTTTGAGGACCAGCACTGCTAGCTGTACTAGTGGGTGCAGGTGCCTTAGGGGCTGCAGTTCTGGGGGCTCCACCCTTTTTACACTCACTTGTCCAGTGAGAGGTGTTCTTAAAAGTTTTACACCAGGGTTTCTTCTGACCTTCTTTCTTCTTCTTCTTGGAAGTTTGGGACCCACCCTCTGTCTCAGTTTGGGGCCCTGTTGAAGACTTCTGGTCTTTAGCTTTCTGCTCCCCACCCTTCTGGTCTGTTTTCTTTTGGTCACCACCCTGGTTCTGGTTCTGGTTCTTGTTCTTTTGTTTAACTCTGGTTCTTACCCATTTATCTGCCCTCTTTCCCAATTCTTGGGGAGAGGTCAAATCTGAGTCAACCAAATGTTGATGCAACTGCTGGTTCTGACAATTATTTAAAATTTGTTCTCTCATCAGCAAATTATACAATCCTTCATAGTCTGTAACCTTGCTTCCCAGCAACCATCCCTCCAGAGCCTTAGTGGCACACTCAACAAATTCAGACCAGTCCTGAGTCTGTGTCTTCTGGGTATCTCTGAACATTAACCTGTACTGTTCAGTGGTTAAGCCTAACCCATCAATCAGAGCACTCTTCAGGACCAGGTAGTTTCTAGAATCCCCATCACTAACTGTGAGGAGTCTGTCTCGGCCTCTACCTTCAAAGGAGAGCCACAAGATTTCTGCCCACTGCTCCTGAGGGATCTGCTGTACTCTGCAGGCTCTCTCCATTGCAGTAATCCATTTATGGATATCATCCCCAGCTTTGTAGGGGGGCACAATCTTACTCAGGTTTCTGTTATCAAAAGACCTGTCTTTATCCTTGTGGATATTGCTGCCACCAGTGAGTTCTATTACCCCACTCTCTCTAGGCTGTCTTGCTCTAGCAAGTTTCTCTTGGGCCAGGGCAATCTCTAACTCTTGTCTCTGGACTCTCAATTCAGCCTCTCTAATTTGAGATTCTCTCAATTTGGTCTCATGTTCCCTTCTCTGAGGGCTAGTCATCACCCTTCTGGAGTGACCATGAGAACCTCTAGAAGCATGGGAGTTGTCAGAGTCACCTGAGTGAGTCCTTCTCCTCCTAGGCTTCTGGTTAAGTCCACCTGGGGGTCTGAATGGGTTGTTACCAGATTCATTCCCAAGTTGGCTTAAGTTAGCCTGGTTCAGTCTGCTGACCATCACCTGACTATTTCTGTCATCATCTGACTCACTGCTTTCCACCTCTTCCTCTTCTTCCTCTTCCTCCTCATCTACTTGAGGAGCTCCAGTGGTGAAGGCTTCCTCATCTACCAGGATGATAGGACCAGGGGTGTCTACAGTGTCATCCTCTGAAGGATGGCCTCCTTCAGCATTCCCAGTGGGGTCTGCCTTAGAGGGCCTTAGAGTCTCAGACTGGTCTAAGAGCTCTCTTAGGTGGTCTGTAGTAGGGGAAGGCCCTGTCTTCAGACCCCTTAAGACACAAAGCTGTCTTAATTCCTTAAAGGAAAAAATAGCAAATTTGGATGGTGCCCTTGGAGGGTCACTCTCAACAGGGATGTTCCCAGTGGAACCCTCTGCTCCAGACATTGCTCTAGTGTGGGTGGATGTGTTGCAATCTACCTACACTGGTGTTTACCTACTAAACCTATCTAGTAGTTGTAGCTAGGGTGTGCTACTCCCTTTGCTCTACAACAACTAAGTTCAGTAGAACTTAAGTATACTAGTCTTGTTTTATATGTACCTAGCAGGTACCTGTATGATCTTTCAAATGATAATCTCAAAGATTGTAATGGTAAAACAACAGCAAGCTCAGATCCCAATCCGCTGCCACCAATGTGAGAAGTTGGCCTGGTATATAATGCTCACTAATTCTTAGTGATCACTTTGTACCATGCCAAGCAACCCTTATGATGATGGTTGTAATTCAACCTTGTAGACCAGTTATCCTAGTGGTAACGTGGACAAAGCAGTCTTAGGCTAAACTCTGAAAGGCATGTGAAGCCAGCTGTTATACCATACACAACCCCCTTGAATACCAAATGAAAGGGACACCACACAGATATATATTGAAAATATATATTGATTTATTAACTATAAAATCCCCTGGACTCTTTATGAGCACAGAAGCACAAGCGTTAAATCACAAGACAGTTTAAAATACACAAAAGTTGCACAATATGGATGAGCCCTAGGGGCCACCTAAACCATATACTAAGAAAGTGGTATAAGGGATACCAATAGGAAAGGGAACAGGCCTAGGGCCTTGGGAATCGCTGGAGCTATTCGAGACTAGCAATGATTAAGTCGGGAAAGGCCCACGGGACTCGGGTGCAGTGTTCAAAGTGCACGCACTTTCCAATGCAAAGTCTATGGTGCGTAAAAAGTACAAAGTTAGAAAGTTAGGAACCTTCCGAGTGACCTACGGAGCTGAAACTTAAGACACAGGCCCTTGAGATGTGTACCAGTGCAGGAGCACCGGCGGAGCTGAGTTACCTCACCCACAGGAAGCGGGTGCACAGGGTCGAAGTAGTGTCGGGTTTCGTCACGCTGGTCCATGGTGCTTGGAGCTGAAGATGCTGCAGGCGGCTCGATGTGAAGAGTTCCGGTGGATCCAAGGGTGGATCTGAAGATGTGAAGACCTGAAAGCAGAGGGGACAGTGTTCAAAGTCACTAGCCAGTGACTACCGTGGAACCAGATTGGAACCAGGCGATGTCGGGTGCAAACAGGCGTTGTCGGGTAGCTTCTTTCTGCAGCCACGTAGATACCCGGGGTCGAGGACGTCCAGGAGTCGGTCACGAGCTGTCCCACGTAGGCTTCTCGCTGTTGGCGGTGTCGGCGACCTGATCGGAGCAAACAGGCCTTGGCAAATGCAAGCCACGCAGAAGTTGAAAGATGCTTATCACTCGGACCAGCAAGGTCAGAGCGGGTGCTCCTTTTTACAGGAGCTTGGTTAGGTCTGGAGCAACCAGACCTGCTGTGTAAATCGTCGGTTTCGTCGCCAAGAGGGCCGCTGACCACGTGGCTAGTGGCCGGGATGGCGCGTCGAGTGGCACAATGCAAAAGGGCCCCACGCAGATCGTGGAGATGCTGGAGGGCTGATCTTCGGTGCAAGGGCTGCTCGGTGGTGGGGGTTCTCAGTCCCCAAAGCACAACGTCGAGGATGCCTCAGAAGCTGCGCAGTCAGCTTTTCGAGTGTCTTCCAAGAGGTCCGGTCCCACGTCACTCGGTGCCTCCAAGGGTCCCTTCTTTGCAGGGACTGTGGATCGGGCTCTGAGAGGTCTGGGAGTCTGGTTCTTGTTGGGCTCTGGGCTCGGGCTCCGGCGGGAGGCGGCGGCAAAGCAGACGTCGAGTTGCTGGTTGGTGCCTGTGTTCACAGGGTGGCCACTCCTAGGCCACAAGGGAGATTCTTCTTCAGTCTTCTGTGCAGCAGAATGTCGAAGTCCAGTCGTCTTCTTAGTTTTAAGTTGATTCAGGATGATCTGCTGTGCAATGGCACTGCTCCCACTCTTATTCCCAATCTGAGGGGTGGATCACCTACTAGGTCCCTCCTCTGGGAGGAACCAGGAAGGGGGGGCGGTTACACCCCCTTTCCTTTGTCCAGTTCCGCGCCAAGCCTGGGTCTGGAAAGTCCCAGGACCGGTTTGGACTGGCCTATGCACGGGGACACCTTGTGTGCCCCGGGCATGTCTGATTCTATTCAGCCCTGTCCTACCCAATACACAAAACCCTGTCTGGGGTGGTGCTCGCACCTCCCAAGGCAGGAAACCCTTTGTCCAGGCCACCATCTGCCGAGTTTCGGTCAGCAGCAGGAGGCCAGACTCGTGTCTGTGGTGGCAGCATCCATTTTGTGATGCTGAGGCTCTGTTTAACTTTAACCGGGGTTAAGGCTACACACATGTTGTGTCCCTCTAGAAGGGTGGAATGCTATCCCCGTCGCCAGAATTGGCGAGGGGATAGTATTCCAATTCGTATGACACCTTACACGACATGTTTTGATAAAGCCAAACCAAAGATAGCAAATAACCGCGAGGATTATAATGCACTTAAGAGTATATGGTATGGCAATATCCCGGAACAGCTTAGGGAGTGGTTCCCGACAGCTGCAGACGGGCTCAGCTCATGCTAGAGCACCATCTCACATATTTCCAAGCACTCTGCCTCCAGGATTGATGAGGCCTTCCAAAGGAGTGGCTGATAGGAACATATGTGTCCAGTTTAGGGTTAGGCACAGGCATACTGTACCTAAGTAAAAGGTGATTACACCAACTTACCCCAGCTGAGTGATCAGCCAGTTGTGTCAAATATGGAGGCCAGGCCAGGGGTGGCACAATACATGCTGCAGCCCCTGGTAGGCCTTGGATACACCTATGCCCTGGGTACCTAGGGTACACTACTACAGGGGCTCATAAGGTGAACCAGTTCCAATTCGTAATGCACCTAAAGTGCATTGGGAGTAATTTAGAGAGAGAACAGCAGGCTGTGGGTCTGATTAGCAGGCCCACAGCCACATTAAGTCAAAAACCAGTGAAGCAAAAAGCAAAAATTTGGGGTGACCATAGGATAGCAGACCCTACTCTCCTACACTGGGTGAAGTGCTTTAGGAATTACCTGCTATTCAGACACTCACTGACACCTTACAGATGTCACACTGCTCCTGTGACTCTCCGAGCCTCCACCCTCCTCCCATAGATGGTCACCCACTGCCCATATTTCTTAGTGTTCTCAGGGAGGTAGGTTTCCTGGACCATCTCTCGGTCTCCTAAAGAGACCAGGGTCATCACTGCTGGTCCCTCCCCTACACTAGAAATAAATTCCTCTCCCAAAGCTACACTCACTAAACCCGGTGTCTGAGCACTAGTATGTGCTTGAGATTTCTTGGGTCAACTAGGGGCAATGTGTCCCACCTCATTGCAGTGATAGCAGGGAGGGGAACCCCTGATGTCCCACCTGCCCCTAGGGGGGCAGGTTGGTTTAGGTTTTGGGGGCTGGGACTCCTTTCCCTGGGAGCTGTTTTGGGGCCCTTGAGAGAACTCCTTTTGGTTACCCTTGTCCATCCCATTCTTCTGCTGGGGACCCTGTCCACCTTTTGCTGTGGTACCCACAATCCCTCTGTGGAGCCTGGTGCTGGTACAGCGGTCTGCCTCCTTAGCAAGCTCAATGGGGCCCATCAGCTTGCTGTCTAAGTGCTCCCAACTAATGAAATGTAACAACCCCTTATAATCAGTTACTTTGCTGCCCTTCATCCAACCTTCCACTGTACACGTGTACAGATTCACACTCTCCATCCAAGTCTAAGACTCTTTCTTCTTAGAGTTCCTATACTGCTGTCTATACTGTTCTGAAGTAAGTCCATACCTGAGACATAGGGCCTCCTTCAGATTGGGATAGGTCATGGCACCTGCCAACTCTAAGGGCTCTGGAGCACTCCTCCCAGAAGCCTCAAAATATTTCCACAGGCCTGCCCCCAATGCTGTTCATTCTTAACCCCTTCCATGCTGATGACGGAATCGCTCCGTCATCAGCTACAGTTGAGCTGTGCTGATGACGGAGCGGTTCCGTCATGGCCCGGCCGCCGCGCCTGCGCGGCGCTGATTTCGCGCCTGCGCGGGCGTTCTAAAGAGCGGGGCGGGTCATGACGGAACCGCTCCGTCACCAGCACAGCTCAACTGTAGCTGGTGACGGAGCGGTTCTGTCACCAGCATGCGGCGGCCGCGCGGCCGCCCCGCCCCTTTAGCGCTGCGGCGGAATAGCCGCCGCAGCGAAGGGGTTAAAGCAATCTCATATGAGGTAAACCAGGCATAGATATCCTCACTCCTATTATAATTCTGTACCAATTCCTTGGGGATATATACTTTACCCCCCTGCACTGGCTGTGCGCTGCCACCGTTTGAGCCGGAGTCCACCTGCTTGGCCTTGATATCCAGTTCTCTCATGCGCAACACATGATCCAAAAGCAATTTCTTTTCTTCCAGGGCATGAGCATTCCTGCTCTCCTCTGCCGCCCTTTCTTTTTCTACTTCCAATTGCTTCGTCTTCATCCTTATGACTTCCAATTCATGGTTTCTTACTGTTTGATACTCCTCTAACTCTTTTGGAGTGACACCCCTACTGGAATGGCTGCTGCCCAGCCTTGAGCCTGGCCTGCTTACTGGCAGATCTTGGGGTTGAAAACCATCCCTTCCACTTGCTTCATTTCCTTCTTGGGCCTCCCATCCTGCCTTCAGGACTCTCTCTAGCTCATCCTTCCTAGAGCTGCTTTCCATGGGGCAACCAAAATTTTTGCAGAATCATTTAAGCTGATCAACTTGGTATGAATACAGATCTCAATGCAAAATTCCAATTCTTCTGGCTCCCTTGTTGCCTTCCTATGATGAGACATGATGCTTTGAAGAGTTACTCAAAAATAGAACCAAAAACAAAACACGGTATGTGGTTGCATAGTGGTCTGCACTAAATTAGTGATGTACAACAATTACTGTGGGTCAAGTACATATACAAGTTCAATTCTTCACCGCTGACCACCAATGTTAGATCTGTGGGTTTCTAGTTGGCAGAGGTAGGTACCAATGTCCATATAGGGACCCTTGCTTCTAATCAGGTTAAGGGGGATACACTCTGCTCACCCCCTTGATAGCCTGGCACGAGCAGACAGGCTTATCAGAGGCAATGTGTAAAGTGTTTGTACCAACACTCACAGTAACACAGTGAAAATACCACAAATTGACTCCTCACCAGTTTAGAAAAATAAAGTATTTTTATCTAAACTACACCAGACCAAAACGACAAAAATCAACATACACAGTTCAAGAATATGATTTTAAAAGAGTTCTAGGGTTTGCGTCAAAATAATCCACAGTTGCGTCAGTTTTAGCCCAAAGTACCTTCTACTTCTAAGCTCTAATCTAATTCTAGCACCGCAGAAAAAAACTTTTTTAGTGTTTCAGACATTATACACACTTGCATACTGGTTATAATAATAATTCCAGATTTGTAAAGTGTGACTTATCACCCCTAAGGGTATCCAGGCGAGGGAGGCCGCCGGGGAGATTAAGTAAGCTATTGCCCAGAGTCACATGATGCTGAGCTGCCGGCGGCCATCTAACCGCGAGACCCGTGCTCTGGGGTCACACCTCTTCATTGTTGAACATCAGATCTTATGTTCAACACAATCAATATCTGCTATTCTTGTCTCACGAGGCTAGCTGTGTTGATAAGTCAGCGAGCAAAGGCTAAATGCCTCCCAAACCAGTAGCCTTCAATTTACACTGGAGACATGATTCATTACTGCGTATACCAGGGTCGTCTGGTGTGAAGATTCCACTTTGCCCTCCACTCTCAGTGCTTAACTTTTATACTATAATTTCATTGTTGTTAGAAAGTCTTAGTTAAAAAAAACAATTAATAGAAAGAGGCCTGATGCCCTTACACTTATTTTCAGTCAATGAGATTGTGTTCTTCAGAAATAATAGTTAACAAGAAATGTAGTTGTCAACCTTCTGGAAACTCTTGGAAATCAATAACCCACTAATGTAAAATCAAGCAATTGTGATTAAAGTAAATACTACAAATATATTCACGTTTGTTTGATTAGCACATTTCAGAACATAACCATATAAAAGTAGACCCATATCTGTCAAGAAATCATGCTACAGGGCTCAGCAAATAAAGTTGCTGCTCTGCCTTGTGTTGTGTTAACGAGAGTGAGGAGAACAGCACCATATCTAGTAAGATGTGCGCTACCATGCGCCAGTAAAGACAACTCATGTGCCACAGTGTGAAGGTGCCTGTATTGTGGCGGCATCACCCTCTTTGTATGTGTGTTGCAGAATGCATCACACATGCAAACAGGCAAAAATTAAAATCTTCTCCTTATCATACATGTCTCAGGGAGGTGCAGAATTTTGGCGTAAATCCCTGTGTACAATTATTCGTAGATGGGGATTTGCATCAAAACCTATTGGTGGTTGCATGTAAATGCCCATGCACTACCCATTTAACGCCTCCTTAATGAACAGTAACTCAAGGCAGCACTATGCCCTGCATTGTGTTACTTTGGTTAACAAGCCAATGTAAATCTTGATGTGCTTTGGATTGCAATTCTAACCAGTAGACTTTGCATCAGGTTTGCATTAAAAAAGCATTGCAAAGCTTATGCAAAATATTGTTAAATGTGGACCTAAATGTGCGTCATATTAATCCCACGCATTCGGCATTTTAAAAATCCTACGTATTCACTTTTTGAATGATTAACTGTCACATGTAACTCAAGCTGGGGAATAGATAGACCATAATATTCATAAGATCCCTGGAATGATCAGGATACATATCATGAATACATTTGTAAATAAATGTAAAATTGATATGTGCAATAATAAATGAATGCATTTAGACGTTTATTTTAATTTTCTAAGTATTACACTTTGGTGTAAAAACTGGTGAAAGAAAAAAAGTAAAAGGTACAAATAGTCCCTTAGTGGACTTTTTCTTCATGTAATTTCCCCCAAAAAAGGGAAACAGTGGGGCATATTATCAAGGGGGTTTATCTCCGCTTTTTTGGCTTTAAAAGCCAAGAAAGCGGAGATAAAATGATCTCTCTATTACCTAGCTGTCTATCACCAGTTAGCGACAGCTAGTAGGAGATAGCGACCATCTTGGGCCCCACTTTGCATGTCAGTGATATTTATCACTAATGACATGCAAAGTGGGTGTGCCAAGATGTTAGCGACTGGAAACAGTTGCTAACCTCGCTATCTCCTATTACCACCTTTTGGAGATATTCGCGCTAAGCGCGAATATCTCTAAAAGCTAACACCTGCCCTGAGCAGTTCTTAGCCATGTTATCCAATGGGAGGTGGATAACATGGCTAAGAGCATTAGCTCGGTAATGCATGAATATCGCTGACTTTTCAGCGATATTCATGCATTTCGGCCGATTTTTATCGCTTAGGAGATAAACCTTGATAATAGCAAGGTTCCTAAGCGATAAAAATCGCCGCAGCTCGGCGATAAAAATATCGCCGCTAAACCAACATAGCTAGTTGTTGGTAATATGCCCCAGTGTTTTTGCAAATCATGATGTAGCTTGTCACTTTCTCCTAGATGCAGGGTCGGGCATGGATCTTCCAAAAACAAAACGTGAATGCTGAACTTACGGATGGCAATGATGGTGCTGTAATAGCTTGTAGAGCTTGTAGTGTAAAAGGGACCCCAATATTAGAACCAGGGGTAATATTTATGTTTAGGAAAACAATGGTCGCTAAATGGCCTATATGGTCCAAAAAAGCATAAGCAGCTACAATAGAGATGTATTAATAGGAGAGCTTCTTGTTAGTTAGGCATATGGGGTAATTAATACCAACGGGAGCAATAAGAAAGTTACTTAGCAGGGACATCAAAGAGGTATCTAACACATTTTATTTAATATCTGCAATATAAAAAAAAACTCAAGCGCTCACAAAATGCATGTGAAAAAGCGCGCAGCAGGGGACTAGTTCATTCAGCCTAGGAGGTGCTAGAGGCATAAGCACGAGCAGTGGTCGAAGTGGGGGAGGGGGGGGGTGAGTAGGGGAACTGTTGGCGGAGATTAGGGGGCAGGAACAACACGAGGATTAGGTCAGTGGGCGGAGTCAGAGGTGTGGCCAGAAAGAGCATATCATTCAAATTTGTAGTGTTTGTTTGACATTTCACTACCCAGCTACAGCTTATTACGTTATTTATTTCAGCCAATGGGTACACGTTTATTTAAGGTTTAATATGAGTTATTGACATTCACAAAGTGGGATTTTTTCCAATCACAGAATGTCCCAAATAGGCTTATAAGTGGAATCACAAGCCATTTTTTTCCAAGCCATGGAGTTTCTGTCATTAGCACTTCTCCTTTTTTCCACAAGAGCAGTTCAAACATGAATGGCAAAATATCCTAGTTTGCAAATGTTTTCTATACAATTATGGCTTTGCAATATTTCCCACATAATGCATCACCTGTTGCATGATTTGACGATTTTAACTAATAAATTGTTTGTAGCTCAAACGGATCAAAAGTTACAAACAAACGTGACTTGTGTTTCTGCGAAGTGGACGGCCCTTTGCAAAGGTTGACTGACCATGCTTCTCACTGCTGCATTTGTATGTTGCACTGCTTCTAATGAGACAAAATCTTTGCAGACTGTTAGCATGTGTAAAAGAAAATATACAGCATTACGTTGCAGCTTTTTTTGCTGTATAATTTAGTCAACACTGCAGAATAATTTTGTCCTCCATTGCTACATAATTCCAGTGGTCCCAAAGCAGGCAGCACATGTTTAAAGTGCTTGTGCATAAAGAAGAGAGACCATGAAGGTTGTAAACTAAGTTTGGTGTGAGTACAAATCCTGCATCACCGACCCCTGGTGACTTGCAGCTACTACTGCTGAAACAAAGCCAATTGAGATACCAATGGCTGCAGCGGACTGGTCTCAAGGGAAAGGCCTGCTTTAGATCTGGTGGAGCCCTGTGCGACAATGTTTGTTGGTGCCCCCGAATGACTGCCTCGGCCATAGATTCCCTCACTACCACCCTTCAACAGTGCCCCTCGAGTCTCCATAACCAATTTCTTGCTCAGAATCATTTGATTTGATTTACAGCGTCGCTGATACCAGTGTAGGGTGTCAGAGCACTTTACATCACACAGATTACACAGACAATCAATCATATGTGTGTTAATCACTCTATAGTAAATACATAAGAAAAAGTACTTAAAGGTGTAGGAGTCCCATGACACTATACTAGTAAGCAGTATAGTTTAATAGTGATTGGTCTGGAGAAATACAAACGCTGAATTTATAACGTAATACCATGGTTGGGGGTTCTCTTTAATAATCAGAATTGATTTTATCCATATGAATAGGATAATCAAAGACTGGGGAAAAAATATTATGCTCTAATTTATACCTTGCAGTTTGATTGCAGCTCTAAGAAGCCAGTTAATAATAGCTCACTGTTCTATGTGAGGATTTTGACTTATAAACTGCAAGTAGGAAAAGGATCTCTCAGACAAAAACAGTAACCCACTGACTTGTTTACATTATGTGCACTTTGTGATCTGCATGGTACATGTTTTTTTCAGCAGGCACATTAACCCTCTGCGCTAACTTTCCTCAAGTCAAAACTTCCCCTTGACAAAACTCCATCTCTCTCTCTAGGAAGAACATTTATCACTGAGTTATCATTACATTTTTATTGTTTCCGAAAATTGCTGGAGGCAGCAAGTGATTTTACAAACATAATATACGTGCAAACATGAGGCCCCCACAGAGACAGTACCTCCAGGAATCGTGCCCTTCTCCACCCATGAAAAACAATGTTTGTTCAAAGAAAGACGAGAAAACAAAAGTAGCGCTTCACTTGCAAACTTAGTAAAGTGGCGCTAATATGTTTGGGTGAATAAAATCAGTCTGGCCATTCTGAGAAAACTCTATCTTTTATTGTATTGTAATTGCATTTATATAGCGCGTACTACCCCTGACGAGGAGGCGAAGTACTTTTTCTAAGAGTAGCACGGTACTCCGAAACCCAGAAAGGATTAGTGGTGAATAAGTATAGTGAAATATGAAAGTAATTTGAGTGGTGGATATGTTAGGTATTTGGATTAGGAAGGATAGTGTAGGGATAGAAGAGGGAAAAAGGTTTGCATTTATATAGCGCTTGCTACCCCCGAATGGGGTGTTAAAGCGCTTTTTCGGCGAGTAGCATGCTACTCCGGAAACCATAAATGATTAGTGGTGAATTAGTATAGTGAAATATGAAATTCATTTGAGTGGTGGATATGTTAGTTTGTTACACAAACGGGAGTGGGCTGGCATTCAGTGATCTGACTGAGGCCCCACACTACACAGCCCTGGGAAGGGTGTATCACCAACGTACTCCTTCTCGCCACCATAGGCATATCTACCCCTTCTCCTGCTTGACCAAAGGTTGCCCAGCCCACAAGGGAGTAGTGCAGTGAGCTAGCCCAGCCCTCTCTAACCACTGACCCGAGGACACACAGGGCCAGTTTTATCTTAGGCACTTAAGTATCCTGGGAGTAGGGGTGGGAGGCCGGGGAGCTGCAGCACTAGAGCACATGTCAGCTAGGGCCCAACAGAGCTGTGTCGTTGTGCTCCAGCCCTTTGAACAGGCTAACGTAGTATTTCTGCTGATTGACATACAAAATTAAATGTGCTGCAGTTCACCTCTAGAGCAGGTAAGAAAAACAGGTCTCCTGAATGGACAATAGATTTTATATATTTGAAGTGTATGTGAACATTCAGCCAATAATGTCCACATATACAGCATAGAACATAAAAGTAATTGTTAACTACCCTTTAATTAGCGTTAAAAATGGGTTAATTATTTCTCAAAGGTACTCATTTGATCGCCCTCAGAATAATGAAAACACAAGTTGGCCTGGCAGGGGTTCTAATGTATTCTACGGGCACAACATGCAGATGATTGCAGCTTGTGCATAACACACTTCGCTTTCTTATCAGTAACAGAACCTATGCCCTAAAAGTGGTCACTAAATCTCTAACAAATGCGTGAGCCCACGGAGCACTCAGCTAGGATTCAACTATGTGACATACAGATCACGCACAGTGCCCCAAGCACACTGTTCAACTGAGCTATTCCATTAGTTTGAAAGAAAGCAGTAACTTGATTACACACGGATCGCTGCAGCAAGTCCCTTTATCTACTGAGATATCTTACTATCTGATGCAACTGGCCCGCATACAAACATTACAATAGCCGAATGAGGTAATGATTCTATTTGATTTGAAATATTACTTATTAAGTGCATGAATGCCGTGGCGTCTTGGCGTTGACTGTGACACATGAGTTACTAGCGTGAGATTCTGATGCTTTAGGTTTGCGAGAACAACCAGGTTTTCAGCTCCTTCCTAAACATCATCCAGTTAGGTTGGAGTTGCAGTGTGGATGGCATCTGATTCCAGAGTTTGACCGCACAGAATGACAACATGCGCCCACCCCATCTTGCCTTGCATATTTTTGGAATACATACAAAGCCCTTCGTTGAGGATCTGAGAGATTTCGCAGGAGAGTAAATTGTGAAAAGTTTCCGCATCTACCCAGATATTCCTCCATAGAGGGCCTTGTGTACTATACAAAGAGCCTTGAAATTAGCTCTTTGCTGAACGGGCAGCCAATGTAAGGATCTAATAGCCTCTGATGTTGGGCGTCCCGTGGGGATGTTCATGAGCAGCCTGGCAGCAGCATTTTGCAATGACTGCAGCTTCCTATGCTGTGCTTTATCAATTCCCACAAAGAGCACGTTACAGTAGTCAATTTTGGATAGAAAAATTGCTACTACTACGTTTTTTTGAAGTTTGTGTGTAATACAGAGGAAGATTTTCCTCAATGTTTTTAGGAGAAAGAAACAGGAGGAAGTTAGTTGGTTAACTTGGGCGGACAGATTTAGCTGTTCATCTAGAATCACCCCCCAAGTTCTTTACCTTGGTACCTGGACTAGGACAGGCTCCCGCCTCCATAGGCCACCAGTTGTTATTCCATAACGGAGGTCCCTTACCAAATTTAAGTACCTCAGTTTTATCCGTGTTTATTTCCAGAAAGTTTGAGCTCATCCAATTCTGTGAATCAGGCCCTGGGATATTTGCCTGTTCCTATAAATTGAGTCAAAAGAGGGGTAAGGTGTATGCTGATAGTATTAGCTACTAGTTGGAACGTTACTGATGGGCACGGGTCAGATGGCCAACTGGATTTTGTTGATGTCAGGAGATCATGAACCTCCTCCATCGTCAAAGCCCTAAAGTGTGACTGCCTCATAAGTGTTGTAAATACTTTTACATTTTCATTGATGTTTACTGGAACAGTGGTGGCCATATTTAGAAGATCATTATAGATCAGCTGAACTTTGCTCTGTAAAAAATTAGCCATTTCGTTACATAGGGCTTGATCTGGTCAAAACTGGGCCATATGCTGAGGTTTAGCTAGTGTATGTACTGTTTTAAAAAGTTCCTTCGAGGAGTGTTCCGCCTCTCCTATTTTAGCTGTGAAGTAGACACGTTTGGCTTCAATCATAGCTTTTTTATTATCATCCAGGCTACAATTATAGGCTAGCTTATGTTTAGTGGTATAATCTGACCTCCAAGTCCGTTCAGTCCTTCTGCGTTCCATTTTTATGATTTTTAGATCCTGACTATACCAAGGCGCAGTTATTGATGCTCTTTTAACTACTTTAGTTGTTTCTGGGGCAATGCCATGCACAGCTACTCTCACCCAGTTATCAAACTGGTTGGCTGCTGTGTTGTTGTCACTGTGTAAGAGGGGCGGCCCAGGATTTAAAGCCTGTCTTGCTTTTTTATCTTATTCCATTTACTAACACTTCCTTTTATAATACAAGTTGGACGTGATAGGCTAGGTATTTTATGTGTCACCTCAAAATAGATTACTCTGTGGTCAGCCCAAGGTAATGGTACAGTCTTTGTAACCATTAAATCCGATTGGTTTGTAAAAATACCGTCCAAGGTATGACCTATCCGATGGGTGGGTTCCCGGACCATCTGGGAGAGTCAATATGCTGCTAGGTTATCTACTAATCTTATTGTGTCTAGGTTATTCTCTAGTTCGAGGTGGTAGTTAAAATCCCCTAAAATGGTAAAAAAAATCTGGCTCTGAGCTTAGTTCTAGGAAATTCAATATGGCCTGTGAAAAAGGGGTTCTAGGCCCAGGGGGCCTATAGACAAGTAGACCTTGAAATGTAAAATGGTCATTTAGTCTAAATGAGAACCGTAGTGCCTCTGCTGGAATCAGCGTCAAAGCCACGTGGCGCAATTTTAGACCATCTCGGTAGAGCAAAGCTGTGCCCCCGCCTCTTCCCTCTATCCTATCCTGATGCGCCACTGTGTATCCTGAGGGGAGAGCTATGTTCCAGTCAGGATCCGAGCTGGCATCAGTCCACATCTCCGTTAAAATGACAATATCTGGCTTGTCTGTTTGCAGGAGGCATCAAGTTCATATTTGTGTTTTGCGAGAGATCGCATGTTCAATAGTATGCAAGTTAAGGTTTGAACTTGTATCTTAATTACATTATCCTGGTCACTATTTCCATCTAACTTGTATGGGGGAGCTTGTCTTAAAACTTGACGTTTGTTACATGTTGAGGTGTCCTTATTCCCTGTATCCCTTCATTCCCCAATAGTGGGATGAACCGAAAGCTACAGCTCGTACAGTTAAAGGTTTCAGGCACTATCTCCCCTGCCATCGGTTACAAGCAGGGCACTCAGCAATCTGAATATCATAGAGTTGTTACGGACTGTATTTATGCACAGAGATTTGACCTGGGGTTCTGGCGCTGGGCGCGCTGTGGGTGCTAATGGGCTTGCCTTTGGTGTGCCTTCGGCGCCCGCTGCGCAGTCGAGCCAGCGTGATATTTATGGAGCAAGAACTAAAACAACGAGACCGCTGACCCTCAAGATGGTGGGCTAGCTCTGACAGGCGGCTCTGCGGGTCTATGGCCAATTGGTGAGTTAGTGGCAACTAAAATTTTATTCAAAATTTTTTTTTAGGACCATTCTAAAAACATTAAACAATTACATGAAGTTTGTGCAAATTTACTCAAATGGAGCGTGAGCAGCAAAGTGCGACCCTCAAGAGCTTTCACCCTCTTATCACAGGCTGCGTGGTAGAGCCAGCATGATATTTATGAAGCAGGAAAGAAAACAACTAGACCGCTGACCCTCAAGATGACGGGCTCGCTTTGACAGGCGGCTCCGCGGGTCTACGGACAGTCTGTGAGTTAGTTGCAACAACAATTTTATTCTAAAAACAATTTTAGGACCATTCTAAAAACATTAAATAATTACATGAAATTTGTGCAAATGGAGAGTTAGCAGCAAATCGCGACCCTCAAGAGCTTTCACCCCCGTATCACAGGCATCGCGGTCGAGCCAGGGTGATATTTATGGAGCAGGAAAGAAAACAACTAGGCCGCTGACCCTCAAGATGGCGGGCTCGTTCTGACAGGCGGCTCCGCGGGTCTATGGCCAGTCGGTGATTTAGTGGCAACTAAAAGTTTATTCGAAAACAATTTTAGGACAATTCTAAAAACATTAAACAATGACCTGAAGTTTGTGCAAATTTGTGAAAATGGAGCGTTAGCAGCAAAGCGCTACCCTCAAGAGCTTTCCCCCCGTACCACAGGCTGCGTGGTAGAGCCAGCATGATATTTATGAAGCAGGAAAGAAAACAACTAGACCGCTGACCCTCAAGATGACGGGCTCGCTTTGACAGGCGGCTCCGCGGGTCTACGGACAGTCTGTGAGTTAGTTGCAACAACAATTTTATTCTAAAAACAATTTTAGGACCATTCTAAAAACATTAAATAATTACATGAAATTTGTGCAAATGGAGAGTTAGCAGCAAATCGCGACCCTCAAGAGCTTTCACCCCCGTATCACAGGCATCGCGGTCGAGCCAGGGTGATATTTATGGAGCAGGAAAGAAAACAACTAGGCCGCTGACCCTCAAGATGGCGGGCTCGTTCTGACAGGCGGCTCCGCGGGTCTATGGCCAGTCGGTGATTTAGTGGCAACTAAAAGTTTATTCGAAAACAATTTTAGGACAATTCTAAAAACATTAAACAATGACCTGAAGTTTGTGCAAATTTGTGAAAATGGAGCGTTAGCAGCAAAGCGCTACCCTCAAGAGCTTTCCCCCCGTACCACAGGCTGCGCGGTCGAGCCAGTGTGATATTTATGGAGCAGGAAAGAAAACAACTAGACCGCTGACCCTCAAGATGGCGGGCTCGCTCTGACCGGCAGCTCCTCGGGTCTACAGCCAGTCGGTGAGTTAGTGGCAACTAAAATGTTACTCTAAAAACAATTTTAGGACCATTCTAAAAACATTAAACAATTACACGAAGCTTGTGCGACTTTGTGCAAATGGAACGTCAGCAGCAAAGCGCGACCCTCAAGATCTTTCACCCCCATATCGTATTGAGGAAATCTGTAAAGCAGTTGAAACCCATATATTCCAGTGCCACTGTGGTCAGCACAGCTTTTCATTCCTCCAAGGTTGATTAATTAAAACCACTGAGAATGGGGAAAAATACACAGATTAATTACAGTGTTACATAACAAAAAGTCTGGTATAGCCATATACGCTATCGGTTTATTTAAAGTTTGACAACGGGATACTACCTCAAACAAGCATTTGTAATGGAATAGTTTCAATAAGTGAGGAGGAGCAAGACATAAAGAGAGGGTGACAGAGTAAGAAAGTGGGTGGGGGCAGCTGCTGGGGGCGGAGGGCAGCTGCCAGCAGCAGAGCAGGAGAAGTGACACTGCATCTCTCTTTACGAAGAACATTAATCACCGGAGTTATCATTACATATTTATGTTTGCCTTCTCTGGGCAGCAGAGGCACAACTAGAGGCACATTTCAGGGGTCGCGGGGGGTAAAGGGGCTACGAAACATTTTGTAGATGCAGGGGCTCTAAGAAGGGATGAAAAGCAACAAAGCCGTATTAGCAAGTAAATGGACCTGTGAAGTACTCAGTGCGGCCGTGTGTTTGCCCGGGAAGCTGTCTCAGCTGGGCTGACACACACAAGGGTGGGGGGGGGTGAAGGGAGGGGGCTATGGGCATTGCACGCTTCCTGGGCAGGAAGGAAGAAACAGAGTCCTTTTCCTTCTCTGCCAGTCCTACCTTTTGACCTTCCACGAACGGCAAGCCTTACAGGCCTTGGCTATTTCTGACCCTGGGACTCGTGTTTAACAAAAAAAAGTAGGGGAATGGACTTGGCTAAATGAAAGAAGGGGCACGCCGTGCCCTGCCTGTTGTGTGGTGACCTTAAAGTCTGTAGAGGTGACAGTGATACTTGCGCGGGGGCAGAGCGTGGCGCGGCAATCACGGACACTGCACACTGCTGTGAGCTGGAAGTGACGACCCCGAGCGGTCGTCCTCCTTTTATTCATCCCACGCCTGGCCTGCGGATGTGGTGGGGAACCGAAAGCGGCCACTAGACTGCTAACTATTACATCTCTATCCAACTCAGTTCTTGAAAACAAAAGTATTCAAAACATTTCAATCAAATAACATGCTCAGTCTCTACTTGCGTGGACTACAAACTGCAATGGCCGGCCATCCTCAGCAGACAAAGTCCCTCAGTCGCTGGTTCGGGCGGGGGTTCAGCCTCAGGCTGTACCTTTGGAGTCGTCCCCGCAGCTCTTTGTTCTCCGAGCCTTGGCTCTTGTGCTGAGAGCTAGGCTGGTGGGCGGAGGTCGTGTCCACAGCCTCTTCTCCTCCACTGCTCCTTTGCCTTGGTTCACTGCTCTCTGACGCGGGACCGGTGGTTGGCCTTGGCTGGTCCTCGGAGGTCCTCTCTGAGTGTTCTGCTGGGACCTTCTTGAACCAAGAGATGTTCCGGGATACTTCTTCTCCTTCTCTCCGTGCGGTTATCATAGTTCCCCGGCTTGCGGCAACGAACCAGGTACCTGGCTCATAATTTGTTTGGAACTTTCCTCCTGGACGGAGGTCTCGGATAAGGACGGTGGCCCCTTCACGGAGGGATCTTGGGGTTGCATGGTGACGGATGCTGACTTTTTGGTTATGGCAGGTTCTTCGTCTTTGCACTTCTTGTGCTTCCAGCGGGGGCGGTGACCATCCTGGGCAAGTGGGAAGCAAGTCCCTTCTCGCCCCTTGGAGCATGAGTGCCCACGGGCTTCTCTGGGTCGTGCAGTGGGGTGTGCTCCGATATTCCCTCAGGAACTCATAGAGTCTTTGATCTGGGTCCGCTTGTTCTACTGCTGTGGTGCGGAACATTTTGTTCAGGGTGCGCATAAAACGTTCTACATCACCGTTGGCTTGCCGCCACTGAGGGTTGATCCGTTTGTGGTGGATTCACCATTGTTTTAAAAATGTGGCAATCTCTGCTCCTTGGAATGGTGGTCCGTTGTCGCTGCTTACTTCTCGGGGGAACCCAAACATAGCGAAGACCTTCTCTAAGACTAGTCCTACGTGGTTAAACGCTGTGGTCATGACGGGCTCTACTATGGGACACTTTGAATACGCATCGAAGATTACCAGCATGTGTTTCCCCCCGGAAAGCTCACAAAATCCACGCTCACTTTGGACCAGGGAATGGTGCAGGCGTCTTCTGTGATCACCGGGATTGGCCTCTCTGGGGCACTTGTCAGCTGGCACGGCAGGCAGCGGCGGACTTAATCTTCGACCAAGCTCTCTAGCTCGGGGAACCAGACCTTTTCTCTCATCCATGGGCCATGGGCTAGCTGGTCCGCCCGGTGCTTCAGTCCTTGCGGTATCATAAAACCGGGCCCTCTCAGCAGGATTTCGTCACTGGCGGCACTGAGTTCATGTCGTACTTGCCACATCTTTGTCAGGTTGTCGCGGGCCTCCGGACACCAGGAGTTGGCCTGGCGGAGGTAGTCCGTCCATGATCCGTCTTGGACAGCCCGCAGGGTTCGGGTGTATACCTCATCGGTGGCGGCGGCATCCTTCACGTCAGCTAGGCTTATGTTCTGTGGGCATGCTGCCAGCGATATTAGGTGGGCGTATTGCTCTGTTTCGTCGGTGTCCTCTGGCGCTTCCGAAAGAATGAGGTGCCTTGATAGGAAATCAGCCGGGTTCTTGGCTTCGGGCCGCTACACTACCTCCATCTCGTAGGGTTGCAGTTGGACCGCACAGCGTTCGATGTGTGAGCGACTTGCTTGCGAATGCTAGGGCAGCCCAGCGGCCTGGTTCATGTTCTTGAGCCAGTACTGCCCCTAGCCCCACTGGGCTTGCATTGACCAGTACCTCCGTCTTCCGTGCCAGGTCAAAATAGGCCAGCGTTGCCTCCCCGAGGAGGACGTCTTTAATGCCTTGGAAGGCTTCCTCTTCCTTTGGACCCCACTGCCACGTGGCAATGGCCTTTGTAAGGGCTCGCAGCGGTTCTGCTTGGGTGACCAGGCCAGGGATGAACCTCCCACAGTACGTGGCCATGCCCAGGAAGCTTCATACCTCCGTCGGTGGTGTTGGCGCCGGGCCGTCCTAAATGGCCTGTGATTTTCTGGGGTCCACTTGGATGCCTTCTTGGTTGAACATGTACCAGAAGAACTCGAGGGATGGTTGGAAAAATGACATTCGTCTTTGTGTAGTGTGGCTCCATGCTCGCTGAGGTGCTTCAGGGTGTCGCGGAGGTGTTTGTGATGATCAGCGGCTGTTGCTGAGTGGAAGAGAATATCGTCACTCACGTTTTGCACCCGGGTAGTCCCGATAATAGCTCCCGTATCGTGTTTTGGAATACCTCGGCCGCCGAGGTTATTCCAAAGTTCAGCCGTTTGTATCTCCTGAGCCCCAGGTGGGTGCTGAACGTGGTGATGTACAGGCTCTCTTCGGACAGGGGTACCTGGTGATACCCTGCGTTTAAGTCAATTTTTGAAAACCACTTGGACCCATTGACGTCTGCGATGATGTCATCTATTGTTGACGTTAAGTGGCGTTCCCTCCTGATTGCTTTATTGGCCAGTCGCATGTCGATGCATAGGTGTATTGGTCCTGGCTGTTTCGGCGTCTAAGCGATGACCATCGGGGATACCCAGGGCGTCCGCCCCTCCACTTTTTCAATGACGCCTTGTTTCTCTACGGCTTCCAGCTCTTTCTCTACGAGAGGCCGCAGGTGGAAAGGAACCCTCCTATGTCGCAGAGCGACCGGGGCGACTGACTTGTCGATGTGCAATTTGATGGGGTCACACTTGATGCACCCGAGACCTTGAAATAGCTCAGGGAATTGTCCGAGGAGCTCTTTTACTTGGTACATCTGGATCCTCCTGGCGAAGGAGATGAGCCTTAGGTATTCCACCGTGTGACTACTCAGGAGGGTATCCGCTTCTCTGTCAATGACATGGATGGTTGCCATTACTTCAAGGTTGTCAGCCTTGATAGGTACCGAGATTTTTCACTTCAGTGGTAGGGGCGTGTCTGCTCCAAACGCGTAAATCCTGGTTTTGGACGGCATTACATGAGGGCGATGGTGTAGGCGGTGGTATTGGTGGAGGTCCATGACATTCACTGTTGCTCCAGTGTCGATGACCGCCTTTGTGTCTGTTCCCGCAACATGAACCATGCATGTTGGCTGCAGCCGTCAGCGTTGCTTGAGTTCTCTCGCAAAAGATACCAGGTACACCTCCTCTTCTTCATCCTCAGAGGAGTCTTCGATCGTCAGTAGGTGTTTCCTGCTCTTTCTCGGTGTGTCTTCAGGTGGTGTGGAGTCTGTCACTGATAGTTGTCTTACAGCTCGCGTTGGGGGCCTTGAATTCCGGAAATCCCAGCCTCTGGTGTGGGGGGCTGGTGCTGCTGCTTGATCATCGTCCCCCATGGCGCCTCTCGCTGGTGGTGAGGGGTGTGTTGTGACGGACCTTTCTCTGCTCCCTGGTGCTGGGGTCTTCCTTTCTGCAGGCAGGGATCTGTGGTGGTCCTCCTCTCAGGCTGTGTCTGCAGCTGAGGCTTCCTGATGGTCCACGTGTTCCTTTCTCATGCTAGGCAGCATCTGGGGTGTGCTCTTTTCCTGTTTTCCCATTCCTTGTTACCCACGTGTGCTTGTCTCTTTGTCTTTATTTATTTATTTTCCTATCCCCTTAGTTGTGTCTTTCCATGCAGGGCCCTTGGCAGCCTCTCCCTCAGGCAGTAACTTGAGCAGAGGCCTCAGTGGGGCGTGCCTAGACTCAACGACCTCTGGTCGGGTCTTTCATCCCTTGCGCTGGTATGCACGGTTAGATTCAAGCTGGGGGGGGGGGGCGGGGCGCACACACACAGCTTCAGGCGCTCGTCCACCCTTCCGACGCACGGCTCCCTGCCCCGTGAACCAAAGTCCAGTCACAGTCACGGTGCGAGCTGCTGTGAGCGAGGGTTGGGCTCCCTCCACTCGTCGCCAATGTTGTGTGGTGGCCTTAAATCCTGTAGAGGAGATGCTGATTCTTGCGCGGGTATTATATATTACAACAAAGGGAGAGATAGGGAGATTCAAGGACACTCTCTCAGTCCCCGGTTAAATGCACTTCAACAAAAAAAGAGAGGTCAGGTCAGTTTTAGAACTGCCACAAAACTGGAGCAAAGTTTAGAAGAGTAACACACTCACTCAAATTGAGTAGGAAGGCCCTCACACACCGACCTAGTCAGTGTCATGCTTCATCACTGGGCCCCACCAAAGAGGCCGAGTGCCTCTTTGGTGTGCTGCGACGCCAAAAAGACTGCGGAGCTGGTTGTGTGAGAAGGGCGTGATGTGAAAATAACTACAATTAAAAGTGCCTAAGAGGGTATCGAAAAAAAATTAATTTTAATGAGTGATCCCTAAGACACAGGTGAGTAGTATTTATGTGTCTGAATTTACATGCCAAGGTTTTAGGATTGGTTAAATTCAGCTAAATACAACAAAGTCAGTCAACATGTTTCTGCCATACGGGTGGTTTCAATTTACCAAGGCATTCATCAGGACTATACCCCGGCGGTATGGACTCTCTAATCGTCCACCCTAACCTGGGGGCGTGAAAGTGAAAATAAAAAGGTGAAAAAAGTGCTTAAAAAATTAGAAGAGCGGGTAGCTCATTCTAAATAAAAAGAACTCCAAATTCAGGAGTGTCTCAACACTTTAAAATAGGGCGCTACTTGCACCATGGGTCTCGGGAGGGGGGTTGGAGCGCACCTGGCACATCGCCCTCAGCGCTCACAGCCCGCTCTGAACCTTCAGATTGCCTCGAAACCGGACCCCGACGATGCCCCGTGAACCAAAGTCCAGTCACAGTCACGGTGCGAGCTGCTGTGAGCGAGGGTTGGGCTCCCTCCACTCGTCGCCAATGTTGTGTGGTGGCCTTAAATCCTGTAGAGGAGATGGTGATTCTTGCGCGGGGGCAGAGCGTGGCGGTAGTCCTCCTTTTATTCATCCCTGCAGGCCACGCCTGGCCTGCGCATGTGGTGGGCAACCGAAAGTGGCTACTAGACCACTAACTATTACACTGCCGATCCAGCCCACTTCGACCACTGAGCTCGATGAACTGCGGGCTAAGGCAGTGAGGCAGGCGATCAGGTCAGAAAACTCCTGGGATTAGGTAGATATAGCCTGGTGGGCAATTAATTAGTAGATGCCCGGGACAAGGTCTACCGGGGGCACGAACGTCAATGGTGTCAATCGACTTGAACACGGACCACGTTCATCGGTCCGTATCGGGGGGTAATTACTAGTCACAGATGCCTGGGGCAAAGTATCCCGGGAGTAGGGAGATTTCCATCTGACTTGAAGGGATGCGGGCGTCGGTCCCTGAAGGAAGGACTGGCCGTCTGGAGTCCTAGGTGCACTGAAGCAATCAGGGTCGGCCCGTCCTTCCTTCGGAATTACTACACTGGCCCTGTAAATATGGGCCAGCACACTGCGCCTCCGGAGAGTCAAAAAAGTGATGCTACGGCAGTGTAATGTGTAATAGTGTTGCAAGGGCGTTGCAAATATGCCCCCTAGTGTCCTACAGGACTGGTACATGAAGATGTGCTTGTGAATGCCGGCTTGTCTTTTGTCCAAAAATGAAATTCAAAAGGCAACTACCAATCATGCAAAAGGAAGGCATAGTGTATTTTATATACCAACCTAAGGATGTTTGTTTTAGATATTCATACATATGAAAGACAATATTAGGCAAGGGCATTACTCCATGTAAGAACCATGTCATATATGGGTCCTCTGCCACAGTGGGGAGCTATTTCCTCAATATTTAAAATGGAATACTATGCTTCTTTTTTCGCCATTGTTTTCTGCGTTGAAGTCAAATTGTATGGGTCAAACGCATCACTTTAATTTATTGGCTGACAAGACACTTTACCAGTGTTTAAACTTTGTAATGCCTAACTTAGTTATATTATTGTTCGCATTAGAGCCTGCCCTTGTTGTAAAAGACAAATTGATGGCTGCTTAGATGATGGTGTATAGAGTGTGTTCCTGTTTTCACAGGGTCTGGAAACCATTATCTATAATGTAAACATAGTCTGCATTAGTTCTCTTGAAATTCGACTAATTTACAATTCTTCAGCATCGCTTTCTGAATATCCATACTCTTCTTTAATAATAGCATATATTAAAGTGGACACACATTGGTTATTTTATTTTGCTGATGCAGGCGCGTATGGAAATAAGTGAAATCCGTGTCTTCATTCATTTTTGACAGATGGTTGCTCACAGCAGTTCAACTGGAATGTGGTAGGAATCGCTGGCACAGACAACCCACACTACACTGTTATGAGGGAATGTAAACTATATTGGAGATCTGGTCTGTTTGCTGAGGGAGGCAAAATACTGAACGGCTTATTCCTGCACCACAAATACCACGCAATCATGTCACCTTTCAAATAGTTGACTTATGAGGACTACAACCAGTACCTAGATGGTTCATAGTGATGTCTGTATTTTCAAACCAACCAATATTAAGTGCTAAAAATCAAATCAAGGTAAAAGGAGGAGACGCCTCGCATAAACCACCACCATTCGCTGGTTGGATGTGATTGAGCGCGATCCTTACATCTCAATCCCTTAGAAAAATCATCAAAAAGATTCTCTACTGCTCGTATGGACCTTTGATTGTCGACTAGGAGCTATCATTCCCATACATTTCCATTACATTGAATCCAATGTGGCTCCACAGAACCGACAGAGAGGACAATGTTCAAACCTTAAAGTTTTTTTTAACCATATTATTCAAATCAACAATCAAATCAGTTAGCTGGATTTAGTAAATATATCATTAAAGCATACATATTACAATTATTTAAGAAATCCAAAATGTATATGATGAGGAAATAGATGCAAAATATAAGCATGTAAGAGATACAAAGTATTCAAAATACGTGTTCCATAAAGAAGCATTCCTAGTCCACATAAAGCATCAAAAGTGCAAGGGGATTTCTATGCGGAAGAAAGTGTCAGTATGAGATTAATCAAGTCTTAGGTTCAGGGGAGAAGCAAAAGTATTCAAGCATGAAGCTCAACACTCGGGGCAGTGGTAAGAGGAAATCAGCAGCATAGAGAACATGTATTTATTTATTTATAAAGTTTAATATAGTATGCCTTCTCTCTGCAAAGTCAGGACAGGATATGCTAACCTAGACAATGAAACAATTAAAGTAAGGTAGAAGCTTCCAGAAGGCTCTACATATCAGTTCCGACAAAAAGAGCCAATCAAATGTCCTTGTTCCCTGGGAGCAGGTAAACTCCCCAGTTTCTCAGCACTGGATGCTTTGTGAGACAAGAGAGTCTGCCTGGTACAGAAGAATCTCTACCACCCTACCACCATCATGGTCTCCTAGTCCGAAACCAACTTCTCATTAGACGGCAGCTATCAACAATGGGCCTATTCTAACTTTAACAAACTTGGTGATAAGACACCTGCAGATGAGAGCAAAACAAGACACTGGTAAACATTTATGAAAATGAAACGTGTGCAACTCAGGCCTGGTTACAAGTTATTCCAACTGTAGATTTAAAATGGGTTCCACACAGATACAGTTAACATGAGAAAGTGTGTTGAGTACTCTTAAAGAATCTATGCAATTTATAATTAAGGAGAGTGCACAGTTATAATTCAGCTGAATACGTAGGTGGCTCTCAATAAAATGAATATATAGCCACCTATATCTCTGGGACCTGCTCGATACCTCCGCACCAGACGTTGCCTTCCTGACCGATACCTGGTGGAACGACTCCTCGGCACCAGACATCACCATAGCCGTCCGGATGGCTACAAGATCACCCGCAGGGACCGCTTCAACGGAATCGGAGGAGGAATTGCCATCATCCACAAGTCCTCCATCAAGGTCTCCACCGACTCAGATGACACCCTCAACACCACTGTACACCTGCACTTCCGGATCCACACCGACCCCAACACCACCCTCAGAGGAACACTCGTTCGTACTCCATCGCCGAACTCGCCAGCACCCACGCTCTCACCTCCACAGACTACATCCTCCTCGGGGACCTGAACTTCCACCTCGAGAACAACAACAACGCCAACTCCACCTGCCTGATCGCCAACCTCGGCCTCAGACAACTCGTCACAGCTCCAACCCACACCGCCAGCCACACGCTTGACCCCATCTTCTCCACCAACACCCACGTGGAGAAGTGTGGCTCAGGGGTTAGAGGCGGCAGACCCGGAATCTGAGATCGGTCCTGGACCAGGGTTCAATTCCCCAACCCGGCGGGTCTTGGGCCAAAAATTCCACGGACTCGATAATTCTCGTCCCGGTGCCTCCTCAACTCTCGGGTTCACACTCTGCGACTCTGGGCAATAGCTTGCTTAATCTCCACAACGGCCCCTCGCGGCGGGATGCCTGACTTTCACCCTGTGGACACCCTGTCGGGGCTTCTCACAGGGGAATATCAGGACGGGTTCCCAAGGCAAGCGCCAGGATGCCCTTGTGGCGACAGGTTGCGCTATATAAGTATACCTACATTTACATTTACATTTACCCACGTCTCCTTCGACCACACCACCGAACTCCACTGGTCTGACCACTGCTGGATCCATTTCACCTTCAACAAGGCCACCATGCACCACCGCACCCAACAGCTGCGCCACCGCTGCTGGAGCAAAGTCACAGAGGACCAGCTGACCACCACCCTTGCCCAGAACCCACCCACCGACCACACCAACACAGACGTCGCCGCCCACAATCTCAGACAGTGGATCAACGACTGCGCCAACAGCCTCGCCCAAGAAACCCTCCAACAGCCACACCAGCAAGAAAGCCACCTGGTTCACCGAAGAGCTCCAGACCTCCAAACGAGCATGCCGAAAACTGGAGAAGAAATGGCTCCAAGAACACCAGTCAACCACGCAGCCCACAAGAACGCCACCCGCAGACATCACCACCTCATCAGACTCACCAAGAGATCATCCTTCAAAGCCCGCCAAGACAATAACGTACACAACAGCAAAGAGCTCTTCAGCATCGTGAAGGAACTCTCCAACGCCAACGACATCCCGCCCTCATAAGAACTGTGCGACGCACTGGCCACCTTCTTCCACCGCAAGATCGTGGACATCCACCACAGCTTCAACACCCCGACTGCCCCAATAACGACAGGCCGCACCCAACCGACGAACATCACTCGCATCAACGGCCTGACCTCCCGGACCAACGTTACAGATGACGAGACACGCAAGGTCATGAACTCCATCCACTCAGGATCACCATCAAACCCTGCTCACACCACGTATTCAACAAAGCAGACGCAGCCATCGCACCCCAACTACGGAAAGTCATCAACATCTCCTTTGAGAAATCTACATTCCCAGAAAGCTGGAAGCACGCAGAGATCAACCCCCTTCTCAAGAACCCCATGGCGGACCCCAAAGACCTCAAGAACTTCCGGACCATCTCCCTGCTCCTGTTCCCGCCGAAGGTCATTGAGAAAATCGTCAACATACAACTGACCCACCACCTTGAGGACAACAACATCTTAGACCCGTCCCAGTCCGGATTCCGAAGAAAACACAGCACCGAGACAGCCCTCAACACCGCCACAGACGACATCAGGCGCCAACTAGACAATGGCGAAACATCAGCCCTCATCCTCCTGGACCTGTCAGCCACCTTCGACACGGTCTGCCACCACACACTAAAGACACACCTCCAAGAAGCCGGAATGCAAGAGAAGACCCTCGACTAGACCACGTCCTTCCTCAACGGCAGAACCCAGAGCGTCCGCCTCCCACCTTTCCGTTCTGAAGCCACCGACATCCTCTGCAGTGTACCCAAGGGCTCTTCCCTCAGCCCGACACTGTTCAACGTGTACATGGCCCCCCTCGCACAAGTGGCCCACCAGCATGACCTCAACATCATCTCCTATGCCAACGACACCCAGCTCATCCTCTTCCTCACCAAAAACCCGCACACCTCCAAAACTAACCTCCACAAGGGTATGAAGGCCGTCGCCGAATGGATGAGGAGCAGCTGACTGAAGCTGAACTCAGACAAGACGGCGATCCTCATCCTCGGACCAACCCCATCAGCCTGGGACGACTCCTGGTGGCCAACCACGCTGGGAGCAGCACCAACACCCACTGACCACGCACGCAGCCTAGGAATCATCCTCGACTCCTCCCTCTCCATGTCGAAGCAGGTCAACGCCTTCTCCTCCTCCTGCTACAACACCCTCCGCATGCGCCACAAGTGGATCCCTACCGAAACTAGAAGAACAGTGACACAGGCCGTCGTCAGCAGCAGACTGGACTACGGCAACGCACTCTAAGCAGGAATCTCAGCCAAACACCTACAATGACTGCAACGCATCCAAAACGCCACTGCCCGGATGATCCTCAACATCTCTCGCCGCAACCACATCACCCCCCACCTGAGAAACCTACACAAGCTCCCTGCCAACAAAAGGATCACCTTCAGACTCCTCACCCACCCACACAAGGACTCCACAACACCGGACCAGCCAACCTTAACAGCGGACTCAGCTTCCACACCCCCGCCCGCCAACTCTGCTCTGCCAGCCTTGCCGTTGCCGCTGTTCCTCGCATCCAACGAGCGACCTCAGGCAGCAGGTCCTTCTCCTTCCTCGCCGCCAAGTCCTGGAACACCCTGCCTACCCTCCTGCGGCAGACCCAAGACCTACTCACCTTCAGAAGACTCCTCAAGACCTGGCTCTTCGAGAAGTAGCAGCACCTCCATCTCCCCCCCCCCCCCCCCCCCCCCCCCCCCAGCGCCTTGAGACCCTCACGGGTAAGTTAGCGCATTTTACAAGTAGATTGATTGATTTACCTATTTGCTTAATAAAATGTGGTTAAACACTTGTTGAATATATATGTTGCTTATAGAGGGATGAAGCTCTAAATTAGGCTGCTGCAGATGACAAGACCAACTGGCTTCTCTTCTCATCATAGGTGTGCTCATGTGCATGTAGGGATTCAAGATCGTCATACAGGGAGCATCTTGAGGATAAACTGGTGGAATTCTCATTGTCTAAGGCCGGGACCCACAGGTCTTTAAGAAACTAGCATCATTTACGTCCCCAAAAAATAAAAAACTGGAGGACTTGACAGAAACTCCTATTCTTCCACCAAGCTGCAGAACTTAATGACTTGTATTTACCCTATATGGATAAAGACATGGCTCTTGGCTTTAAGACTGGTAGAGTGGAATCTGCATGCTTTCTGCCCTGGTGCCGCACAGCTACTCATGACACAAGCTGCCGGTTATGTGAACAAAGAAAACAATCTTTATTTTATGGATCTGCCCTCAACTGTTGCAGCAAATGAGAATTTCTTTCTGTGCGATTTTATTCGGCTAGGAATGCGCCCCTGCCAGCAAGCAGTAAATGCCAGCCCGAATCCATCTAATCCACTACTAAACGTTAAAACTGTTACGTTTCTCTGGATGGTTGTGACTAAACTGTACGTTGTGAACTCCACCAGTACTGGGGTAACAGGATCTTAAATGCTGTAATTCTGGCTCCTTTGCGTCACTCTTTATTGCACATCCAACATGGGGGTGGGCAGAACTCACCACAACAACGCTATGTCCAACACGCCTTTGTTTAAGGTTAATCACATAGCGGCTTGCACATCTCTGTGCACATGTGCCGGGTTACAGAAGTACAGAAGAGCATGACATAAATATTGGCATCAATCCTAGTGCTACCTATCAATAAGTTTGCTTCAATTGCTGTGAGCATGCATATTTTTCATAACCACCTGTATAAACAGTGTAATACTACTTAACGGTTCATGCACAAGGAGAAATGGCTCATTATTATATGGTTGCACACCAAAAGAAAGGCACTTTTGCGCTGCCGGAATGTCACTTTTTTGACGTTCCGGTGGCGCAATGTGCAGCAGCATATTTAGAAGGCCACGTAAAGCCACTTTACTTGGCTTTTCATGGCCTTGTAAATTTGTGCCCAGAACACGTGTGACAGGGGCTTTCAATGGATGTTGCTGTGGGTGATCCCACGCAATACCCATGGAATCTGAAGCATTCCCAGATTTACAAGAAATTGTAAACCTGGGTGTAGTGACCCTTGAAGGGCACTAGGACCATGGATGGACAGTGGGGATGGCCGGACACCACATCCGGGCAAGGGTGGGGAGATGGGCAGTCCAGAGGGAGACGAGGCAGGAAGAGGATGCATACATGCACAACAGTGTACACATGTATAGTAAAGAATATATTGATGTCAGTAGTGACCATTTCCCCATCAGTGTCAAAGTTATACCCAAAAATGTTTCTTTACAATCTAACGTCACCAGCTTGTTAACTCAAAATTCCTTAACTATGAATAAGAAGAATGGTTACTCTGTTAAATGGGCAATGATAGACCCAGTTGTAATTACTGAGAGGGTTCTTGAAAAAGCCAGGCCCTGGATTCTCGACTGCTTAGAACTTGATTCTACCCCTCAAACAATCCTGGCTGGTTTCCAGAAGATCCTGGGGGCAATCAGAGAGGAGCTCATAGGCAAACACAAAAACAAAAAGTCCACAACTGAAAGATGGTTCAACACGAAGTGCCGCAAGGCACTTTCCAATCTAAAGGCAGCCCTACGCAGACGAGAGACGTGCTGGAAATTTCCAACCTAAGGAAACTTTATAACTTAGCCAAAGTGGAATGCAGGAGGGAAATCAAGCAAAACCTCTGGTCACAATTACATGAAAGCTGCCATAATAAAGAGAGTGTTCTTTTTTGGCGTGTTATTAGATCCCCCTTTCTGGCCGACTCAACGAAGGGACAGCATTTTGATGTCGCAGTGACAGCAACCGAATGGGTCACCCATTTCTCACAAATCTTTGGGAACTGTCATCCAGAGCCCCCTAGAGAAGAAGATAGCTGTGGAGGAAGTGATACGGGGAGTAGCAGCTACCCGATTAACATCTACTTCGACCATGCAGAGGTCGCCAAAGCTCTTAAAGCATCAAAATCTGGCAAGGCACCTGGGCCCGACGGTGCCCCGCTGGACTTCTTTTTGCATAATCCCGATCTTTGGTCTCCACTCCTTACTCAGGTCCTGGCGGCAGCAAAAACAATTGGCCTGATAGAATCGTGGTCAACATCCATTCTACTACCCATTTTCAAGAAGGGTAATCGTAACGATCCCGCCTGCTACAGGCCCATCTCCCTCTTGGACTCCATGGGTAAAGTTGCAGGTCGGGTGGTTTTGGACCGACTTCAAGCCTGAGCACAAACCAATAACATCATGACCGACCTGCAATATGGTTTCCAGAAGGGTCTTGGGACCGTAGAGCAGGCCCTGAATCTTGCCCTCCTTATTGGGAAGTACGCGGGAGCCAAAAGGGGTAACATCTTCCTCGTGTACGTAGACCTTAGCACGGCTTTCGACTGCGTTCTGCACCCCAGACTTTGGGCAATCCTTAGGGACCTTGGAGTGGACCCAGCCCTTATTGTTTTCCTTCGAGAACTTTATTCTGATGCAACGGCGTGTGTCAGATTTGGAGTTAACGGCGACCTGTCCCCATCTTTTTCTATCAAAAAAGGGGTCAGGCAGGGTTGCGTACTGGCTCCCTTCTTGTTTAATCTCTACACCAATGGCCTTGAGGTGGCATTGCTAGAAGGGAGCCAGGACCTACCTCAGATCAATCACCGCCCAATTCCAACACTGCTATACGCAGACGACTCCGTCATCTTTGCACGAACACTGGTTCAACTCCAAAAACAACTTAATAAATATTGTTCTTTCATGGGCTCTCTAGGCCTCAAAGTCAACATAAAAAAGACATTTGTTATGCATGTTGGCCACAAGATCAAGAACCCCAAACCAATTTTTGTTGAGAAAACAAGGCTGGAAAAAACATCTGTTTACCCTTATCTAGGTATATTGGTGGACGACACCCTAAGCTGGAAGCAGGCCATGGCTAGTAGAAAACTTCTTTTCCAGCGAGCAACAACGGCCTTGGTTTCCTTTTCCAGGAAACTCGGAAAACCAGCCCCTGGAACTGCTTAAGATCTACTATGCAAAGTGCCATAGTGTAGCTACCTATGACGCCGGAGTTTGGGGATACGGACCAATAGACCCAATACAGACGATAGAGAACGGGTTTGTCAAGTATCTGTTGGCGCGCCCACCTACGCTTCCCATAATGAATTAGGAATGGACTATATTATCGACACCATCCGCTGCCAACCTATTCTTCTATTGCATCGTATATGGACAAAAGCCGAATGCCACCTAACGCGCTCTTTGATCATGGACTGTCTGGATCTAACATACTGGCAAAGGATTCCATGGCTAGTTTACGTGGGGAATTTCTTCAGAGACCTTGGCCTTAACTCCTTCTTTGTAGACCCACCCAGTATGGAGGACATCTTGAGAAAGGAGCTAAAGAGGTTGTGCCTAGGTCACCTAAGATAACTTCGTAGCTCATCCGAGATGTTAAAACTCTCAAATTCTCAAATCGGCGCAGTCCAGATTGTTAAAGGCATGCAACCGTATTTAACGTTTTATTTGTCCAACTATGAGAAATATCTTCTGACAAGGTTCCGTTTCAACTCCTTCTTTCGTTTGGTCTCTTTTCCACAAACACAGAACTGGTCGAACGCCATCACGAACTGTCCATGTGATGGTGTATCCCCCCAGTCAACAATCCACATTGTCATGTTTTGTAAATTTTATAAGTTACCACGAAAGTCCAGGATTTTACCATTACTCCGCTTAATTGGCCTACGGTCGTGCCACCCAGCATTTATGTCCCTACAACAACTGGACTCAGAATGTTCCGCAAAATGTATAGTCAATTTTTTAAAAGCTTGCATTAAGCTTCGTCGTACTCTTGGATAATTTTTATTAAGTCCACATATTTTATTTCTCGCAATTGATATCTCAAGTCTCCCATTTGTTTTTACAGAATACCCCAGTCTTTGATCAACTTCAATTAATTTAGAACATGTTAGTACCATTGTTTGATTCGTTATGTATTGGGAAACTTTATATTTTGCTTTGAATTTCTTCTTACTAATTTATTGTTATTTTTCATGCACTTTTTATGGTTTCAAAGTAAGTGGTAAACCGAATAAAATATTATTGAATTGAATTGAATATATAACCACTTATCTGCGTCCTGTGTACTTTGGAGAAGTCCAGCAACGCGACAACTGGTGATGAGGATCGGATTGAGGAGACCCACGTCTGCGCCGAAGTCATCCATCGACGTGTGCAGCGAAGCCCTGTCTTCCCAAAAGATGCAAAACGACGGAGCCAAGAGCCAACCCTGGTCCGCTGGCCAAGAAAAGAAAAAGACTGACTGCTGCGACACAAAAGGAAAGAACGGAGCCAGGAGCCCGCCCTGGTCCGAGTGTCAAAGAGACGCGGGAGGCCACCGGACCGCCAGAGAAATCGGTAAGAAATGCTCAGCTGAATGCAGCAAAGTAGTAAATAAAGCGCCCGCTAGAGAAGAGGAAAGGTGCAGATAAGCACCCTAAACAATTGTGCCCGAAACTGCTAACAACACCGGAGACGCGCGAAGTTCAAAAGAACTCTCGCGAGAACAGGGCGGCCATTTTAGAATCAGGCGGATGGACCAATAAGAAACAAGGAACAAGCGGCGGCCATTTTAGGAGGTCAGGCAAGAGCCAGTGGGACAAAAATCTCACAAGATCACGGCGGCCATCTTTAAGTCAGGCAACTAAGCCAATAGGAGCAAAGAAAAGCGCGGCGGCCATTTTGAAGTGAGGCCACCATTGGCAAGATAGGAAACAAGTAAATAAAGTAGGAAAAGACACCGAAAAAAGAGAAAAAGCGGAAACAAAGCAGAAAAACACATAAAAGAAGAAGGAGACAGTGGAAATAAAGACAACAGAAGAAATAAAGAGACAATAAAAGAATAATTTTTTTTTAAAAATGAGCGCCAATGATGAGATGACAAGCAGTATACCGCAGACCCCTACTATTCAGCCTATCGGAGCCGCAAACAGGCATCAGGTGGGAAAGATGGATCAGAAAATTTGAGCGCTACATGAGCGCCACGGATGTCCCAGACAGCAAACAACTGCATCTGCTTCTGAATCTCGCAGGGGATAACGTTTACGTTAACGTTCTCTGCGGATCAAACAACGGATTACAAAGGATTAATCCAGTGTCTCACGCAAAAAATTGACCCTCAACGAAACGTCGATTTTGAGAGGTACACATTCAACACTGCCTGCCAGCAAGGAGAAGAAAGCCTAGATGACTTTGCACCGAAATTGAGAAAGCTGGTCACATACTGCGAGTTTGAAAAATTTGACAATGAGCAAGCAATAAGATTGCGGATCATCGAAGGGTGTCAATCAGTGGAATTCCCGAGCACGCGTTCTCAAGGAACCAACGACGCTGGACAAGATATTAACAATGGCTCGCACGGAAGCACGTGCCACATCGCATGCCAAAGAGATGGAGCTGGGAAAGGAGAAGAGAATGGCGTCAGCACATCACGTCACTAGAAACCAAAAAAAAAAAGAAATACGGGCACCAAAGAAGAATGAACAAACATGCTACCGATGTGGCTTCGAGTTCCCACATGTCGGTGCCAGCCCAGCAATGGGTCAGAAGTGCAGAAAGTGCAACAGGGACAACCACTTCTCAAGCACGTGCATGACCAGGCAATTCAGAAAAGAGAGGGGCAGAACAATGAGACCATGAATGACCAGCAACATGTCTGCACGATACATAGAAATGGCCAATCGCAGCTACTCTGAAGAATCAGAGGAGACAGCAGCACCTGTGCGGGAGGCGAGACTATACCTGATGTCAGACGTTCCCAAGGAAGAACAGAGAACAGAGCACATTCATCTCATGGAGAAGCAGCAAATATAAAAAAATTGCCACCGTAGACATTGACGTAGGGAACCAAGCTAAGTTCGTACTTGACAGTGGAGCAACATGCAACATCATGTGCGTGTCAGAGTACAAGAAAATGAAAGTGAAGCCACAGCTATCGCCGTCGACAGTAGACGTGTTCACGTGGAGCTCTAAAAACCCAGAAGAAAACATAGGGAAGTTCACAGAGACTCTGACATACAAAGGCAAGTCCTACCAAGAAGAAATACATGCGCTCAAAGGTGACATCCCAGCACCATGCCTGCTAAGCAATGTGACAGCGCAAGTGATGGGGTTACTAGCAATGAAGTATCACATGTCAGAAACAGAGAACATTCTAAAAGAATACCCCGCCATTCTGAAGGGTCTCGGGAAACTGAAAGGGAAACAGATAACATTACACATCAATGAAGCAATCAAGCCGGTGGCTCAACACCAAAGACGAGTACCGATCCACCTACAACCGCAAGTTGAAGAGGAAATAACAAGCTTACTAGCACAAGACATAATTGAACCGGCAGAAGGACCAACGCCGTGGGTGTCCCCGATTGTGGCAGTGCCGAAGAAGAACAGCTTAAAGATCCGCATCTGTGTAGATATGAGGATCCCAAACACAGCAATCGCAAGGGAACGTCACCAGGGGCAACACCTAAACGACAAGATCAGCTGTCTCACTGGGGCCTGTCGATTCTCGAAGCTGGACTTGTGCAAAGAATACAATCAATTAGAGCTCGATCACCAGTCCCGGTACATCACAACGTTCTCCACACACCTAGGTCTATTCAGATACAAGCGACTGAGCTTCGGAATTTCGTTGGCAGCGGAGATATTCCAGAAGACAATAAGTACAGAACAATCTAAACTATAGTGATGACATCCTGGTATTTGGAAAAACAGAACAAGAGCATGACACAGCTGTGCGTCAAGTGTGCACGTAACTGGAGCAAGCAGGTTTAACATTGAATGGTGACAAATGCGAGCTGGGGAGATGGGAATTGGTCTTCTTCGGACACATATTCTCCAAGCAAGGGATGAGGCCTGACCCCAGCAAGGTAGAAACGCTAAAGAACACAACTCCGCCCACGGATGTCGCAGAAGTGAGATTGTTTCTAGGACTTGCCAGCTACTGTGCTCGATATATAAAAGATTTTGCCACGTTAAGCAGACCGCTAAGAGAACTGACTAAACAAGGGCAGAAGTTCATCTGGTCTCAGGAGTGCAACAAGGCTTTTGAGGAAATCAGGCGAGCAGTGATGACCATGGAACATCTCGCCTACTTCGACCTGCAACTTTGCACGAAACTGACTGTCGACGCCAGCCCGGTAGGACTGGGGGCAATACTAGCGCAGCATCTGCCAGGAAAAGACTCGCCCAGGAAAATTGTGGCCTATGCAACTAAAAGTTTAACAGACATTGAGAAGGCATACTCTCAACCAGAAAAGGAAAGCCTAGCAGTGGTGTGGGCGTGTGAACACTATCACATGTTCATCTAGGGGAAGTCATTCACCATAATAACGGACCACCAGGCCCTGGTGACGATCTATGGCATTCCGTCGGCCAAAATGCCACCCAGGATTGAGCGCTTCGGATAAGGCTGATGGGCTATGACTTCACGATTATACACAAGCCAGGAAAAGAACACAACACGGCAGACTACATGTCGTGACACCTGCTGCCACAGGCCCAAGGGACGATGTTGATAGCAGAAGAATACCTGAACTTCATATTAAAGCAAACAGCACCGGCATCGATAACACTGGAGGAGCAAGCACGGGAGACCAAGGAAGATGCCACGCTGCGAATAGCCAGTGAGACAATGAGACGGCAGAGGTGGAAACACATCAACAATAACTGCATATGGGGAAAAGGAGTGTGCAAGAAGGAAGTACTGGCTCTAAAGAAGATTCATGAAGAACTGTCTGAGACAGATACAGGAATAATGATGCGGAGGGAAAGGATAGTGATACCAAGTTCACTCAGGTGGCAAGTGGTACATTTGGCTCACAAGTCACACCGAGGCATAGTAGCAATGAAGAAACACCTGGTAGTGGCCCACCGCTGAATAAGGCTGGATTGCCCTCAGGAAGGAGTGAGTTGTTGGAACAACGATAGTAAGAAGCGCTGCATGCCTGGCTGTAGAATTGGGAGAGAGGGGCCTGTGGACTAATGATGATGGCACTGATCTAGTGCTTCTGACGGTGAGAGCGAGAAGTACTAAAGCGCACGGGCCTTGAACGCTTGCAGCGTATTGGAACAGCCAACAGGGAGTCTATACTGTTGAACAGCAGAGTTGCAGGATGGCTGGAAGCGTGTAATCAGGTGGCTGGGGCGCAGCGACGGATCGACAGCGGTGGGGGTGCTTAACTGGTTCCAGTAACCTGCCTCCTGTACACACATTACAATAGAATTTGGGGATCAACGGCTGATGACCAGGGTGCCTGTGCAAACATCGAATGCTGCTGTGAGGTGCCAGGTTTTTAGGGACCCGGTGGTGCCAGGGGTAACACCCGGGGACCTCTGAGTTCTCCCTGTTATGGACCACAGAAACACAGAGTCTTCTAGTTGAAGTCAGAGATCGAGTTTTTATTGGCTGCAACCAAGTAACATGTGTCCTAGAAGTACGGCAGCACGGGCCGTAAGTTCTCAGGAGACTGTTCGTTTTTACAGAACCAGCCTTCCCCTTATATACATAAATAACAGCTGTAGGCAAGAATTCTTGAGTTTATGATATGGCTATACACATATTTTTGTAACAATACAAAGAGCGAAGTCATGCTGGTCAGCACATATTTCAGATGTCCAGTTTGTGATGGATTACTCTGCCAGATCCAGAATTCCCATCAGATATCGATGTAACACCAGTAAGGTCGGGCACCCTCCCATCATAAAACGGGTCATAAACAAGAAGCATGGACAGGTGTATGTGTATGGAAAACATGGTCTGTATGTAGTGAATGGTTTATGGCATGTTGTGCCTAGATATCTTGTTCGGCCACTGGGTAAGGAGCTGCCCAAACAGGCTTGGCAGAAGGCGGTGGAGGCAGCTTCGGCCAGGTCATGAGGAAGTCAGCTACCGAGGACGTGTCCTTTTAGATCAAGCTCGGCTTTAATCAATTGACTTATATGAGGGCAAGCCCTAAGATGGATGCCGTTTACAAAATGGAGTCCGAGGGTTCAGGACGGAAGCTACGATTTGAGGGTGTTAGCATCACTCAATCGTGACGCAAATGCATAGGGATAACGTCCTAATCATTACCGGTCCGTAGATACCAAATTCGTCATGGTACAGCGATATTTTGAACACGGGTGTTGGACCCCGGAGCCGGTGTTACAGCAGGCGCCGAAATTACAGTACCACAGACCCTCCTTTTGCCCTCATATTAGGCAATAACTCACTCTAATTTGAGTCCAAATCAGTATTGATGAATTCATGGAGATGCTGCTGTAGCATCATTCTGTTGCTCAATTCGTCCCTTGACACAGGCTTCCTTACACATGAAGTGGCGCAGAGGCCACATATTGCAGGAGCGCACTGCACAAACAGGCAGAACATAAACAGAACGGCTAAGATCATCCCGATGAAGATCAGAGTTTTCCATCCCCAGGCAGAGATCAGTTCGCAGAACCACCCTAGCAAGGACCAATCCCCTTTCTCTAAGTGAAGGGAATCAGAGATTTTGTACAATTTGGAGATGGCCTGATATACTGTCCGAGCATTATCGGGGATGAAAATGCAACAACTAGACTGGATCACTCTACATACACCACCACGGTCTGCAAGTATGACATCTAGGGCAACCCGATTCTGAAGGGTCATAAGTCGATCCGACTGAAGCTCAGCTGTCAGGTTGCTAAGGGCACCGGCCGTTTCAGTCACGGCGGATTCAACTATTCTCGTCAATTGTCGAATGTTCCTGCTGTTCACCATGGGCCCCCAAAATGGCAGAAAACCCTTTGCGAAGTCTCCAAACTCTTGACCCGCAGTGTCGTCTTGACTCACAACACCCCTAACTGTCCTTGTCCGATGGTAATCTGCCCCGGCCGTTGAGGTGGGTGGCATCAGAAACGAGATAAAACATGTGCCTGAGAAGTCAGGGGGCAACCATGTGTAGGCTTTGTCATGGCAGATGAAATAGGTGCCTTTAGCCGCCAAGAACGGAGGGGAAGTTCGGGAGGCAAATACATATGTTTCCGTACATGTGCTCTTCCCCAGCTGCGCATTGGGAACCCTACCAATACCTTGCAGACATAAGTGACCTCGGTGGGGTACTATCCTGACTGGGGAGGATCTCTTTGATTTCTGGCTCTCACTTAAGGAAATCCCATACTTGGTGATGTTCCACCTGCTGTATGGGGTAAACTCATCTTTGGGAGTTGCTCTAACCGTGTCAATATCTCTACTCATATTTCGGATCCCTGCCACTAGTGCCTTATTGTTTGAGTTCTCCCCTCGAACGTAGGGTTCAAGGGAATACAGGAACATAGTCTGGAAAGCCCATAGGGAACCGAAATAACTGAATGGTAGGACAAAGTAAGGGATGCCCTTATCTGCAGTGTGTGGCATAAGTCCACATATCCAACAATTCGATGTGTTCATAATAGACTGGTGCTGGTGTAGGAGCTGGACAAAGGAGTTATTTACCAATTCTAGTCTTCTGGCAGAATCGTGTTCGGGTAGAGGGTGAAAGGAGTGTGTGTGAACAGTAGGAGGAGGTGCGAGCTGTGTGTTGTGTATGAATGGAACTCGAAAAATGGACAGAGCAAAACCAGTCAAAAACATTATTATACTACACAACATTAAGATGCTTAAAACTAGAGTTCGTCTTCTTGCCATTATAGCACATATTTTCTTTTCAAAGGTCATGTGTTTAGCAGGTCTCTCAACCCTCGGAAACTCCATCCTCTGGTTACTGCCCGCGGTGGGAGGTTGTTTCTGCCAAGATGTGCGCTCTGTCCGGTCCGGGGTGATTCCCTCAGATCGACCAGAACCGTTGACCTAGGCGTCCCCGGCTGCACTCCTCAGACTTCAACCGCGGCCCTAGCAGCAGAACCGGATGGCGGTTCGAAAATCAAAAATGAGCTAGTTCCCTGGGCGAGAGAGCTGTGAGAATCAAAAATAGTTCATGGGAAAAAGGGGGGAAAATCGCACAATTCGATTATGTCAGTTCTTTGGTCTGGACCTGAGATTATATTGTTCCTTTCCAGGCAAGGTGTGATCTTCAAACAATGTTTCAGGTTCTGTAGTGTCCAGCTGCATCGACGGTGGCACAGATCCTTGCAAGATACAATCGCTCTCTTTGTCGGTACCAGTTCCCTTTAATCGTGCACGCTTAAGGGGACAAAACGAGGTATAGACTCAGTTTCGGAGTCAGCGACTCCTTGCCGGACCCATCGGTCATATGGAAGGGGGAGCGGGACCCTCTTACAGTGGGCGCCGTGCACCCAATGTTTCTTCCCGTGGACACGTACTGCAGAGCGGGTAGACAGCAAAACCTGGAAAGGTCCGGTCCAGCGAGGCTCCTCGTTCTTTGTTCGTCCGAAGTTCCGAACCAGGATCCAGGAGCCAGGTTCGATGGAGTGGCCCGGATCGTCGGACACCGGTGGAGAGGAGCTGTGGACCTGTTGATGTAAAGCATGCAGTTTAGTTGTCAGTTCATGTAAATAGTCAAACAGTGCAGGGTATTCTATTTCCTTGAGCTTTCTGGGCCTCGGTACTCCCCATATATTTGCTGGGCGCCCAAACACGATTTCGTGCGGGCTAAGTCCCAGTCTAGAATGGACAATCATCCTGGTAGACAGGAGTGCTAAAGGCAGGGCGTCTGGCCACTTGAGACCTGTGCTTGCTTGGATCTTGGCCAGTTTCAATTTTAATGTGCCATTATAGCACTCTACCAATCCTGCCGATTGGGGATGATTCGCAGCGTGAAATTTTTGGTGGATGCCTAGACACTCACACACTCTCTTCATCACTCGTCCCACAAATTCACTTCCGTTATCACTCCAGACAAGTCTAGGCATGCCGAATCTGGGGAAGAATTCCTTGACAAGGGCTTTGGCAGTTGACAATGCAGTGTTGTTCTTAAGGGGGTACGCTTCTACCCACCTGGAGAAAGCGCAAACAACAACAAGGACATATTTTAGGTTATTGCACCTCTCCATGTGAATGAAATCGAGTTGCAGGACCTCGAACGGGTACGCTGGGGGTGCAAAATAACCAGCTGGGGTTGGGGTTCCTTTACCGGGGTTGTGCTTCAAACATACCATACAATTTCTGACCAGATTCTCTGCACATTTTGGGATACCACTATTCTGCCATACTGGGGCCAACAGTTTACATATTCCTTTCACACTGATGTGTGCCATTCCATGGGCCATCGTTACCACTGCGAGCACATAGGCGTTAGGTAACAACCATCGCTGATGTTCTGACAGTTCGACCCAACAACCATTCGCGTCTAACCTACCCTTGCTTTCTCTCCATTCATTCACCTCTTTCTCGGTAGCGTCAGCTTGTATAGACTTCACGCTTTCAATGGTATCCTCACACATACCCACATCAGGGGTCCATCTAGCAGGACCTACGACATACATCCGACTCATTGTGTTCCTTGCAGTCTCTTTCGCGACCTCATCGGCAAATGCATTCCCTCGACCAACATCATCTCGGATCTTTCTATGCGCGCTACACTTCACAATCGCAACCTGTAGGGGCAAGGTGAGTGACTCGAGAAGGTCGTGTACTAGCTGTCCGTGTTGAATTCTCGCACCGTGTGATGTCAGGAACCCACGTTCACGCCACAATCTTCCAAAACTGTGGGCTACGCCAAAGGCGTACTGACTATCAGTGTACACATTTACTCGTTTTCCTTTCGCCAACACACATGCTCTTGTGAGTGCAACTAATTCTGCTGCTTGCGCAGAATTCTTGGGAATGCGAGCTGTCTCGACAATCGTGTGTAATGTTGTCACGGCATATGCTGCAGTCGTATCACCATTCGGCAACTTGAAACATGAACCATCAACCCATAAGTTATCATTACATTCAGGGAGGGGAGTATCCTGTAAGTCTACTCTCCCTTTGGTCTCTTCCTCTGTTCTAAAACAGCAATCATGTTTGTCGACCTCATCTGTCTCTGCTGGAACGGGTAATAAGGTAGCAGGGTTGAGTGTATCACACCTCTTTATGTGAATGTGACTTGCTAACAGGGTCAATTCATAGCTGGATCATCGAGCACTAGTTATGTGTTGCGTTCTTGTTCTGTTTAGTAGGATATCTACAGCATGTGGGACCATTACGGTCAGAGTATTATTCATGACTAACCCAGCCGACTGTCGTATGCAGACTGCCGCTGCGGCAGTGGCCCTCAAGCAACTTGGTAATGCCTTGGCTACAGGATCTAGAGTCGCGGAGAAATACGCACATGGGCGTTGCTTGTCCCCAAAACGTTGTGTCAAGACTGATAATGCGCAACCTTCCTTCTCGTGGACATATAATGTAAAAGGCTTGCTGTAGTCGGGATTGCCCAACACAGGAGCCGAACATAGTGCAGCACGCAACTCATGGAAACTCGCTTGACAATCTTCAGACTAAGGCAAAGGATTGGGTGTGTCTTTACGCATTAATGCCAGCAAGGTTTTGGCCAACAGTGAGAAGTTCAGTATCCATTGTCTACAGTACGATGTAATGCCCAAGAAGGCACGCACTTCTCTTTGTGTCCTTGGGACACTCAATTCTGCAATTGCCTGTATTCTTTCTGGGGTCAGTCTCCTTCCCTCCTTCGACAAGATATGACCTGAGTAGGTTACCTCTTGTCGGCAAAATTGCAATTTGGAAAGCAAGACCTTATGTTTCATGTCGCATAGACGACGCAACAATGACAAGGTAGCTTGCTTGCAAACCTCTTCAGTATCTGCAGCGATCAGCAAATCGTCTACATACTGAATCAGAGTCGCGCCACCAGGTAAAATAATCGTATCGAGTTGTGTCTTCAGAGCCTGACTGAATATTGATGGACTCTCACAGTAGCCCTGAGGAGCGCGTTTAAAGCGGAAGCTTCGTCCTCCTAAATTGAAGCCAAAAATATCTCTGCTCTCCTCGGCAATCGGGATGCTGAAGAAGGCATTCTTCAGGTCGATCACTGAGAACCACGTCGCTGAAGCTGGAATCATTGTCAGTAAGGCAGTAATGTCGGGGACGACTGGAAACTGTGGTACAACGATCTTATTCACTTCCCTTAGATCGATCACAAATCGGTACACAGGGGGCAGTGAAGGATCGGTACGCTTTAACAAAGGCAAAACAGGACTGTTACAAATGTTGCCTGAAGTCTCTTCGATGACATCTTTCGCAATTAGATCGTAGACGATCGCTAACAGAGCCTTTTCACATTCGTTGGATATTCGATATTGGGGAATACGTGGCAACCTAACGTTGGTTTTTAATGTTATCACATACGGTGCTATCTCCAAATGACCCACATCATTAGAACCATTCGCCCAAAGTACATCTCGAAGAGATGACAATTCAGTTGGGATTCTTTCTTTTGACAAATACATCGGGGAAATCACTTTCTTGCCAAGGGTGAGTTGTACTCCCGAAGGAGAACAGTACAAAGTAGCATATAATCTCTTTAACAAATCCAAACCTAGCAAATTTTCGCCACAACCTGTTGTAAGAATGAGGGGTGCTTCTAATTCGCATGTGCCAACAGAAAGGGGCATGGGACTGGAGATCGGGTTCCTAACAGGGGCGCCAGAAAAACCTACTGAAACATTCATTTCGCCGGACAAAGGTGCGCCAGGAAGTTTTGAGTGCATAATGGAACTTTTTGTAGCACCAGTATCCAGCAGAAATGGCTCTGATACTCCGGATGTAATCACCTCAACATAAGGTCCATTCTGATCTACTGGAACTGAAACAACTCCCTCTCTCTGTCCATGGCTGTCCTAGCAATTATGACCCTCATTCTCGTTCTCTGTGCAATAGTCGTCTGCATAGTACTGAGCTGTCCTGGAGGACGCATTATTCTGTTGGTCAAAGCTATTCATAGAATTCTGGGGCGGGAAAGAATTGGTGTTCTGGTGGAAATTTCCACGGCCCCTACCGCTGGGAGCCTGTTGAACACCTCTACCTCTTGCGCCGGAGACACCGTTCAAATGTCGTGCAAGAGCTTGGCAATTACTTTTGAAATGACCCTCTTCTTTGCAATAGGCACATTGATTCGGGCCATACGGAGAACGCTGGTGGGAAAACTCGTTTCCTTGTGCGTTTCTCGAATACTGCTGTGGTTGCTGATAGTTGGGCTGACTAGGAGTGCGAGGCGGATAGGCTTGTTGGAGAAGAACTTTAGTTTTTAGTTCTTTAGTCTTCTTGTCTGACTTATCTAGCTCGTCTTTGCGTCTATTTTCGTAGTACTGGGCTGTGGCTAAAATCTGCGCTGACGTGGAAACAGCCCAAGCACTCTCTGAATCTTTCAATTTATTGCACAATTCAGGAAGCAGATTATGTACAAATTTGTCTACAAACAATCTTTGGCCACCCTCGGTAGCCATGTCCTGACCACTATGATCAGTGAAAGTCTCCTCAAATCGCGTGAAAAAGTCGGACACATTCTCATCTTTCTTCTGCTTGCACGCAGATAGCTTGTCCCAATTTACGCGTAATTCAGGCATTAGCGTTTTTCATGTACGCGATAATTCTACCCGGAAGGTCTGCTATTAAGGGCTCGGGTTTAGAGCCACCAATTTGTCTGGCATCAGTAGCTGCAATATTAGCCCATGAGTCACCTAGTTCTTGATCATGATCTGCATGACGAATTTTACTCCATAAAGGATGCGGAACAACGTTCCCAAACAACATATCTATATCTGCTAAGTTCATTACACATGAGCTGGCAGTTTGTGATAACTCCTTATAATATCCTGCTGGGTTTTTACGTGGATCAGGTAGTGTCTGTTTGAGTGCTAAAACTTCAGATCTTTTCCAGGGGACATGTACCCATACGCGCTGGAAGTGTGGTGGAACAGGTGGTTGTGCATTCGCATCACCTTCTCTCCATACTGGAGGAACCTCTCTCATGGGATACGGTCGCACCTTTTTCCTATCTGACACATCATCCTCATCAAACGATCTAGAGCTATTTCCCGTACTCCTATAAGATAACAGCAGATCTATTGCTCGTTCGACATCTGCACCTATAATCATGCCTTCGTAAAATTTGAATCGCATGCGGGCTAGTTCCTGCATTCTGCGTTTTGGGTCATTGTCTCGCAAATCTTCCCAGAGGTACAAGCACATCTCTTCAAATACGCATCGTTGAGTGGGTGCATCCCACTGACGGAAGACTTCCATAACGGACTGAACATCATATTTAGCAGTGTCAGTGACCCATTTGCATGCTAACTCATTTAGTACCACTCTTTCCTCGTAGTCTGGTAGTTGGCTAAGCAACTGTCTACGTTCTGTCTTAGGGGTCGTTTTAGGCGACCCAAAGAAGGGTGAGAATAGGCCGGTGACAGTACTTGTCACTCTCTGTCTGACAGAAGGGGAAGCTTGTGGTGGAGCAGATGCGCCGGAAAAGACAGGCTGATGTAAAGAGGAAGTTGAAGCAACAGCAGAGGAAGTCGAGGCAGTAGCAGACGTAGTATCATAGTGAGTAGTTGGAGCAGTAGGCAAAGTCATAGAAGTAGGTGGAGTATGTAGCAAAGGCGGCGGCCCTTGAGAAGGCTGCGCCGGAGAAGTAGGAACCAGCTGAAGAGGAGCTGGTGCTTGTGCAAGAGCTGCTTTTCGTGCGCTAGGGCGTGGTATAACAATACGCCTTGGGAGACCAACAATACTCGATGTATATGGGGGCGGTGAGTTCAATAAATGGGACATTAATGGATCTTTCTCGGATGCTCCCTTTGAGTCTTGTCCCCCATGTGGTAACATCGGGTAGCATTTATCTATTGCTAGTTTCTTGCTTCTGAGCATTTGTTCACTTTCCTGCTCTTCCTCATTATCCCTGTATGCGATGGCAGCTTGCACCATCGACATACCTCTTTTATTTTTCTTTGCTAGTTTTATTTCCTTCTGTTTGGCCTCTTTGCGCCATAGGCGAAAAGAGTCAAACATCGCCGGCCGGGCTTTCTTCTTGAACAGTTTGACCTCGAGGTTGTCTAATATTTCGGAGTCGAAACTACCATATTGGGGCCATTTTAAAACACCATCCTTGCGGGTGTATTTTATCCATACCTCATTATACGTGATAGGACCTACTCCGTGCTTTATATATAACTCATATGTTGGAGTTCCAATCGGAGGAACCGGACACGAATCCTCTAATCGGGAGTTCTTACTACAACCAAGACAAAACAAGTTTCCAAGTCTGCTAAGACCAGGCATCTTTGCTCACTAGTCTAGCTTCAAACTTCAAGGGATTATCTAATTATGATATTATCGTGAATACACGAATCCCTCGGTTTTGGTGCTTGCAAGAACCAATACAAACCGTATCGCTGGGATACCAAACTAAGAACCAAGAACCAATACAAATCGTATCTCTAGGATACCAAAACTAAGAACCAAACTAAGGACTGGGAGACGCTCCACTTATACTTAACTGAATATTGAAGATCGGTGACGTCACTAGAAGACTCTATCGTTTCGCTCTACCAAGGATCACTGGGTCCAAAACAGGGCGATAGTCAGGGCAGCAGTCCTTCGTAGCCGTCGGGACGCAGGGAACCTCGCAGCAAAGACCTTCGGAACCACGTCGACATACAGGGGTCGCTGAAGTGGCTGGCCGTCATCTGGAATTTTCACACGAAGCTCCTCACGAACATCTGGCTTGGACCGTCACCTCTTGACACCGCCCCGAGTTGGGCGCCAACTGAGGTGCCGGTTTTTAGGGACCCGGTGGTGCCAGGGGTAACACCCGGGGACCTCTGAGTTCTCCCTGTTATGGACCACAGAAACACGGAGTCTTCTAGTTGAAGTCAGAGATCGAGTTTTTATTGGCTGCAACCAAGTAACATGTGTCCTAGAAGTAAGGCAGCACGGGCCGTAAGTTCTCAGGAGACTGTTCGTTTTTACAGAACCAGCCTTCCCCTTATATACATAAATAACAGCTGTAGGCAAGAATTCTTGAGTTTATGATATGGCTATACACATATTTTTGTAACAATACAAAGAGCGAAGTCATGCTGGTCAGCACATATTTCAGATGTCCAGTTTGTGATGGAGAACTGTGGCTCAGTGGTTAGAGGCGGCAGACCCGGATGCTGGGATCGACCGTGGACCAGGGTTCGATTCCCCGCCTCAGCGGGTCTCGGGCTCAAAAATTCCACGGCCTCGACAATTCTCGCTCCGGTGCCTACTCGACTCACGGGGTCTCACTCTGCAACTCTGGGAAATAGCTTGCTTAATCTCCACAACGGCCCCTCGCGGCGGGATGCCTGGCTTTCACCCTGTGGACACCTTGCCGGGGCCTCTCACAGGGGAATACCAGGACGGGTTCCCTAAGCAAGCGCCAGGATGCCCTTTGGGTGACAGGTTGCGCTATATAAGTACACCTACATTTACACTTACATTACTCTGCCAGATCCAGAATTCCCATCAGAAAGGTCGGGCACCCTCCCATCATAAAACGGGTCATAAACAAGAAGCATGGACAGGTGTATGCGTATGGAAAACATGGTCTGTATGTAGTGAATGGTTTATGGCATGTTGTGCCTAGATGATATCTTGTTCGGCCACTGGGTAAGGAGCTGCCCAAACAGGCTTGGCTGAAGGCGGTGGAGGCAGCTTCGGCCAGGTCATGAGGAAGTCAGCTACCGAGGACGTGTCCTTTTAGATCAAGCTCGGCTTTAATCAATTGACTTATATGAGGGCAAGCCCTAAGATGGATGCCGTTTACAAAATGGAGTCCGAGGGTTCAGGACGGAAGCTACGATTTGAGGGTGTTAGCAGCACTCAATCGTGACGCAAATGCATAGGGATAACGTCCTAATCATTACCGGTCCGTAGATACCAAATTCGTCATGGTACAGCGATATTTTGAACACGGGTGTTGGACCCCGGAGCCGGTGTTACAGCAGGCGCCGAAATTACAGTACCACAGCTGCATCTACGGGAATTTATAGAGCGGAGTAATGGGGCGGCGCCTTGAGTATGGTCAAACCCAAGGGGAAAACAGAAGGGGCAATGGAATCCGAAGTGCAAGGCCAGTCGACGCAGGGCCCTCAGACCTGCGACAACAGTTGGACCGCATCTTGGAGGCCATTGTGGCAATACGGAAGGCATTCCAGCAGGACATTGCAGAGGTGGCCACAGGGCTAGGGCTCCTACGTGCGGACCACTCCAAACTGACGGACAGAGTCAAGACGACCGAAGACGCCCTACAGGAACTGACCCCGGCCCACGCGATCCTTGTGGGTAAAATGGCAAATGCTTTGGAACGTATACACATCCTGGAGAAAAGGGCCGAAGACCCGAAAGCAGGAATAGGCGCAATTACATCCGCGTCGTGGGCCTGCCGGAAAAAGTTGAAGGCGGAGATATGATTGGGTATCTAAAATCATGGCTGCAAACAACAGTGGCCCCAGAGGGCTTGTCCTCTTTCTTCACGCTCGAAAGGGCGCATTGTGTCCCTGCCCGACCTCCACAACCAGGCCGCCCTCCGAGACCGGTGGTTGCAAAGTTGCTCCATTATAAGGACAGCGATCTATTGCTTCAAAAAGCACGCACCGCAGGCCGTTTTCAGTGGATAACAGCAAGGTGACATTATTCCCAGACTACACGTTTAAAACGCAGAGGCTCCGGGCCTCCTTCCTGTCCGTCAAATGAGAACTTAGAGCCGAAGGGATTCAGTACTCCTTGCTTTTCCAGGCGAAACTACGGATCATACTGGATGGCACAACACACTTCTTCAATACGCCTGACGAGGCCTGGGCGTGGCTAGAAACCTACGAGGCGGGCACGGATCGCAAGGAGCGCCGCAAAATGGCACCTCGGAAGACCCAACAAGTGCGCAAATCACAGAGAATACGTCGGAGACGACAGGGATCCCAGAAACCGTCGTCATCTCAAACAGGCGAGGAGAGGCAGGCGGTCTTGCAGGCGGTGCTAGCGCTCTCTGGGACGAGCAAAATTCAATCGATACAGGGCACTGGGTCCGAAGGCCACAAGACATGCTCTGAAACTGAACGGTCGGAAACGGACAGCCTCCAGGGCCCGAGGATCACGCCAGAGTCGGCGGTCGGCGGACTGAATGCTTGACACGCGAGAAGATGCAGGCGGATGGTCCAATGCGAATGCTTGAGATAAGGGCATGATTGACTAATGTTTCTAGCTGAAGGGGGCTGATTGTCGAGGTCTTCCACCACGGGATCGATAAAGGAAGGCATAGAACACTATTTTGCAGAAAATGAGGGAACAGCATCATCTAGAGCAACGGAGTGGGATGCCTTTAGGGTGGTGGTTCGAGGGTTATGCATCAGTAATTATGCAGGCATGAGGAAAGTGTTACTACAAGATATAGATAAAGCTGAAGGGAAATTGAGGGAACAGGAACAACCAGCGTTGCACACCCAAATGCTAGAAGCAAGGGAACAGGTAGCGGCAGAGGTAGAGCGATTGCGCAGCTTCGATTATAAGAGGTATACAACCAGGATAAATGCAGAAGAAGGGGATAAGGCCAGAGCTTTGCTAGCAAGGTTGGCGGATCTGACACCGAGAGGTAGCCCAATACTAGCCCTGGAAACCGAAACGGGAACTATAGTGCACACACAGCCCGAGATCCTGGCAAGGTTCTTGGAATAGTACGAGCGGCTGTATAGAAGTAGCTTAAGTGGGGAGGGAGAGGCAATAGATGCCTATTTGGAGGAATTCCTGCTCCCACAATGAGAGGAAGAACAGGCTAAATTATTGGGAAGGGAGATTAAATTGGAAGAGATCCGTAGTGCAATCAAGCAATTGGCTCGGAACAAAACTCCGGGGGTAGACGGATTGCCGGAGTAGTTCTATGCGCACTATATAGATCTGCTCGCTCTGCGTCTCCTCGTAGTATATAAAGAAGCTAGGGAGTTGGGTCAGTTGCCGTCCTCCATGCGCGAGGCGTTGATCATACCCCTCCTGAAGCCAGATAGAGGCGGAGAGGATGTAACATCCCTTAGGCCGTTATCCATGCTGACGACGGACTATAAGATACTGAGCAGGATATTGGCCACCAGACTCTTACCGCACATGACTACTCTAATACACCCAGACCAAGCTGGATTTTTTCCAACTAGAAACACCTCCTCAAATATACGGAGGCTTATAAGGATAATGGGCACTGATCATAGTGCTCTTGAAGCGCCCACGGTGCTATCAGTGGACATAGAAAAAGCCTTTGATAGCTTGGATTGGAATTATCTACATAAAGTATTAGAACGCTTTTGCCTGGGTGAGCTATTTGGGTCCTGGGTCATGGTTTTGTTAGGAGTCCTAACTTTTAAGACTTTTGGTATTCACAGAAGGCATTTAGGAGTCCTAACTTTACTACTACTACTACTACTAAATTGAGAAAAATCGTAATTTTAGGACTTTCGGTATTCACAGAAGGCATTTAGGAGTCCTAAAGTTAGGAGTCCTAACTTCTGTGAATACCGAAATGAGTAAGTTCATTCTGTGAATACCAAAAGTAGTAAGTGCATTCTGTGAATGCCAAAAGTAGTAAATTCATTCTGTGAATACCAAAAGTAGTAAGTGCAACCTGTGAATACCAAAACAGTAGTAAGTTTAGGATTGAGTCTTAAGTTCATTCTGTGAATCGGGCCCTTAGGATCTGGATATTAGTGGTCTTGGAAATTTCCTGAGATATGCGAAGTTCCCTCAGATGTGATATACATAGGATTTTTAGGTTTTTCCTTGATAGACTTAATAAGGATGAGGGCTCAAAGAAATGCCTAGGCATATTTGAATCCTTAAAAAAGTTACACACATAGGCCAGCCAGGGGATTTTTTTCCAATGGGCCAGACCCAGGCAGTCCATAATAAGTGAGCGGGGCAGGTTACATTGCTCCGTGGCCCAAACTCGGTACCATAGGAGAATGGGCTGGGTTTTGATATTATCCGTAATATAATCGATTCCCAATTCAATGTGCATACCGTAGGTTGGAGCACTTTTTGGGACTGCTAGTGTGTATCTAATGAAGTCATTCTCCACCACCTGTAAGGTTTCTACGGCAGCGTAGCCCCACACGCCCGCGCCATAAACTGCCACACTTTGGTATTTGGCATAATATATTTTTTAAAGTTTTTCAGGGGGAGGTTTGCCAAGTTTATGCGTAAAAGTTGTCAGGGCAGTTGTTGCACGTAGAAACATTAATTTCCTACTGGACATGGCCTGCTTCCAGGACATTTTATTATCAAATAAAATGCCTAGATAGGGGTACGTAGAGGTACATTCCAGCTTATCTTTTGTAATAAAGATCCGTTTCGACTTCTTAACCCGCTTTCCGATATGCATTACTAGGGTCTTTTTAATATTGACCGTTAAGTTCAAAGACGACATAAACTTGCAGTAATGATTAAGAAAGAGTTGCAGCTGATTTGGGGTTCTTGCCATAAGCACGGAGTCATCGGCAAACAATAATGCGGGAATAGCGCTATGATTATTGTTGGTAGGTATGGCTCCCTGCCAGCATGGCCAACTCAAGGCCGTTGGTGTAAAGATTAAAAAGGAAGGGAGCCAGGACACAGCCCTGTCTGACTCCCCTGGTGACGGCGAAAGATTGAGTAAGATCGCCGTTCACCCCGTATCTCACTCTTGCCGAGGCGTCAGAATAGAGTTCTCGTAGAAATGTGACCAGAGGAGGCTCGACACCCAATTCGGCAAGAATCAACCAGAGTTTAGAGTGAGACACGCAATCGAATGCTGCGGACAAGTCTACCTACACTAGGTGCAGATTGCCATTCTTAGCTCCAACATATTTACCGATAAAAAGGGAAAGATTTAGAGCCTGCTCCACGGTTCCCAATCCCTCCCGAAACCCATATTGCAAGTCGGTCAAGACGTTAGCAGTGGCCCAGTCCTGCAGTCGCTCAAGGACCAGCCGACCGGCCACTTTGCCAAGGGAATCCAGGAGGGATATGGGCCTGTAGCATGCAGGGTTATTACGGTCTCCCTTTTTAAAAATGGGGAGCAAGATAGAAGTAGACCAAGAGTCAATTAGCCCCAAAGATGTAACAGCCTCAAAAACACAGGTCAAAATTGGAGACCATAGTTCCGGATTATGAATAAAAACATCTAACGGTACCCCATCCCGGGCCGGGCGCCTTACCAGGTTTGGAGGCTGACAGGGCAGGGATGATTTAGTTATGGCCAAATGCTAAGGGGATGGGGTAGGGGTTAGTGGTGTGGGAGGCACATTCTCTGACTTTCTCGCTGTCAGTATTTGTAGGAATATCTGCACAGAAAATGTTCGAGAAGTGGTCGACCCAACTCTCTGCGATTACTGCCACTTCTAACCTAGGTGCAGAGCTTAACTCAGAGAGAAAGGGGGATTTGACCACTCGCCAGAAAGCAGAGGAATCCTTGGTTCGACAGCTCTCATGAAGCTGTTCCCAAAGATCCTTTTTAATTTCCCATCTGCGATTCTTGATGGCCAGGTTGTATTCTTTCCTTAGTTTTCTGACTACAGGAGGATCTCTTATGGGATTGCGTAGAGCCTCCTTTTAAGAGAGATAAGGCCTTACAACATTGAGGGTTAAACCAGCCATTCACCTGTAATTTATTTGATTTATGCTTACGGAAAAGTTAGTCTCTGATTATATTTATCTCTGCAAAACCGGATAGAATCAATTCATTTGGGGACTCTAGGTCTAAACATTTTTCCAATAAAGGGAGTGCTTTTTTATTATATTAGTGGATAATACATTTGGATCTATTTTTGACCATTTACCTGAGTAGCCGTTCAGCTTCGCCAGTGTCAAAGCCTGTTGATTAAGCAGGCTGGGAGTCTTAGGTTGATGACGGGTACTCTGGACTATAACAGTAAGACTGTTAGGATAATGGGCGCTGCTAATATCCACTCCTGTTACAAAATTGTACAGTTGTGCTCGCATGCTATATGAACATAATATAAAGTCTATAACGCTCGATAGACCTCTCCCATGGAATGTAGGTGAGAAGCTCATAGGAGGGACCACCAAATCGTTTGCAAAGCCCAAATCTAAGGAAACAAGGTGTTAATTTAGACAGTTCCCAAGGTTAGAATGAGATTAATGAGCTAGGGGGCACCCGCATTCATCAGTAATACCACAGGTAGCATTATCATAGTTTTGACACAAAGAAATATTAAAATCACCGCCCCATATCACATTAAAAGGAGATATTATTTATCTAGACCGTTGCAACGTTAAAATGACTGATATTTCATTTAAAACATTTACAAAATCCAAAGGAGACAAATTATTGTAAAAATTAACCAGGTAATACAAGGCCTCTTTGTTCACCGTTATTCTGAGAAGTTGATAATTCTCAGCTACCTTTATTTCAGATATTTCTTGTAGAGGGAGGTCGTTGAACAGATCGATAATTAAACCACCTTTAAGTCTACCTGAGGGGGAAGGGCGAGCGCTTGAAAAGAATGTCTTGTAGCCCTGCAGATGGATAGGAGAAAGCAACCAAGTCTCCTGGAGACATACTATGTTATGTTTATAAATTGTTTCAAGCCAAGGGTGTTGGTCGATCTTTGTACGTAACCCTGCTATATTCCAGTAAATTAAAGTCAGGGCTATAGTACAATTTGGCTCGTATGTGGGAAAAAGAGGGACTTGGAGAGCTTCAGTTGCAGGAGAAAGGACAGGGAAGTTAGGATTAAGTGGGGATGTCAGGGGACCATCCACTACTAGGCTTCGGTCCTGGATCAGGAATTGAGGAATGCTCTCTTGGAGTGGATTGTAAGAAGGAGCTTCCAAGCCAGGGTCAACTGCATTCTGAATACCTAAGTTAATTGGTATTACGTAGTCCTTTTGAGTCTTGTTATGCTTATCTGCACGTCAGTCTACCCCAAAGAGCCACAAAACGATTGGAAGTAGGGATAGTAAAATTTGGGCCTGTGATGCTCTTAGGGATCATGGGATTTTGAACATCAACCAAGGCTCTGGGGTAAAAGTAGCTTAGTGATCTAGTAGATGTGCCTCCCTCATAGCTATCACTATACCAGTCTCGAATAAAATTTGTGGCCCTGTATTCTTTAAAATTTATGATTACACTATCCCCTGGTATATCCTTGGGTCTTTGTCCCAACCAAGGTAGCCTCCTAACATTTAGGATTTTTCCATCGATACTTGCGGGAAGTGGCCTATTGACACTCAACCAATGGGTGACCTTGTTTTTCAGGGTCTGGTAATTTTCAAATTGTCCTGGCTTCAATTCAGGAACCCCGGTTAATATTATTACGTAGGGTTCTGATTCTGGCAGAAGGTTTACATGCTGAACATTCCCTCTGGGGTATTTGACCGCCATTCCCCTTCCCCTAAGGTTATCTTCTGTCTGTCCCCTGTTATAGGTTCATTCTGATTCTCAAGTTTCACTAGGCTTAGAGGTAGGGGGAACTGGTTTAATAGGCTGGATAATGGGGGGATTATCTTGCGCGGTTAATTGAGACCTACCCCTAGGCGGGCACTCGCTGGGTTTAGATTTTCTACGGATACAAGGGGGTTCAGGGAAATGCTGGTTGTAGATAATTCTCGAAGTAGATTCATGTTCGAGATAGCAGTGGTTTGGACTGACCCAAGTAGGTCTGCTATTCGTTTAACCCTTTCTACAAGAGGGAGCAATAGAGATTTCAACAGGTGCTCTATGTTTCTGAGGAGATCCTCTGAAACTGGGGCATTCAGAGGATTATGATCGATTTTACCTTGTGTAACAGTGCTAAGGGTTTTGGTGGGTATTGTAGATTTTGAAGGTTTAGGATTTTTTGCTCTCGAACCTTTTTGTTTATTTCGTCCCCTTTTTCTTTTTATAGAAAGGGATGGGACAGGTATTCCAGCACTAACAGTTCTAGCTGGGAGATACTCTTCAAGAGAGCTATCCATGGGGGACTCGATTGTGATGTTAATAGGATTACAGACCCCCAAGTTGGTCGGAGATAGATCTTGAAGTTGGGGCGGGATACCAATGTCCGTTGGTAAGACAGAGACAGAGTGTGGCAAAGATGGAGATACGGCTTTCTGAATGGCACCTAAGAAAGAAGGTTTGGGGGGGGGGGAGCTTCGCCGGCGATCAAGATGGCCGCGTGAGCTCGGAGCTCCGAAGACCTCCCGGTCCTCCGCAATAATCCTGCTATCTATCCTGTCCCACGACAGTGGGAATCGACTGCTGAGTGGGTCCTGATGCGGCGCCCGCTTTCGGAATGAAAATCGGACATTCCTGGACTTAGTTGGCTCGACGAAACCCGGAGGCTCCTTCCGCGTCATTGTACACCATTGAGGGGTACAGCGGTGCTTCCGTACGAGCGCCTCTTTGTCTGAGCTTAGTCCCACCGATGAGCAACTCTGATATCTGCATGCCCTGCTACTCGGCCTAAGTACCGGACCCTGGTTCTACCATCGTGTGTGTGGCGCGCCTGCCAAGAGGCTCCTTACCCCTGCTAGCCGCCTGACCCGAGGGTACCAACATGGCGGGCAAAGGAGACCTGGACAGAGGCAAGTCCCAGCGGGTCAACAGAAAGCCGTCCCAGTCCCAGTCTACTATCCCGGAACGCTTTTCCCAGTCAAGAAGATCGCCGGTGCAGGCGGGCCGTACTAATGACTCGAAACGGGATGGATCACCGGACGATTCTGCCATAACGCTTCGGGACGTTCTGGGCGCGATCACGGGAGTACAGACGGAGATGCACGCACTCCGGGAGGAACTGTCCAGCAAGGTCGACTCCCTGAAGATCGAGATGAACCTCATCAGGACTGACCTCGGGAAAACCAACGACCGGGTGAAGTCGTTGGATCTCAAGACGACTAGCCTGGTCACTGATGTGTCTGATATCCAGACGGAGGTACGTGACCTGAAATTGGCGAACGGAATGCTGGCGCGCCGACTGGACGAGTTTGAAGGCCGCGCGCGGCGCCAGAACGTCCGTATTACTGGGGTACCGGAGAAGGCCGAAGAGGACTCGGCTGAACTTTTCGTGGAGGATCTGGTGCTTAAGAACTTGGCGCCGGGGGGCCTGAGTAAGTTCTTCTCGGTGGAACGGGCACACAGGATACCAGGGGGACCACCCAAGTCTGGCGCTTTCCCTCGCCCCATCATCGCACGGCTCTTTAACTTTAGGGACAGAGACGCTATCCTGCAGGCGTCAAGAGCCGCGGGTCCTTTGCGATTCCAGAACTCCGACGTGAACTTTTTTCCGGATTTCACTCAGGCTGTGCAGAAAAAGCGTCAGAGCTTTACCGGGGTGAAACGAAGACTGAGAGAAATGGGCCTGCGGTATTCCATGCTCTACCCTGCCAAGCTCCGCATCGAGCGGGACCACCGGACCCTGTTTTTTGACTTTCCGGACGAGGTGGGGCACTGGCTGGATACCCTGCCACAGGAGCGACGCGAACCGGCTGACCAGACGGAGGAGTCCACCGAGGGCGCGGAAGCGCAGGAATAAATATTTATTGTTTGACTTTCTGTGAGCTGGGTAGCCGTATGGGACTTTCACTTCAGACACTGCTGCTATGGTTTGACTCGTTTTGTCAATAATATGGGGGATGACGGGGGGTGATAGGATGTCTCCTTTCTCCTCTGTGGGCTTTCTGTAGGTTAGTTAAGGGGCGACAGGCACACTGCTAGTTGGGGTGGATTTTAGTCTTATGCAGGGGTGCAGGGTGGTGGGTAGTTGGGGTGTGTTTTTTCAACTTCTTTTCTTGTCTTATTCTTTGTCCTGGCTGAGGTCTTATTGCGCTGCTATGTTACTGCTGTGGGCGCCATTGCGGGCACGGGTGGGGGGGAGGGGGCGGAACGTCCCTGATGATGGGGGGTAGAACTCTTAACTTGTTAAGCTGGAATGTAAACGGGTTGGGGGACCGTATTAAAAGGGGTGTGGTGTTGCAAATGCTCAAACGCTGTTCGCCAGATGTGGTTTTCCTGCAGGAGACCCACCTAGTGGGGCACACTTGTAAAGCCTTGACTAGACGTGGTTTCAAAATGGTGGCACACTCGGGGTTCTCCTCGGGATCACGAGGGGTGGGCATCATGGTGCGCATGTCCCTCCCGCTGGAGGTGGAGTCGGTGCTTGCGGATGAGAGAGGCAGATATGTTGCTGTGGTGGGCAAATGGGAGGGCCGCACGCTAGTTTTAGTTTCGGTTTATGTTCCCCCGGGGCTACAAGAGACTACTTTCAGGGATCTAGCTGGCGCCATTTTGGGTCTCCCTGAGGGGCTGCTGCTTGTGGGTGGTGACTTTAATTCTGTCGTTTCCGGGGACCTGGACCGCTTCCCATCCAGAGATCTGCGTCCTTCCCAGTCCTGGCTGTCTGATTTCCTAGATTCCATGGGGATGGTTGATTGCTGGCGTCTGTTGCACCCCTCCCAGAGACAGTACACGTTCCTCTCCGGCGCCCATGGTAGCCTTTCTAGACTAGACTACGTCCTCACCCCGGCGGCCCAGGCGCAGTCCGTGTCCACTGCGCGTCTCCTGGCTAGGGGCATTTCGGATCACTCCCCAGTTTGGGTCTCCTTTGACTTCCGAATCCCCGTGTCCTCGCGGGTGGCTCCCATCAACCCTTGGTACTTTCGCGACCCGAAGACCAGGTCGCTCCTGGCTAAGGCTATGGATCGGTACTTCGTCGAGAATACAGGTTCAGTTGACTCGTCCGTTTCCCTTTGGGAGGCCTTCAAAACTGTACTTCGCGGCGAGGCCTTCTCCTTGATTGCGGAGGTCCGCCGTCGGCGGGACGAGGACGTAGTTCGACTGGAATCTGACATTGCTGCATTAAACTCCCAGCTGGAGCTGGGCCCGTCTCCCGAGCTACTCCACGCTCTCTCCCTCAAACAGTCTGAGCTCCGGGCGACCGCCACTGACGCGGCGAAAGCCCTGAGCAGGGAGCAGCAAGGCAGAATCTATGACGCGGGTGACAAGGCTGGCAAGCTCCTGGCGTGGCTGGATAGAAGGGAACTCGCGTCTCGGATGGTCCCGGAGCTGACCAGTGCGGAAGGCCTATCCCTCACGGACCCGGCGGCCATAGTTGGGTCCTTCGCGGACTACTTTGGGGAGGTTTACGCTTCGGCGGACCCCCTCCCGGAGTCTGCGTCGGCATCCTTCTTGGAGAACATTGAGCTTCCCTGCCTCTCGGACCTCGAGCGCGACGACATGGATCGGGACCTAACGGTGGATGAGACGGCCTTGGCTATTAAATCATTACGCTCGGGCAAAGCGCCGGGGCCAAACGGCATCCCGGTTGAGCTCTACAAACTCAGGGCCGATGCACTTGCGGCACCTCTGTTGAACATGTTCCTTGAGGCCCGCGAGGTGGGAGAACTCCCCCCCGACCAGCGGCTGGCCACCATTGTGGTGATACATAAGGAGGGGAAGCCTCGCGATCTTTGTCGATCCTACCGACCCATCTCCCTCTTAAACGCCGAACCCAAGAACTGGCCAAACTATTGGCTAATCGGTTGGTGGGAGTGATCTCGGACCTGGTGCACCCGGACCAGACCGGCTTCATCCCGCATCGGAATACGGCGCTCAATCTGAGACGGCTTCACGCAGTAATGGCGCGTGTCCATCTGCTCCGTGAACCCACTGTCCTCGCCTCCCTCGACGCCACTATGGCATTTGACTCGTTGGAGTGGAACTACCTGTGGGCAGTTCTGGCCAAGTTGGGGTTTGGACCCGCTTTCATCGGCTGGGTCCGGCTGCTGTACTCCGCTCCAATGGCCAATGTGACGGTCAATGGTCGGTTGTCTGCCTCCTTCGCGCTGCACAGGGGCACTAGGCAAGGTTGCCCGCTTTCCCCGCTCCTATTTGCCCTAGCACTTGAGCCACTGGCGGCCTGGATCAGAACGCACCCCGATATCTCTGGGATAACGTGGTCCCCGGGTTTCGAGGACCGGATATCGCTCTATGCGGATGACATCCTTCTGTATCTCTCCTCTCCATGCCACTCGCTCATAATGGCCTTTGAACTCTTGGGAACCTTCGGGACCCACTCGGGCCTGGTAATCAATTGGTCTAAATCCTCGTTGTATGTACTGTCCGGAGACATGCCGCGCCTCCCCCGTGGGTGCTCAATTCAGGTGGCCCAGCAGGGCTTTCGGTATTTGGGCATCTACGTGTCGCGAGACTCCCGAGCCCGGTACTCGCACAACCTCCTCCCGCCGTTGGAGCAATTGCGCCGGGACGTCGAAGGCTGGAAGAAGTTGCCGATCTCCCTGATGGGTAAAGCCGCACTTTTTAAGATGATGGCGTTGCCTCGCTTCTTGTATGCCCTGCAGAATACACAGGATCCCGTACCGGCAAAATACTTTACGGATATCGAATCACTGCAGCGGGCGTTGCTGTGGGATGGTAGGCCGAGAATCTCGTTGGCTAAGTTGACTATACCAAGTTATGATGGGGGCATTGCCCTGCCTGACGTGAGGCGCTACTATTGGGCGTCCCAGCTGGCGGCAATTAATCATGGCCTCTACGGCCCGGCGGTCAACCCGGGCTACGCTATGGATCGGTGGCTAGTGGGAGATGGGAATTACTACAGAGCGTTGTACTCCGGATCTCTGGATCGGAAACTGACAGGTCCCACTATGACGATGGTGCGTATATGGCGCACAATTACTAAAACTCTGGGCTGGCATAATAAGGTTACTATGGCCACTCCGCTGTTTGATTCGGATATACTGGGGAAGCTGTGGCATACTAAGGGCTTCGACAGGCGGGACACCATTGGGATTTCCAAGGTAGGGGACATGGTAGCCAGAGGACGGGTCAAGTCGTTTGAGGTGCTGCAGTCTGAATACCAACTGGCGGCGACGGAATACTTCCGACACGCCCAGCTTAGTCATGCCCTCTCTCCCTATGTAGCGGAAGGGGAGTTTATCCCTGAATCATCCCCCCTGGAAGATCGGGTGCTGGACGGCCATATGCCGGACAGCGCTATCTCTCTAACGTATAAAAAACTCATTAATGTAAGAGTGGATTTGCTGGTGCGACAGAGAGCTGTGGGTGCACGACGGTATAGAGGTGGATGACGAAGAGTGGCAATCGGCGATCTCCTCCCCTAGGGAGGTGGCCATATCGGCACGGCTCCGCCTGGTGCAGCTGAAGATACTGCACAGAGTGTATGTCACCGGCCCCAGACTTCTACGTATGGGGCTTTCTATGGATGGCGTGTGCCGGCGGGGGTGTGGTATGCTTGGGACCTTCCTACACATCATATGGGAGTGTCCGGATGTGGCCCGCTATTGGAAGCGTGTGCATGAGGTTATGGAAGAAGTGACTGGTGTGGCCCTGCCGGCAGAGGCCCGGAGATGCCTCCTCAACATCTGGGGCCCGACCGATTACACTGTTGCACAGACCCGTTGGATCACCCTGGGCAATATGGTGGCTAAGAGAGACATCGCCCAGAAATGGGGTGCGCCTGCTCCTCCCTCGCTCAGCCTATGGGAAACTAATATGGACTGGTGCATGCTGCGTGAAAAGACGGTGTATGTAGCCAGGGGTAAACCTAAAATGTGGAGATCTGTTTGGGGTGCCTGGAACTCTTATAGAGGTGATATTTGCGACCCCCCCGTTGAACTTGATCCCGAGATCCAGCTTTCCCCGTAGTGCCCCCTACCTGTGGTTCCAGATTGTCTATCCTGCGGCACTACTTCCCACATGCCTCATTGTTGCCATTGTCAGTGTGTTACCTTGGGTGTGCAGCCCCCGACCTCCTACCGCCACGCAAGTCCGCTGTATCTGTATTGTCCTCAGCCTACCCTCTCTTCCCTTCTTTTTCCCCCGTGCTTATTGCACACTTCTTTTTCTTGGCCTTCTGGGCCCTTTTACCTTATGGTTTATTTGTTTCAGATTTTGATGTTATTTAAAAATTAAACCTGATTGCTCCTGCTTCTGGTATGGTACATGACCTATCCTGTTGCCTTAATGCTGCCTGGCCTCCGGGATGTATGGCTGAATAGCGGTGTACTTTTTCCTACAAATAAAGGTTTTCCAAAAAAAAAAAAAAAAAAAAAAGAAAGAAGGTTTGTTGTGCCATTCTGATGATATACGCCGTTCAGCCTGGTCTATTTCTCGTTCTACAACTGAGACAGTCCTAGTAATATAATTATCCAGGGTCCCTATAAAGGAAACGGATGAACCCCCTGCTAAAGTCTTCCCACCCAGACTAGCTTTAGCAGTCATATTGAATTAAGAGACATACAATATTAATGCAAGAAGTTAAACAGAATTGTTCACGACTGTTCTTACTTCAAAGTCCAAGGTGGAATTAACAGTTGGCTAAACGAAAGGGGGGTGGCCCAGCCCAGCCTGGCCAGCCCCGGACGGCCACAGACGGCCCTCCATTTGCCCGGGCTTAGCTCGGCGTGACCTGGGCGCGGCCTCGCGGGGCGAGGGACCAGACGTGCTCTTATGCGCCTCCTGGCGCGCGATGCTGACTCGTCCTGCCCCAAAGGATCGTGGGACTTGCTGTACTCAGCAGAGCCAAGCCCAGCCGGACAGCAAACTGGAGCAGGGATGTCGTCAGAGGGTGGAGGGGCAGAGCCAAGCCCGGCCGTGGTGGAGGGATGAAAGAATCAAAGGAGCCCAGCAGAAAAAGTCAGCAGGTAGGGAGTGCTCTGTTTCAAAAGGATTAGCATTGGGCTCTGCTCCAGGCGTGCTCTTATGCGCCTCCTGGCGCGCGATGCTGACTCGTCCTGCCCCAAAGGATAGTTGGACTTGCTGTCCTCAGCGGAGCCAAGCCCGGCCGGACAGCAAACTGGAGCAGGGATGTCGTCAGAGGGTGGAGGGGCGGAGCCAAGCCCGGCCGCGGTGGAGGGATGAAAGAATCAAAGGAGCCCAGCAGAAAAAGTCGGCAGGTAGGGAGTGCTCTGTTTCAAAAGGATTCGATTTTCAGGGCTTACGGTCAACTGGAGCAAGACAACCCTGTTGCCGGTACGGCCGGGTGTGGAAGCTCCAACCCTTCCCCAGGAAATAAAGTGGGAACCGAGATGCCTCACTTATCTTGGAGTCCGGATCTATCACAAAGCCGTAGACATACTGGAAGGGAACGTGGGGCATTGTGTGAGAGCCTTGATAGGGAACATGGCATTCTGGTCCACGCTCCCGCTATCAGTACTGGGGAGGATAGCCTTACTTAAAATGGTGGCATTGCTGAGGCTCCTTTATTATTTCCGGACGCTCCCCATTTGGGTTCCGCCAGCGATATTTAAGGAACTGAGAACAATGACTATAGGATTCATGTGGGGAACTGGTAGGAAGCGGATAGCAATTGATAAACTGATACGTCCAAAACTAGAAGGGGGTTAGCATTCCCAGACTTTGAACTTTACTATTTGACAGCACAACTACAGGTTCTCACGCAGGCGTTTGCAATGGAGTTTCGGGGCCCTGACCATATGAGAGGCACGGGATGCCAAGGCATGTCCTCTCCTATATAGAACTACAACAGGCGCTCCTACCCAGGGACCTGCCCCGAGAGGAGAATACATCGAAGCCATGTTGGAATCGTAGCCAGCGCAGGGCGGGAGTCCTCCATCCGTATGCTCCAGAGATCCTGCTGGGGATGCTGACTGCCTTTCCCCATGGGAGCGACTGGTCCGCCTTCGAAGACTGGGAGCAATTAGGAATCCAGATGGTGGGAGACCTCTATGAAGGGGGAGAGTTGCTTTCTTTTCAAACTTTACAGAAGAGATATGGCCTCCCGACAGGTGACTTCCTGATCCATGCGGCGGTGGTGGCGGCAATTTGGAGGCTTTGGAGGGAGGGGCGAGCTGAACCCAAAACGACCATGGCATGCCAGTATGTGATAATGGCATTGGGGACATTTAAGGCAGTCACATGCCTCCAATCTAGGATGTTAAATGAAGGGTTACAACCATTGATAGCTCTGAAATCGAAATGGGAGGAGGGGATAGGCAGACCAATACCAGACATAGCATGGGGGCATGTCCTTAGGAGGGCATGGAAGGCTACACGAAATGCGAGACTTCAATTAATACAGTTCTTCATAGTACACCGGGCTTATCTGACACCGGGGAAGATTCAGAAATACTTCCAAGCGCAAGATGCGACCTGCCCCAGATGCTTAACAGAAGGAGCGGAATTGGAGCACATGCTCTGGGACTGCCCGAAAATAGGGGATTATTGGGTGGAGGTGGGAGCACTTTTGAATGAAGTCACGAGCAGAGATCTGACATATGACATGGCTACATGTGTACTACTTTGGTTTCCCCATACACCCAAAACAAAAATAACGAGTACGTTTATAGATTTAGGGCTCATATTGGCTAAAAGGGAAATCCCCTTAAACTGGAAATCGAAGGAGGGACCATCATATAAACGCTGGATAGCAGAGCTTGGTAAATGGGCAAGGAGCGAATGTACGGTCCGGCTGAGACAGGTGCAGCGCACCAAGCAGGACAAAGCATTGGAACATGCTAGAGCATGGGAAACGTTAGTTCAGGCCCTGTCAGACCAACAGACAGATGAGGATAGCTAGAGCACTGGGAATGCATGATTAGCACTTTGAATACCCCCTCTGAGTTGAGCACACCACACTCACAGTAGTACAATACATGATGCGCTAATTTGAACTCGCATGCCCACGCCGTTTGGGGAAGGGAAGGGGGTAAGGCTTTGAATGTGTTGGGATATAATGAAGATATGTTTGATACTTGAGGGCGTTGAATATCGTAATATTGTTGTATGATGGAAAACCTTCAATAAAATATGTTTTAAAAAAATGAAGGGCCATGAAAGGTGGCATTGCGTGGTTTGATAAACCTCACTTAAGGTTCGAGTTCCCTTGCGCCCCCTTGCATGGTGCTAGGGTGATTGCTAAATATGGGCCTTAGTGTGCAATGCTTATGTATTGTGAGGACAGCATACATTCAAAGATATAACAGAGACATGTACAGCGTGGCTAAGACAGCTAACATGGCGCACGCAATCCGAGCGAGCTCCGCTTTCTTGCAACTCTCCTCCCAGGGACCCATCGTCCAAACCTGGAACTAGACTCAACGGACTCCGGAATGTGACTTCATCCCTCAGCTGCATCACCAACGGTGCGAACATTGCGGTAGTGCAACTGAGAATGCCCCCAGAGTTTGAAGCCTTGCTTTGCTGCCCGGATGCGGACGTCAGAGTTGCAAGACATCTGCTCTCGGAGAGACAGTGAGTGTTTGGCCGCGTTTGGATGTGGCGCCCACCTGGCTCGGGAGGAGAAGTCACATGTGCAGCGCGGGCAGGGCTGGCTACAGGTGTGTAGTGTTCTACTAGGGGATGCAGGCCTTGTGAAAATACCCAATAATTAGCAGCACCATGCCCAGAGCCTCGGGCTTTTTATTAACTTTATTACGCTGGACTTTTTCTGCGTCAGTCCATGAATGCACGCAGGGGGGGTTCCAACCAGTCTTTCCCTACATGATGGGGATAGGTGGTCTCGCCCACACGCTGATGACACTATATTCCTCCGTAACCAGGAAATGAAACAACAAACTAACAAAACTTTAAGCAAGAAAAATGAATGTTAGGTCCATTCAATGTTCACAAAATAAAGTCCTTAAAACGTACGAGTTACTTACCTTCGGTAACGATGTATCTGGTAGAGACGATTCTAGCCGCAGATTGCTTAACGTAGAATTATCCCCAGGCGTGAAACTGGATCCGGAAATTTGTTGCCCAGCATCCCTGCGCGCCAGGGGAAGGCATCATGCGACTCCACCCAGGCGTCGTCCCCGTACGTGACGTCAGCGAGGTCACATAAGTCCCACCTCAGCGAGCCTATGTCAGTTTTCTTCGGAGAAATGTTCTGCGCCACAACGCGGAGCCATCAGACAAAACTGGGAGTATGGGAACAGTGTGCGAAACAGCAGAAAAAGTGGAAAAAGGAATGGTGGCGAACAACACCATAAGGAGCAGTGACAACACTGCAGTACCCAAAGGCAGGGACAATGAGAAAGAACAGAGCACAGCCCTGAGCAGCCACCCTGCCAGTACATATACAGCCCCCCCCCCCCCAGAGACAAGGAACGTATGTAAAATGTCATGACAACATGGAAGACTACTACCCCAACCAAGAACAACAAAGGGGAACCAGTCCAAGGCAAACAGGAACGACAAAGCCCGAGGCAACCCCAGCACAGAGTGCAACAACCCCCCAAGGGAACAAAGGGCAAAGGCAAAGCCAGATGACCCCAACCCAGAGGATAGCAGAGGGGCCAGAACCCTTAGTAACAAAACGGAAGAGGGAGGGGAGGGAAGAGAATGAAGGCAAGCCCCAATCCTGGAGCAACCAGAGCATAGGGGCACAGTAGTACCTATAAACCCATCCTCCAATGTGCTAAAAGAGGAGGAAAAGAACAAGAAACAAGATGAATCATCCAGTCAAAAGAGTGAAAGAATGCACTCACAGAAGACAACCCACCCACCGGGGGGCGAATGCAGAAGACCAAACCAAAGTTCCTCGCTGAACGGGGAGGAAAGGGCGGGCCATGAAGGAATCTGCGGCTAGAATCGTCTCCACCAGATACATCGTTACCAAAGGTAAGTAACTCGTACATCTGATAGAGACTACTCGCCGCAGAGTCCTTAACATAGAATAGATACCCTGGCCATACCCACGGGGAATGAGGGTCTGCGAGAGGACCCCACCAGCCTGGACATAACAGAGGGTGCCACAGGGTACTAATCCAACAGACCGGGCAAGGAGCCCTTTCCCCCCAGGCAAGGGGAACCCCTACAGCAGAACACCACCGACCCCAATGGAGGTGCGGGAAGAAGAAAGAAGAGGAAACCCGCTCACACTCAACAGAGGAAACAAGGGCAAGGCAAGGGGATGCCGAAACACCCCATGCCCGTACAGGGCAACAGAACCTCCATCAAAGGCCAAGGCAAGGAAGAGGAAGAAGATCAACGTAGAGGCTCCAAGGAGACGAGGGAAAAAGAAGCCCCCACACCGGGAACACACCCCATGAAGAGGGCAGCTGAGCCCACCACAGCCAGAAGTCAAGAGACCAGACAGAACGGTGCCGACAGCAGTAAAGCAGTCGGAAGCAGAAAGAGTACCCCGGGTGCCCAGGAAAACCGGCAGGCTGCGCCTGAAAGAGGGAGGAACACAAAAACCATCTCAGCCCCCAAGACAGAGAACATGAAGCTGAAAAAGGGCCCGGACACAACTCAGAGAGGGGCCCGCACACATGACCCAAAATGAAGTAGAACGAGAGCCACGACGCCAGGCCGCAGACGCAGCGACCCCGGAGAAGGACACCCCGGGGTGCCACCAAGGCATTCCAATCCAGCAATAAGGGAATTGCATCTGCAACATATGTAAACGCAATGGATAGCAGAGGTCCGAAGGTGACCGCAACTCCCCAGCATAGAACAAGCTATATAACCGCTACCATTACCCCACATAGGGTAGGTTAAGTCCCAAGACATGGGAACCCTCTTACGAAGAAATTTCAGCAGCAGAGGACAACAGAAAGAGCCGCTGGTAAAAACCCCGCAGAAGGCTTGTCAAGCAGCCAAGAGAAAAACAGAAGACCTAATCTCAGGCCATTCCCTTTTTTTTCATAACAAAAAACCTGCTCTATATCTGATGGATAGAATATTTTGAACATCACCTGCCTCCCTTACTAGTGAGGATACTTATAGTAGAAGCAACACTTCTGCTGTACTTAGAGGGTGTTCCTATCCTTTTCCAATAAAAACACTCTTATCTGTGTCTATGACTCCACCACCTGTTCCTAACACCCAGTCAACATGAAAGTGTGTGAAAAAGTGTGTGGAAAGTGGGAAGGTACCTCACAGAAACAACCGCCATGGAACTACTGATAGGTACTCATCAGTGTGTTCCACTTATCATCGGTAACCTTTCCACTGAAAAATAAATGTGCAGATAATGTGTCCAACTCAATTGGTGAAAAATCTGAAAAACCTGACCCCTGAGTTAGAGCTCCCTACACCAATTGTATGGTTCTAACCCACTAAAAACGAGCTAGACAACTCCTAGCACTATGACCAATGTTATTCACTGCTGTGTGTCTGCTTACATTAAAAACAAAGGGCTACTGTCCTACGTTGTTTTAACTTATATGAAGCCAATATGTTTCATTGCCTAACAATACTTCTCGGCAACTTCGTCAGGGCTAGGGGTCAGTCCACGCCACACTGTGACTTCACAGCTTAAAACCTGTGGAACACAGACATAGACAGAATAAACACAAAGACAGAGTGACACCCATCAATATTTGCTCTGAGAACTGCAGCTCACTCCTTTTGTAATTGTTCATTGGATATTTAAATTACCTGGTGGTTGCCACCTTCTGGCATACCTACACCCACCAGTTCAGGAAGCATGTGCGCATCCACGTCTCCCAATATTTAGGTATCACTTGCACAGTGTCAACCTAAAAGCAAAATGCACCATTATACACCCCTTAAAAACAACTCTTATCGCTCTTGTGATTAATAATACGAGCACCTGCCACATCAAATGTATGCACACTTCACTGCACTCGTATCTCTCTCCTGATTAAAAATACGAGCACCGGCCACATCAAATGTATGCACAATTCACTGAACCTGATTCAGCCCATTACTTCCCTCTACTTAAGGGATTTTGCCAAACTGTCACACACGCTGATCTGAATTCAAATCACGCTTGCTCAACTGCAACACGGGGGTAGTAAGAGATTACCTCCTACTGGCATAACCCTCTCGTGCACCCAGCCGGTCGGTCGGTCAAACACTCCTGCTTACCGGACCTCTCAATTAGTGTTTGGTGTACCCGCTCCTCGCTAACTCGCCGTCTCCTCCATCAGGGCCGGCTCTAGGTTCATGGTGGCCCTGTGCAGGGAGCGGAGGTGGGGGCCCCGGAAGAGGGGGTCCGGACGGGGCGGAGCTCAGGAAGGTGTTTTAATAATACGTCCAGAAAACTCGTTAGATGATTGACCAGTACCTGCGGCTGCTCCTACTACCCTTCCGAATTCGTCTCAGAACAATACAATTTAAGAGGAGGAGGGCATTGTGACACACAACATGAGGGACTGGGCGCATCTGTGACCTGCATGGTGCATGCTTCACTTTGCAGCTGGGACATCACATTTAACTCTGTCTCTTTATACTTTGTATGAGTGACTGAGGCCGGCCTGTAACTAGACTGCACACAGACCAGCAAGTGTATTCACCACCAAAGTTATCTTACAGCTACAATGCTTTGGAATTTGTTGGGAAAACAAAGATCTAGGTGTCTACAGTCTAATCCCCTGCAATAAACTATTTTAAAGTGAAGCCTGCTCGAGAGAAAACAAAGTATAATTAGAGGAGGTATAATACAGCAATATATGGTAGACACTCGAGCACAAAAACAAACGTTACGTTCGTAGGCAAAGGCAATGGTGGCACTTGTGCAAGTATCAAAGCAAACAAAATGCCATTACCACGCAGTCCCCGGCAACACTCACTCGAAAGATCTGCCAAGGTGCCCTTTTTGTCAACTGGAGAGTATCATTATATTCCCACCCAGCCAGGTAGATTTGTCCACACACTCCCACTGCATTAATCTGAAGAGGATCAAGTGCACAAAATCAGTCTTCAGAGCATCACCCCCATCGGGCACACCATGCCTTGCAAGGCGTAGATGACATCTTTCACTTACTATCTGCATCCTCGAAGAGTGAGATGGATGCGACAGTAATGTCTTGACTACCCACAGGTAACGTACATTACTTTGAGTAATCCTCATAAAGGGCGGCTTCCTGCCCCCTGTTCCCCTTACACTGGCCATTCATGAATGCAAAGATAGTTGTTTTACTCCGTGCTACCTCACACACAAGCTGACAAGCACACGCCATAGACATTCCAGAATGTTCCTTTAGTGCTACTTGTGAGCCTACTGCAGTATGCGAGCGAAGAGAGGCGGCCTCCTGCGCATGCGCAAGCGCAACCCCTGGATCTGCCCTTAAACACTTAATTCCACTCTGTCAAGCATATTCAAACACAACTCTGAAAAGCGAATATGTAAGAAATAAATAAATACTAGATGTACTTAATGAAACTTTTGATCACCAGCCAAAATACAAAGAAGCATCTATAGTTTTTTATTTGAAACAACCATAACACATTGATGTCCTAAATCACTGTCTTCCAATCCAAACCATGCCATCGCTCGTGTACTATCTCATGACAATGTGCAGTGCATCAGCCTATCTGCGCGACAAGATGCCCCAGTTGAGGTGATTTGTGCGCGTTATTAAATCAAATAATAATAATAATTACTGCATTGCAACACTCTACCACCTGAGCTAGCCCTTCTTAAATACACACCCTTAATCTGGAAGTAGAAGGTAACCCCAGGAACCATTTACCCCATCTTTAGCTGGGATAAGACTATGGTTGGAAGTTTTGGGCACCATCTTGGATTGGGACCATATAGCAGACGCAACATGGCACCAATGCGCAGAAACGCCAAAGCACCGACCCTGCACAAGAAAGGAGGAAACCCCATGGAGGCCGTAGGCGCCCTGCTGGACCCAACGAAAGCTTCCCATTATGGGCGTCATTCTGAGTTAATGTGCGTTTGAAGCCTGCAGAACGCAATTAACCAAAATGCTGCCACAAAAGAAGCCTTAGGTAGTAGGGGTGAGAGCTCAGTTGCCTTTATTCTGACATCCTGCGGATCTCCGGTGGGACATTAGGCTACAGGGAAGTGGTGCTTGGGAAAATCTAAACTTCACATCCTTAAAGACTGGGAAAATAAGGAAACTACCCATTTTCATCATTTGGTGAAAGCTCCTGAATTGTCGTATGAAGTGGAATCTTTGCACCCCCAACAGTGTCCTCACTAAAGAGTACTAAGCAACGCATGGAAGAAGATAGGGGAGCAGTTACTATCAAGTCTTGGAGGGCCAAGGCCTGATACAAATCCAGGTTTCCATCATGTGCCTTCTCCCATACTACCCATGTACCACATGTATATGCACAGATACCCTTTCTACACATAACATAACCCCACATCCAACAAAAGCAATCTTATGTACACCTCTCTCACTAATATGCACACATCCACAACATATAAAGGTGCCCTTGCCCCAGCTGCCACTTACCTTGGAATGGTCCTCTGACCAGTCAGACGCCATTTCGGACCCAGCCATTTGCTGCAAGACCCCTGTCACTGCGCTCCATCTCTCTCTCCTCCTGCTTTCATTCTGCTCTCTGCTCTCATTCTCTCCTTCACACCCTTGATTTGCACTCTGCCTTCTGTCCTCTCCTGTGTTCGGCGTCTGTGCCTGTTTTGTCTTTTCAGCCGGTTTGCTTTCTCTGGCTATTGTGCTCTTTGTGCTTATTGTGTCTTTCGGCTTAGTGCCCGTTTGTCTTTTGTGCTTGCCTGTCTTCTGTGCTCGTTTGTCTGGCTTTTTGGCTCTTGTGCTCATTTGTTTTTAAGTTCCTGGTTTTTGTGCCGGTTTGTCTTTTATGCCAGTATTTGTGCCCGTTTCTGCTGCCCCAACACCTGCTTTTCCCCTTGCTGCATGGACCCACTCACTGACGACGAGAGCATAGTGGTGAGCGCGTAATGCGTCACTTATCGCGATGCGAGGGGAGGGCTGGCCAAATGCAAATGTCCATTGCAGGGCCGTCATTGGTGGCGCTAGCGCACCCTACAACTGATTGACGGCCCTGGCTGGACAGGACTGCGAGGCTGGGATGGGGGGGGGGGTGGAAACCAACAACGGACCGTCGGAGCCTGCAAGTGGCAACAATAAAAACGAAAAAAAACGAGTTAGGCCGGCGAGGAGGCGCACCGCCGCACTGGAGGCCCGTTGCGGCAGCGGCCGCCTTAATATTTATTTCGGATTGGGAGTTGGGACAACTGTGTTCAACAACTTTTCCCATTCCAATCCCCCTCCAATCCAGGAAGCTCCTGATGCAGGGGCTGGTGAACTCCAGATTAGACTATGGAAATGTCCTATATCTGGGGGCCCCAGCCTCTGTAGTCCACAGACTTCAATGTGCACAAAATGCGGCTGCAAGAATCCTCACAGGAACCGCAGCGAGGAACTCGGCCAAACCAGCCCTGAGAAGCCTGCACTGGTTGCCAGTAAAGGAACAAGTCAATTTCAAGACCCTGTGCATTGCCCATAGAATAATGCACAATGAAGGCCCTCCCATCCTTAGGCCACTTGTGACAAAACAACAGTCAAGTAGACAATTAAGATCTAACTCCCTTTCCCTTGCAAACGTCCCCAGAATTAGGAAGGCCAGAACAGGCGGTCGCCTGTTCTCGTACAACGCCCCCAGACTATGGAATGCCCTCCCACTCTCCCTGAGGCAAGAACACAACCACCTCAGGTTCAGGAAACGACTAAAGACCCTACTCTTCCCCTGAGCTCTCCTCCCTTGATTCCTCACCCTACAGGAACGTGGTCACTAGCGCTGGGATGCCCTAGGGTAGCTATGCGCTCTATAAAACCCAAAATCAATGAATCAAAAAATCAATCATTCCCAAAATAAATTACAAAGGCCGGCCGGAACGGGCCTCAGTGCTGTGCGACTGCAGCCGCCTCAAAAATGGTGCCGCCTGGGGCTCTGGGTTTACTTCAGTCACTCGTTACTGCCTGGCACCAGCCCCAAGAGGTTGGCATGACCTTTCACAACACGTTCACGCAGGGCTTCGGGGGGGGTTTCCAGGAGTGTCACGTGCTAGCCGCGGTCAGAGCCGGGGCGGAGGCCGCCAAATCCTGCCAGGGGGCCGCCAGTGCCACGATCCTTCCGATCCGATCCTCGTCGTGGCGGCCCCTGCGGTTTGGCGGCCCTGTCCAGGTGCACACTTTGCACATGCCTAGGGCCGGCCCTGCCTCCATGGCGTTTTGAAACTCTGCCAGGAGCCTGCTGTGGACGGCCCTCAAGTACGCGGAACCTCAGGTCACGAGGTCTGCTATTTTGGCAGCCATCTTAAAGTAGTCTAGTTTATCTAACTTCACTCATTCAGAAAAACTGAACCCACCAACTTTTGTCCATGCCTCATAGTGTTTCAATGCTCAGAAGCGCCACTCTCTTAAATAAAAGGTGATCTAAATATGGGGGCCTGAATTCTGAACCAAAAATTTAATTTAATTTCAAATTTAAAACATTTTATTTTGAATTTGTGAAGGGCAGTTCTTTAAAACTCTATACCAGTCCCCATCTTAATACTGGTTTTGTACTGCGGGAACAAATCAGCTAAGCCCAAGGGATCAGTCATTTCTTAACATAGGTTTAATACATTCAGGACCACACAAGCTCAGTTGCCCCTATGTAATTATGCTGTCTCCCCCTCCATGCTTAAGGGTGGTTAATAATTACTGCTACCCCCACATTCACATTGTGGGTTTTAGTTATATACTAGATTGACACCACCAGAACCACAAACATGCTCATCTCAAATGTCAATACTTATGACTACATGTGGACAACTACCTTGTGCCACTCAATGACATCATTCAAACCCTAGCTAGATCAATGAGGACACTGTTCAGTGATGATGGGCGCATGTATGTCACCCAAATTGGAAGGGGAGAGAAAGATTGGAGTAAAGGAGAAATTAGAAAGGAGAAGTGGTGAGGGGAAAGGAAAAGAGGCAGATGTATATCCCCAGTTTCAAGGATCCAATCCCGAAGGGGAAGACCAAGTCTTGCCTCTTCTTTGCCATCACTCACCCAGAAGGATGTCATGCTTCATCATCGGGCTTTTTGTGCTCCTCGTCAGACCGGCGCTGCAATGTCTGACGGGCCCCCAAAGGGTCTCTTTGGCGGAGATCTTTTAAAAGAGAAAAAGCCGTATGGTGCGTGCAGGTATGGGGGCGAGAAAGGAACGGGAAAGGATCCTGTGAAGGATAGTGGTGTGGTGCGTGCAAAGAAAGTTAAAACTACCTGAGGGCATCCGCTTTTAGGTGAGTTATTCTTGAGGTGTCCTTGGTAGGCTAAGAAACCAACAGGTTAGTGAGTTACGTTAGGGCTCAATGTGCCGATGTAACTAATCACAAGGTCGACATGTCTCTCCATCACACCTTCCCAACTCTTCCTAGGCAGAACCACCATTACTATCTACAATAACGGGATTGTCCTAATTCAATCCACAGACAGGAACCTGGAACTACTAGACAACCTGTTCCCCACTTTCAAAGAGAACCTCTCCAACCATCGGACCTCCACTCACATCCCCTCCAGTATTATCACCCCAGACCTCACAGCCCCCACCGACAACTCTTCTTACCTGGCTCAGCACCAGAACGACATGCACCTCACCTCCTCCCCCAACACACCAGTCACTCACCCACCTGCTGCAACCACCCCACACTCCGCAATCACAGACATAAATAACCTCCCATCACACACCAACCGACCCCACACTCCCACCCCGGTGACCCCCTCTCATAATACCCCCACCCATCCTCCCCCCCTGACACCATAGACCCCGCCCACAACCCCTCTAACCTAGTTCAGCACCAGATCGACACACATAGCGACAAATCCCACACCCTGTCCCCCCCCTCTCTCAGCCCCCACTTCCACACGCTAACTAAGCATGCAGAGCACACCACATCTACTATCTTAACTCCCCAGTCCCACGACAGGACCACCTCCAACCTCAACTCCCCCCCCCACTCTCAGCCCTCACTTCCCTTCAGGCTCCCCTTTCACCACCATCATACACTCCACTTCCACCCCGCCCTCTCCCCCTGCCATGAATCCCCGTCTCCACGCCTCCAACCTCCTCCATACTTCATCCACTCCCATCGCCCCCTTACCCTCTCTCCCTAACACCAACCCGCACGACGACAACACGGAGCCCTGCATGAACACTAACCCTCCCTCCCACCCGCACGCTAAGCCCCAGGTCATCCACCCAACCATGACGCCCACCCCCAACACTAATACTCACCCCACGCTAGACAAGATTATGTCCTTCCTCCTACAACTCAAAGAAGAAATTCACACCATCAAGGAAGACATGCACACCATCAAAGAGCTGCTCACCACACCCCCTAGACTCGCCTCACTCACCACCACCCCCCCTCTCAACCTGCTACCCTCCCGTCCCGACGACGCTCCTAAGCCACGTCCCTCACACCGGACCGCGATCCATGCCCACAATCGCAACAAGCACAACCGCCGCACTCACTGGACCGCGATCCCCGCCCACAATTGCAACAACCGCCCCCCTTCGTACATGCAACCCTCTCTCGGACCTCGACACCCTCTCCCTCCTCCGCTCCTACGACCAAGCTCCCCTAAACATCACAACTGCCTCGCAGCTCCCCATCCCCACAATACACTCAAATCCCCGTAGATCCTCCACTCTTAACAACAGAATATCCGTCCCAAATAACCTTAGAAAAGTCCCCCTCTCTCTAGTACCCTCTTCCTCTCCAGACACACCCCGTCTCAAATGCACTCTCCTAAACTGCAGATCGGCTTCTAAACACTCCTCCGCCATCGCTGATCTCATCCTAAGATTGGACCTTGACCTAATCATCCTGACTGAAACCTGGTTAACCGAATCCTCTACACCTATAATGGACATTCTGGTCCCCCCTAACTACCACATCATTAGGCTTGACAGGTCTGGCAAGATAGGTGGCGGAATCGCATGCATATACAGGAACAGCCTTTCTGTACTGACAGTTTCCGTGCCGTCCCTACCCTCCCCAACTTCCTACGAATACATCTGCCTCGATATCATCAGTGATGGCAAACCAATATGCTCTCTCCATGGCATTTACCACCCTCCCAGAGACCACCTCATCTTCGCCCAACAAATGATGGACCTGATTTCAACCAACGCAGGACGACAGCTCACCCAAATATACCTGGGTGACTTCAACCTCCATTGGAACGACCTTAACGATGCGGTGGTAAATAGTCTTAAAAGCTTCCTCAGCGCACTGGACCTCACACAATTATGCAACAGCCCGACCCACGAGAAAGGCTCTATCCTCGACCTTATCATCGCCAAAGAGGGCGCTACTCAACTTGAGACTATTCAACCCTGTGACTGGTCAGACCATCATATTGTTACATTTCACATCAATGAAAAAGTCAAACTCAACTCGGTTCAACCCACCAGACCTAAAGTCTGGAAAAGAGACCTGAAAAAACTCAACCCATTATCCTTACCCCCGAACAGTCGCGACCTCCTACTCCCCCCTGCTGGCGTTACAGATGTCCAATCCCTGACTGACCACTATCTGAGCGCCGTGACCTCAATAATTAATGAGGCTGCTCCCATGCAGCTAAAAAGAGTCTCCGCTAAAATCTCCAACCCATGGTAAGACGGGAGTCTCAATGAAGATAGACGAGCCATGAGATTGGCAGAGCGCACCTGGAGGTCAGCTCCCTCTGCACTACACCTGAAAACCCTGAAGAAAAAGAGAAACGCCTACTTCAGGAAAATAAAGCGCTCAAAAGCAAACTTCTTCAGCCTCCAGCTCGACCAAGCAAAAAATCACCCTAGGAAAATCTTTGAGTTAATCAGAACACAAGCCAAGGAACAGCCCCAACCTCTCAGTACCTTGCACGAAGCACCCTCCTGTGAAGACTTCGCCACCTTCTTTACCCAAAAAACTGACAACATAAAGAATGATCTCCGCGCTGATGCAATACTCCACAACACACTCAACTGCATAACACCCACCGAACCTAAAAACAATGCAACATGGTCAACCTTTGAAACCTACTCCGAAGAAGAAATAGGCAAACTGCTCAACACCTTGAAACCTTCCAATCCCCTCACGGATCCCCTCCCTGCTAACGCTGTCAAAGATTTCATCCCACTGCTCCTTCCTCTCTGGACTAAAATCATCAACAGCTCGCTCCAAGAAGGAACCATCCCTGACTCCCTCAAAGTTGGACAAGTCACACCTTTGCTAAAGAAACCTACTGCCGACCCATCCGACCTAAACAACTACCGTCCCATTACCAATATTCCCACTCTCGCCAAATTACTGGAAAAATGCGTTCAACTACAACTGACTAAACATATCGACCTGTTTGATCTCCTCAACCCGCATCAATCAGGCTTCCGAGCAGGACACAGCACTGAAACTGCTATGACTCACATAATTGACGACGCCCTTCAAATCCTAGATCAAGGTGATACCTGCCTCCTCATCCTGCTTGATCTCTCTTCGGCATTCGACACCGTCAAACATGAGAAGTTACTCGATCTTCTGAGCACAAGAATGGGTCTTTCTGGGACTGTTCTCAAGTGGTTCACCTCCTTTTTACACAACAGGTCGCAGAAATTCAAGAGTAACAACCTGATGTCCTCTCCAATACCTGTGTCGTTAGGCGTCCCCCAAGGATCTTCCCTATCACCAACCCTGTTCAACCTAGTTATGGAACCTCTCACCACCTTGCTTCAAGCATCCAATGTACTTTTTCACATGTACGCAGATGACACCCAACTATATCTCAAATTACAATCCCCCAACGACATTTTACTACTGAACTCTACGATTAGAAGCACACAATCCTGGCTTGCTGATAATCACCTCAAACTCAATGCTCTGAAAACAGAATTCCTGCTGATCACACCTCCCGCGAAGATCCCCATCACGCAAACCTGGCTTAAACAGTTAACGGCACTTAATGTCCAACCCATCATAGTGGACTCAGCGAAATCTTTAGGCATAACCCTCGACTCCAACCTTAACATGCAGCATCATATCAGCAAGGCTACTAAGGGAGCGAACTTCCAAATCAATACACTGAGGAAACTTAAACCCTTCCTACCAGCCAAAGACTTCCAAACTGCAGTACAAGCTCTAGTAATCCCACGAATTGAATACGGCAGCACCGCCCTCTGCGGTCTCCCGTTAACCAGCACTGCACCACTAAGAGCCTCTCTAAACGCTGCAGCCAGACTCATCACTGGATCAAAAAAACACTCGCACATCACCCCTGATTTGAAAACACTGGACTGGCTGCCTTTTGAAGCCAGAATACATTTGAAAATCGCCTGCATGACACACAAGGCTCTACATCTGAGCTCTCCCGGATATCTCACTCAGAAGCTGTCAATCTCTGGCGGCTCTAGAATCACTAGAGGCACAGACAATCTTCTGCTAAAACCTCGAAGATTCCGGAAGGCAAAAACATATAAACGCTCTTTCTCAGGAATGGCACCCAGGATCTGGAACTCACTCCCTCCTGAAACCAGACTCATCTCCTCCTTCACACTTTTTAAGAAGGAAGTAAAAGCTATTTTTATGGCCAAATACACTTGACCTATTAGCGTGGATTTTGAAAGACCCTACTCCGACCTGTATTACTCTGTTCGAACTCTATGACTATGTATTTCACCTGAATTATTGTCGCTACTAACTATCTACGCACACATTTAACTCGCTGTTCGAACTCTATGACTATGTATCCCACCTGGATTATTGATGCTACTGACTATCTATGCACACATTTAACTGTTATATTTGTATTATTGATGTGCTGTACTACTTATGTGTAACCCCACTCTCTTGCTGGCATTCCCAGCCATGTAAAGCGCTCTGATATCTGCAAAGATCCTGTTCGCGCTATATAAAACTTTCAAAATAAATAAAAATAAATGTTTCACGCTGGGTAAGTCCTAATAATCTGTAGCGTTTCTTCAGGACCTAAAGATAAGAAGTGTGAAAGTGCACCTCAGTGAGGAAAAAACTAGAGAAGGGTTCCTTGATGGTTACCCTGTCTGGAGGGTGAGTTCGCTCATGGTGTACCCTAGTATACAGTCCCTAGAGTAGTCAGCACATCCCCAGACAGGCTTTTAGTGTATTGGGGCAGGGATGGCTGCAAAACGAGACAATGCCTGGGGCACACAAGGTGCTCCATGGCCAGTTCAAACCAGTTGCTGGGGCACTCAAACCCTGCTCTGGTGCGAAACTGGGCAAAGGGAAAGGGGTGTAACCACCCCTTCCCAGGTCCACCCATAGGAGGGACCTAGCAGGTAATCCAGCCCCTTATATTAGCATAAAGATTGGAGCTGTGTCCCTGGGACTTTAGATCATCCTGGAAAGAAACTCTGAAACAAACTCTTGGACCTTCGACGTTCTATACCGACTAGGAGACTGAAGACATCTCCCTTGTGGACAAGGAGTGGCCACCCTGTGCAAACGGGCACCACCAGTAACTTGCCGGTCTGCTTTGTCGACGCTCCCGACGGATCCTGAAGACTCAGCGACGCAGGACCTGGACTGCCAGACTTCTTTGACTCCGACCCACACCCACAGCAAAGCTGAGACCCTTGGCGGACACGAGAGACGTGGGACTGGACTCCCTGGACATCCTGCATTTAGCTAACAGCTCGACTACCGAGGTACCCCCGCAGTTGTGCATTGGGGTACGAAAAGCCCCAGACCCGAGCGCCATTTGCACCGAAGCTCAGCCCCCCTCACTCTATGAGTGTCACGTGGGGCCCGCTCTTGCATTTCAGCTCGACGCGTCTTCCCGGTTGCTAGCTCGTTGGCTAGTGAGCCCCCTGAAGACAAACCTTTAAAACCAACTTGCTTTCCTGGTTGCTCCAGGCTTGCTTCAGCTTCCCTGCAAAGGAGAATCTCCCCAGACCTTGCTGGTCTGACCTGAAGCCCATCTTTACTTCCTGCGTGGATTGCGTTTGCCAAGGCTAGTTGGGTCCAGTCCGGATACCGACACCGCAGTCAACTAGATCCTTTGTGGGAAAGCTCGAATCCTGCTCCTGGTCCTCGTCGACGTCTCCTGGTCCTCGTGGCTGCAGAGACAAGCTTCACCTCTTCACCTGAGATTATCGCCACATCGTCTGGTTCCTTCCAGGTTCCTTCCTGGTCACTGGCTAGTGACCCAGATTCTCTCGCCTCTGCTTTCAGGTTCTTCAGTTCTTCGATCCACCCTTGGATCCACCCGGACACTCTTCCTCTGGCCGCCTGCAGCACTTCTTTGCAGATCTCCATTGAAAGCATTGACGAAACCCTACACCAAAAGGCACCTGCACCCGGCTTCCCCGGGTGAGGTAACACGAGTACTCCGGTGCTCCAGTGGGTCTTGACTCTTGAAGTGTCCTAGTCTAAAGGGGTTTTGTCGTAGTCCATCCGGAAGTGCCCTTAAACAGTAACTTTGTAACTTCTTCGTTCTCCATTATAAGTGAATGGGAACTCGCGCCTGTGTTTAGACACTGTAGGCGTCTCTCGTGGGTCTCCTCCTTCCTAACCTTTGGTTGTGTAGTGTAGCCCCAGCGATTCCCTAGGCCCTAGGCCTATTCACTATTTCTGAAGTGGTTCTTATACCACTTACTTAGTATATGGCTTGTGAGGCCCCTAGGGCAAAACAGTATTTGTGCAACTTATCATATGCTAATTGAGTAACTTGTGATGTACTTCGATCTCTGACCTCATAAAGAGTGCAGGGGGGTTGTGTTAGAAATAAATGCATATATATTTTATATATACCTTGTGTGGTGTCCTTTCATTTGGTATTCAAGCGATTATAGTTGGTAAAACAGCTGGCTTCACATGCTCTCTGAAGTTTTAGCCTAAGACTACTGGTCCATACTACCACTAGGATAGGTTGACTTTACAACCACCATCAATAAGGGTCGTTGAGACTGGTGCAAGGTGCCCACTAGAATAGTTGACATCATATGCCAGGCTAACTTTTCACATTGGTGTGCAGCGGATGGGATAAAAGCTTGCTGTTGTTTTACCATATAATCTTGAAATGTCATTTGAAAGATCACAGTAAGGTACCTGAAGGTACATGTAAATCAAGTTCTTATAATACTTTAAGTTCTACTGAACTTAGCAGTTGTAGAGGAAAGGGCTTAGCACACCCGGACTACAACTCTTAGAGAGGTTCTAGTAGAAGACCATTTAGTGTAGGTAGGTGCACACACCAAACCTCCCTAGAAAATGTCCTTAGGAGCAGGCCCTAGTGGACCTCTCCCAGAAGAAACCCAGAGGGTGCCTTCTAAGTATGACTCATTTACTTTTAATGAACTTAGAAGCCTGTGTGCAGTCAGAAAGTTGAGACAAGGACAGAGTCCAACCTTTAACCACCTGGTGGATATCATAGTGGCTCATGATACAGAGAATGCATCTGACATAGATAACCAAGGTAGTAGAGGGGGGGGGGCATCAATTCACAGAAGAGAGTGCTGGAGATGATCTAGCACAATCTGATGTGGAGATGGATGCTGACCAGGATGAGGTTAATGAACCTATCCTGGGCAACACAGGACTATCTGGAGGTGGAGAGGGCCTTGGTGGGCCCCCTCCTCACCTTCCAAGTACGCCGAACTATAGGCACAGAAGGCCCAGGTCACTGTCCAGTGGCTCTGAGCATTCTGATGACTCAGTAGGGTCTGATGACTCTGCTCTAAGGAGTATGACTCCCCTTGAGAGGAGAGAGCATAAAGCTATGATGAAGGAAGTAAATCTTAGGATCAAGAGGCAAGAAATTGCCCTTGCAAAAGAGACCCTGGCTCTTGCTAGAGAGCAAAAGTTAAGTGGATTAGACTCCACTGGTGGCAGCAACATACCTAGAGATAGGGAAAGGTCACATGACCATAGAAACCTGAACAAGATTGTCCCACCCTATCAGATTGGGGATGACATCCACAAGGGGATAACTGCTTTGGCGAGGGCCTGCAAAGTACAGCAGGTACCCCAGAGTCAGTGGGCGGCAATCTTGTGGCTCTCCTTTGCAGACAAAGGTAGAGACAAGCTCCTAACAGTAGGTGAACAGGATGCTGAAAACTAAAATATCCTGAAGAGTGCTCTAATATATGGGTTTGGCTTAACCACTGAGCAGTACAGGTTGCTGTTCAGAGATACCCAGAAGACACAGAATCAGGACTGGCTGACTTCGTAGATTGTGCTACTAAGGCTCTGGAAGGCTGGTTGCTGGGCAGTAAAGTTAATGACTATACAGGATTGTATAATTTGATCATGAGAGAACAAATACTTAACAACTGTCAGAACCACTTAGTGCATCAGCACCTGGTTGACTCTGATCTGACCTCTCCCCAAGAATTGGGAAAGAAGGCAGACAAATGGGTCAGAACCAGGGTGAGGTAGACGGTACAGAACCAAGGTGGTGATCGGAAGAAGCAAGACCAAAAGGGTGGGGAGAAAGCAAAAGACCAGAAGTCTTCACAAGGTCCCCAATAAGCTGCTAATGGTGGGGGTTCTCAACAATCTAAAAAGAAGGAAGGCCCAAAGAAAACATGGTGCAAAACTTGTAAGGTTAATACTCACTGGACCAGTGATTGCACCAAAAAGGAGGCAGCTCCAACCACTATTGCCCCCAAGGCACCTGCACCTCCTAGTACAGTTAATAGTGGTGGTTCTCATCCCAAGGCTTTAGTAGGGTTAACCCTGGGCACTGAGATATATTCTGGCCTAGTCAGAATACCAACTCAAGCTGTTCTTGTCTGTGATGAGGACATGGCTATGTCCTCTACTTTGAGCCCCAATAACTTGGGCAAGTACAGACAGACACCTTTAATTAACAACAAAGTGGCTCAGGCCTACAGGGACACATATGCTAGTGTCACAATGGGGACACCCAGCTTTGTGGACCAAGGACAGATAATACTAGTTAACAATTACCTAGTGACCAATGCAAGCAGTGTCACTACCACCCATAGTATGGCAATTGTTAATTTCTCCTGGGGAGGGGTAACTGGCCTCAAACGATTTGTTGTTAGTTCAGACCTTCCTGTAGAATGTTTGCTTGGTAATGACCTAGAAACTTCAGTCTGGTCTGAAGTGGAGTATAGGACTCAAGCATAAATGTTAGATATAACATTTCCTTGCTGTGACCAGGTCACAGGGCAAAAATTGCAACACTGAACAGGCCCTGGATCCTGAAAGTATGGACAAGTTGCCTACCATGAGGAGAAGCAGTAGGGTTAAGGCAGTGCCTTCCCCCCTTCCTCGGAATGAGGATCAGCCTTCCAAGGAAGCTGTTCGTGAGACCCAAGAAAGAACTGTCCTAGAAGAGCTTGAGCCTGATCAGGTTGAGTTTCTTGAGACAGGGGGACCTTCAAGGGCAGATCTGAGGCAGGCGCAGTTGGACTGCCCTTCTCTTGAACCCCTCAGACAGCAAGCTGCTGTTGAGGCTGCTGGGAATGCTAATGGAACCCATAGAGTGTATTGGGATGAAGGGCTCCTGTATTCAGAGGCTAGAGACCCCAAGCCTGGTGCTTCCAGGAGGTTTGTCATACCTTTGGCATTCAGGGGCTTCCTTCTTATATTAGCCCATGATATTCCCCTTGCTGGACATCTTGGCCAGAACAAGACTTGGGACAGGCTTGTCCCTCACTTTCACTGGCCTCACATGTCAGAGGATACCAAGGAGTTTTGCCGCTCCAGTGTCACCTGCCAAGCCAGTGGCAAATCAGGTGGCACCACAAAGGCCCCCCCTAATACCACTACCTGTGGTGGGGGTTCCCTTTGAAAGAGTTGGGATTGACATGGTTGGACCAAAGGATCCCCAAACAGCATCTGGGCACAAGTTTATTCTGGTGGTAGTGGATCATGCCACCACATACCCAGAAGCTATTCCCCTAAGGACCACAACAGCACCTGTTGTGGCAGGAGCCCTCCTGGGAGTTTTCTCAAGAGTGGGCTTTCCGAAGGAGGTTGTCTCAGACAGAGGTGCAAACTTTATGTCTGGATATTTGACTGCTATGTGGAAAGAGTGTGGAGTGAACTACAAGTTCACCACACACTATCATCCACAATGCAATGGTCTGGTGGAGAGATTCAACAAGACCTTAAAGGGCATGATCAAGGGACTCCCTGAAAAGCTTAGGCGTAGATGGGACATCTTGCTGCCCTGCCTTATGTTTGCTTACAGAGAGGTCCCACAGAAGGGGGTTGGCTACATTCCTTTTGAACTTCTGTTTGGGCACCCTGTAAGAGGACCCCTTTGTCTGGTGAAGGAATGATGGGAGTTACCTCTCAAAGCTCCAAAGCAAGACATTGTGGATTATGTACCTGGTCTCCGCTCCAGGATGGCTAAGTATATGAAAAAGGCATCCAAAAACCTTGAGGCTAGCCAGGAACTCCAAAAAGCCTGGCATGACCAAAAGGCTGTGCTGACTGTTTACAAGCTAGGGCAGACAGTGTGGGTGTTGGAGCCAGTGGCCCCAGCAGCACTCCAAGACAAATGGTCTGGACCCCACACTATTGTTGAACAAAAGGGAGAGGTAACCTACTTGGTTGATCATGGAACTCCCAGGAGCCCCCACAGGGTGCCAACAAACAAAAAAGTGGCCTGGTCAGAAAACTGTAAGTGTGCCGCAACTGAACTAGTGCCCCAAGACCATTAGTAGCACTAGAAGTGATGACCCGGGTCTGCTAAGAAAATTCCCATCAGCCCACCCATTTGGTGGAATGTCGTCATGTGGGAGATGTCACCAATCCAATTCTCAAACAGTGCACCTAGTCATGGTGCAGAGATGGATTAACATGGTGTGAATCCAGACCACTGGGCTTCACTGGTGATGCTAATGGGGTGCAGTGCAAAAAATTAAAGTGAAAAACGTGAAGGTAAAATTGACTCCAAGGGCCAAAATTAATTTTAATCAGTATGGCAAGATTAAAATTGCCAAAATAGTTTGAAATAATAACTATATGTGGGCAAAGTGAGTGGAGGTCGACATGTTTCAGCTGTATTGACTGTTGGTCTTAGCTTTCTTCAGGACCATTGGGAAACTGCGACTGCAAATCAAAAATAGTGATGCACGCTAATGTACATTGGATAAGTCCTACCAGTTCCTCTGAGCCCAGATGAATACTGTAGGAAGTCCAGAACTTTATGTATCTCCTAAGGAAGAGACATAAGCGTGAATCAAAAAACCATATAGTGTACAACAGAATTTAGGAAAACAAGAACAAGATGCTAAGCACACAAACAGGGCGATGGAGACAATCTCTCCCCGCTTATTATACTACTATGTCTTAATCAGTGTATAGAAATCACGCATAAGGGAATGGATGTGGTAACTTACCCAGCATTATGTGGGAGTACGCCTCACCCGGAACCCACTCGGGAAAAAGGGAGGCCCCGCTCTAGTTAAGGGGGGAATGGAAAAGAAAGAACCTCTGAAAAATAGCAAAGGGACTAAGAACAATAATTGCTACCATTTCCAAAACTTTTCTTAACAAAACCTAGCTATAAACAGAAAAAAGACTCAACCAAGTATAAGGCAAATGGCTAAAAGACTCTGCAAGAATTAATTAACCAAAGTTTGAGGGCAGAGCCACTCCTTAGGGGACTATGGCTAGCGCTAAGATGACTTAAAGAGGCACTAGCGCTGTCAACAACCAAGTCTTGGGTGAATGGCTAAAGACTTAAGGTGTGTAGGGCAGAGCCACTCCTTAAGGGACTCTTGCTAGCGCTGAGATCACTCGCCCTGTAGAAACAACAATGATGGTGTGGTGCCCTACCTGTCCGTCGGTACCTCGATGCCGGCGTCCGAGAAGGAACGGAGGTACCAACACACAGCGCGCATGTCTATTTATACCCAGGTTGATTGGGTAATGGGCTGCAGCTGTGTCCATTATCCATCAAGATCGCTTCGTGAAAAGGGTGCCCGCGCTATTGTGCGCATGCGCTAGGCATCCCAGCAGGACTACGCGTGAGTAGTGAATTGTAACGCGCATGCGCTCAGTACCTCGGCTGCAATGCGCATGCGTGGACATCGAGTTATGTACATCGATCTGCGCATGCGCTAGGGTGTACTGCGCATGCGCCGATATTGGAACACATCCGATGACGATCCCATTGCTAGTGTGTACCACCATAATGTCAAAGGAGCGTTGCTGGTGTCAAATAAACAAACAGCTGCATCAAGGGCCTAAAAATGTGGTCAATTCTGAGGGCATGCGCTGAAAGGAGTAGAAAGGGGATCATGTGTGCTAATTTTCAATCCCTATTGCCAATATGGGAAAAAGTAAGTATTGTGTGTAGATTGAGCCAGAGTAGAGGCAACAGTAAATATACTCCTAATGACTACAGGTAGTGACCGTAATTGGACTATATATGCTAAAATAAGCAAATATAAACGTGGAGTACTGCATCAAGCGCAAAAATTACTTAATTTGGTCAGAGATGAAGTATATTGAATGACCTCAAAGATGATAACAGAATGAGTCAATGTAGTAAACAGATGACAAAAACTCAGGACTAGTTGGATTACAGCGATGTCCATGGTATGTCATCGTTTAAACCTTGCATGTGACTTTTCAAAAGAAAAATCCATTTCTGCTCCTTCATGAACAGAAATTTGGCCACGTCACTGATGTGAGACGGAATAAATGGCCGTTCTAAAATGACCCATTTCATTTCATCAGCAGTGTGTCCTTGATCCAGAAAGTGGTTTGTTAGTTTGGTGGCCTGTTTGCGACACCTAATAGTGCTTTTGTGCTCGCCTATTCTTGTTTTGATCTTTCGGGTGGTATAGCCAACATATCTAAGGGAACAGGGACACGTTATCATATAGATGACCTAGTCTTCGAGACACTCTTGTCCATACAAGACCCAGGACTACCAAGACTGATGGCTCAACAACCCTATGGAACCTTCCTCCGGTTTCTGGTCACTATCCTTGTGGGTCTTGTAGTGTCTGCCCCCAGACTGAGAAAACCACTACAGTCGACATAGGGACAGGGAGGACATGGTTGCTCAAAAAGCATACTAATTGTAACACCGACAACGTCATCTATATGATAACGTGTCCCTGTTCCCTTAGATATGTTGGCTATACCACCCGAAAGATCAAAACAAGAATAGGCGAGCACAAAAGCACTATTAGGTGTCGCAAACAGGCCACCAAACTAACAAACCACTTTCTGGATCAAGGACACACTGCTGATGAAATGAAATGGGTCATTTTAGAACGGCCATTTATTCCGTCTCACATCAGTGACGTGGCCAAATTTCTGTTCATGAAGGAGCAGAAATGGATTTTTCTTTTGAAAAGTCACATGCAAGGTTTAAACGATGACATACCATGGACATCGCTGTAATCCAACTAGTCCTGAGTTTTTGTCATCTGTTTACTACATTGACTCATTCTGTTATCATCTTTGAGGTCATTCAATATACTTCATCTCTGACCAAATTAAGTAATTTTTGCGCTTGATGCAGTACTCCACGTTTATATTTGCTTATTTTAGCATATATAGTCCAATTACGGTCACTACCTGTAGTCATTAGGAGTATATTTACTGTTGCCTCTACTCTGGCTCAATCTACACACAATACTTACTTTTTCCCATATTGGCAATAGGGATTGAAAATTAGCACACATGATCCCCTTTCTACTCCTTTCAGCGCATGCCCTCAGAATTGACCACATTTTTAGGCCCTTGATGCAGCTGTTTGTTTATTTGACACCAGCAACGCTCCTTTGACATTATGGTGGTACACACTAGCAATGGGATCGTCATCGGATGTGTTCCAATATCGGCGCATGCGCAGTACACCCTAGCGCATGCGCAGATCGATGTACATAACTCGATGTCCACGCATGCGCATTGCAGCCGAGGTACTGAGCGCATGCGCGTTACAATTCACTACTCACGCGTAGTCCTGCTGGGATGCCTAGCGCATGCGCACAATAGCGCGGGCACCCTTTTCACGAAGCGATCTTGATGGATAATGGACACAGCTGCAGCCCATTACCCAATCAACCTGGGTATAAATAGACATGCGCGCTGTGTGTCGGTACCTCCGTTCCTTCTCGGACGCCGGCATCGAGGTACCGACGGACAGGTAGGGCACCACACCATCATTGTTGTTTCTACAGGGCGAGTGATCTCAGCGCTAGCAAGAGTCCCTTAAGGAGTGGCTCTGCCCTACACACCTTAAGTCTTTAGCCATTCACCCAAGACTTGGTTGTTGACAGCGCTAGTGCCTCTTTAAGTCATCTTAGCGCTAGCCATAGTCCCCTAAGGAGTGGCTCTGCCCTCAAACTTTGGTTAATTAATTCTTGCAGAGTCTTTTAGCCATTTGCCTTATACTTGGTTGAGTCTTTTTTCTGTTTATAGCTAGGTTTTGTTAAGATAAGTTTTGGAAATGGTAGCAATTATTGTTCTTAGTCCCTTTGCTATTTTTCAGAGGTTCTTTCTTTTCCATTCCCCCCTTAACTAGAGCGGGGCCTCCCTTTTTCCCGAGTGGGTTCCGGGTGAGGTGAGGCGTACTCCCACATAATGCTGGGTAAGTTACCACATCCATTCCCTTATGCGTGATTTCTATACACTGATTAAGACATAGTAGTATAATAAGCGGGGAGAGATTGTCTCCATCGCCCTGTTTGTGTGCTTAGCATCTTGTTCTTGTTTTCCTAAATTCTGTTGTACACTATATGGTTTTTTGATTCACGCTTATGTCTCTTCCTTAGGAGATACATAAAGTTCTGGACTTCCTACAGTATTCATCTGGGCTCAGAGGAACTGGTAGGACTTATCCAATGTACATTAGCGTGCATCACTATTTTTGATTTGCAGTCGCAGTTTCCCAATGGTCCTGAAGAAAGCTAAGACCAACAGTCAATACAGCTGAAACATGTCGACCTCCACTCACTTTGCCCACATATAGTTATTATTTCAAACTATTTTGGCAATTTTAATCTTGACCCGAGCGCCATACTGATTAAAATTAATTTTGGCCCTTGGAGTCAATTTTACCTTCACGTTTTTCACTTTAATTTTTTGCACTGCACCCCATTAGCATCACCAGTGAAGCCCAGTGGTCTGGATTCACACCATGTTAATCCATCTCTGCACCATGACTAGGTGCACTGTTTGAGAATTGGATTGGTGACATCTCCCACATGACGACATTCCACCAAATGGGTGGGCTGATGGGAATTTTCTTAGCAGACCCGGGTCATCACTTCTAGTGCTACTAATGGTCTTGGGGCACTAGTTCAGTTGCGGCACACTTACAGTTTTCTGACCAGGCCACTTTTTTGTTTGTTGACAGTCTTTCTTAGGGCATGAGTGGTTTTGGTCGTTAAATATAGCCCTATTTGACCCTCCCCACGTTTATTCTTTGCCCCCACAGGGTGCTTCATGTCAACAGTTTGAAACTATATGTTGACAGGGCAGTCTTGGGCTTGGCCATGGCTACAGATGAGGGACAGGAGGAGGAGAGTGACCCTCTCCCAGACCTGCTTTCTCAGAACCTTGAGGATGGTTCAGTTGATGGAGTAGCCTTGGCAGGCAGCCTCACTGACCAACAGTAACAGGACTGCAGACAAGTTCTACAGTCCTACAGACATATGTTTTCTCTGACTCCAAGTCAGGCTTCCTGGTGCACTCATGAAGTGGACACTGGGGACAGTCTGCCCGTGAAGAGTAAAATCTACAGGCAACCTGACCATGTCAGGGACTGTATCAGGACAGAGGTTCAAAAGATGTTGGAGTTGGGAGTCATTGAGCCCTCAGAGAGCCCTTGGGCCAGTCCTGTAGTCCTTGTGCCTAAACCTCACACCCAAGATGGTAAGAGAGAGATGAGGTTTTGCGTGGATTACAGCGGCCTCAATGCTGTCACTAGGAAAGATGCCCACCCAATACCAAGAGCAGATGAGCTCATTGACAGATTGGCTTCTGCCAAGTTTTTGAGTACATTTGACTTGACAGCTGGCTACTGGCAGATCAGACTAGCTGATGATGCAAAAGCCAAAACAGCATTTCCAACCCCAGGAGGTCATTACCAATTTGTGGTAATGCCCTTTGGTCTGAAGAATGCACATGCCACATTCCAAAGGTTGGTGAACCAAGTCCTCTCAGGTCTGGATGACTACTGTGCAGCTTATCTTGATGATATTGCTGTCTTTAGCTCCACTTGAGAGGATCACCTGATCCACCTGAAGAATGTTTTGGAGGCCCTGCAGAAGGCAGGCCTAACTATCAAGGCTACCAAGTGCCAGATAGGGCAGAGCAAGGTTGTATACGTGGGTCACCTGGTAGGTGGAGGTCAGGTTCAACTATTGGAGAGCAAGATCCAGACCATAAAGGACTGGACTGCTCCCACAACCCAGACACAGGTCAGAGCTTTCTTGGGCCTGTCTGGTTGCTACAGGAAGTTTGTCAAGAATTATGGGCCCATTGTGACTCCTCTGAATGACTTAACCTCAAAGAAAATGCAGTGGACAGTAAGCTGTCAAAAGGCATTTGATGACCTGAAGCATGCCATGTGCACTGCACCTATTCTGCAAAGTCCAGACTACTTAAAGGAATTCATTGTTCAAACAGATGCTTCTGAGTTGGGGGTAGGAGCTGTTCTTTCACAACTGAATAAAGATGGTCAAGACCAGCCAATAGCTTTTATTGGCAGAAGGATGACCCCTAGAGAGAAACATTGGTCAGCTATTGAGAGGGAGGCCTTAGCTGTGGTTTAGGCCCTGAAGAAGCTGAGGCCATACTTGTTTGGCACTCACTTCAAGATTCAGACAGACCATAAGCCCCTCTTGTGGCTAAATCAGATGAAGGGTGAAAATCCCAAACTGCTTAGATGGTCCATTTCCCCACAGGGGATGGACTTTACAGTGGAACATAGACCTGGGACTGACCATGCCAATGCAGATGGACTCTCCAGATTTTTCCACTTAGAACATGAAGACTCAACTGGTCAAGGTTAGTTTAATGTCCCTACATTTGGGGGTGGGGGGGGGGGTGTAGGAGAGTAGGGTCTACTTCCTATGGTCACCCCCACTTTGTGCTGTGCTTTTCTTGTTTTTCGACTTTAATGTGGCTGTGGGCCTGCTAATCAGACCCACATCCCAGCTGTTCTCTCTCTAAATTGATACCATGTACTTTCGGTACATAGCTGATTGGGAATCTGGTCACCTCTGTGAGCCCCTGTATAGTGTACCATAGGTACCCAGGGCATAGGTGCATCCAAGGCCTACCAGGGGCTGCAGCATGTATTATGCCACCCCTGGCTGGCTATCCAAACTGACACCACAGGCTGATCACTCAGCCTAGGTAAGGTGGTGTAATCGCCCCTTACTTAGATATAATATACCTATATCTACCTTATATATAGACACATATGCACCTATAAGTCACTCCTATGGTAGGCCTCGACAATCCTAGAGGCAGAGTTCTTAGTTTTATGTGAGAGGGTGCTCTGGCATGAGCTGAGCCCCACTGCAGCCTTCGGAACCATGTCCTTATAGCTGTTCTCTGATATAGCCATACCATTTACTCTTAAGTGCATTATAATCCTCGCGGTTAATGCTAACTTTGGTTTGGTTTTATCAAAACATGTCATGTAAGGTGTCAAACACTTTGGAATACTACCCCCGCCAGTTCTGGCAGTGGGAGTAGCATTCCACCCTTCTAGAGGGAGAAGACATGTTGGTTACTGCTTTGCCCAGTTAAAGTTAAACAGAGCCTCAGCATCACAAAATGGATGCTGCTGCCACAGACACAAGTCAGACCTCCTGCTGCTGGACGAAACTCCGGCAGGGGAGGCTTGGACAATAGGTTTCCTGCCTTGGGGGTGCTAGCACCTCCCCAGACAGGCTTTAAGTGTATTGGGGCAGGGAGGGCTGCAAAACGAGACACTGCCTGGGGCACACAAGGTGCTCCATGCATAGCCCGGTTCAAACCAGCTGCCGGGGCACTCCAGCCCACTCTGGCAGGAACTGGACAAAGGGAAAGGGGTGTAACCACCCCCTTCCCAGGTCCACCCATAGGAGGGACCTAGCAGTTAATCCAGCCCCTTAGATTAGTATAAAGATTGGAGCTGTGTCTTTGGGACTTTAGATTATCCTGGAAAGAAACTCTGAAATGAACTCTTAGACCGTTGACGTTCTATACCGACTAGAAGACTGAAGACATCTCCCTTGCGGTCAAGGAGTGACCACCCTGTGCAAACAGGCACCACCAGTAACTGGTCGGTCTGCTTTGTCGACGCTACCAACAGATCCCGAAGACTCAGCGACTCAGGACCTGGACTTCCAGACTTCTTTGACTCCGACCCACACCCACAGCAAAGCTGAGACCTGTGGCGGACACGAGAGACGTGGGACCGGACTCCCTGGACATCCTGCTTTTTGCTAACAGCTCAACTACCGAGGTACCCTTGCAGTTGTGCATTTGGGTACGAGAAGCCCCAGACCCGAGCACCATTTGCACCGAAGCTCAGCCTCCCTCACCCCGCTCTTGCATTTCCACTTGACGCGTCTTCCCGGTTGATAGCCCGTTGGCTACTGAGCCCCCTGAAGACAAACATTTGAAACCAACTTGCTTTCCTGGTTGCTCCAGGCTTGCTCCAGCTTCCCTGCAAAGGAGAAGCTACCCAGACCTTGCTGGTCTGACCTGACCAGTGGAGGAGGTGATGGCAGACTCTGCCCCCCACTGGCGTCAAATGGGCCTGAAAGCTCGGACTAGGAAGGCTTTGGGGCAGATGCTGCGGTAGCGGATGTGGACTGACCTTGCCGTTGTCACCCGGCACCGCCACGGCGGTTACCACTTCTGCAGCTGTGTTGAGGCTGGTTCTGCTGCCTGTGGCTGGCAGGACGTGTGGGGGTGCTCCTTCCTTGGCCACGAAAGGGGCGAAAACCAGAAGTTTGCTGGCGCTGGCCAGACATGCCCAAGGACTTGGCCGTAGCCCTGGAGTCCTTGAAACGCTCAAGCGCACTGTTTGCTTTGTTGCAAAAGAGGCGACGGCCATCGAACGGCATGTCCATGAGCGTGGCCTGGACATCGTCCAAGAAACTGGCGCACCTCAGCCTGGCGTGGCAATGAACCGCCACCGTCGTGGAACTCACCCTTCCCAGCGAGTCTGTGGTATCCAGCCAACACCTGATGGAATAACGCGCAGCATCCCGTTCCTCCGCACTGGGGCAGCACGTCCGCTGAGGCAGCCGCCTGAGAGGAGGGACGAGAGGGACCTGGGGAGTGACAAGGAGCCACCCGCCAGCCCCAACCCATGATGGGACAAGGAGGATCCGCCGATCTATGTGGCGCCCCCAGGGCCGACTCGACCTCTGACTCTACCTCCGAGGCAGCCACCTGCGCTGAGGGACAAGAGGGGCCCGAAGAGGGACGAGGGATCCCCCGCCAGCCTTGACCCATGCGATGAAGTGGGTCCGCCAACCCTGTGGCTCCGCCAGGGCCAGCAGCCGCCGGCGCCGTAACGTAGTCACCTCGGCCTCAGACAAAATTGCTGCTTGTCCATAGGGCCAAGAAGGGCTCGGGGATGCGACCGAGCCCCAGTGACAACCCGCGACACCATAGGGACTCCCGCGGGAGTTTGCGGCGAAGCAGAGGTGCTGTGGTCCAAAGGAGAGACCCCAAAGTGCCGCACTCCAACGGCACCACATTCTCCAAGCCGAGCCAGTCGGCACTAGAGTCGCCAGCGATGCTGCGGAGGGCCCCGCACAACGCAAGGGATCCGCTGACGTCCCAGGAGGGGAAGGAGGAGGAGGAGAAGGCAGCGAGGCCTGCAAAGCTGCCATGTATGTCTCCATCTGGGCTTTCGACACCCCCTCACTGGGAAACGGTGGATAGGGGGACGATACGTGGGGCCCTATCACCCGCGGAGAGCACACACCCCCCAACAGGCCAGAAACTAGCCCTCGGTGACAAACTGCGACACTTACCGACAGGGGAGCAACGCTCTTGCGGCATAGGAGAGGGATGAGGACGACAATGATGACGGCTTTCTTTCGAAGACCTTCCGAAGAAGCTGATCAAGGTGACGAAGCCGATCTGGACAGGCGAGCTGAGAGAAGTTTCAGCCGGCGCACCCGCTGCGACTTCGGCTTCAACCTCTGAAATGCCTCGCAATCAGTGGAGCCGTGATCTTCCCCCCAAGCACCACAGGCAAATGAGGTGAGGGTCTGTCGCCGACATCAGGCATCAACAAAACAGCACGTCTTAAAGCCTGATGGCATCCGCACACTGCTCCCACAAACATACGCAATAGCGAAGGCAAAGACCTAAACAGGCCCGGAGCACAAACCAGATCCGCGTTGCAAGCGGAAAAGGAAAAAACTGACATCGGAGCGCCGGGGTGGGACTTATGTGACCTCACTGATGTCACATACGCAGACAACACCTGGGGGGAGTCGCGTGATGCGGTCCACCCTACGCGCAGGGACACTGAGCTAAAAATGGCCGGATGCAGTCTCATGCCTGGGGAAAATTCTACGTTAAGGAATCTGCGGCTAGTAGTCTCTATCAGATATAAAGATTATTGGAACATTCTTACCTGGTCACAGGTCACTGATACACGACCACTACAACTGGCCGGCAACCACCTCCGATCAGCACGATACAAAGTCTTTCTACTACTGGAAAGGCTTCGGATGGGATCTTGGCTGCTCCGTAGCGAAGCTGTCGGTGTAGACTCTGTTGGATCCTCGCTCCTTCTTGTTCCGGCACCTCTACATTTGGCAGCAGGGTTTTTGGCTTTTGGCCGTGGGAGGTGCAGAGAGAGGGCGTTGCACATAGATCTCTGGTGTTGCATTTGGGGATTCATCCATTTCCGCCCTGCTCCATGGAAAGACTGTGGTGACATCACGTGGCAAACTAGCTGTGGGAACTCCTCTGCATTGTCCTCAGGGATTTTTTTTAATTGTGAGATGTTGCGGGTTACACTCTCTTGGTCTCTCGGAGGGGTTACTTTGGTACCTTTGACTTTGTCAACTGTCCACGGATCAAGTTCAAATGGTAATCAGAATTTCCCTCCTGGGTGTCGGTCATGCACTAATACACGGTCCCCCACTAGGATTGGGCATTATCGAGCATGTCTTTTACGGGATGCTTCTTCGTTGTTTTGGGTTGTTCTGGTATCCGACTGATTTGGGGGGTAGGGTGTTTCTCCCCACACTGGGTCATGTGGGATGGCGTCAGTCACAGTTCGACCAAAACATAGCTTGCTCAGGGAGATGCCAGTGGTACAGTGTGGGGTAAGCCGGTATTCTCGTAGGAATTGGTTCAAGGCATGTTCCAGATTGCAATTTTCTGCTAGAGCTATCTGAATCGTCTAGATGAGGGTAAATGGCGCGCTGTTGTCAGTACAGATTTCTTTGAAAAGTTTGTGCGTTGCCATGAGCTTTTCGAACTTTGGGATTACTTCAGCCACAGACGTTGTCGATATGATTTCTACCTCTGGGTAGCAAGAAAAATTGTCCACTACAACTAGCATGTGCTTCCCTCCTGGGAAGCTGCTGAAAGCACAAGTTACTTACCTTTGGTAACGATATATCTGTAAGAAACATCATCCTCATCACGCCCTCTCCCAAGGAAAAATTAATTCTGAAACTGCAAGAGTTTCAATTCATTGTCGAGTACCGACCTGGCACCAGAAATCCTGCAGACTTTCTCTTGAGGCACGCTCAACCTGCCACACTCCCAGAGGCTGCAAAGGCAGCTGCCACCGAAGACTTTGTGAGGATGATAATAGAAAGGTCATGACCCCTCTCAATGTCTCTGGAAGATGTCATAGAAGCCACGATGAAAGACGACTGCCTTCAAATCGCAATACAAGCAGTCGCCTCTGGTGATTGGAGAATACTACAAAATCCAATCCTACTCCGCACTGTGGCAGCTCAGTCAAGCATGAAAGCCGTCTATCAAGTTTGCCAGTACCTATCTGTGACTACTGATGGCTACTTCCTTAGAGGCCCGCGCCTCGTGCTACCCAAAAGCCTGACCCAGAAGGCAGCTCTTTTGGCACACAGAGACCACCAAGGGATAGTCAAGTCAAAGAACAGACTTCGAAGCAAGGTCTAGTTCCCTGGCCTCGACTAAAAGATAGAAACCGCTCTGAGACACTGTTCCGTCTGCCTAGCGTACTATGCCAGATAGATCTGCACCTCTCATTACAGAAGCAGCTCCCAGCAACCGGTGGGAGAAAGTAAGCACAGAATCTGAAAGAAACATGTTAGTTAGATTCCTTAAATTAGAATAACCCCCAGGCGTCAGACTGGATCAGGAAAGTTTTCGTCAGCAGTACCCCTGCACGTCGGTAGGCATCGTCTGCGTCCGGCGTCGGCGTCGTGATCGCCGAGATGATGTCGTCGGAGTACTTAGACGCCACCCTCGCACACTGACATCAGTTCTGTACATAGCTTTCCACGACAGGAGCGCAGAGCCATGCAAGAAACCGACACTGGTTCCATGAAACTAGGGCCCTGAAAGGCATGACCTTAACCCTAGATTTCAGTTTGCAGAACGGGGAGGATTGGTGGGGCAGGAAGGTATCTAACTAACTAATGTATGTATGTATGTATTCCACATGTATAGAGTGCACTGCAACCCTACGGGCATCCTGGCGCTAGAACACAGTAAAGTTGGAATGATCAGCAAATGCTGACTGCCGATTGAACTCTGGGGAACAACCAGGTCGCAACTTTCCTCCGGAAAAACAGCAGCTCCTGTGTTTGCCTCAGTTCCAAGGGGAGGCTGTTCCACAGGCGAGCAGCTGCCACTCCAAATGCTCTCCCACCCATTGTGGTTCGCTTGAACCTCTGGATGGTTGCCAGGCTAACTGCAGAGGATCGCAAGTTGCGCACAGGGGCATACCATCCAAACATAACCTGAAGTGACTTGGGCCCGGTACCGTGAAGTGCCTTAAAGGCAATACACAGCGACTTGAACAGCATCCTTTGGCTCACCGGGAGCCAATGTAGCTCAGCTAATGCCTGGGAAGTTGATGATCCCCGCGGTCTCCTTAAGACCAGTTTTGCTGCTGCCGCCTGGATACTCTGAAGCCGGGATATTAGATACCTTGGGGATTCCAGCAGCAAGGCATTACAGTAGTCCAGGCGGCAAAGGATGACACTCCTGACCACTGTCCTTCTGGTCTAAGGAGGTAACAGTGGTAGAACCTTCCGGAGTCCTTTGATGAGCATATAGCAGTTCTAATGTTTCTTACAGATATACATCGTTACTGAAGGTAAGTAACTTGTGCATCTGAAAGAAACACGTTAGTTAGATTCCTTACCTCAAAATAGATACCCTAGCAATACCAACCCCGGTGGTGGGTCTGCGAACCAAGATCACACCAGAAAGTCCTGGAGAACCGTACTGCCAAAGAAGCCATTTCTCCGGACTTGGCTGTCGAGGCAGTAGTGCTTGGCAAACGTGTGCAGCGAAGCCCACGTAGCTGCCTGACAAATGTCCTGCTAAGAGACTCCCCGTCCCAGGGCAGTAGTAGCCGCCATGGCCCGAGTGGAATGGGCGCGCAGCCCCTCAGGAGGATCCTTTTTAGCCAAGGAATAACAAACCTTGAGGCACAAAGCGACCCACCGAGAGATGGTCCATTTGTGCACCGCCCGTCCCTTCTTAGCGCTCACGTAGCCAACATAAAGTTGGTTGTCCACTCGGAACTGTTGTGTACGGTTCAGGTAAAAAGAAAGCGCGCGTTTTGGGTCCAGACGGTGGAGCCTCTCTTCTTCTTTCGAAGGATGCGGAGGCGGAAAGAAGGTGGGCATGGTAATGGTCTGGCCGATGTGAAAGGCGTCCTCTCACCTCCAACAGGCAAAAACCCTCTGCCCCCTGGTTCACACAAGAACTCAGGACACATAGAAGCAAGTGTAAGAAACTTGAACGTCTCTGGAGACAGAGCTATGACCCAGCAGCCAAGGCACTCTACAAACAAGGCCTTAAAGAGTTTCGTAAACTCAAACAACACTCTATGAGCACGTACTTCTCTGATACCATTGCCAAAGCTAAGAATTCCACCAGGACACTCTTCAATATAGTCAAAGACTTCACACAGCCCAATGCCCTCGTTGCCCCTATTCCCTTGTCGCAAACACTATGCGACAGTCTCTCAAATTTCTTTGAAGAGAAAATTATCAACATTGCAACCACCATCCAACTAAATGGCAAGGTCATCACCAAAAGTCCCGACACGAATCACAATCATAAACTGGCCTTTACAGCATTCCAACCTCTCACTAAGGAACAAGCTACGAAATTATTTCTGGACTGCAAGTCGGGCTCTCCTCTAGACCCTGCTCCAGCCTCAATCCTGAATGACATTGCTCCTTTAATTATCGACTCCCTTCTCGAAATCTGGAATTCCTCCCTTTCCACCAGTGTGGTCCCTGCTGCCTGGGAACATGCGCTCCTTATCCCTATCCAAAAGAAAGTAGGTATGGACCCTCTTTGTCTGAGTAACTACCGTCCGATTTCACTTCTGCCCAAACCCGCCAAAGTACTAGAGAAAGCAGTCCAGCTCCAACTTTCAGACTATCTGGAATCTAACACCCTGTTTCATGACACCCAGTCAGGCTTCAGACCGGACTTTAGCACCGAGTCTGCACTACTCGAAGTCTCTGAGTCAATTAGAGAATGCACGGACAGGGGAGAGGAGGCCATGTTGATACTCCTCGACCTGTCCGCTGCATTCGACACCATCTCACACGACACACTAATGACTCGCCTGCAAGAGACAGGGATTGGCGGCCCTCCCCTCCTGTGGATAAAATCTTTTTTAAATAACAGAACCCAACAAGTGATGCTAGGATCGTTTCTCTCTGACAAAAAACCACTGACCTGGGGAGTCCCACAGGGCTCTGCCCTGAGCCCTCTCCTCTTCAATGTGTACCTTAAACCTCTAGCAAAAATTGTGGAATCATGTGGAGTCAAGGTGACTTTCTACGCCGACGACACACAACTGGTGTTCTCCTTTAAAGACCATGATGAAAAATCATTTGACAACTTCCGCAACTGCATGGTAAAGATCGCCTTATGGATGGCCGAGAACAACTTAAAACTCAACACTGATAAGACGGAAGTCTTATTCTTTAATAAAAAATCTCCTCTACCCCCCAATATCTGGTGGCCATCCGAACTAAACCCTCCCCCTGTGCCGGTCCCAGCGGCCCGAAACCTAGGATTCCAATTCGACACTGCTCTCTCCTGCAAAACCCAAATCAGTAAAGTAACCTCTGCCTGCTTTGGAAAGCTACGCATGTTAAAAAAAATCATTCCCTACCTACCACTTGACTCCCGGAAAACAGTAGTCCATGCCCTGATAACCTCCCACCTGGACTACGCAAATAGCCTGTTATGGGGGCACCCGCCTATCTCATCAACCAGTTACAGAGAGTCCAGAATGCAGCAGCCAGATTAATCAACAACATTCCTTTTCGACACTCCATCTCCCCCCACCTTATCAAACTCCACTGGCTCCCAATAAAAATGCGTATACAATTCAAAGCCCTGACCCTGGCCTTCAGAGCCCTCAATGACCGTGGCCCTGCATACCTCCGACGCAGACTGAGACTCTCTCATTCACAGCGTAACCTCAGATCTAACAACCTACGTCTAATCACTACTCCCCGTTTCCGCCTCACACGCACGGGTGGAAGGGCCTTCGCCGTTGTCACCTCTAAACTCTGGAATCAGTTACCCACAGAGTTAAGATTCGCCTCCTCAGAACCCCTTTTCCGAAAAAAATTAAAGACCTGGTTCTTCTCCCAGATCTAAACTCTCGTTCCTCCCCCATTCCTTCCTCTGAGATAAGGTCTTCAGCGCCGGGACACCTCCGTCGGAGGTAGCTGTGCGCTCTATAAAACACTAAATAAATAAATAAATAAAGGCAGTAACCACCTTGGGCAGAAAAGAAGGACGAGTCCTCAGAACAACTTTGTCCGGATGGACAGAGAGGAAAGGAGGCTTAGAGGAAAGAGCCTGGAGCTCACTCACTCTTCTGGCAGAGGTGATGGCAACCAGGAAAGCAGTTTTGAGAGTCAGAAGATGAAGAGGACAGTTGTGGAGTGGCTCAAACGGAGCACACACCAGATAGGTTAATACCAGATTTAAGCGCCACTGAGGCATTACGAAAGGAACAGGAGGAAACATGTGAGTAATGCCTTTGAAGAACCTATTTACAACAGGGTACTTAAAGACAGAAGGAAGCCTCAAGAAGGCTGAAACAGCTGAAAGAACCTTGATGGTGCCCAGAGCAGAGCCCTGCTGGGCCAGGGAAAGAAGAAAGAGGAGAACCTCAGAAGGAGGGGCAGAAAGGGGATCCACAGCCTTTGCTGAACCCCTTTCCTCCCCTCTTTCTGAGGTTCTCCTCTTTCTTCTTTCCCTGGTCCAGCAGGGCTCTGCTCTGGGCACCATCAAGGGATATCTTTCAGCTGTTTCAGCCTTCTTGAGGCTTCCTGATCAGCCTTCTCTCTTTAAGTCCCCTGGAGGCAAGTCAAATGGCATCAACTGCCACCGCTCAATCTCCATGCATGGAGGTGGAGGCTGGACAGGTTCGGGTGAAGGACCCTCCCCTGCTGCTGCGACAGAAGGTCCTCCTGAAGAGGCAGTCAAATCGGGGGATCGATTGACAGACTTAATAGCTCAGGATGCCAGTATCTTTGTGCCTAATCCGAAGCCACAAGGATGACTTAGGCCTGGTCCGCCTGATCTTCTTCAGCACTCTGGGCAGAAGTGGTATAGGTGGAAAGGCGTATAACAGATCGCAACTCCACTCGCGACGAAAAGCGTCTCCGAGCAAGTGCCGCCGTGGAAACTCCAACGCGCAGAACTGATGACATTGCTCGTTCTCTTTGGTGGCAAATAGACCTAACCAAGGCTCTCCCCACTGCTGAAAGAGACCTTGCGCCACGTCCGAGTTCAGAAGCAACTCGTGATCCATCATGCACCGACAGCTGAGTTTGCCCGCACTAGCGTTCAGAGAACCTGCCAGGTGTTGAACCACCAGGGTGATGCCCTGATGTTCCAGCCATGTCCAGAGGCGCAGAGCCTCTTGACAAATGGTCCATGACCCCACCCTGCCCTGCTTGTTGCAATACCACATGGTGGTGGTATTGTCCGTGAACACCTGCACTACACTTCCCCGGACAGAGGGAATGAATGCCTTCAGAGCAAATTGGATCGCCCGCAGCTCCAAGGGTTAATATGGAGCCAGGACTCCACTGGAGACCAGAGGCCTCTGATTTCCGCCTCTCCCATGTGGCCCCCCCATCCCAGGAGGGACGCATCCGTCACCACTGTGTGCTCCGGTTGGGGAAGGGAGAGGGACCTGCCATTTACCAGATCGCGGTCTGTGAGCCACCTCTGCAACTGTCTTCGCAGTGCCCGTCGAGATCAGGACGTGGTTGGACAGGTTGCCATGATGTTGTGCCCACTGGAACTTCAGGTCCCAGTGCAGAACCCGCTTCCGCCACCTGGTGTGATGCACCAACAGGATGCAGGAGGCTATCAGCCCCAGAAGCCATAGTGTCAACCGAACCAAAACTCAGGATAAAGGATGAAAGATCGGAATCAGAGCCTGAATATGCCGAACCCGCTGCTCAGTAGGATAAACCCGAAACTGCGCTGAGTCCAAAACTGCTTTGATGAATAGGAGCTTTTGGGAGGGACTCAGGTGTGACTTTGGCACGTTGATGTAGAACCCCAGCAAATGCAGGAGGTCAGCAGTAGTCCAGAAGTGGGAGACGACTGTTTGGGGCGAGCCCACCTCAACAACCAGTCGTCGAGATAGGGGAAGACTGGAACCCCTGATCTGCGCAGATGAGCTGCGACCACCGCCATCATTTTCGTGAACACCCGAGGGGCACAGGTGAGGCCGAAGGGAAGCACGGTAAACTGAAAGTGCTCGTGCCCCACCGTGAACCGCAGGTAATGCCGGTGGGCTGGCAGGACGGGAATGTGAAAAAAGCATCCTGCAGGTCCAACACTACCATCCAGTTTCCAAGCCAAAGCCTGAGCGAACGTCAGCATCTTGAACTTCTCCTCCCGGAGGAAGCCGTTGATGCTCCTGAGGTCCAAGACAGGGCGTAGGCCCCCTTTGCCCTTCTTGGGAACCAGAAAGTAGTGGGAGTAACAACCCTGTCCCACTTCTGGGCCAGGAACGCGCTCGATGGCCCCCTTGGCCAAGAGGGCCGTAACTTCCTCCCGTAGAAGTTGCAAGTGATCCCCGGACATGCGGTGGTACTGCAGTGGCATGGCTGGAGGGGTCGCCTCAAAGGGGAGGGAGTAGCCCCTTCAGGGGATTTGCAGCACCCTCCTTTTCGAAGTGATGGTACGCCAGTGGAGCAGGTAATGGTGAACTCTGCCTCCCACTGACGTGGAATGGGCCTGAAAGCTCAGACTAGGAAGGCTTAGAGGCAGATGCTGCGGGAGCGGATGTGAACTGTCCCCCTGCTCTGCCACGGCGGAATGCACGTCCGAGACCGCGTTGAGGTTGGTTCTGCGGCCTGTGGTGGGATGAACGTGCGGGGTTCCCCTTCCGTGGCCACAAAAGGAGCGAAAAGCAGAAGTTTGCTGGCGCTGGGCCAACAGGCCCAAGGATTTGGCTGTAACCCTGGAGTCCTTAAGGCGCTCGAGCACACTATCCACTTTGTCGCCAAAAGAGGCGACGGCCATCAAAAGGCATGTCCACGAGAGTGTTCTGGACATCCCCTGAGATGTTCGTGGATCTCAGCCAGACGTGATGACGAATCGCCACCGTTGCTGCCATCACTCTACCCAGCGAGTCGGTGGTGTCAAGTCCACATCGGATGGAATACCATGGTGCATCCCGCCCCTCAGCAAGAGCTTGGGCGAGCCATGCCCTGGCCTCCTCCGGACACTGGGGCAGCACGTCCGCCACCGTATACCACAGAGAGTGGGTGTAACGGTCCAAAAGGCATGCAGTATTAATGCTTCACAACCCAAGACTAAGGGAGGAAAATAGTTTCTTTCCAAACTGTTCCAGCCTTTTGGATTCCCGGTCTGGTAGTGCGGTCGGGATGGCGGTCTGGGATGTGGAGGCCTGGATAACCAGACTCTCAGGGGTGGGGTGGGTGAACAGAAAGCAGGGGTTGCCCGAAGAAGGCCGGTGGTGCCGGGCCACATTCCGATCCACAGGAGGGACTGTGGTGGGCTTGGACCAAGTGCCCATCAAAACGTCAGTGAGGGCCTCATTGAACTGCAGCAGAGGCTCCGAAGAGCTTACTGGGGGTTGAAGCACCTCGGTGAGGAGGTTAGTCCTCACGGCCGCTGCAGGGAGCTCAAGGCCCAAGGCCTTCACTGCCTTGCGCAGCACCACAGCATAAGTAGCTCCCTCCTCCGTAGCCACGGAAGGAGGAGAGAGAAAGCCAGTGTCGGGTGAAGTGTCAAGACCACTGGCCTCCCCTAGCTCATCTGCCCAGTCCTGACTTAGCTGGCACTGCTGTGCCAGAGGGTCCTCAGACCCCTCCCAGTCCTTCCCTTCATCCGTGTCCTGTCCAAAAGTTGGAAAAAAATTGACTAATGGTACGCTCTTCCTGGATCTGTGCGTGCTGGCACGGAAAAAAAAAGAACTGACATCAGCGTGCGACAGCGGCGTTTAAGTACTCCGACTACGTCATCCCGGCGATCACGATGCCGACGACGGACGCGGAGCCGCAGACGACATCTACCGACGCGCAGGGGTACTGCTGATGAAAACTTTCTGGATCCAGTCTGACGCCTGGGGGTTATTCTAAGGTAAGGAATCTAACTAACGTGTTTCTTTCAGATTCTGCGCTTACTCTCTCCCACGGGTTGCTGGGAGCTGCTTCCTTAATGAGAGGTGCAGATCTATCTGGCAGATTAGTACGCTAGACATATGGAACAGTGTCTTAGAGCGGTTTCTATCTTTTGGTCGAGGCTGGGGAACCAGACCTTGCTTCGAAGTCTGTTCTTTGACTTGACAATCCCTTGGTGGGCGCTGTGTGCCAAGAGAGCTGCCTTCTGGGTCAGGCTTTCGGGTAGCACGAGGCGCGGGCCTCTAATGAGGCAGCCATCAGTAGTCACAGATAGCTACTGGCAAACTTGATAGACGGCCTTCATGATTGACTGAGCCGCCACAGTGCGGAGTGGGATTGGATTTTGTAGTATTCTCCAATCCCCGGAGGCGACTGCTTGTATTGAGGTTTGAAGGCAGTCGTCTTTCTTCGTGGCTTCTATGATATCTTTCAGAGACATTGGGAGGGGTCATGACCTTTCTATTATCATCCTCACAAAGTCTTCAATGGTAGCCGCCTCTGCAGTCTCTGGGAGTGTGGCAGGTCGAACGTGCCTCGAGAGAAAGTCTGCAGGATTTCTGGTGCCAGGTCAGTACTCAACATTGAATTGAAACTCTTACAGTTTTAGAATCCATTTCTCGATCCTTCGGAGAGGGCGTGGTGAGGAGCCTTGAAATAGCTGGATTAAAGGCTTGTGGTCGGTGACGACAGCAAAGGGGAGACCGTACAGATATATGTAGAAGTGTCGACAGCCGCACAGCATTACGATCACCCCTCTCTCAATCTGGGAGTACATCTGCTCCGTTGGGGTGAGTGTTCTGCTGGTGTAGGCTACCGGAGCCCATTCTCCGCATTCCTGCCATTGAGCTACCACTGTGCCTAGGCCGGTGGGGCTGGTGTCAACTACGAGTTATGATTCTCTTTTGGGATCGAATTACACCAATGTGGTGTTCGCTGATAGGGCTGCCTTGGTTTGCTGGAACAAATCTTCCTGTTAGGATTCCCAGGTCCACGAACTGATGACTTTGGTTAGGTCTCTGAGCAAGCAAGTTAGGTCTGCTAGGTTCTTGATAAACCGTCCACAGTAGGTTACCATACCCAAAAAGCTGCAGACTCCTGACACTGACGTTGGTGCTGGTGCTCTTTGGATGTCATTGTCTTTGTCAGGGTCGGGCCAACGCCTTTATTGGAGAATCGATAGCCAAAGAAACTGATATCCTTTCGCAGGTAATTCCTGTCTTTGAGGTGGGAGAACATGTCTTGGAGACAAACAAAGTGTTCTTCCAGCGTAGTATCTTGCACCAGAATGTCGTTGCTCACGTTGAGCACCCCATTTAGCCCATGGAGGACGTTCTTGATGATATTCTGGAAATCTTCGTCAGTGCTGGAGATCCCGAAATTAAGCCTCTTGTACCTCCAGAGCCCTGCATGAGTTGAGAAAGTGGTGATGGGGTGGATGTCTGGGTGCAGAATTATTTGATGGAAGCCTCAGGCCAGAGATCCATCTTGGAGAACCACTTGGATCCTGCCAGCTCACCGATGATGTCATCCACGGTCGGTGCCAGGTGGCGTTCCTGCTTAATCACTAGGTTTGGGACTCTCATGTAAACACAGATGCGAACCGCGTATGATGGTTTAGGCTTCTTTGCCATGACGATGGGTGATACCCATTGAATTGGCCCTCGCACCCATTCGATGATGCCTGCTCTCTCTAGGAGTTGGAGTTCAGCTTCTACTTTTTGTCGGAGATGTAATGCGATTCTTCGGTGCCTGAGGGCTATTGGAGCCACCGATGTGTTGATGTGCAGCTGGACAGCTGGTCCTTTCAAGCACCCGATCCCATCAAACAATGGTGTGAACTCCTGCAGGAGGCGACCTAGGTTGTGCGCATGCACTTCAAATGCAAACTGGATCAGGTTGAGGCCCTGGGCAGTGCGGCAGCTAAGTTAGAAACCTGACCCTTCCTGCGAGACAGAGTTTTGCATATTGATGGGTAGCCTCCTGAGAGAAATCTGCTTGGAAGATGCCACACCGCTTCAACGGCGAACGGTTGCCAAATGCATTGACTCGAACATTTGTGCTGCGCAGTGCTGGTGGGTTGGGTAAGCTGTGGTATATGCTTGAGGCCATGAGTTTGATGGTGGCTCCTGTGTCAATGAACGCAGTGACGGAGTGGTCTTGCACTCCAATCTTGCAAATCGGCGTTGTTTGCCGGGTGGCCGCGAGTGTGTTTAACATTCTTACCCTGTGGACAGCGACTACATCGCCTTCATCCATGTCACTGCTGGAAGACTTTTCTGGGTATGTTTTGACTGCGGGCACCTGTTTTTGAGGGCCTTTGGGCCTTCTTCTCTGTGACTAACGGCAGACTTTTGAGAAGTGGTTTAGTTTACCACGTGCACTGCAGGTTTTACCACTTGCAGGATAGATACCGTTGTGGGGTTATGGGCCTCAGCAACCCCCACACGTGAACTTTGCGGGCTTCGCTTGGCTGAGTCCGGAGCTCACTTTGGGGGCCTCGGTCTGTTCCCGCTTGTCTCTGTGTGTACGGCATTGATTGGTTCCTCTTGATTGGAGTTGCGGAGTTGGGATCTATATGGGCTGCTTTTGCTTTGGACAGTTCTTTGGAGCACCCCAGCGTCAGAATGTCCCTCTTGGGCATGTTAATGTTCTTGCAGTACGCGTTCATGCAGTTTGGATTATGCCACCCTTGAATGAATTGTGCCCGGACTTAGTTGTCTTCATTCGGGAGGTTGCAGGTTATCGTCAGTTCTCTCAGCCGCCGTAGAAGACGTCTACAGACTTGTCTGGCAACTGTCATGCTTGGTGAATGAGGAACTGTTCATAGTCTGTGTTTGTGTAGGATTCAAAATACGGCATGATATTATCACGCACAGTGATGTCATTTCTCGGAGGGCCGGCCTCTCGTACTGTTTTGGAGATCTTGTGAATGTCTGTTCCTCCCAGGTGAAGGGGCATGAGCCGTATGTGCGGAGCCGGGTTATCTGTCGCGCTGAAGTAGGTCTCTAGGCGTTCCACCCATGCTTTGCAGAGCACACCCTGGGACGTGGGGCCTGTGATGGTGAACGGCTCCAGCGGCGGAACTAATGTCATGGTGATATGTGGGGGCTTGTTCCAATTGCTGAGCTGTTGAGACTCTGGATGCTCTTACGGGCGGTGGTGCTGTGGTACCAGCTGGTCTGTGCCACAAGGTGACTGTGACCCTGTATGACGTTGCAGGTGGTGCTTGCTAGGGCGCTCAGGGGTATGAGCCACTTGGGGACATTGGTCAGAGTAGGTTGAGGGGTTCAGGGCTCTGTGAGCCAGCCAACAATTGATGCTATGAGGTGGCAGGGATATGCAGTGAGCATTACATGTGGCAGTGTGCTGGGGCACAGGCCTATGTGTGCAGGAATTGCAGGTATTGGGTTTGTCTAATTGAGCTGCAGGCTGGCCGTGTCCCTGGGACAATGTACAGTGCATTAAGGCAGGTGCCTGGGCCTCGCGCTATCTGCTGCGGTGTTCCTGTGATTTTGGCAGGGGGCGCTGCTATGAGAACTCGCAATGCTGCTGAATTGGGGCCAAGCAACAGAGCAGACATTTTATTGAGTTTTATGGAGGTGGCGTGAGGGTGTGGACGCTCACCTTGGGGTGCCTGCGCCTTGTCCTGCGTTATACTGACGACCGGTTAGGTGGGCGGGGATGCGGCGGTGATGCTGCGACGCAGAAGCTCCCCACTGGCTGATCGCGGTGCACCTGCGAAGACGGCTGTGGCTGGCTGCTTCTCCCACGGCACCAAGCGTAGGATGGGGCACACAGTGGGTCGTAGCCACCTTGTCGCCAGTGTAGTGTTCCACTAGGGAATTCAGGCCTCGTGGAAACACACAATAATTAGCGACAACACTCTATGTATGTTACTGACCAGCTTTCAACTGAAGCCATGCCTGGATCCCCGGGCTTTTTATTAACTTTATCATGCTGGACTTCTCTACGTCACTCCAATCCATTGCACACGCATGCAGGGGGTCCCAACCAGGCGGGCAACTAGAGCCAAATTTCGGGGTGGGGCTGAAAAATATTTCGGGGGGGGCTGAAAAATATTTCAGGGGGGGCTGAAAAATATTTTGGGGGGGCGGCTAATTCTTCCAACCACAGACTGTAAGGATGGGTGAACACACAACAAAAGCCTCATTTACAATTAATGGTCTTTTAAAGACCTGTTAAGTACTAGGGTGCGACTGCAATTAGATGCTCCCCATCCCGCGAAGACATGTCAGCCCGGGCTGACACACACGACAGAGCGGGGGGCTGAAGCCCCGTGAGCCCAATGGGTGTTGCGCGCCTGGTCCCAACCAGTCTTCCTCTACATGACGGGGATAAGTGGTCCCACCAGGCGCGCAACACCCAGATAAGTGGTCCCACCAGGCGCGCAACACCCATTGGCCTCAAAGGGCTTCAGCCCCCCCCCCGCCCCCCCCCCCCCCCCCCCCGTCGTGTGTGGCAGCCTGGGATGAGACACTTCCCGGGCCCGCTCACAGCCGCATCCGAGCACTTCACAGGTCTTTAGAATCAAACTTTTTTTTAATTAAGCAGCGACATATCATTGAACACAGCTGGGCTGCCTACATCCACCAACCGGCAGAGCATAGTCTGACAACATTGAAACACAGCCATGGGGTCTACATCCCAGAGGGCGACCCGGCGAGGATAAACTGACGGCCAGATGGCGCAACCAATTCTCGTGCTGGTACTGCATTTTATAGAAAAGGAAAAACAAACACTAACAAGAAAACAGAAGCCTACCCATCCCCTCCAACCCCCTCCACCATGGACCCCCCTACCCCTCCCCACTCCACATCAGCCTTGCCTGTGCCTCCGCCTCTGCCCCTCACCGTATCTCCGCCCTCATAAAGCCATTCCAATCCCCTTATGAGCTCGCCCTCGCCGGTTCCAACAGAATAAGCTGCAGAATTGCAGGAACTTGGGGCATGTTACCTCCCGCAGGTCTCGCAACAGCAAATGTATAAATGGTTCCCATAGCTCCGCATACGTCTCCCCCTTGCCATGCACACAGAGGGAAAGCCTCTCCATACCAAACAACACCCACAGCCGTCTAATCCAATCTCTCGGGTCGGGGGCAGCAGGGGAGCGCCACTGCGCAAGGATGACTAGGCACGCGGCCAATAGAGCAGGGCTATCTGCTTACCCCACAGGGAGCGCAAGGGGAACGCTTTAGGGTGAGGTAGACCTAGCAGTACATACTCCGGGGCCCTGGGAAATGTAATACCACAAGCGTTGTCTATGTCATCCAGAACCACCTGCCAGTAGCGCACCAGCTTGGGGGAGTGCCAGAGCAGATGTGTCAGGGTGCCCGTCGCACCGCAACCCCGCCAACAAAGACTCGGGCATTTGGGATCCCACGTGTGGATCCTAGCCGGTGTGTGGTGTGCGCGATAGTGCACCATGTCCCATTCTTTGCGCGTCATTGGGCGGCCCAACTCCGTCTCCCATCGTACCTGCGCCTTGGTGCGCTGTGTATGTGGACGCGATATAATTAGGGCATAGAGTTCCGAAATAGGTCTGCGGTCATCTTTCTTACAGACAACCCAGCGCTCTAGTTTCGTCATGGGGCGGGACATGTCCGCCACGTTAGAAGGCAGTGTGACCCAGTGAGCGACGTGTGAGTAAGGGAAGGCATCTGACTCATGCAGCGCAAAGTATTTTCGACGGAGAGAGGAGAACGGGATCAGCCCCTCCAGATATAAGAGGTGGCCCAGCCTCTTACAGCCCAGCTCCCTCCAGCGCTGAAACACCGGTGAGGCGCAGCGCGGGGGAAACTCCGGGTTGTCCACTATAGGCGTCAGAGGTGACAGGAAGGTGGTCCGACCCCGCCTGCATGCCAGCCGATCCCAAGCATCCATTGTTGGAGAGGTGACCAGCGATGAGTATAAGCCCCATGCCCTGTGTTTACGTGGGAGCCACAGTTTGCGCCAAAGGTTACGTCTGGTCCATAAATAGCCAGTGTTTGCTGGAGATTGGTCTGTTCCATTCAAGGATAAAGCGCAGGCAAGAAGCCTGATAGTATGCCTCTACGCAAGGGAAGCCCAGGCCACCCTCATCTCGGGGGGCCGTAGCCCGGGCGAACGCAACCCGGGGACGTTTATGATTCCACAAAAATGTGGTGAGCAATCTCTGCAATTTCTTCAGTGTTCCCAGCATGGGCGCGAGGGCAACATCTGAAAGAGATAGAGGATGCGCGGGAGGATCGTCCTCTTTATCGCTGCCAGTCGGCCGAACCAGGCCAGCTGCAACCGGGACCAATCCGAGACAGATTTGGCCGTCTGTTCAAGCAGGAGCCTGTAATTGAGGGAAACAGTCTGCGGAATCATGGGTGCTAAACGAATTCCCAGGTAGGGGATGTCCGTGTGGACCCACTGGAAGTCAAAGTCCCTCTGAAGGTCACGAACATCCTCCGCCGGCACTGAGAGGTTGAGGATTTGGGATTTGAGGAAGTTGACCTTGAAGCCAGCCACTGCCCCGAACTCCTGGAGCTCGCGGGAGAGGTGCCGCAAAGAAGAATGAGGTTGGGTGAGCGACAGGATCACGTCGTCAGCGTAAAGGCTCACTTTGTGATCTTCAGCACCAAAGCGGATTCCATGTATGGCCGCATTGTCCCGGAGGCGTTGAGCAAATGGCTCCATGTAGAGCGCGAAGAGCAAGGGCGACGGGGCAACCCTGTCGCGTCCCGCGCGTGATGGAAAAATGCTCCGATCGGCATCCATTGATCTCACTGCCGCTCTTGGGGAGTCATAGAGCAGCGCATCCAGGTGACATAGGTGTCTCCCAGCCCAAACGTTTTCAGGACTGCAAACAGGTATGACCAGTTGACTCGGTCAAACGCCTTCTCGGCGTCTATAGAGAGGAATAAGGCCTGCGTACGGGAACGGTGCACCGAGTCCATCAGGTGTAGGAGCCTCTTGGTGTTCTCACCCCCCTGTCGATAAGGGACGAATCCCACCTGATCAGGCTCAATGATCCTGTCCATGAACGGGCTAAGGCGCGCGGCCAGGATACCGGAGAACAATTTCATGTCAATATTGAGGAGCGAGATGGGGCGGTACGAGCCGCACTCCTTGGCATCCTTTCCCGACTTGGGGATGACCGTGATGACAGCCTCGGCCATGGAGGGAGTCACCCTTTCCGTCTCCCTGAAGGAATTGAAGAGGCGCGTCAAGAAGGGTGCCAGCACCCCACAAAACAACTTGTAAAAAGTGGCTGAGAAGCCATCCGCCCCCGGCGACTTGGCCGTCTTCAAGCGCGAAATAGCAGAGATAACCTCCTCAATGCGTATCTCCGCGTCCAGAGATGCTGCCGAGCTCTGGGCTCTGGGCGTGATTCCGCAGGTTGCCAGGTAGGCCTGGACCTGACCGCGTTCGGGGGCTCACATGTATACAGCGTGTGATAAAAGCGTTGAATGATCGTCGTTATGTGGTCATCCGCAGTCCGTTCTACTGCCTGTGCGTCCCTAATAGCCGGGATGGCCGCCTGCTGCGTGCGTGCCCTCAAGCGGTGCGCCAGCATCCTGCCCCCTTTATCGCCGCTAAGATAGAACTTGTGGCACAAGCGCAAGAGGGCGTATTCGGCGCGGTCAAGGTCTAGATGCTTAAGCATGCACCTTTTCGTCTCAAGCTCTCTCCAGACCCGTTGCGCCCCGGTTCGCTTGTGGATCGCCTCCAACCCCTGCACATCACGCTCAAGCTCTTCCCGTTTCTCCTTGCGCAGTTTAGCCAGCGACGCCGAGACCGCTATACAATCGCCTCTCACCACTAATTTAAGCGCTTCCCATACCGAGCTCAGTGACATGCCGTCCACATCGTTAGTGGCGAGGTAATGTGTGATCTTGTCTCGCAGGCGCTCCACCACTGAGGCGGAATTGAGGAGAGAGTCGCGCAGACGCCAGCCCCCGGGCGATCACAAGCCGCCGCCACCCTCACAGATATAAGAGCGTGGTCGGATAAAGAGCGCGGGCCAATCTCCACCGAAAAGAGCTGGGGCATTAGGGAAGCAGAAGCAAGGAAGTGGTCCAGGCGCGCGTAGGTCTTATGGGCCGCAGAGTAATAGGTGTAATCGCGCTCTAACGGGTGCAGGGTACGCCAAACATCATGGAGCCCCCCTTCCTGTAGCCACAACAGACCCCCTTTGGATATGGCCCCAGTTTGGTGCGAGCGTGCTTCTGACCTATCGAGGGACGAGTCCATAACCATATTCAAATCACCCCCTACCAGTACCCAGGGGTCAGGAGATGCTAGAGCATCCGCAAGAACTGAGGTCAGGAAGGGTTCCTGCTGTACATTGGGAGCATAGATGGAGCCCACTGTAAGGCGTGTGTCGCCCCATTGGATCCTGACAGCTAGAAATCGGCCCTTGACCTCCACCACCTGAGATAGTATTTTGCAGTGCGCTTTCGCACTGATCAGTATCGCTACTCCCTGTTTCTTCGTAGTGCAAGAGAACCACATTTGAATTGGAAAACGTCTATCTCTCATCCTCTTGGTATCCATGGAGAGGAGATGCGTTTCTTGCAACAAACAGATATCACTCTCCGCTCCCTCCAATAGTGACAAAATCGCCGCACGCTTAACTGGGCTATTAAGGCCCCGTACATTCAAACTAACAATTTTCAGATCCTTCCCCATCGTAAAAGCAAAACACAGATAGCTCCTCTAAGGCTGGGCACACCACAACTGGACAGCAGATCATTCAATTTCAAAATGGAGGCATTTAACGGCTGATGCGAAGTCCCCCCCCCCCTCCCAAGCCCCCTGACCCAACCTCCCACCACTCCCCCACCAGGAACCACCCCAGGAACAAAACCGCCAACAGTCTGACAGCACCCTCCCACAAGGTAGACAAGAGGAGGGAACAATAGTCCGTCACAGAAGTCCAAAGGGCTGGGGGCATGGACTTAACCCCACCAGCCACCCAGATCCTGATACAGGACAGTATTTTCGGGGAACGTGGCACTACATTACCCATCAAAGTCCCGGTCCCTCCGACGCCAGCAATCATCCTGCAGAGATCAAGCGTTCAAAGGCAGAGATCAGGACCCCTCCGGAGTCTCCGTCACCTTCGCCACAGAGGCCACTGCCGCCCCTCTCTCCTTCAGGCTAATGGATAAATCCGGACCTGAGGGTTTCGCTGGTTTGCCCACCGTCTGCCACTCCGTGGAGCGCTGAAGCCGCTTCGATGGGGAGGATGAGGCCTCCGTCTGGGCCTCAGCACCCTCCAGTCCCAACAGTTCACGAGCCGCCTCCAGGGATCGCACTTGGATCAACTTGCCCTTCCACTTGAAGACCAGTCGGAAAGGATGCCCCCAGGAGTAGGGGACCCCTTGTTCACATAGGAAGGTGGTGATCGGCCGAAAGTCTCTCTGCTTGGCGAGGGTGGATGCCGCAAGGTCTTGGTATAGTACTGGGCGATGGTCACGGAACAGAAGAGGAGCGTGCTTGCGTGCTTTCTTCAGAATCCGTTCCTTAAGCTGAAAATCGTGGACACAAACCAAGATATCAGGGGGAGGTGCATTGGGTCCACGTGGGAGGCCGACTCTATGGACTCTGTCCATCTGAATCTCGCGGAGGACTTCCTCCTGCAGGACGTGGCGAAAAAGGCTATCGACATTTTCCGGCAGGTCTGTCCCCTCACCTTTCCACGGGACAGCTCTGATCCTGACGTTGTTGCGCCGAGATCTATTCTCTAAATCTTCCGCATGCGCCTGCAGGTCTAGGTTCTGCTCTGTGAGGCGTAGGACGTCCTGTTGAAGCTGATGAATGTCCTGGGCCGTCCCCAGGTCATGCTCCTCCAGAGTTGCGACTCTGTCTCCAATGGCGTCAACGTCCCTCCTCACCTCCCTTAGATCTGAGGCCAGCTGAGTCCGCAACTCCTGGATATCCTCCTTTATGGCCGTGAAGAACTCTCGCATAAAGGCTTTGGTGGCAGGGGCTTCATTGTCGTCCGGACTGTGGTGCTTATCGGCCACTGGCGCAGGCCGCAGCGGCGAGCTCTTCGGAACCCCATCCTTTGGGAGTTTCCTTCTTAGGCCTGTCCACGCCATGATGCTTCCTCGCCTCCGGTGCCCCTAGGCAATAGTCGGTGCGCTGTCACCTCCTCCCGTCTAGCGCACCAAGGACGCAGTTGTGTCACGGCACCCGGAGGTTGCTTCGTGCGGCGGTCCCCTCTGTTCGAACACCACAGTTACAGGGCCGTCTCCTCGTCTCCGCCGCTAGGCCGGGTCGTCTCGGCGCAAGCCCGGGCGGGAGGGGCTCAAATGTGGGCCCAGGGCCCTCTTTCGTAGGCAGGGCCCGGGGTAGCATGCTGTCCAGGGGTCCACCAAGTTTATGGCGCGCTGTGGTCGCAGGCTACTCTCACCGCATGGCCGCCCACCAGGGTCACCTCGCCGGCCTTTTAGGCTCCAGTCGTTTCTTTCTTCACGGGTCTCGGGGGCAGGCAGGTCTTTCTTTTGGGGCCGAGCCCTGACCCCCAGGTTCACGGGGCTGCAGACATGCAGTGCGGGGCCCCCTGAGCTCGTCCTGCTCCCCACGTGGTGATCCGCTTACCCGGCTCCTCGGGATCCGCTCGATATCCCCGGTGTGAATCCGGGCAGCACCGCCTGGCCGCACCCCTCGCGGGCCGGGAAAACTTGAGCGCAATCTCAGGACCCCCGGCAGCGGCCCCCTAGCTTTCAGTGCGGCGCTGCGTTGTCTGTCAGCTCTCCGCACGGGCCTTCTGGATTCCGGCCTTTCGCGCCGGGGACTCCAGCAGCAGCCCGCTGGAAGCAGGCTCCGGGAACCCAAGGAGCAACACCCCGGTCGCGCGCCGATGGAAGGTCGCGCCCAGTAAGCCGGTCTCGTTGCCTTCAAATGGCCGCTTGCTTTGCGGAGAACCTCCAGGCAGTGTCCGGGCGCCCGGCAACGGCCGCGGACCTCGGACAGGGAGCTCCGCAGGGCTAAAAACAATGCTATAGATAAAGCGGCGACGAGAGGGACCGAGCAAGACGTCTTACTCCGTCGCCATCTTGGCCACGCCCCCCCTTCACAGGTCTTTAAAAGACCATGTGCATGTTAATGGGGCTTTGTTGTTGTTTAACCCCTTCTAAGAGCCCCTGCAGCTCGACTCTGCCGATTGCATAAAGATTCAGCCTCCTCCCCCCCGAAATTTAACTCTAGTTGCGCCTCTGGGTCCCACCCACACGCTGGCGACACTACAAGGTGGTTGCGGCTCTGCGGAGAAGAGTCCGCGAGTGGAGTCAGGAATCCTGCATCGGCTAAGTTGTAAGACGCTGGCTTATGGGGGGCGCAGACGACAGGCCGGCCCCGCGGCTGAGGGCGGCCTGAGATCCTGGGACATTGTTGGTGCTGCCTGTGACTCGCCATTGCCGTTCCATAGTGCCTGCCTAGGGAAGGACCACCCTGCTCTGTATTGATCCGGCAGTACTAACAGCATTGCAGGCTCCTACCTCTGGTACATCGGCGATATCGGCAACGGTAGGCGGGGGCCACAGAATAAAAATGTGACTGTCATGATGCACTGCGGGTGAGTCACCCAGCGCCACTGAACTGCTGATCCGATGTGCCCCCGCCCACAGTGAACAAGGGGATACTCATGGGAAGCTGTGTATGGTGTTGATGCAGTCCCTGCTGAGGCTCAAAACACTGACTGCCACTGATGGTAAGACTGTGGGGGATAGCTAATGTCATGTCACTGATATTTGCTCACTCACGAGTGACACAGCACACCCGGGCACACTAACCACTTTGTTGTACAGGGAATGACAACAAGGGCTTTGTTTCCTTTTCGTAACTGCAACACCACAGCGAGGCGCAATCACTGTAGACACCTGCCGTGGGCTCTGGAGGTGGGAACAGTTCACAACAATATTCCTAACCCCACTGGCCGGACCCTGGACAAGCTTGCCTGCTGCAAAAACTCAGTGCTGAAAACTATTCACAACATCTTCCTAATTATAAATGCAAGGGATCCCCACAGCCCATGGCCCACGTGTGCAGCGCTCCTCGTTGAGAAAGCGGGAAGGTACAATGTGTCAACAACACGGAACGACGCAGGGCATGCCCGCTCCCTCCTCACTCAGACAGGACCAACCACAAGGTGACATGGACACTGTCAGACCTAACACCAACCTGAACTCTTTTGGGGACAAACTGGATTTGGTATTGGCAGCGGTTGAGAAGCTTGGAACGGCACTGGAATCCATAAGGGCATTGCTTAAGATTAAAAGTCATGCTTTGACATCAAATTTGACACTACTTCATGCAGATTGCCGCAAACAGGTGGAAGAATTCCATCACACCGAGCAGTCCATTGTGGAGATGCAACCTAAGACGAGCGAAATGAACACCTTCTTATGCTTGCTGACAGCTAAAATGGAAATGGTGGAACGCAGGGTGGAGGATGCAGAAGGGCAGTCACGCCGCAACAAGGTGTGAGTGGTGGGCCTGCCGGAGGGAACACTCACAGTTGCTTATGTGGAGGGTTGGATAAAACAACTGTTACCTCAGGACACATTCTTGTATTATTTCACTGTGAAATGGGCGCACCGCTGCTGACCCGTCGACCCTTACCGGCAACCCCAGGCCATTCTTGTTTGTGTGTTTACAGAGACACTATCTTGAAAGTGACCCGACAACTGTCTGACATCAAAATAGGCAACGCACCCAGAATGGTCATCGTGGCTCCTTCCTGGCAGTCTAACGCCGCTTGTGTGAACTTGAAATAAAATATGCCCTTCTATTTCCAGAATGCTTAATTATTATGGTTGAGAGGAAATCCCCTGAATATGTCTGGGACTGGCTGGAATCTGCAAGCCATTCCACGTCCGTCAGACCGCAGTGAGCTGACACAATGATCCGAGGGGGGCGCGGGGGTGTCGTCAGTACAGACCCTCTAAACAGAGGCACCCATCATGTATGACGTACCTAATCCAGAGCTAATTATCCAGGAACGCCATGACGCCTGGTCGACTGCATGTCGCTCCCGAACTGAATCGCCTCAGCCCCCGGAGATAACTCTGCAAATGTGTCATGATGTTCTTTAATTCCTTAAACCCGCAATATCAAGCAAGGAATTCTCTTCCTTCTTCTGCCAGAAAATCTCTGCCCTTGGAAATTAACTTAAATCCGCTACTCACCACCAAAATCAAAATCTGCCTGCTCTTCCACCTCTCTCCATGCTGTCCTCCCAAACCTCACCCAAAAACCTAGCGCACTGGTCCAAGTTTAAAACCTATGACAAACATTCTATCTCGAGAATTCTTGCCTCCTTAAAACCGAACAATCTCTTTAATGATCCTCTCCCCTCTAACTGCCTAGCTGCCGCCTCTCAGGCTATCCTCCCTTCCTAGTAGTGGAGTAATGTGGCTCACTAGTTAGAGGCGGCAGACCCGGGAGCAGAAGTCGGCCCAGACCTGGGTTCAATTCCCGATGCGGCAGGGTTGTGGACCTGGGTCAACGGACTCGATAATTCTCGCTTCGGTGCCTACTCTAATCAGGGGTCCCACTCGGCAACTCTGGGCAATAGCTTGCCTAATCTCCACAACGGCCCCATCAATGCCGGGGATGTCTGGCTCCACCTTGGGGACTCCCACAGGGAAGGCCAGGACGGGTTCCCCAGTGTTATACAGTGCCAGGAAACCTACGGGTAGCAGTGTGCTTTACAAGCTCAAATACATTTCCTGGACCTCAATAATCAACGCTTCTCTCTTACAGGGCTCAATTCCTGACTCGCTCAAGGCTGGCCATGTTATCCCCATCCTAAAAAAAACAACGCTGGACCCTGCCTCCGCCGAGAACTATACACCCATATCCAACATCCCTCTCCTTGCCAAAGTTCTGGAAAAATGTGTGCAGCAGCTGCTAAGCCTACACATCAACAACTTTCACCTGCTAGATGATTTCCAATAAGGGTTCAGACCTGGAAACAGCACGAAACCACCCTCCTCCACATAGTGGATGACGCTCCCCAAGCCCTCGACCTAGGCAAAACCTGTCTCCTAATCCTCCTAGATAAGTCTTCTGCCTTTGATACAGTTAACCACGAAAATCTCCTGGAACGCCTCAAACTCAGGATGGGGGTTGCATGGCTGGCACGGTCCTTGAATGGGTTAGATACTTCCTCCAGAACCGCTCACAGAGTCCTCATCAACGGTGATCTATCCACCCTCTCTCCGGTTACGGTTGGAGTCCCCCAAGGATAAACCCTCTCCCCTACCCTCTTCAACCTTTACCTTGAACCTCTCACCGAGGTTCTACGTGCCGCCAACATCTCCTACCTTATACACGTCGGTGATACTCAGATCTACATAAAAATCTGTTCCCCTGAGGACATTCTCTCCCTGAACGAGGCCCTGAAGCTAACAGCCCACTGGCTCACCGCCAACCAGCTAAAACTCAACGCAAATAAAACTGAATTTCTCCTGATCTCCCCACCCAAACCAAATCCAGACATCCAGGAATGGATCAAGACCATCACAGCACTAAACTGTCCTCCTACCATTATTGACTCTGCAAAATCTCTTGAAATAACCCTTGACGGCAGCCTGAACATGTGCGGCCATATAAACTCGATGGCCAAAATGGCCAGATTCCACCTGAGTTACCTAAGAAACCTAAAACCCTTCCTCTATGTGGCCGACCATGAATTGGCAACCCAGGCACTAGTCATTTCCAGACTAGAATATGGATGCTCTACTCTCGCAGGGCTACCCAAGAACTCCCTGGCCCCATTGAAAGCCTGCCTCAATACCGCCGCCAGTCTCCTAACTGGCTCAAAGAAATTCAACCACATCTCCCCCCACCTCAAAGCTATGCACTGGCTTCCCCTAGCGGCCTGAATCCAATTTAAACTGACCTGCATTACTCACAAAGCCGTTTTCTCCAATTCCCCTTCATTTCTCGCACCAAAACTCGTGGTATCCGGAGAAGCCAGAAACTCCCGATCTGCCAAAGACCTGCTGCTGCAACCAGCATTCTCTGGAAGAAAAAAAATTAAAATCAGGCCTTCTCTGGGGCCGCGCCAAGAATTTGGAACTCTCTCCCAACCGCCATCAGAAGACTTCCGTCCTTGGCACACTTTCAGAAGGAAACCAAAACCTTCTTAATGGGAAAATACATTGCCTAATGAATACTTCACAATCACCGCATCGACTTGCCCCACTCTCCACCTCGGCACTATCCATGGCCTCTACGGATGATACCTATCCTGTACTCCTGGGCATCCCCCCAAGAGCTGAGACTGCATGCCTTCTTGTATAATGTATCTACCTGTTTTAATTTGTATATCACAAGTAGCCTGGCCTTTAAACTGTGTGCTTGTCCTGTATAATGTATCCCCTGTCTTTCCCAATTTGATCCCTACTGTCCCTACGCTTGTATACTACCCCTTAATCCTGTAAAGCGCTCTGATACCCTCACGGGTCTGGTTTGCGCTCTATAAAACTATAAAGTAAAATAAATAAATCTAATACCAGCGGTGTCTTTTTCTTTTCCACTGTAAAAGCTACTTTCCATAATTTGCTGTGACCTATCCATCCGCCAGAGCATGTCAGGTTTGTTGTTCCTTTCCAGGTACCCAATGTGCACTTTTATTGATGGACACTGAAGACATTGTTATGCTTCAACTAATGGTTGCATGTACAGGGGAAATTATCAGCACAATGTGTTTCTTGCTTATGTGGATCTCAGAGTGTTAAAGACTGACTTAGTATATGGTGCTCACTTATGTAAGTGTAGCACCCTGCACTTATCCAGACAACCCTTATGGTGATTTTAGTAGTCTTAGACAACCTTAGAAAGCGCTTCGAAATAGCAGATGGAGTGTAAAGCAGTTATTTTACCAATAATTCATCTTATGGTATGGGTTAGGTGAAAAAGAACCACACAGTGTAGTTACAAAAGTATGTATTTATTATTAACACTCACTAACACAATGTTTTATCTCCTACCCGTAGATACAACTCAATACACACAATACCTTGTCAATAGAATACGTAAATGAACAAGTTACTTACCTTCAGTAAAGCTTTTTCTGGTAGATACTGCATGTGGATTCCTCACCTTTTGATTTACCCCTTGCGCAGCATTCCATGTAAACTTTTCTCTATAGCTCTCCAACGTTGGCGAGGATGTCACAATGGAGCGACCCGGTGCAACGTTATCGGAGCCGTAAAAAGGCCTTGTTGGCGTGCTGATGTCAGTTCCACCCATTTTTTCCGGGCTTCGAGGTGAATGGGTGAACCGACAACATTTAACAAGTATACACAGTATACAACATTTCCTCAAGTATATTCAGCATACAACCTAAAGAAGAAAAGAAACTGGAAATTCTAAAATATATACATTTCCTAGTGACAAGCATCACATCTTTTCGAATAACTATGAAATACATGAATTTCATACCAATAATCTTTTTGGTATAAGTAGGCAGGCAACGGGGAGGCGGGGGGCAGTGAGGAATCCACAGGCAGATACTGCATTCACCAGAAAGCATCACCGAAGCTAAATAACTTGTTCTTCTGATGAATACACCCGCCTGTGGATTCCTTACCTTTTGAATTGAACCCCTAAGCAGTCCCTCTCCCGGAAGAGGGGGGCCCACCTACCTACACCAAAAAATCTTGCAGCACAGAACATGCAAAGCGGCTGTCCCTCCTCACCTCTGAGTCTAAGCAGTAATGCATTGCAAAAGTGTGGAGGATGGCCCAAGTTGCCACCCTGCAGATGTCTACAACAGGGACACTTCTAGCCAAAGCCGAAGAAGAAGAAGACTTAGCTCTGACAGAATAAACTCAAATATCTTCAGGAGGCTCCTTCTTGGCCAAGGTGTAGCAGATCTTACTACACAGGATGATCCACCTGGACAGCGTTCTCTTGTGGACAGCCTTGCCTTTATTTTGCCCATGTAACTAATGAAGAGTTGGTCATCCAGCCTGAAGTTCTCAGTCTGTCCAGGTGGAAGGTGACCACCCTCTTTAGAAGGGGGAGGATAGAAAGTGGGTCAAGTGATTGATTGCCCCTGGTGAAAGGGAGTAACCACCTTAGGCAGGAAAGCAGCTCTGTTCCTAAGAACCATCTTATCTGCATGAATTGAGGTAAAAGGAGGCTTCGAGGTAAGAGCCTGTAGCTTACTAACCCTCTTGGCAGAAGTAATTGCAATCAGAAAAACTGTCTTAAATACTAGAAATCTAGATGGACAAATAAGCAGGGGGACCTCATCAAGAAAGTAGGAACTAAATTCAAATCCCACTGAAGGATGATAAATGGAGTGGGAGGAAACCTGTTAACGAGACCCTTAATTATTTTCATGTTTATGGGAGACTTAAACCAAGAGGATTGGTGTGTTAAGCAAGGAAAGGCAGACGTGCAGCCTTTAACAGTTACTACTGCACAACCCTGTTGAGCCAAGGAAAGAGAAAAACTCAGAATATCAGACAAATGAGCCTGCAACAGATCAATTGATCTCTCTCCACACAATTTAACAAACCTGGCCCACCTACCAAAATAGACAGATTTGGTGGAATGTCTTCTGGCCGATAATATAACATCCTCCACATCTGGCAGGAGAGAGAAAGAGCTCAGGTTGCCCCTTCAATCTCCAGGCATAAATGTGCAAGCTCTGGAGGTGGGGGTGTAGAATCTGCTTCTGCGACTGTGAGAGGAGGTCTGTCCTGAAAGGGAGACAGAGCGGAGAGTGCAATGAGAGGTGAAGGAGGTCTGTGTAGCACACCCTTCGCGGCCAACCGAGGCGATCAACATGACTTGGGCCCAGTCTTGGTGAACCTTCCTCAGAACCCCAGAAATCAAGGGTATGGGAGAGAACTCGTAAAGAAGCTGTGAGCCCCAATTTAACTGAAATTCATCCCCCAACCCTCCCCACATCAGATACTGGAGACTGCAGAACGACATGCAGTGCGCATTCTTGTGAGTGGCAAACAGATCCAACTGAGAAAGTCCCAACATCCTGATAATGTGTTTGATTGATGTGAAAAAATCCTTCTTCTGGAGACCAAAGATCTTTGACCTCCAGATCCCCCAGATGAGCTCCCCACTGTAGAGTGTATGTATCCCTTATCACTGTGGCCACCGGAGAAGGAGGTTGAAATGGCTTCCCTTAAGACAGGTTGCCTGGAACACGCCACCTTAACAGCTCCGCTGCAGAGTCTCCGGAGATTCTGACCACCTTCCTGAGATTTCCATTGTGATAAAACCACTGCCTATGGAGGCGCCACTGGAGTGCCCTCATGTGCCAGCGTGCATGGGTGACCAACAGTATGCAGGAAGCGAACAGGCGTAAGACATTCAGGACTGGAACAGACGCTCCATCTTGAAAAATTGAGATCATAGCTTGGATGTCTAGAATCCTCTGAGGAGGCGGGAATGCACTACTCACAGTAGTGTCCAGTACTGCCCCTATGAACAGATTGTGCTGAGAGGGCACCAGGTGAGATTTGGGTAAATTTATCGAAAAACCCAAGTCAAACAACAGCTGTGTTGGTACTCGCAGATGAATTCACACCATTTCTGGCGACTTCACTTTGAGCAGCCAGGCGTCCAAATAGGGGAAAACAGGAATCCCTGACTTTCTGAGATGTGCTGCTACCACCGCAATCACCTTTGTGAAGGTTCATGGTGCGGATGTAAGACCGAACGGAAGGACAGCACACTTGTAGTTTTGAGAACCCACCATGAAACAGAAGTATTTTTTTATTTTATTTTTATTTATTTTATTTAAAGAGTTTTATATAGCGCTGGCTAGACCTGGAGGCATCAGAGCGCTTTACATGAGAATCAACAAGATAACAGAAAATCAACAATGTAACAGAAAAAGTTCAACATTTACACAATAAATCCCCCAAAAATAGGTAATACAATTAGGAGAGGAGAGAAAGGAGAGAGAAAAGTAGTGGAGGGGGCAGGGGAGGTGAGAAAGGGAGGATAAGGGAAGAGACAATACGGAGAGACGAAAAGAAGTCTGTCTAAAGACCGACTGGGTAGGTGATGACCAAGGAGAGAATCCACAGCCCATCTCCCCTATAGCTAAACCAGGTAGCTCCATCGGGCATCAGACAAAAAAGTTCAGTCTCAATACATTGAGAGAGGGAAGAAGGAGAGACATAAATAGAGGGAGGATGCGGGAGGAGACCACAGGAGGGACGAAAAGAAGTTTAACAGTATAACAGAAAAAAATCAACAATTACCCATTACATCAAACAATCAGCAATATATTAGTAGAGGAGAGAAAGGAGAGAGAAAAGAAGTGGGGTGTAGGGGAGGTGAGAAAGTGAGGATAAGGGAAGATACAACCGTAGAGACGAGAGGAAGTCTGTCTAAAGACCGACTGGGTAGGTGACGACCAAGGAGGGAATCCATGGTCCATCTCCCCTATAGCTAAACCAGGTAGCTCCATCGGGCATCAGACAAAGTAGTTCGGTCTCGAGGGAAGATGTTCGCAGAAAAACAGGATGAAAGGGAGATACGGCAGAAAGACGAAAGAAAGTCTGCCCAAAGACCGGCTGGGTAGGTGACGGTCAAGGGGGAAGTCCCAAAACCCATCTCCTCTATAGCTATCAGGTAGCTCCACCGGGCTTCGGCCAAATAGCTAGGTCTTCTAATGCGACTTCAGGATGGGCATGTGAAAATATGCATCACGCAAATCGTTCAACACCATCTAGTCTTCCTGTTGCTGCGGCAGAAGAAACTGACAAATGCAAAAACCCCTGGCTCAGAAGAAACTGAGCCAGGATCAACATCTTGAACTTCTCCTGCTTGAGGTAAAGATTTAAGATCCTGAGGTATAGGATTGGTCTCAACTGCCCGTCCTTTTTGGAGATCAGAAAAATACCTGGAGTAGCATCTCTTACCCCTTTCCTGCCCTGAAACAACTTCTATCACACCTTCTGTAGTAAAAATAGGAACTCTTGTTGCAGGAGCAACAGTTGGTCCTCTGAACACCAGCCCTGGCAATGGGGGAAAGGAGGGAGAAACTTGAGAAAAGGAAGGGCGTATCCATTTGCTACGAGATACAAATTCCCAGAGATTTGATGTTACTGATCTCCAATTTCATCGAAAACAGGACATTCAACGTCCCATGGGACCAACATGCTCTAAGATAGGGATCTAGAGCCGCTTCCCTGCAAAGCCAGTTGGGAGGAGAGGAGGATGAGGATGAGACTTATTGGCGAGCTAAGCCTCGCAGGTGACCTCTACCTTTCCCTCTGTATGACCTATACAATGGATTCGCCTGCTGCTGTTGCGGCTGCTGTTGGGCTCGATATTGAGTAGCCTTGCCAAAGCCCCAAAATCTACGGTAACCAAAGCCCCTAGGCTGGAACTGCAAGCATTATGACCTAGCAGTGGCTGTCTTTAAAGCGTTGCAGCACTGAGTCCGGTTTGGTTCCAAAGAGTCAAGAGCAATCAAAAGGTAAATCCAAAAGAGTGGCCTTCACATCTGGTGAAAAACCAGACTCCCTTAGCCAGTCGTGCCTCCTAGTTGCCACTGAGGAACTCATCACTCTAGAAACAGAGTCAGCTGTGTCAAGCCTAGAATGAATAACCTGGCGGGCCGCAGCTTGAGTGTCCGAGAGAACCTCCGCAAAGTAGTCCTGGAGATCCTCTAGACGTTTAGGAATCATCTGCTAAGCCGAATCCATTAAAGTATGAATGTAGCATGCCAGTAGGCATGAATGAATGAATGAAAAGATTCTTATTATGCGCAAACTTTGCCCAATGGGCGTCAAGGCGCCTACTTCAAAATAACAGCTCATCACCACAAGTAGCATTCCATCGTTGGTAGGCCCTCCTGAAGAACCAAGTTTTAAGTTCCTTTTTAAACAGATCAATTGAGGGTAGCGTTTTTATCTCAATTGGGATGGAGTTCCAAAGCTGAGGGGCAACAACTGAAAAGGCCCTGGCTCCCCATCTGGTCAGCCTAAAGCGGGGCACGAGGAGTTGGAAAAGTCCAGCGGACCGGAGACCTCTAGTTGGAACATAACGAGTGAGTAAGGAACTGATCGCATTCGTTGATCCCTCTGCCAGTGCTCTATAAGCAAAACAGAGAATTTTAAAAGAAATTCTGTGTTGCACCGGAAGCCAATGAAGGTCTTTCCTGGCATTGGTGGCAGATGATGACTTAGGAAGAGCCAAAACAAAACGTGCCGCAGCCTTCTGCACAATTTTCAGTTGATGTATAAGGCTCTTATTGGCTTCCATATACAAAGAGTTGCAATAATCTAACCTGGAGCCAACTAGAGCGACTGCAACTTGTTTGCGTGCCTGGGGGGATAGATAGCCACGGATTCTATTAAGAATCCTAATCACACCCCAGCATGTGGCCACGGTCCTGTTGACTTGTAGGGACAGAGAGAGTGAGGTGTCGAATATCACACCAAGATTTCTGGCTGATTGGGATGGAGTGGGGCAGATGCCAAGAGAAGAAGGCCACCACTCGTTTGACCAAACATCCTGGTCTTTTCCAAAGACCAATACCTCTGTCTTTTCGCCGTTAAGCTTGAGGGAATTGATAGTCATCCATTCGTCAATTTTAAAGCCATACTGACTGATGAAAATACCTTCTTCGCTGATTTCTCCATCTTTTTTTAAACCCTATCTCCAGGCATAGATGGAAAAGAGCCAGAAGATTGCTTAGAAGAGCATGTTGCCTGAACTACCAAGCACTCAGGAGATGGATATGTGGACAAAAAAGCTGGATCCCCAGGCGCAACTTTGTACCGTCTTGCCACTGACCTAGACACAGCAGGGCGGACATAGGCTTGTGCCATACTTGTAATAGGGGCTCCATCAAAGTCTCATTAAATGGGAGCAGGGCCTCTGTCATAGATAAAGGAGAGTGAAGAACCTCTGTCCAGATGTTTGACTTAATATCCACACTGGCAACTGCAAGTCCAGAAGATCAGCAGCCTTTTTTATTATTGAGTGGTAAGAAGAGACCTCCTGTGAAGGAATGCCCTTGGGAGACGAGAGTTGCCACCCTGGCAATGTATCTAGCCCACTAGCTTCCTGAAGCCTCTCAAACTCATGCATAGGATCCACAATTTCCCTTTCTTCAGCCTCTTCCTGTTGCTCCTGGAACTCTCCCTCGTCCAGAAGCCTCTATGCCTCCCTTTTTTTTTATTTATAAAGATTTTATTAAAAACAAAAGACAAAAGTGCAATGTATATTGGTACATACATGTTACGATCACAAACTCCTTATTGAAACACGCATTTTACAAGGCAGTATTGCTGGAGTTGTTTAGTTGACGGTGAACAACCAGAGGAAAAAAGAAAAAGAACTGGGAAAGAAACAAACAAAATTACAGTAACTAACTCCAAAATAGGGCGTAAACCAGTGCAGCTTGAAAAAGAAAACCAGTAATCACAAGCCAAATGACCAGACAAGCATCTAATTTCCAGCCGGGTATGTGGCAAAATAGGAGTACAGTTATTAAAAGCCCAAAGTTCTAACCGCCCTGAGTACCAAGCCCAAGGACCACAGTTTTGGCCTAGCTGTGTCCGTCCCAGGTCGACACATGTAAAGTACAGTGACTTCCTCTCGGGTTCTGTTGCGTTGACGTTTAGTGGGGCCTGAGCCCATTCCTGGAAGGGGCCCCTGACATCATGAGGTCTGGAAGCAGCTGGCATCAGCTCCCAAAATGTTTCAAGCAGCTCCTGACAGTGTGTAACATCTGCAACCCAAGATTTAACTGTCGGTGCCCCCGCATCCCCCAGACCACAGCTACCCTCCTCTTCGGCAGCTAAGGTAGCATCGCCAATAAACGTCTAGGCTCCACAGGAATATCTTTCGTGTAGCCAAGTATGCCCATGAGGGGTGAAGGTTTCAATCTAGTGCCCAATATCTCATTCAGTGATGTAAAAATCTCTCCCCAGTATTGAGCTATCCCGGGACAATGCCATGCTAAGTGTAAGAAAGGCCCTTGGGGGGGATTGCATCTTCTGCAACTGGCATCTTCGCGCAGGTCCATACGGAAAAGCTGGGCTGGTGTTCTGTAATACCTGTGCAGAAATGTAAAATGAATGAAACTGTATTTGTAGTTCGAGGAAAGCATCTCTAGCTGGCCACAACAGAATTTCCATTGTTCCTCTGTCAACGGCGAAGGTAATTCCTTGTTCCAACCCTCAACCGATTTATGTTTGGCAATAGGGAAAGAGGCTTGCATGGCATTCTATAATCTAGTTATGAGCTTACGCTGGGAGAGTTAGCCAGCACCTGCTCTAGCTCTGGCAGTGTGGGCGGGGGGAGGGAAGGGGGGGGGGCAGGGAAGGAGCTGTGCTATTTACGGCAGTTGGCCCTGATCCTATAATATAGGAGCAGGTCAGAGAAGTATGATCTACCTGCCACCTGCTTCACCATAGGGGGGCTAAAATTATCCTCTGGGTATAGGTCAACAAAGGTCCTCCATCCCAGCCTCTCGGCCCTGACCACCTCCCCCATGTCCGCCAGCGCCAGTAACTGAGGGTTATGCCCTAGAGGGCGGAGGGTGCGAATAGCATATTGTGTTTTGCCCATCCCAGGCCCATCTGAGTGATTCTGTGGTATTGATTTCATTTCTAGGTCTTTTGAATTCGAAGAAGACGGCTACATTTAATGGAATAGGCGTGGTTCTGTCCAATTTAATAGCTACATGTGGCTGAAATGGAGTAGGAAAGACCCAATGATGTAGGAACTGACCTGCACACAGTAGGCATACAGAGGGATATCTGGTGCACCCAACCCTCCTTGACTCAGGGGCAGAGTGAGAAGTTCCCAGGATATGCGCACCTGTTTCCCAGCGCACACCAGTTGTATCATCAGGGATCTGAGCTTTTGTAGAAATGTATGAGTGAGGATCATAGGGAGGTGTACAAACAGATATAGAACTTGGGCTGCACAAACATATTGGCTATGGCAATGCATCCAGTCAAGGAAAGAGGCAGACAGGACCAAGTATCAATTTTCCCCTCCAGCCATCACTCAGCGCACCCGTAGTTCATCTCCCACAATTCCTGCTTGTCCCGGCTCAACCAGACACCCAAGTATTTGACCAGGCCCTCAGCCCATTTCAGAGGATAGTCCAATGAGAAGGTGGTTATGCTTTCTGTTAAGGGAAAGACCGTGGATTTGGACCAGTTTATCTGGATTCCAGACAGCCTGCCAAACCTGGACAGTTCGCGTAGCAAGGGAGGAATGTTATCTTTTGGATCCGTTGTGGAAAGCGTGATGTAATCCGCATATAGTGAGATCGTAAGGCCCCTAGTAGAGAAACCTACCGCACTGTTAGCATGATGCTGTTGGATACGAGCAGCTAAGGGTTCCATTGCAATAGCAAAGAGTAACAGGGATAGGGGACACCCCTATCTAGTGCCTCTCGTTATTGGGAAGCTCCCTTATAGGAGGCCATTTACTTTCAACTTTGCAGTAGGGCTAGAATAAAGGAGTCTAATTTGAGGTATAAATGCTGGGCTTATACCTATCCTAGACAGTATGTTAAAAAGATAGGGCCACTCAAGGGAATCAAATGCTTTTGTTACATCCAGCAACACCGTTGCAGCAGGGGCCTGGGGGTATAAATAGTGGAGCAGGGCAAAGAAAGTTCTTAAATTGTGTGCTGTTGATCTTCCCGGAATGAACCCTGATTGATTTGGCCTGGCTATCAATGGGAGTAGGGGTTGTAGTCTCTGAGCAATTAATGTAGCCAACATTTTATTATCCACATTAATAAGGGACAGTGGGCGATAAGAGTCCCGGCTTTTGGGGGTTTTATTGGGTTTTAATAGTGTCAGTATTACGGCCTCCCTCATCGAGGGCGGGAGGCAACCCCTTTCTAATGATTCCTGATAGACTTCTAAAAATTGTGGGGCCAATAAAGCACTATCAGGCACATGCATCAAAGGATTTTGCGATCGCAAACAGTGCAAATCGCAAAAATCGTCCGTTTGCGATCGCAAAATCTGCTTTTGGAATGCATGAAGGGTGAAGGCCCTCGCAATTTGAGAATTCGCAAATATTTGCGAATTCTCAAATTGCGATTGCATTTAAGGAATCGCATTTTGCGATTCCTTACATGCAATGCATGAAACTTAAAAAAATTGCGATTTCGCAATTAGGGGGAGCAAATTACCATGAGGTTGAACCTCATGGTAATTTGCGAAAACTTTGAAAAATGCACTTTTGTGCATTTTTCAAAGTTTCATGTTTATTTTTTTTTTTTTTTTTTACATTTGTAAGGCGCACAGATACCCACAAAGGGTTTCCCGGCGCCGTGTTGTGCACATATTGATTTCAGGGGTGCAACAGGGTGTCCTTTGGACACCCCTGCACCCTTGAAATCGCATTCTCAATTTGCGATTCGCTAATTGCTAATCGCAAATTGAGAATGTCTTCCCATTCATTCCTATGGGCCCCTAGGCCCATAGGAATGAATGGGGAGGTATTCCTTAATTGCGACTCGCAATTTGCGAGTCGCAATTAAGGAATATTAAGAAATCGCAATTTAATTAGCGATTTCTTGATGCATTGCATTTTGCAATTCCTTAATTGCGATTCCTTATTTTTCGCAATTAAAGAATCACAAAAACCAATATTGATGCATGTACCTGATTAAGCTTTATAGAAGGATGTATGCAGACCATCTAAGCCTGGGGCCGTGTCATTAGGAAGGCTGTGAAACCCTTGTACAATATCCTCTACTGTGTAAGGTTCATCAAGATAATCTCTATGCACTCTGTCTAACCATATTAACTCCAATGAGTACAGATATGTATGCAGCTCTCTCTATGCATTAGGAATGGTGCTGGTACATAGGCTAGCATAGAAGTTAGACATATGGTCCAATATTTGCTGTGATCCTCTGATGGGGTCCCCATTGTCATCCCTGAGCTCAGCAATTATATTGGAGTTTCTCGTGGGCGAAGCATGCTTAACAGCATTTTTCCAGGTCTGTCTCCCTCACCATATTTCCTAGCAGAGCTGTATTTCCCCATAAACTTTCTCTCCCGGTTGGCTTCCTCCACCTATTCAGAAAGCAATTCCCTAAGTGCTGCAAGATGTGTCCCCTTACCCGTCTCGTAGAATTTTTCCTCTGAGTCTTTAGTTAGTGCCTTGAGAGTCTGAAGACGTTGTCTAATCAACTTCAGTACCCCTGCTTGCTTAGCTATGCAGTAACCCCTTATAACCACCTTAAAAGCCTCCCATAGTGTACCCGCAGAATAAACTCAGCCCTTATTTTCAGTAAAATTCTAATTTATATCTTCTCAAATTTCTTCGCGGAAAGCTTGATCTAGTAGGGCCATGGTGGGGAGCCTCCATGTGAAGGGACGACGCACTGGAGTTGGGATCTGCAACTGCAGTAAACATGGAGCATAATCAGATATGGTCCTGAGCATGAGAGATGCATCCGAGGTCCATTTGACTATGTCCTGAGAGACTACCCAGAAATCCAGTCTAAGTACCTATTGCACGATCAGGGTTGTGGAGCCTCCATATATCCACCAAATCATTAGCTTGGAAGAATTAATTCAGAGCTTCGCTAGTACGGGGATGGAGACTACGAGATGCCCCATTCCTATCCAGGGAGTTCTTAAAAATTGCAATAAAGCCCCACCCCATATGACTGCATCCCAAACTTTCAATGTGTGCCCAAAGCCTGCGGAAGAACTCAGGGTCATCCAAGTTGGGGCCATATATTGTAGTTAGTACAACTTCAGCTCCACATATAGTACATTTAAGGATAATGAATTTCCCCTCTACATCAATGTTTGTATGAGTAGTTTTCCACTCCAACCCCCTGCGTATCAATATGGCCATCCCACGTGCGTTGCTGGAGTAACCAGTGGAGTACACCGCCCCCCAGTGATTATGGTGCAGCTTGGTATTGGAAGCGCTAGTTAGGTGGGTTTCCTGCAGGAAGCAGCAGTCAATCTTGTGCCTAATCAAGTAGGCATGAATAAGTCTGGCTTTCCTGTGGTCATTCAGACCTCTGATATTCCACATCGGAAAATTCAGATTTGTCATCCTGTATTAGCTGGACATGGTCTGAATGCAACATGGATCTTTATTGCAAGATAATTTATCTCAATGTTAATGGAGATCGGCCTGAGCCAGGGCCTAATCAGACTGTACCCCATTCGACTATTGCATAGAGGTAGATGTTGCCTTTCCGAGCGATTACGTATAACTTCATACAAAGGAGACAAGCATTGCTGCACTGCGACCCCAACCCTATCCCCCCCACCAACACCTTTCCCCCAATTAGGTTGAGTTAAAATATCTACCAAAACCCCCAACTTCAAAACAACCATTCTAGGTAACCGTGAGGGATCAATTATGGGAGATCTCCCTAGGAGCGAGGCATCCTCGTCTAACTCCCTGGCCAGAGGCCAGGTGGCTGAGCAATTTATTAAGAGTACAACTAGATATCTCAGTAACAACTTTATGAGAATAATCCAGATAAACTGTGGAGGGTGAAGCACAACAACAGGATTTCACCACAACCCGACGGGGCAAACCCTCTAAATTCTTACCACCAGGTTTAATAAATTCCAACCAGTATTAGAGAGCTGCCAATTCAGTCATTGCCACAGAGTGCTCCTTCAGTTAGTACTGGGTTTTTGGTTGTGTGTTTGTTTCCCGCCACGTGTTTGGCGAATTTTAAGGCAGATTTGGCTTCTGTGAAGAAATGCTGGCTGCCTTCATGGGTGACTTTTAGTTTTGCCGGAGTTTTAAATGGAATTTCTGGTTGGCTAAGGCATGCGCCAAAGCCAGTCAGAAACCACCACTCTAGTCAGGGCAAGGGAGTTACAGGCTGAAGATAACCCCTGCTCACCCCCTTGGTAGCTTGGTACGAGCAGTCAGGCTTATCCCAGAGGGAATGAGTAAAGCATTTGCGCAACACACACACAGCTGCAACACACTAGGCACACCACAAAAGAAACTCCACACAAGTTTATATAACAATACCCTTTGTTATATCCAAAACACATTAGAATCATAATCACACAATATACACTGTGCCAACTGGCACTGGGCAATATTCACAGGGGATTGTATACATGTCAGGGCCAATCGGCCCACTGTCAGAACACCAGACTGGATCTCACTACCTTCATGGAATGGCTTAATGGTAGAGACCAGTGGCTGAAATTTACCTTCACTGCGAACAATCAAAAAATTGATTTCCTGGACCTAACCATTTTTGCTGAGAATGGAAGATTGGAGACAAAAACTTTCACTAAACCTACTGCTAAAAGTAGCCTGCTTTCATATCACAGCTACCACCCCCGCCCTCTGCGAGATAACCTTCCCTACAGTCAATTTTTGAGGCACAAACGCAACTGCAGTAAAAAGGAAGACTATACACAACAAGCACAGGAACTGAGCCGTAAACTACGAAATAGAGATTATACTCCAGCAGTAATCTCCAAATGCAAGAAACGTGCCAAACATCAGCCCCGAGAATGCCTTTTACAAAACACCAACAAAGAACCAATAAAAGATCTTGTCACCTGTGTCACCACCTTCTGCCCGGCAACCTATGATGTTCTAAAACTCATAAGAAAAAACTGGCAAATACTGACTTCAGGCAAATTCAACTGGCCCAAACCCAGATTTGCGAACAGAGGGACGAAAAACATCAAAGACTTCCTTGTGCACACTAGGCCAAGGAATAAACCACTCAAGTCTACCATCAGAGATACAAACATGACCCCAATCACTGGCCACTACCCCTGTGGCACATGTGGAGTTTGCAAGTTCACGAACACCACCAAGACACTAAAGTTAACTGACAACATACTGTGGACTCAAAGAAGCCACACCAACTGTAACTCAACTCATGTAATCTACCTAATTACCTGTCCCTGCCAACGCCAATACGTAGGCATGACTTGTCACAAAGTCAAACTCCGCATAGGAGAACATAGGAGCAACATCAGACTCAAGAAAAATAACACCAAACTATGTACTCACTTTGTAGAGGCAGGTCACACCTGCGATGAACTCAGATGGACAGTCATTGAAATGCTTCAATTCAAAAACCAAAATGCAGAGCAAACTCTTTTCGAAAAAGAGCAAAGATGGGTAGACCGCCTCAAAATAGACACACTGGGGATGAACGATCATATTCCTTGGCATCAGTTCTACTGAAAAAACTACATCGTCTTAAGTGTCCTCCATCTTACTAGTACCTACTCACACATAGAGTTGTCCCTCTTTTGTGTTCAGGACCCTATAAAAGACTGGGATCTATAGTCCCGCCCATAGCCAGGGGAAGAGTCAGCACAAGGGACACCAAGCTGTACCTCATGGGTAAGAATGGTAACACACCGCTTTCCAGCAAAACGGGTAAGACTAATAACTGTACTAACCAATGGGCCCATCTTTACTTTGACAGTAAAATACCGTATGTGACTCTGGTTCCCCTGTTGAAGTGCTCACTTTGCGCAAAACAGGTACTTACAATTTTATTCATCAAAAAGGGTTACACAAGTCACTATTCACGTCTCCTTTAAAAACCCAAAATGACTCATCAAATAACTACCACCACCGACCATGCACTATTTTTCACTAAACAGATGATTGCGGGGCACATAGGTTACCAACTCCCCGACCATAATAGAACAGCGTTCAGACTCAATAACTTTTGGTCTACTGTGCATGTGATATACCTGTGTGTTTTATAAATACAATCTTTGAATCGCTACTACTGCACTTCCCCTCTCTCAGACCCTGTTTGTTTTCCTTTTCTCCCTATTCACTGTGTAAATGCCACAATGTTGGCGCGCATTCTATATTTGGAGTAAAACAATAGCGCTCCCCATAGAATCCTGCATGACTGTCTACTCACCTGAAAAAAGTACCAACCTTCATAATAGTCTGTGTTGGTTTTTGTCTCCACAGCATGGGAATTTCCCATTACTCAAACACTAAATCCCGCACAAATTGTGTGAAGCTCATTTCTTAATTTTTCTTCGTATGTTTTGTCTGTATATACGTTTTCTGTCCTGACGAAAGCTCCATAGACCCGACCGGGCCAAGTGAGCTGAAACATGTCGACACGTCTCTCAAGAGATATGGTAGTCCAGTAACTTGACCACCTACATATCGCAATTCCTTTATAACCATAGTGCCTAAACTATCCAGAATAAATAACTTTTTTTGATTAGACACTATTTTTAGTCTATTCCTTGACATATATTCTTTTGATCTCTGGACACTTCTACTTGTACCAGAGGTAGCCTCAGGTGAGGCAGGCACCCAGCACGTCAATCGATCACCCGATGAATACGCCATGACTCCTGATGGGGCGGAGAAAAGATACACCGCAAACGAAAATACCAGGATGTCTATGAGGGTTTTCGAATACAAACCAATGGTTTTGTAGAAACAAGTGTCCATTCTATTTTTGATTATTGAACGTTTACTTAGGGGAAATGAATGGACTTCCAATCCTCTTCCCTCCTATTTTTGATATAAACCACTGTCAGAACCATCACAAAACTCATGTAGCACATATAAAACACAACCAGTAACTACTGGTACAATACTGTATTTGGCATTATCACCTGCAACATAAACATGTTGTCTGCATCAACACATGGGGCATAAATCACATTTGGCAACCATCAGCATAAACACATTATGCATGCATTTGGCAGTGCACCACAACAACACTAATTATGTGCATACATCACCATAGGGCCTTCGGCCCTTTCTACACCATAAAGCTGAACCCAGGCCAAATGACCTTCTGTGTGCTCAAATGCCCTTTGTCCAAAATGTCAAGGCTTGTACTTGGGTCTTCCACTGGCTCTTTTGCTGCCTATGCAGCCCAAACAAAGTGCACAATGCGCTGGGTCGTGGGGGGCTTCTCACGCCTTCCTTATGAAAACACAGATGGCCCCGTGTTGCAGCTGCCCGCTCTCTCTCGCTGTGCAGCTATGCTAAACAAAATGAGCACTGGCACCTATGGTGCCTCTGGAGCCCCACTCCGGGACTCCTATCACCAAATTGCCACCAACGTTGCAGCTGCCCGCAACTGCAGTGCAGCTGTGAAGAACAGTAAAGGCACTGGCACTAAACGTGCCTCAGGAGCACTAAAAGAGCTCTCGGCTCAGCCCCCACTCACCGGGGCTCCTGGTCTCTGCACTCTAGCTGCGGAGGAAACTGGGAACAGTCGGCAGTCAGCAACAAGGGGCCTGCGCTCGCCAGTCCTTCTTGGGATGGGGACAGGGCCCAGTCCTCCTCTAAACGACCCGCAGGGCTCCCACTGGCACACGGGGGGCCCGCTCTTATACAGACACGGTCGACCGGATGGCAGTGTCAATCTGCCTCTCCTCTGGCCGGCCATCAGCTTCCGGGTCTTGGCCCCCAACCAGGCAAGATGTCCGACTTCCGGGCCGTGGCGGTGACTTCGCCGGCTCCTTTCTCCTGGGCGAAGTGCAGGGTGGGCTCCTGCCGAGATATAAACACCACTGCGGGGTCGGCTCCCGCTTTCCGGAGCACACAAAATTGCGGGGCGGGCTCCGGCTCCTCTGGCAAAATGCGGGGTAGGCTCCTGCTTCAATATGAGCACGCAAAGATGTGGGGTGGGCTCCCGCTCCTTGGCAGCAGCGCAGGGGGAATCCCACACGGGATTCCCTCAGAGCACATTGCAGCCCAGTGCTACAGGACACACGCACTCCTCTTCCCCCAGCAGTAAAAAGATAGCTCTCACAAGGCGCTAAGCCTCCAGTTGTAGAGGGGCAGAGCTGGGCACAGGCAGGCCAGCACGTAGGGACCCTCAGGAGCCAACAGCTTGGTCCCACGGCGGTTCCTCCTATCGCCCAGCAGTCCTTCGCCCTAGCACAGGTACCAGCAAGCACAACATTTTCAAGGATTTACAGCCCCAAAATGTATACAGCGCATTTTCTTTTTCTGCCCTGGCACAGGGCTTGGGGAAATCCAGCCTGAACTGGTTCTAGGGGATTTTGGAGCACTCTGTTTCTAGGGCTCCTCTTCCCCTTTGTCAGGAGGGGCCTCGGTCATCAGACCACTACAGAGGGGCGGAGCTAGCATTCACCCAGACACCGACCTATTCAGGGTCAGGGGACTACTCCTCCCACTACTCCAAATGCAGATCTGCCATACAGCCTAGCGCTGACTCACCCTGCCCTCCCTGGAGCCACACACACCTCACCAGCCCCTGTCACTCCAAAGCCAAAAAATGCAATCCACATCAGGTAGGCAGACACATAGCACACAGACATTCAAACTTCTAAAAGTGACATTTCTAAAATAGTGATAATAAATCTACGCACACCATTGCGCAGCATTTATTATTACTATTCCAACCATACCAGACTTGACCACGCTGCTCCTCTCATATCAGGAATTACCACTGAAACACTTATCAGGAAATCCCCAATGCATCCCTAGGAGAGGGCAGCCTCACAGCAGTGAGAAATTAAAATGGCGGTTTGTCACTACCAGGACTTGTCACACACTTAAGGTACATGTCCTACCTTCTACCTACAATACACCCAGCCCATAGAGCTAGCTAGGGCCTACCTTAGGGGTGACTGACATGCAGCAAAAGGGGGGTCACTGACGTGGCACACACTTTAGGTGCCATGTCACGGCGGCAGTAACACTGCGCGCACATTTCCTGCAATGGCAGAGGCCTAAGACAGGTTTGACAGCCTACTTGGGTGGGTGGCACAATCAGCTCTGCAAGCCCACCAGTAGCATTTAATTTACCCGCCCCAGGTATCTGAGATACCACTTTACAAGGGAAATATGCCAAACAGGTGTAGACCAATCTTACCATATTAACCACAGAGAGCACAGGCACTTTACACTGGACAGCAGTGCTAAAGTGCCCAGAGTCCTAGAACCACCAACACTATGTCAGAAAAAACGCTAGGAGGAAGGCAAAAAGTTCAGGGATGACCCTGCAAAATGAGCCAATTCCAACAGCTGGGTACAGAAGTGCGTTGGGCATCCCCGCTTGCCGGAGGATGCACTTAACCGGTACAAACTCTGTTCTTGCAGAGTGGACCGCGGAGGTGAAATCAGGGAAAAAGGAGATGCGATTACCTTGGTGAGTTATCAAACCCATGTCTCTTGTCGCCAGGAGAATACTGTCTCTGTCCCGATAATTCAATAAGCGGGCCAGCATAGGTAACGGTGTTCCTCCCCACTGGAGGCCTTGGGGCTAGGGACCTGTGAGCCCTCTCAACAATGAACATGTTGGAAAGCCCATGGCTCTAGTTTCTGGCACACCAGTAATGCGAATGTTATTGCGATGGGACCTGCCTTCCAGGTCCTCATTTTTGGCCTTAATGACTTCCAATACATTTTCCATATGTAGTAGTTGCTCTCTTGATTCTGCTTGAAACTTTTGTGTATTGGTAACTTGGTTTTCCAATTTGTCAATTCGTGCTTCGTGCTCGTCTCCTTGTTTTTTGCCCTGATCCAGCCTGTCCGTGAGTTTATCTATCTCGGTGTCAATTGTTTTGAGGCTTGACTGAACATCGAGTAGGATAGTTCGTAGATCGTCATTTCCTTCCGCATCAACCTACCCACGGTCAGCATCAGGATCAGTCTTTGACTCAGCGTTCCTAGTTGTCCTTTTGTTTTCGAAGGGCAGTTTGGTTTGTTTAGTGTCTGTCTTCCCCATTGTCTAATTTATGAGTTCCGCCAGTAGAGAATGGGTCCTTGGGAGGAATAGTATGTAGAACCTAATGTCACCTTGTTTAGTTCAGGATGGTCACAACAGCAAACGATCCACCATAGACTGCTACACAGGTAGCCGTGACTATTGTTCAACTATCGTGGCGTCACAGATAGAGTTCACCAGGCTACCGTCTGTGCAGATCACAGGCATCTGTTTGGTTGCCCCTGCAGGGCTGCGCCGCAATCAGGGACTAGGGCAGCACTACCAACCAGGTCAGAAGGGACACCGGTGACTACCTTCAGCTCCCATTCACCCTCACAACGCTATAGAGCCAGTAAGGATAAACTGTGGGGGGAGGGAGGGGCTCCAGTATATTTACAGCTATCACTATCCAGGGTAAACACCAGAGATTCCAGTACTCTCCATTCACCCAGACAGCAGATACTCAATGTGATTCCCGATAACTTGCAGCGCCTTCGGGCACACCTGCCGGCCGGCCATTTTCTCTTTGTTGAATGGCCTCAGCTTATATGTCATGCCTCAACGTACAGTTACCACACTGATCCTACAACAGGGGCCCCCCTGTGCAGCCGCCGCTCTGCATCCTCTCGACTGACCCCACCGGCGAGATCTGTAGTTGGATTTCTCTTGTCATACGAGTTACTTACCTTCGGTAGAGATGTATCTAGTAGAGATGATTCTAGCCGCAGATTCCTTAAAGTAGAATTATACCAAGGCGTGAGACTGGATCCAGAAATTTTTTGCCCAGCATCCCTGCGTGCCGGGGGGACGGCATCACGCGGCTACGCCCAGGCGTCTCTCGCATAAGTGACGTCAGCAAGGTCACATAAGTCCCACCCCGGCGCACCTACGTCAGTTTTCTTCTGAGAACTTTTCTGCGCCACAATGCGGAGCCATCAGACAAATCGTGGGAGTATTGGAACAGTTTGCAAAAGAGCAGAAAAAGTGGAAAACAAGGGCTGGCCATAACTAGCAGTGTCTACACTGCAGCAGCCAAAGGTATGGAAAGAAAAAGAACAGAGCCCTGAACAGCCACCCTGCCAGGATGTAGACAGCTCCCTCTGGATACAAGGAACACATGCAAAGTTGTCACAACAGCATATAGCAGGACTACAACCCCAACCAGGAACAACAAAGGGGAAACGGGTCTCAAAACAAACAGAAACGACAAATCTCCAGGGATACCCCAGCACAGAGTGCGACAACCCCCCCAAGGAACAAGGGCAAGGGCACGAAGAGATGACCCAAACCCAGAAGGTAGTAGAGGGACCAGAACCCTTAGTAGCCAAGGAAAGAGGGAGGGGAGGGAAGAAAGTGAAGGCAAGCCCCTAACCTGGACCAGAGCAGAGGGACACAGGAGAACATAGAACTCCATCCTCCAAAGAGTCAAGAGGAGGAAGGAACAAGAACAGAACAAATTATCCTGTTAAAACATCTTTATGACACCTCTGGTATCATAAAGGTGGAGTCCTTTGGGGCCCAGATCGTGTCCTACGCTGATGACACTCAATTGCTCTTCATGTGTAGGAAAGATCAGGCTTTTGCTGGAGACAGCATTCGGGGCTGCTTGGGGATGGTCTTTAACTGGTTTCAGCGGAACAGCCTCAAAGCCAATTCCAACAAGTCGGAGGTACTGTTTTTTGGCTGTGCCTCGGACCCTGATTGGCGGGCCTGGTGGCCAATGGATATGTGTCCCCCTGCTCAGGCATCACAGGTGGCAAAAAATCTGGGAGTTAAGATTGATAATAATCTGACGCTGAGATCACATATTCTTGGTTTGACGGGCACGTGCTTTGGCATTCTGAAGATGCTCCGGAAGTTCCTACCTTTGCTCACAGAGGAGCATAGAAAGATTACTGTGCAAGCCTCAATCGGCTCCAGACTGGACTATGCCAACGTCCTTTATTTAGGTCTTCCGGACTATCTTGTTCAGCGGCTGCAGGTAGTGCAGAACTCTGCAGCCCGCGTCATTTTCGGCCTCCATAAGCGAGCGAGAGTATCGGGGTTGGTGCAGTCGCTTCACTGGCTGCCCATCCGGAAGCGGATTATGTTTAAAGCGTTGACCCTGGCTCACAAAGCGCATTTTGGCTCGGGAGCAAGGTACTTACAGCGCAGGCTCGCCTTTTATCGCCCGGTGCGATCTCTGCGGTCGGAATCTTTGTTTTTGGCCGTGGTCCCCCGAGTGAGGAAGGCCCGTACCGGGGGTCGCTCCTTTGGTTTAAGGGCCCCTCAGTTGTGGAACACCTTGCCTCTGGCCTTGCGGTGCACACCTAATTTGCTCCTGTTTAGGAAGAGCCTTAAGACCTGGCTTTTTAACCTTTAGGTTGTCTTTCTTTTCCTTGTCTGTCTCTGTTTTATGGTGTTATGTTGTTACACTGAGCTGCCTAAATAAAGCGCCGGGACACTCTCACTGAGTAGCCGTGCGCTATAGAAATAAAATATAACATAACATAACATAACAAAAGAGCGAAAGAATGCACTATAGAAGATAGAGCCACCCACTGGGAGGCAAGTGCAGAAGACCAAGCCAAAGGCCCTCGCAGAACGGGGAGGAAGGGCGGGCCGTGAAGGAATCTGCAGCTAGAAAAGTCTCTACCAGATACATAGCTACTGAAGGTAAGTTACTCGTACATCTGATAGAAACTACTAGCCGCAGATTCCTTAACGCAGAATAGATACCCTAGCCATACACATGGGGAAGGAGGGTCTACCAAAGGGCCCCACCGGCCTGGACATAACAGAGGGCCCCACAGAGGACCAGGCCAACGGACAAGGCGAGGAGCCTCGTCCCTGCAGGCAAGGGGAACCCCCATAGCAGAATGCCACCAATACCCCGGGCGGGGGAAGAAGAAAAGGAGAAAAGAGGAAGCCCATTCTACTCAACAGAGGAAACAAGGCAAGGGGAGGCCGAAGCACCCCACGTCCCTACAGGGCTACAGAACCGCCATCCAAGACCAAGGCACGGAAGGGGAAGAAGAGCAACCCAGAGGCTCCAAGGAGACCGGGAGAAAGAGGGAAGAACAGCTCGGGACATCCAGGAAGACCGTTAGGCTGCGTTACAAATGAGGGAGGAACACAAGAACCTACCCAACTCCCAGGCCAGCAAACATGAGGGTGAAGAAGGCCCAGACACACCACAGAGAAGGGTACGCACACATGACCCCAAAAGAAGCAGACCAGAGTCAAGACCCAGGCCGCAGACAATAGGGCAGATCTGACTAACAGCGCAGCAACCCCAGAAGAGGACACCGCTGGGCCCCACCTAGGCATTCACATCCAGCACAAGGAAATTGCACCTGCAAGTACAGAAGTGCCACGGAGGGCAGAAGCCCGAAGGCGACCACAACTCCCCAGCACATAACGAGCTATATAACAGCTACCAGTAACCCACATAGGGTATGTTAGTCCCAAAGATGGGAACCCTCTTACAAAAAAACTTCCGCAGCAGAGGACAACAGAAAGAGCTACGGGGAAAAAAACCAGCGGAAGGCTTGTCAAGCAGCCAAGAGAAGAACAAGAGGCCTAGTCTCAGTGCCAACCTGGTGTTAACAACTTCAACAAAACAGTCACATAAGAAGGGCTGGCCAGCAGCCAACAAAGCCACAGTCCAAACAAAGAGGACTCCGGATGGCCGAGTGCGCCGGGGCGTGGAACAAGAGGGTGCCATCAAAATAAAGATCCACCAGCCGTTCCTGCACATTCTCCGGGAACACACTGTCTCGAAGCCAAGCTTGGCAGCGAAGGGCCACTGAAGAAGCCATGGCACGATCCAGCACCTCCGAGATATCCAGAGCAGAGCGAAGAATAAAAGCCGCCACCTCTCGGCCATCTAGCGCATGGTGTCGCAAGTCAACACCAGCACCCTCTTGTGAAGCTGCAGATCCAAGGGACTCCGCCGAGTCCCACAAACAAGAAGTGGCCCTAGCCAGCACATATAATATGTTAATGGCCCGCAGAGCTGCACTGGTCAAGGCAATCATATCACGGCCCCAGGACTCCAACCAGCAGGCCTCCCGGGAGGGTGGAGCAAACAGTGACGGCAAGGAAGGAAAGGCGGTCCGCAAGATGGGGCCACTGGCAGAGGGATGAAGGGAAATACACGCCGGGTCACGCAGCGCTGGAAGGTGCCGTTGCAGAGGGTGTTGGGGCACCGGATCCCCTGTGGTGGGGTGCCCCCACCTCCCCATCAGTGAAGAATGGAGCAAACCTTCAAAGGGGAGCAGCAGCTCCCTCCCACCAGAACCCTAGTAAAGAACCTCCAAAAGATGGTCAGCTGGGAAATGGGCAGCCAGATCTCCCATGCGCAAAATTCCCACAGCCGTGGAAACCGCACGAGGGAAGGCTGCAAATGCCTAGGTAGGGCCCAGTGGCGCAAAAAACAACTCCTCCATGGGGGACGGCTGCAAACTAAGACGGTCATCCTCTAGACCAAGCGTAGCGGGAAAGGGCCAGGCCCGAAAAGGAGAAAGAGGTGCCGAAGAGTGGAGGACCTGTGGTTCCACCGGCGAAAACCACTAATTCGGAGAAGGCCAGGAGCAATGAAAGTGAATGAGTCATACTTAGAAGGTACCCTCTGGGTTTCTTCTTGAAGAGGTCCACTAGGGCCTGCTTCCAAGGACATTTTCTAGTGAGGTGTGGTGTGTGCACCTACCTACACTAAATGGTTTCATACTAGAACCTCTCTAGGAGTTGTAGTCAGGGTGTGCTAGGCCCTTACCACCTACAACTGCTAAGTTCAGTACAATTTATGTATTATAAGAACTTGATTTATATGTCCCTACAGGTACCTTAATGTGATTTTTAAAATGATATCTCAAGATTATATGGTAAAACAACAGCAAGCTCTTATCCCATCCGCTGCACACCAATGTGAGAAGTTAGCTTGGCATATGATGTCCACTATTCTAGTGGGCACGTTGTACCAGTCTAATCGACCCTTATTGATGGTGGTTGTAAAGTCAACCTTATAGAGAAGCTATCCTATTGGTAGCATGGACCAGCAGTCTTAGGCTAAGACTTCAGAGAGCATGTGAAGCAAGCTGTTTTACCAAGTATAATCCCTTGAATACCAAATGAAAGGACACCACACAAGGTATATATGAAATATATATGTATTTATTTCAAACACAAGCCCTCTGCACTCTTTATGAGGTCAGAGGTCAAAGTACATCACAAGTTACTCAATTAGCATACGATAAGTTGCACAAATACAGTTATGCCCTAGGGGCCTCACAAACCATATACTAAGGAAGTGGTATGAGAACCATGTGAGAGTTAGACAGCAGGCCTAGGGCCTGTAGAATCGCTCGGGCTACACTAGACAACCAATGGTTAGGAAGTAGGAGGCCCACTGGAGATGTGTGCAGTGTCTAAACACAGTCGCGAGTTACCATTGACTTATAATGGGAAACGAGGAAGTTACAAAGTTAGTGTTTAAGGACACTTCCAGATGGACTAGGATAAAACTCTCATAAACTAGGACACTTCCTGAGTCAAGACCCACGGGAGCACTGGAGTACTTGTGTTACCTCACCCAGGTAAGCCGGGTGCACAGGTGCCTTTTGGTGTCGGGTTTCGTTGTCATTTTCTATGGAGATCTGCATAGAAGTGCTGCAGGCGACCAGAGGAAAAGTGTCCGGGTGGATCCAAGGGTGGATCGGTGATGTGAAGAACCTGAAAGCAGAGGGGACAGAATCTGGGTCGCTAGCCAGTGACCAGCAAGGAACCAGGCGATGTCGGGTGCTTGAAGGTGAAGAATGTGAGTTTGTCTCTTCCGCCACGAGGTCCAGGAGGCATTGACGATGACCAGGAGCTGGATACGAGCTGTCACACAATGGTTCTAGTTAACTGCGGTGTCGGTATCAAGATTGGACCCAGCAAGCCTTGGCAACCGCAACCCACGCAGGATGACAAGATTGGCACTGTTGCAGACCAGCAAGGTCTGTGGCGCTTCTCCTTTGAAGGGAAGTTGGAGCAAGCATAGACCAACCAGGAAAGCAGTTTAGTTAGGTAGAAAAGTCTTCACGGGCAAAGAACTGGGAAGACGCGTCAAGCTGAAATGCAAGCGCATGCTCCACGCGGCACTCATGGAGTGTGGGGGGCTGAGCTTCGGTGCAACTGGTGCTCGGGTCTGGCGCTTCTCGTACCCCAATTCACAACTGCGAGGACCTCGGTAGTCGAGCAGTTAGCAAAATGCAGGATGTCCAGGGTGTCCGGTCCCATGTCTCTTGTGTCCGCCACGGGTCTCAGCTTTGCTGTGGATGTGGATCGGAGTTGGAGAAGTCTAAGAGTCCAGTTCCTGTGTCGTGAGTCTTCGGGTTACAGCAGGAGCGTCGACAAAGCAGACTTGCAAGTTACTGGTGGTGCCTGTTTGCACAGGGTGGTCACTCCTTGACCACAAGGGAGATGTCTTCCGTCTTCTAGTCAGAAAAGAATGTCGAAGGTCCAAGAGTTCTGTATCAAAGTTTCTTTCCAGGATAATCTAAAGTCCTGGGGACACAGTGTGATATTTAGCACTGCAGCTTTAATAGAATGTCAAGTACATCACTAGCCATGTCAATGCTAGTGTCATAGAAATGTTCTATTTGTTGTCAGTTGATGTCTGCTGGCATTGTATGTGGATGGGATCCTTTATTCCTGGATTAAAACTTCATTTAAAGAACCATATTCTCTCCTGGAATTATTGAGAATACTTCACTGGCGTAGTCGGCATTGGAAACTTTCTAAAGGAATATATGGATCCTAACAACAGTTTTTCTGAGGAGTATGAACAAATCAACCTTCATTAACTGGCAACCAGCATCAATCAAATCAACTTTCAACATCAATAATCTTGACTGTAAACTTCGTGAGTAGATATTGTGTTCTGCTAAACTTTAAATTAACTCTCTGCTCTACTCAAGCCCTTATTTATCTTCTGATCTGCGAGCTGCCAATGAACGTATTCGTGATCAATTTATGTTTGGTTGTGGGATAGAAAAAGTTCGAGATGAGTTATGGCTAAAGGATGAGCCATCCCTTGATGAAGTATTAACTATTGCCAAGCGTATTGAGCATTCTCTTAAATGTGTGGCTATAATCAAAAAGAATGCTGAAAAAGAAAATAAAGTCCAGGTGGTAAGAACTAAAAATGATAAATATGTTAAAGATGCCTCTAGACCAGAGTTCAAAAAATCTGGTTCTGATTTCAAATGTTTCAGATGCGGCAAACCAGGTCATCTAGCAAATGACAAGAAATGTCCTGCTCTAAAACAAACATGTTCCAAATGTAAGTTAAAGGGTCATGTTTCTTCTCTGTGCAAAACAAAAATTAGATCTAAGGTAAAGGAGGTAGATATTTTTGAAAAAACTTCTTCAGGATCTGATTGTGATATTGAAGTGGTTAATGCCATTGGCGATGGTGGGGTCTCACGTAAAAAACCTGATCCTATTGATGAAATATTAGTTGAGGGTGAAAAAACTAAAGTTTTATTTGATTCTGGTGCCAAAATTACCATCGTTTCTGATGAATTTTTCACCAAGAAGTTGAAAGGTAAGGTTTCCCTTATGAAACCTGACATTATTCCATTGGGATATGACAAAAAACCAATAAAACTACATGGTTATTTTATGGGTCTCATAGAGTATAAGTCTAGGTATGTAGCCGGTAAAGTGTATGTCTCAAAGAAAGGTGACAGTTTAATCAGCTGGTTTCATTTAGGTGATATGGGTGTATATTTAGATCCTAATGCCACTCCTTGCATACAATTAAGAGACAGGGTTCTCAACGTTACAAATAAAGAAGAAAAACTGATTGAAGACAAGAAATCAATTGAAGGGAAGTTAGTAGAGGACAAACATGTTATAAATGATGATGAAAAACTAATTGATGACAAGAAATCAATTGAAGGGAAGTCATTAGAAGATAAATTCACATGTGGATTAAAAAAGAAATTTCCCAATGTTTTTAAAGAAACTCTAGGTTGTCTTAAAGGTTATCAACATAAGATAAGGGTTAGAGATGACTCTGTTCCGGTAAGCTGTAAAGTCCGGAGTGTACCTTTAGCTGTAAAAGAAGATATGAAAGTAGAAATTGGGAAACTCATTGAAAATGGCATAATTGAAGAAATAGAGGGCTGTGAATGGATGGCCCCAGTTGTCGCAGCGCGAAAACCGAATGGAGATTTGCGTTTATGCATTGACCTCAGGCAATTAAACAAATGTGTAATTGTTGATAGATATCCCTTACCTAATATTGCAGAGTTATTAGTTCTATTAGGAAATGCCAAAGTCTTTAGCACAATAGATCTTACCTCTGCCTATCACCAAATTGAATTAGAGGAGTCTTGCAGAGATCTTACTTCTTTCATTACGCCTTTTGGCACCTATAGATTCAAAAGGATGCCATTTGGCTTAGTCTCTGCTTCTTCTGTGTTTCAGCGGGTTATGGAAAAAGTGTTAAAAGATGTTTGTGGTGTCTGTATATATCAAGATGATGTGTTAATCTTTGCAGATAATATTTCTGATCATGATGCAGCATTGAATGTGGTATTAGAAAGATTCAGTAAACACAATCTCACTGTAAAAGCAAGTAAATGTAGGTTTAGGTCTGATTCCATTAATTACTTAGGACATAACATTTCACGGGATGGCGTAAAACCTAAATCCGAATTGGTAGACACTATAAACAAAATGGTGGCACCGGAAAATAAATCTGAACTCATGAAGCTGTTAGGCATGATTGAATATTATGCAAAATTCGTCAAAGGATTTGCTGAATTAACGGTAAACATGAGGTGTTTGTTGAGGAAAGGTGTGGAATTTGAGTGGTCTGAGGAATGTCAGAACGAGTTTGTTAAAATCAAACAAAGATTAAACAGTGCCCCTGCGTTAAAAAGCTTTAACCCTAAATTCAAGTCTATTCTAGTCACTGATGCGAGTGAAAAAGGATTGGGTGCTGTTTTGAAGCAGAATGGTCCAGAAGGCATGCAAACCATAATGTTTCTGTCTAGGAGTTTGAGGGATGCTGAGACTCGTTATTCTGTTGTAGAGAGGGAAGCATTGGCTGTGTTTTGGGCAATAAGGAAGCTAAAGAAATTTCTTTGGGGTTTGGTCTTCGATGTTTATACTGATCATAAACCCTTAGTGGAGATTTTTAGCAAGAAAGGTTTGGATCTGGTATCTGGGAGAATATCAAAGTGGGTTATTGGTCTACAGGAGTATAGTTTTGGTATTCAATACATTCCAGGTGTTGACAATGGAATAGCGGATGTTCTCTCTCGTTTGGTTCCTAGTGGAGAGTTGGAAAACAATTCTTTGGATTTAGATGATGAATTGGTGTGTGCTGTGGATTATGAATTTCTGTCTGAAAAAAAATGGTCTGAGGAGTTAGCAAAAGACGTTACTCTATGTGAGATTATATCTTTATTGAGAACTGGTTGGGTCAGCTGCAAAGTTGGTTCTGTTCTGACTAAACCTTTTTGGACGGTACGCAGTGAATTATCTGTTGATAATGACCTACTGTTTCGTGGGACGAGGTTGATTCCTCCATCTAGTCTCAGAAAGGACTTGATAGATTTGGTCCATGTTGCTCATTCAGGTTTATCCAAAAGTAAGGAGAGGCTTCGCATGTCTTATTGGTGGCCGGGTATGGATAAAATGGTTGAAAGGGTGATTAGGGATTGTATTCATTGTAATGTCTGTGACAAGTCTTACAGTGCACACACACAACCGATGTTCTTAAGAAGAAGACCAAATGGTCCTTGGCAGGACATAGCTCTAGATCTTGTGGGTCCCATACAACATAGAGATTCTCAAGTTTTCATTCTAGTGGTTATAGACATGTACTCAAGATGGCCAGAGGTGTTTTTTTTGTCAGGAATCGATTCGAGTAGAATTATTCAATGTTTGAGTGAGTTATTCTGTAGAGAAGGTCTGCCGGTAACCATTTTGTCAGACAATGGTGTTCAGTTTGTTTCCAAAGAAATGGAACATTATTTATCTTCTAAGGGTATTACACACAAGACCTGTTCTCTTTACCACCCCGAGGCCAACGGTATGGTTGAGAGATTTAATAAAGTAATCAAGGACACTATCAGTTTAGCCAAAAACTTGTCCTCTGACTGGAAGAAATGTGTTTTGGAAAAGATAGAGGAATACCGTTATACTCCTCATGCCACAACTGGTAAGACTCCATTTTTGTTGTTTCGTGGGAGAATTCCGAACACGCAGGTTGAACCTTTCTGGGTTAATAAGTATGAAGTGTCCAAGGGTAAAGAATGTGTGTGCAACAATGATGAAATTCTTGAAAATGAGAAGGATAAGGCGGAACGTAGAAAAGCGTATTTTGACGTTAAAAAAAATGTCAAAAAAACTGTTGTTTGTGTTGGAGATATGGTCATGGTGAGACGACCTGGCATGGTGGGTTCTTCTGAAACAAAGTTCATGAAGCCTATTAAAGTTATTAAAATTTTCAACAATGCAGTGCAAACCCAAGATCATCGTATATGGAATTTAAATAGAGTTGTTGTTGTTAGAAGGAAATTGCAAGATGGACCGATTTTTGATTCCAAGGAAAAGAATTTGGAGAAAGGTAGAGCAAATGTTTCTGGTGATATTAAGTCTTCCACACGTGTGTCTAAAAGGCCTAGTTATCTTACTGATTTTGTATAATATGTACATTTTGTTACATTGTGTTTTTAGTATATTTTATTTATTTATTTTTACATTCTGATTTGTTTTGAGGGAGGAAGATGTGTGATATTTAGCACTGCAGCTTTAATAGAATGTCAAGTACATCACTAGCCATGTCAATGCTAGTGTCATAGAAATGTTCTATTTGTTGTCAGTTGATGTCTGCTGGCATTGTATGTGGATGGGATCCTTTATTCCTGGATTAAAACTTCATTTAAAAAACCATATTCTCTCCTGGAATTATTGAGAATACTTCACTGGCGTAGTCGGCATTGGAAACTTTCTAAAGGAATATATGGATCCTAACAACAGTTTTTCTGAGGAGTATGAACAAATCAACCTTCATTAACTGGCAACCAGCATCAATCAAATCAACTTTCAACATCAATAATCTTGACTGTAAACTTCGTGAGTAGATATTGTGTTCTGCTAAACTTTAAATTAACTCTCTGCTCTACTCAAGCCCTTATTTATCTTCTGATCTGCGAGCTGCCAATGAACGTATTCGTGATCAATTTATGTTTGGTTGTGGGATAGAAAAAGTTCGAGATGAGTTATGGCTAAAGGATGAGCCATCCCTTGATGAAGTATTAACTATTGCCAAGCGTATTGAGCATTCTCTTAAATGTGTGGCTATAATCAAAAAGAATGCTGAAAAAGAAAATAAAGTCCAGGTGGTAAGAACTAAAAATGATAAATATGTTAAAGATGCCTCTAGACCAGAGTTCAAAAAATCTGGTTCTGATTTCAAATGTTTCAGATGCGGCAAACCAGGTCATCTAGCAAATGACAAGAAATGTCCTGCTCTAAAACAAACATGTTCCAAATGTAAGTTAAAGGGTCATGTTTCTTCTCTGTGCAAAACAAAAATTAGATCTAAGGTAAAGGAGGTAGATATTTTTGAAAAAACTTCTTCAGGATCTGATTGTGATATTGAAGTGGTTAATGCCATTGGCGATGGTGGGGTCTCACGTAAAAAACCTGATCCTATTGATGAAATATTAGTTGAGGGTGAAAAAACTAAAGTTTTATTTGATTCTGGTGCCAAAATTACCATCGTTTCTGATGAATTTTTCACCAAGAAGTTGAAAGGTAAGGTTTCCCTTATGAAACCTGACATTATTCCATTGGGATATGACAAAAAACCAATAAAACTACATGGTTATTTTATGGGTCTCATAGAGTATAAGTCTAGGTATGTAGCCGGTAAAGTGTATGTCTCAAAGAAAGGTGACAGTTTAATCAGCTGGTTTCATTTAGGTGATATGGGTGTATATTTAGATCCTAATGCCACTCCTTGCATACAATTAAGAGACAGGGTTCTCAACGTTACAAATAAAGAAGAAAAACTGATTGAAGACAAGAAATCAATTGAAGGGAAGTTAGTAGAGGACAAACATGTTATAAATGATGATGAAAAACTAATTGATGACAAGAAATCAATTGAAGGGAAGTCATTAGAAGATAAATTCACATGTGGATTAAAAAAGAAATTTCCCAATGTTTTTAAAGAAACTCTAGGTTGTCTTAAAGGTTATCAACATAAGATAAGGGTTAGAGATGACTCTGTTCCGGTAAGCTGTAAAGTCCGGAGTGTACCTTTAGCTGTAAAAGAAGATATGAAAGTAGAAATTGGGAAACTCATTGAAAATGGCATAATTGAAGAAATAGAGGGCTGTGAATGGATGGCCCCAGTTGTCGCAGCGCGAAAACCGAATGGAGATTTGCGTTTATGCATTGACCTCAGGCAATTAAACAAATGTGTAATTGTTGATAGATATCCCTTACCTAATATTGCAGAGTTATTAGTTCTATTAGGAAATGCCAAAGTCTTTAGCACAATAGATCTTACCTCTGCCTATCACCAAATTGAATTAGAGGAGTCTTGCAGAGATCTTACTTCTTTCATTACGCCTTTTGGCACCTATAGATTCAAAAGGATGCCATTTGGCTTAGTCTCTGCTTCTTCTGTGTTTCAGCGGGTTATGGAAAAAGTGTTAAAAGATGTTTGTGGTGTCTGTATATATCAAGATGATGTGTTAATCTTTGCAGATAATATTTCTGATCATGATGCAGCATTGAATGTGGTATTAGAAAGATTCAGTAAACACAATCTCACTGTAAAAGCAAGTAAATGTAGGTTTAGGTCTGATTCCATTAATTACTTAGGACATAACATTTCACGGGATGGCGTAAAACCTAAATCCGAATTGGTAGACACTATAAACAAAATGGTGGCACCGGAAAATAAATCTGAACTCATGAAGCTGTTAGGCATGATTGAATATTATGCAAAATTCGTCAAAGGATTTGCTGAATTAACGGTAAACATGAGGTGTTTGTTGAGGAAAGGTGTGGAATTTGAGTGGTCTGAGGAATGTCAGAACGAGTTTGTTAAAATCAAACAAAGATTAAACAGTGCCCCTGCGTTAAAAAGCTTTAACCCTAAATTCAAGTCTATTCTAGTCACTGATGCGAGTGAAAAAGGATTGGGTGCTGTTTTGAAGCAGAATGGTCCAGAAGGCATGCAAACCATAATGTTTCTGTCTAGGAGTTTGAGGGATGCTGAGACTCGTTATTCTGTTGTAGAGAGGGAAGCATTGGCTGTGTTTTGGGCAATAAGGAAGCTAAAGAAATTTCTTTGGGGTTTGGTCTTCGATGTTTATACTGATCATAAACCCTTAGTGGAGATTTTTAGCAAGAAAGGTTTGGATCTGGTATCTGGGAGAATATCAAAGTGGGTTATTGGTCTACAGGAGTATAGTTTTGGTATTCAATACATTCCAGGTGTTGACAATGGAATAGCGGATGTTCTCTCTCGTTTGGTTCCTAGTGGAGAGTTGGAAAACAATTCTTTGGATTTAGATGATGAATTGGTGTGTGCTGTGGATTATGAATTTCTGTCTGAAAAAAAATGGTCTGAGGAGTTAGCAAAAGACGTTACTCTATGTGAGATTATATCTTTATTGAGAACTGGTTGGGTCAGCTGCAAAGTTGGTTCTGTTCTGACTAAACCTTTTTGGACGGTACGCAGTGAATTATCTGTTGATAATGACCTACTGTTTCGTGGGACGAGGTTGATTCCTCCATCTAGTCTCAGAAAGGACTTGATAGATTTGGTCCATGTTGCTCATTCAGGTTTATCCAAAAGTAAGGAGAGGCTTCGCATGTCTTATTGGTGGCCGGGTATGGATAAAATGGTTGAAAGGGTGATTAGGGATTGTATTCATTGTAATGTCTGTGACAAGTCTTACAGTGCACACACACAACCGATGTTCTTAAGAAGAAGACCAAATGGTCCTTGGCAGGACATAGCTCTAGATCTTGTGGGTCCCATACAACATAGAGATTCTCAAGTTTTCATTCTAGTGGTTATAGACATGTACTCAAGATGGCCAGAGGTGTTTTTTTTGTCAGGAATCGATTCGAGTAGAATTATTCAATGTTTGAGTGAGTTATTCTGTAGAGAAGGTCTGCCGGTAACCATTTTGTCAGACAATGGTGTTCAGTTTGTTTCCAAAGAAATGGAACATTATTTATCTTCTAAGGGTATTACACACAAGACCTGTTCTCTTTACCACCCCGAGGCCAACGGTATGGTTGAGAGATTTAATAAAGTAATCAAGGACACTATCAGTTTAGCCAAAAACTTGTCCTCTGACTGGAAGAAATGTGTTTTGGAAAAGATAGAGGAATACCGTTATACTCCTCATGCCACAACTGGTAAGACTCCATTTTTGTTGTTTCGTGGGAGAATTCCGAACACGCAGGTTGAACCTTTCTGGGTTAATAAGTATGAAGTATCCAAGGGTAAAGAATGTGTGTGCAACAATGATGAAATTCTTGAAAATGAGAAGGATAAGGCGGAACGTAGAAAAGCGTATTTTGACGTTAAAAAAAATGTCAAAAAAACTGTTGTTTGTGTTGGAGATATGGTCATGGTGAGACGACCTGGCATGGTGGGTTCTTCTGAAACAAAGTTCATGAAGCCTATTAAAGTTATTAAAATTTTCAACAATGCAGTGCAAACCCAAGATCATCGTATATGGAATTTAAATAGAGTTGTTGTTGTTAGAAGGAAATTGCAAGATGGACCGATTTTTGATTCCAAGGAAAAGAATTTGGAGAAAGGTAGAGCAAATGTTTCTGGTGATATTAAGTCTTCCACACGTGTGTCTAAAAGGCCTAGTTATCTTACTGATTTTGTATAATATGTACATTTTGTTACATTGTGTTTTTAGTATATTTTATTTATTTATTTTTACATTCTGATTTGTTTTGAGGGAGGAAGATGTGTGATATTTAGCACTGCAGCTTTAATAGAATGTCAAGTACATCACTAGCCATGTCAATGCTAGTGTCATAGAAATGTTCTATTTGTTGTCAGTTGATGTCTGCTGGCATTGTATGTGGATGGGATCCTTTATTCCTGGATTAAAACTTCATTTAAAGAACCATATTCTCTCCTGGAATTATTGAGAATACTTCACACAGCTCCTATACTTACACTAAGCTAAGGGGCTGAATTACCTGCCTAGGTCCCTCCTTTGGGTGGACCTGAGAAGGGGGTGGTTACACCCCTTTCCATTTGTCCAGTTTCAAGCCAGAGCTGGGGCTGGAGTGCCCCAGCAACTGGTTTGAACCGGGCTATGCATGGAGCACCTTGTGTGCCTGTAATGACATGGCTTTCTCCTATTTTTGGTGCCTCTGTCAGTTACCAGGCCACTACTTACCACAGCACCTCTCAGTACTCATGAAAACACCACACCTTAGAATACCTACATGAGAAAGGAATAACACTGAAAGCTAAAAGTACTGCAAGCCTATAGCCATAGTTAGGAGGATAAGTGGAGCAACACAACGCACAACTGTGCGACAACACCTTCTGGTGAAACAACGCGCCACTGCACGACAACAACGCTTCTCGGCGAACAAAACAACGTACCACTGTGTGAACAACACCTTCCGGTGAAACAACGTGCCACTGCACGACAACAACGCCTCCCGGCGAACAAAACAACGCACCACTGTGCGAACAACACCTTCCGGTGAAACAACGCGCCACTGCGCGACAACGCACCTCAGTACGAACAACACTTCCCGGAGAACTGACACATACCTCCACTCTGCTGGGGCGAAATACTTAGAATTTGGACATCCCTGCTGGGAGCCGATTTCCCTTCCGTATCAACAACTACCCGTTGGAGGGGAACTTACCCATCCCTCCCTGAGCACTTGGTAAAAAAGGGACCGACCTTCCCTCACAAGGAATACAAACAAATTATATGCACTGGGGTTTCTTTATTACACAATGATGAAATGACAAAAGAAAGAAATAACTAAACATCACAATAAACATTCTTCACAATAGCAATTACTGACATATACATTTATGTGGAATCTGAAAATGAAAGAAATAGACATAAGCAGTCATATAACAAGTGTCATTGGAACACCTCACCATGATCTTGGTCATATTGCATTTGGAGAAAGGCCCATCTCTCTCACTCTCTGGCTTGGTCAGGACTCTCTGTTCCACAATCACGACTGCACACCTGCACCGTGATGTATCACCAGACCGCCAAAACCACCAGACCAGCACCTCTCATCTCACGGACTCTCTGCAACTCGCACTCCCTCTCGGGCCTCTTTCTATAATATAGAATGCAACCCTCCATCGAAGCTTCTAGAAAGCTCCACCTACCTTTCCCACTAGATTCCTGTACCACCTCGTACCAAGAGCACAACAAAAGCTGGCCAGGCGATTGCTATGACTCCGGCGTAAAGTGAGCACATTCCTCCGGTAAGAACCGGTCCTCTCTAGTTTAGAAGAAGTGAACAACAAGTAGGAATTAAAACATAACCTCTCACCCAAAGAGGTTCGAAGAATAGCGACAGCTTAGAACATGGAGTCACTCGAGCATAGGCCTCTATGCCCGAAAAAGAGCAAAACCGGCATACGGGGAGGCATAAGATCATGCCAAAACAAGTAGGCAAGCCCTGCCATTAAGTGAGTTAAAGTCGGAAACAGAAAGAGCATTGACAAGCCCTGCTTTAGAATCACATTTACCCAAATAGTAGTAAAATATACTGAGATGGTGGTGGGCAATGGTCATAATTAGTTCAATCGTTGAAAATACCTCGGGCACTACAGTGCCCCAGACAATGTCTAGATGCATTCACTGAATGCGGCCCTCCCTGCCCCAATACACATAACCCTTGTCTGGGGAGGTGCTGGCACAGTCCTGGACAGGAAACCTATTGTCCAGGGCGCCCTTGCTGGAGTTTCCCCCAGCACCAGGTGGTCAGACTCGTGTCTTTGGCAGCAGCATCCATTTTGTGATGCTGAGGCTCTGTTTAACTTTAACCGGGTAAAGCAGTAACATACATGTCTTTTCCCTCTAGAAGGGTGGAATGCTACCCCTGTCACCAGAATTGGCGGGGGGTAGTATTCCAAAGTGTTTGACACCTTACACGACATGTTTTGATAAAGCCAAACCAAAGTTAGCATTAACTGCGAGAATTATAATGCACTTAAGAGTATATGCTATGGCTATATCATAGAACATCTATAAGGAGATGGTTCCGAAAGCTGCAGAGGGGCTCAGCGCATGCTAGGGCACCCTCTCACATAAAAACAAGCACTCTGCCTCCAGGATTGTCGAGGCCTACCATAGGAGTGACTTATAGGTGCCTATGTGTCTATATATAAGGTAGATATAGGTAAACTATATCTAAGTAAGAGGTGATTACACCACCTTACCCAAGCTGAGTGATCAGCCTGTGGTGCCAGTTTGGAGGGCCAGCCAGGGGTTGCATAATACATGCTGCAGCCCCTGGTAGGCCGTGGATGCACCTATGCCCTGGGTGCCTATGGTACACTATACAGGGGCTCACAAAGGTGACCCACTACCCAATCTGGTACGTACCTAAAGTACATGGAGTCCATTTTATAGGGAGAGCAGATAGCCTGGGGCCCTGAATAGCAGGATCCCAGGCCAACTAAGTCGAAAACCAGCAAAACACTAGGCAGAAAATTGGGGTAACGATATAGTCAGATATTCACCTTCCTACAGGGACGTCCAAGAACGAATCTACTACCTGACGCCTGTCTGGTGCGGTAGAGTCCGCAACCTGGAGCAGGGTGTCATCGTCATCCAACACCACAGGAGACGCCGGACAGGCCTCCGTCCCATCACACGGCACCGGAAACAGGGGCTGGGCTGGAGCCAAGGTATTCAACGGGCGATGCTGGAACGGCGCTGACTCTACCTCCAACGAGGCAGCCCCCTGCGTGGAGGAATGAGAAGCACCAGGAGAGCGACAAGGAGTCCCCCGCCAGCCTCGACCCATGGGGGGACGAGGGGCTCGCCAACCCCTGTGGCGCCGCCAAGGCCGACTCAACCTTCGACGAGACAGCCACCTGCGTGGAGGGACGAGAAGGGCCCGGGAGGGGGTGAGGGGTCCCCTTCCAGCCTCGACCCATGACGGGACGAGAGGGGTCCGTCGACCCATGTGGCGCCACCCGCGCCAGTGCTGCCGGCGCCGTAGCGACATCGCCTCAGTCAGAATAGCCACCTGTCAAAAGGGCCGAGAGGGGCTTGGGGATGCGTCCCGAGCCCCGGTGATCTCCCGCGACACCACAGGGACGCCCACAGGAGCATGCGGCAAGGCAGAGGCGCCGTGGTCTGAAGGAGGGTGTCAAGTGTTAGTTCACGAGGCTCCATTTGTTTCCTTCTTGATGATGCTAGATCCCAACCCCCTTATGAATCTACCAGCAGATTAAGGAATTAAACACTTAATCTAGCTGACTGACCCGAAAGGGGAAGTGGAGTGAGAAACAAGAAAAAACACAACACTGGAGCTCTTGAAGTGGAGGCTTCAACCGAGTTTCTCTTTGAGGTGATCTGGACTTCAAGTACTGACTCAGGAAATATCTTTAGCAATGTGTCTGTATTTATAAACATGTATTAGAATTGCATTTACTCAAATTACTTCTACTCAAATGTATCTCTACAGAAATAACAGTACATACCAGATTGTCATAAGCCCATTCAAACACCTCTGCAATTGCCAAGTGACAAGGATTCGGTCTACTGTCGTGAAATAAATAGGAATATATATATCACAATATGTTTAAAGAAAGAGACAGTAATAATATGTTCAAACTATGCTTGGTTAATTAACAGGTTAGTGATTAACGAGTTTAATTCCACTCTTTGAACTCTTCCTACCTTGCAATTGCTCTTGATGATCCTTAAAATGGATTCTAAAAAAGAGAAGCAGAAAGAACAACCCTGCCTACTCTCTTGCTATCAACTAAACTCTAGGACTCATGAATTCTATGTCCTATTGAAATTAGACTTAGGTTTTAAAAGAGCTTTTTCAAATACTGTTAAGCAATGTACCAAAATAACAACAATGTACCAAAATAACAATAATTGTCTACTGGCATTTCACATGAATAGCAATAATCGTTTTTGCAAGTATCTCCAAACAACAAAGTTTGCTTTTTAAGGTCCGTTCTTTTAACAATGTCCTTCAGGCCTAAAAAGAAACAGGATTAATTGCGATTTCTGGAATCATTTATTTTCATTCAGTTGGCCTTCTTCACAAGAAACACTCTTGTCCTTCATTGACTTTACAGTAAATAGAAAGAAGTATCATTTCATATTGGCATTTTGAACTTGATGATTCGAACAATTGCCGCTATTTGTAAATCATGTGCATATATGTTTAGAATTCTGTTCATTTTTTGATGTATTGAAAGTGTTGGTAATTTTGTTGTTTTGCATATTTGTCATTAAGTGTTATATGTTACGTGTCTTTTTCAAACATAAATTTTTTGTATTTTGAAATCGAAAAGCAAAGGGTGAAACTAAATAAACCCACATATTCAGAAGTAGACCTGAGTTATGTGCTTCAAATCATTAAGCAAAAAAGAAGTGTGAGGGGAGCAAGTTGTATATGTATTATTATCTTCAGGAAATTATAGCAGTTTTGTCTTTACCAATGTTTGTTTGTTTTCACTATTGTTTTATCAAGGTTTGTGTTGCATCAAGGTTTGTGTTGCCAAGTTACCAATTAACTGTCTTAATTTTTGGCAGGAACCGGTAGATCGTCACCGAGAGTAAACCGGAAAAAAAACCTCACCGGCATCAGACGAATCAGGAACTGACGTGGAGTCGGAAGAATCAGGAGCAGAAGCCGAGACGGATTCACTGCCGAGGACTTTCTATGCAGGTAAGGAGAAGGGTCCGGGGGAAACGAGGGATCTGGGAACCAGGAAGCTGAGTGGGAGACTGGATAAGATGCTGGGAAGGCGGAAGGATTCAAGACTGCCAAACAGGAGCGCTCGCGAAGACGCAGAGTCAAGAAGCGAAGCGTCTGTGTGAGCAGTAACGGGACTTTTATTGTCTTGCCTGGGCGGGCGTGGTCTCTTCATTCACGTGTGAACCCAAACTGTTTAAACACGTGCTGCGAGTGTCTTAACCAAACTTTCTGTACACGGGCAGTATTGTCAAACAAACCCTGGCAAATCCAAACAGGACCCAAAACAAGCATTGACAAGTTAAATGCTAATGCTAATTTACAATGATATTCAAAGCATATTCAGAACATGGTTGAATACTAATGCTGATTATTATTAGTATCAATTCACAATATCAGTGCAGAGCATTACTGAGCATGTGCTCACCTAACAGTTCTCCCCCCCCAAAGGTCGTCTCACAGATCGGGGTTTATTGGGATGAAGAGCATGAAAGGAACGAATCAACCGAGGGGCATGTACATTTCGTTCAGGTTCCCAGGATCGCTCTGATGGATCATATCCCTTCCTATCAATCAAGTAATATAAATGACCTTGAACGCTTTTGGCATCTAAAATTCTTTTCACTTCATATTCAACATGATCTCCTACTATTACAAGAGGTGGTGGATTATCTGTACGGGTATTAGGATCATAGGGTTTCAACAGGGACACATGAAAGACAGGGTGAATAGAATATTCTTGAGGAAGTGCCAATTTTACAGAGACTGCGTTTATAATTTTTTCAATTGGGAAAGGTCCAATAAATCGGGGTTTTAACTTTTTAGGTCCATCAATCTGGATGTTTTTAGTTGACAACCAAACCAGGTTTCCAGTATTATACTGTGGGGCTGGTATTCTGTGTTGGTCTGCTGATTTCTTCATTCTTTCTTCATGTTTGGTTAAAACCTTTTTAAAGTGTTCTTGAAAAGCTGACAAATCAGTTAATCGTTCAGAAACAGCAGGCATGCCACAGGATTTATTAGGTAAATCAATAGGCAAAGCTTGAGGATGTTGACCAGTGAGGAAATAGAACGGGGAACATCCTAAAGCAGAGTGTACTGAGTTATTATAAGCAAATTCTGCTAAAGGCAATGCCTCATCCCAATTAGAAGTCAAGGTGGTAGTAAGACAACGCAAACTTTGTTCCAGATATTGGTTTACTTTTTCAGTTTGGCCGTCAGTTTGGGGTTGAAAAGCTGATGACAAAGCAAATTCAATTCCCAACTGACCACTAAGTTCTTTCCAGAATTTAGAAAGAAATTGAGGGCCTCTGTCTGAAATGATCTTTTGTGGTAATCCGTGTAGTTTAACTATGTTTGCTAGAAATGAACTATTGAACTCAGTTGCAGATGGAAGTTTAGGTAAAGGTATAAAATGTGCCATCTTGGATAGTAAATCTACCACCACTAAAATTGTGGTGAAACCATGAGACTTGGGTAGGTCTGTGACAAAATCTAAACTGATAGTGTGCCAGGGATATGGTGGTATAGCGATTGGTTATAATAAACCCATTGGTGGAGAATGTAAAGATTTTTGCGCCGGCATCCAAAGAAATGTGAACCAGCAGACCCCCCGCTACGGAGAATCGGCATCATATCGAAGATTTCGTATCGATACCAGATTAACAAGAAAGACCACGACTTTCTCTACCAATCATAAGAAAACAAAAGAACTAAATGGATCTTCTCAAATGTTGATGCGAAATAGAAGTGTTAAATTAAAAAGGGTGAACAAAGGACGATAGATTGTCTACGCGGGGAATAAAAAGTTTGGCTTCTGGCACAGTTTACTAAGGTCAGCACCTGTTTGTATCCTCAAGAAGAATATGTTTTGAACTGTTTATGACCTTCGTTCCCTCCGAATTATGTTTTATACACGTTTATAATCAACGGAGGACTCTAAAGTAAAGAACATCAGTGTTCTACATCAGGCGTCAATACCCAAAAGCTAATCAAATTGTCTTTGGAACATCAAACCATGTACTCAACTAAAATAAATGGAAGTTATGTTATATGTAATATACGAATGACGGTCACCTGACGAAGGCCCCTTGGCCGAAACGCCTTGTGTTCCATTCTACCGCATTGCCTTCTTCATTATTTTCCATCGACTGAATATATCGTATAGCACACTTTTTTCTTTGCACTGTTGTTGATATTGTTCAGTTTGTGTTTGTATGTACACTATATGTCATTGAATGTTAAATTATATGAAGTACATGTGTTTTTTATAAACCAATTGAGATAAATAAAGATAAAAGATTTTTTTGAAAAAAATAACAAAAGTTAACAAACAGAAATAAAATAATCAATAATTTTGATACATCATTGTCTCAGAAAATTATTATTAGTTAGCATACAGCATGTGATATAAGGTCAATACAAGGGCGATATAATTATCAGTAGTTTGCTATATACTGTTCTTTTTCCCTAAATAAGATTTTTGCCTAGCGCATACTGGACAGGTTTGAACATACTGATGCACATCGTCTCTCATATTTTTCCACCAAAAATGTCTATGACACAATTCAAGAGTTTTGTGAATCCCTGGGTGAGCAGCAGTTGCTGAATCATGATTCCATTTAATTATTTGTTCTTTTAACTTTTTTTCAGGAACAAATAATTTCTTCTTGTGATAAAAGAAACCTTCTAAAATAGAATGGTGTTTTTGTGATAGCCATTGTTTTTGATCCAAAATGTCGGTCTTATTTTTTAACAGGGTCAAGAAATCTTTTGCAGATATTTCTGCACAGACTTTCTCAGCAGGAATTATGCTTTGAGGTTCTTTGTTTTGTTCAGTGTCCTTCTCACAAACCAAAGTGAGAGCGTATCTGATAACAATTGTTTGGCGCCAGGACGATAAGTTATGAGAAAGTCAAATTCGCTATAGAACTGCAACCATCTCATTTGCCTGGGAGTAAGTGCTTTTACAGTAGAATAAAACAGCAAATTCTTGTGATCAGAAAAGATGGTAATAGTGTGTTTAGCTCCTAGCAAATGATGTCTCCATTCCTGGAAAATGGCTTTTAGTGCTAATAACTCACGCTCTGCAATAGTATAATTCTGTTCTGCTGGTAAAAGCTTTCTAAAAAAGAAAGCAACCGGATGAAGATGTCCAGTATTTATATCTTTTTGCATTAGGACACCACCAATGGCAGTTTGTGAAGCGTCCGCTTCTACAGAGAACGGTCTATCCGGATCCGGATGCACTAAAATTGGTGCTGATGTAAAAGCTTTCTTTAAGGTTGTAAAAGCTAAATCTGCTTCCTTTGACCAGCAGAATTTCTTTCCTTTTTGAAGTAATTGTGTGATTGGTACAACAATCTCCGAGAACTTTGAAACGAAACGCCTATAACAATTTGCAAATCCTAAGATTTTTTGTGTTTCCTTGACTGAATTTGGAGCTGGCCAATTTAAGATTGCTTCTACCTTTTTTGGGTCCATAATGATTCCTTCTGGGGACAACCAGTATCCTAGAAACTCTACCTTAAAAGTGTTAAACACACATTTCTCTAACTTGACGAACAAAGAGTTGTCCCTCAGCCTTTGAAGAACAGATTGAACGTGCTTTACATGTTCTTCTGAATTTTTTGAGTAATTCAGAATGTCATCAATATATACAATGATGCAGACGTCTAATAAATCATGCAACACTTCATTTATAAAGTATTGAAATGCCGCTGGGGCATTACAAAGTCCAAACGGCATTACCGTGTACTCAAATAGTCCGAATTTAGTGCGGAACGCAGTCTTCTACTCGTCGCCTTCTTTTATACGTACCAAGTGGTATGCGCCACGAAGATCCAGCTTAGTGTAAATACTTGAACCTTAACTTGATTCAAAAGCACAGGAATCAATGGCAATGGATACCGGTTCTTAATTGTTGCCTTGTTCACTGCACGATAGTCAATGCAAGCCCTCAAGTCACCTGACTTCTTCGCAACGAAAAAGAGAGGAGACGAGACTGGTGATGTGGAATGTCTAATGAAACCAATCTCTAGTAATTCATCCAAATAAGTTTTTAAATACTGGTTTTCTGGTTCAGTCAAGGCATATATACGACTACAAGGTAGCACTGCTCCTGGGATCAAATCGATTCTGCATTCATAGATCCTGTGAGGTTGTAACTTAGTTGCCTTAACTGGATCAAATACATCAGCAAATTCACTATATTCACTAGGAATATTGGTCTGCTCTAGATGTGATGTAGCACAATACAGAGGCATGACAAGATCTTTTGTTTCTTGATAACTGTGTAATTTACAATAAGATGAACTTAAAGTTACAGTACGTTTTACCCAATCTATCTGTGGGTTGTGAAGTTTTAGCCAGGGGATTCCCAAAATGACTCTGAAAGTTGGTGTATTAATTCAGTCAAATACCGTATGTTCAGTGTGACCATTGTCAGCAACCAAGAGCAAAGGTGTTGTATTGAATTTGATTAAGCCAGATGATAGTGCTGTACCATCAACTGCCCGTACAGGTTCTGGTTCTTCTTTAGGTACAAATGTCAGGTGTAATTTCCGAGCAAATTCTAAATCAAAAAAGTTCCCTGTGGCCCCTGAATCTATGAGCACAGGTATACTGTGTCTTTGTTGATTAAAAAGAATTAAAATAACTCTGATAGTAAAATGTTTAGGTACATGGTTAGTGATGCTAGTTGCATATTGTGAGATCTTTTGACCCCCAGGTCCAGAGGAACCGACCTCTAATTTCCCCGAGACATCTAGGGCCAGATGTAGGTAAGTTAATTTTACTGATTCACAAATACCGAATTTTACCGATACGGTATTTATGAATCGGTAAAATAGAAGGGGGGAGATGTAGAAAGAATCGGTAATTGAATTACCGATTCTGTAAGAATCGGTATTTACCGAATCGGTATTTACCGATTCGGTAAATACCGAATTTTGCAAGGGTGCAGGTGGTGTCACTTTGACACCCTCTAGCACCCCGATTTAAGGCATGTGTGACATGTGGCACGCAGACATGCCCTAAGGGCATGTCCGTCTGTCACATGCCATAGGTGTGCATGCACACATGTGCATGCACACCTGGAATCGGTATTTTACCACCCAATTGAATTGGGTGGTAAAATACCGATTCGGTAAGGCCTGTGGGACTCAGAAGAGTCCCACCTACATTTCAAAATTACCGAATAGGTAAAAATACCGATTCGGTATTTTACCGATTCGGTAAATTTACCGAATCGGTAAAATAGGCCACCTACATCTAGAATAGCCATTTACCGGTCGGTAACGGCCGAATCGGCCGTTACCGGTCGGTAAATGTCTACCTACATCTGGCCCCTAGTTTTCCTGTACTTGGGAGGAATCTGAAGTTATTGCTAAAGCCTTCTTTTTGACTGGTTTAATCGGACAATCCTTGGCAAAATGACCCGATTTCCCACAATACAAACATACATTTCCTTTACGTCTTGGTTCCTTTTCTTCTTGAGATAAAGGCCCTTTAACCCCTCCTATCTGCATTAGTTCGACTTGAGCATGTTTATCTTCACTTTCTTTTCGTTCAGACTTAAAGTGTAAATTCCTAAAATCACTTCTGTGTTTGTCACTCTTTCTCTCACCCAACCTATGGTCTAATTTCACTACTAGATCCTGAAATTCTGGGAACTCCTCTGGCAGATTTATTATGTGAGCTAGGGAATCTTTTAAATCATCTTTGAGCCGCGGTAAAATAGTGATATCCTTTTTTCCTCTGGCCAACGAGTTTCTGCGAGTAATCTATTGAAAGTGGTGACGTAGGTAAGCAGGTCTCTAGAGCCTTGTCGCAGATTCAAAAGCTCATTGTCAGAGGCCTGTAGAAAAACATGTTTAGCAAAAAGACTTGACATAGCAGTTTTAAAATCATGTAAGTTATGCAACAGTGGGTCATTTTTATCAACCAAGGCATGGCCCAATTCGCAGCCACCCCACCTAAATAGGAAATAATAAAGGCCACTTTAGATGTATCTGTGGTGAAAATCTGTGGTTTACACATGAAATGTAGTTGACATTGGCTCATAAATGTGGTGAAACAACTACTGTCTCCAGTGAACCTTTCAGGGTTTGCTAGAGGGACAGGATTTGACGTTACAACTGTAACCTGAACTGGTTGGTCAGGCATTTGTTTTGAAGATGTCTGAGGGGAGAAGGCCGAAACTCCAAATTTTGGAGGCTGTAAAATGGGGCGTCTGTCATCTGATGATTCTCTCCATGTAGTAAAACCTGTCTTAGTTTAATCTAACTCCTGCCTCAGAGCTTGATTTTCAACACGCAACTCCTGCATTTCGCTATTCAATTTGTATACTATTTGTGCTAACTCAGAAACATCACATTCAGTGAGGTCCATGGTCAGAACACCATCAAGAGGAAACAAAAGGATTTGTTGGCTTCGCTTTCTGTCAAGCGTTAGTTCACGAGGCTCCTGTTGTTTCCTTCTTGATGATGCTAGATCCCAACCCCCTTATGAATCTACCAGCAGATCAAGGAATTAAACACTAATCTAGCTGACTGACCCACAAGGGAAAGGAGAAGTGGAGTGAGAAACAAGAAAAAACACAACACTGGAGCTCTTCTTGTGGAGGCTTCAATCGAGTTTCTCTTTGAGGTGATCTGGACTTTAAGTACTGACCCAGGAAATATATTTAGCAATGTGTCTGTATTTATAAACAGGTATTAGAATTGCATATACTCAAATTACATCTACTCAAACTTATCTCTACAGAAATAACAGTACATACCAGATTGTCATAAGCCCATTCAAACACCCCTGCAATTGCTAAGTAAAGAGGATTTGGTCTACTGTCGTGAAATAAATAGGAATATATATATCACAATATGTTTAAAGAAAGAGACAGTAATAATATGTTCAAACTATGCTTGGTTAATTAACAGGTTAGTGATTAACAAGTTTAATTCCACTCTTTGAACTCTTCCTACCTTGCAATTGCTCTTGATGATCCTTAAAATGGATTCTAAAAAAGAGAAGCATAAAGAACAACCCTGCCTACTCTCTTGCTATCAACTAAACTCTAGGACTCATGAATTCTGTGTCCTATTCAAATTAGACTTAGGTTTTAAAAGAGCTTTTTTCAAATTCTGTTAAGCAATGTACCAAAATAACCACAATGTACCAAAATAAAAATAATTGTCTACTGGCATTTCACATGAATAGCAACAATCGTTTTTGCAAGTATCTCCAAACAACAAAGTTCGCTTTTTAAGGTCCGTTCTTTTAACAATGTCCTTCAAGAAATTATAGCAGTTTTGTCTTTACCAATGTTTGTTTGATTTCACTATTGTTTTATCAAGGTTTGTGTTGCCAAGTTACCAATTAACTATCTTACTTTTTGGCAGGAACCGGTAGATTGTCACCGAGAGTAAACCGGAAAGAAAACCTCACCGGCATCAGACGAATCAGGAACTGACGTGGAGTCGGAAGAATCAGGAGCAGAAGCCGAGACGGATTCACTGCCGAGGACTTTCTATGCAGGTAAGGAGAAGGGTCCGGGGGAAACGAGGGATCCGGGAACCAGGAAGCTGAGTGGGAGACTGGATAAGATGCTGGGAAGGCGGGAGGATTCAAGACTGCCAAACAGGAGCGCTCGCGAAGACGCCGAGTCAAGAAGCGAAGCGTCTCTGTGAGCAGGAGCGGGACTTTTATAGTCTTGCCTGGGCGGGCATTGTCTCTTGATTCACGTGTGAACCCAAACAGTTTAAACACGTGCTGCGAGTGTCTTAACCAAACTTTCTGTACACGGGTAGTATTGTCAAACAAACGCTGGCAAATCCAAACAGTACCCAAAACAAGCATTGACAATTCAACTCTTGTTAAATGCTAATGCTAATTTACAATGATATTCAAAGCATATTCAGAACATGGATGAATACTAATGCTGATTATTATTAATGTCAAATCACAATATCAGTGCAGAGCATTACAATATCAGTACAGAGCATTACTGAGCATGTGTTCACCTAACAGAGGGACCCCGGAAGGGCCGCACCACATCCTCCAAGCCTGGAGCAGAACCAGTCGGCGCCAGGGCCGAAGCCCACGGCAACACCGCGGACAGCCCCCCATTGCGCAAGGGATCCGCTGACGTCCCAGGAGACGAAGGAGGAGGAGAAACCAGCGGGGGCCTGCAAAGCCGCCACATATGTCTCCATCTGGGCTCTGGACGCCCCCTCACTGGGGAACGGTGGATAGGGGGATGATATGCGGGCCGCATCACCCGCGGAGAGCCCGCGCCCCCAACCGGCGGGAAACCAGCCTTTGGGGACAAACTGCGACACTTACCCACAGGGGAGCGACGCTCTTGCAGCACAGGAGATGGATTAGGGCGACCTCGACGATGGTGGCCGCTCCAAAATCCCTCTGCAGAAGCTGAGCGAGGAGACAAAGCTGATCTGGACATGCGAGTCAAGAGAAGTTTCATTCGGGGTTCCCGCCGCGACTTCGGCTTCAACCGCTGACACGCCTCGCAGTCCGTGGAGCCATGTTCCTCCCCCAAGCACCTAATGCAAATGAGGTGAGGGTCCGTCGCCGACATCAAGCGCCCACAAGACGAACACGTATTAAAGCCTGAAGGCATCCGCGCACTGTTCCCACAACAAACCAAAGATAGAAGGAAAAGGCCTAAACAGGCTCAGAGCAAGACCCGGATCCGTGTTGCACACGGATTAGAAAAAAACCAACGTAGGCGCACCGGGGTGGGACTTATGTGACCTTGCTGACGTCACATACATGGGCGACACCTGGGCGGAGCCGCGTGATGCCGTCCCCCCGGTGCACAAGGATGCTGGGCAAAAAAAATTCTCGATCCATTCTTACACCTGGGGATAATTCTACTTTAAGGAATCTGCAGCTAGTAGTCTCTATCAGATTGGGCTTGTTTCAAATCACCTCCAGTAGCTCGATAAAGGCCCCGATTCCGTGGCAATCTTCGGTCGCGGCCCACAGCCATCTGGTGGTGTGCAAAAGGCCAGTGGTGCGATCCGGCCTTCAATTGCAACCCGGCTCAGCACTCATGGAAGGAGGCAGGTCGCGCCTGCGGACCCCATGTCAGACCGGGGGGACGGAACCCCAGCAGAGCAGCCATGACTGCCGGTCTGTACGATGCTGCCCCCACTCCTCACCTAGGCCCCGGAACACCTCCTGCCGCCAGGGATTGGGCCAAAGTGGTGTGCGCGGGTCTTGGGATCAGTACCCCTCATGCCAACCGGGGTTCAGCAGGGTCACCGTCACAGGGCCGCCGGGTCAGCCCCGGAGCCGTGTGTCGACACACACGCTGATTTTTACCCCAGTCACGGCCTTATTTCGCCACTGCAGGCGCTGTCTGGTTGGGCCCGTATCTGGCTGATTGTTTGACGTACCGCACTCGGAGGTGGTTTGATCTGCGCCAAATGCAGTGGCCGTTTAATTTCAAGTAATTTGCAGTGTTCGTACTGCCTACAACATGCAGATTATGCTCGGATGTTGACTCAGCCGGCGGAGCCCTCTCATAGAGCGGTCATATCGCAGCTCGGCTAGACCACGCACCCTGCACCCTGTACCTCCCTTCTTGATCTCATCTTGGGTATTGCATCGGCAGCGCCAGATGTGGCAACAACTTCTTCGGGGCTGGCGTAGATGGAGGATCTACAGAGAGAGTTGAAGGCACCACGTGAAGTCGAGATGGCGCTGGAGTGGAGGCCAATGGTGCCAGAGAATATTCCATCCTTCCCTCCTGGGATTGCAGCGGCGTCGAGAACCTCATCCTCCGGAGACGCCAACTCGGGTTCATTGGCAAGAACAGCAGGAAAGGAGGTGGTAAGCCTCCCAAGTTGTAAGATAGAGGCCCCATGTGGCCAACAGGTTCACTAGAAGGGTTAGACACCCTGGCAAACATGCCATATATTGCATTTACGTGTGAAGGATCCGTACCCAGTCCTGGAAAGGGTGGGTACGGATCCGGTACCACCTGTTCAGGAATAGCTCAAGGCTGTAAGACTGGTTCTCGCTGCGGTGCCGGGGACACTGGAGCCAGAGGCGGAGTGGTGGGAGGTGGAGGTGTCGCCTTTGGCATCAGAGATCCTCCCGGAGTGTGTGCCGGAGTCAGCTGAGGCGAAGGGGAAGGTGAGACTTCATCCTACCTGTGACGCAGTAGAGCAGGGGACCCAGACTTTGGCGACTTGTCCTTAGAAGAACGAAGTCTGGAGCCATGACGCAGCTTCTTCTTGTGCTTCCTCAAAGACTTCAAGGTGTGCAGAGTCGGAGACTTGACTTTGATCTCGTCCTTCTTCAGCCTCTCTTCTGCTTCTTTGCCCTTGCCAATAACAATTTGGCTTCCCTCTCTTTGAGGGCCTTTGGATTCATACGTCGGCACGACGAACATCCCTCGACATCATGGTCAGATGACAGGCACCAAAGACAATCATCATCGGGGTCCGTGATGGACAAATGACCCCCGCATTCCCTACAAGGTTTAAATCAGATGTCTTCTGAGAGCCATCGCACTGTCACAATTACGGATGAACCTGCAACAATGAAACAGGAGAGCCCTGGAAAAACAGTTCCACATCTACGGCACGGAACAAAGAGAACTGACGTCAGCACGCTGACGAGGTCTTCTTATGGCTCCGATGACGTCGAGACTGGAGCCGTTCCATTGTGACATCCTCGTCAACGTAGGAGAGCTATGGAGAAAGGTTTGTGGAATGCTGCGCAAGGGGTAATTCAAAAGGTGAGGAATCAACGGGCAGATATATCCATCAGAAGCCACAGAATACACAGTGGTCCCCAGTGGGAGACCAAACCATATACTAAAATAGTGGAATGCGAACCACGACCTCAGTTGAGAATGGACCCAGAAGATGTAGAAGAGCCGGGAAACAAAGTAACCACCCAAGGTGAGTATGTAGGGACCCCACAGAGGTTGTGTGCAGAGTGGGAACGTGACCGTGAAGTTGCAGTTGCAGTTTTAAAGAAGGAGCACGCTTCCCAGCAGACCCTGAAGAAACCCCGTGGAAGATGGAAGGTTGGGGAGTCACTCCACCCGTGGATGCCCCAGGAACTGGGATACGTACACAATGGAAGCCGGGTGCATAGGTATGAAGTGACGTGTGAAACAGCCGTAGACCACAATGGAGGACTTCGGAAAAGATGCCGCTGGTGAAGAAGGTGAAAGGGTCCAGTGGAACCCCAAGGCGAATTAAAGGTGAGAGGTACCTGCATGCAGAGAGAACAGAGTCCACGCCACTCAGAAGTGACCAGAAGACACATAATACAAATGCCCACCGTTGTAGGAGAGTTTACTGTGCCCTTGATGTTGCAGCTATATGGGCCAGACAATGCTGAGAATGACCAGAAGCCATGCACAAGCTGTCCCACGTCGGATGTCAAGAGCCCAGGGGTCAGTGTCCGGCAGGGGCTCCAACAAGCCTTGGCAATGGCAACCACTGTAGTTGAAGAAAAAGGTGCAATGTCGGGACCAGCAAGGGCCAAGTGACTCACCATGAGCAGGTAAGTCTGAACAGGCCCCGAACAAGCAGGGAAGGCCACTGGAGCCAAAGAAGACACTCAAGGGGACCAACGGGCCGAAGGCACCTGAGTCGCGGTGCACAAGGGTTCTGTTCCAGTGGTTCTGATGAGGTATACTGGCCTCTAACTCGGTGAGAAGACAGTGCAGGCCTCGAGGGAGTTATAGAACCACCACATTGGTTGCGGAGCCTTTTGGAGTCAGTGGGAGTCCAAGCTCAGCAGACCGGTCAGCTGTGTTGCAATGCATGCAGATGCAGCGGAGTGACTCCTTCACTCCAAGGGAGATTCCTTCAGGTGTCTTCGATATCCACAGGCCCTGTGATGAACCTGTATGGAGCACAGGCACAGATGTTGCAGCAGACTTGAAGGACAACAAGAACAGGCGCAGCAGGAGTCTTTCCAGTTGCAGTCCTGGTTCCCACCACAAAGTCCAGCATCCCCAGGTTTTCGAAGTTGAAGTGGTATGTAATCTGAATCTGGTCCCACAATGAATCTAGGGACCACCCCACAGGTAAAAGTCCCTAAGGATAGGGTTGAAACGATTCTGGGGTCCCTCTCAGAGGAGGGGCAGGACAGTGGGTAGGATACTCCCATGTCGTTTGTCCAGTTTCGTGACCAGAGTGGGAGCCAACTGCTTCCTGAACTTGTTTGGGCTGGAGTATTCACGGAGGGCACCAAATGTGCCCTTCAAGCAGTCTGAGTGGGGCTGGCATGCGCCCCTACACTGTCCCAAATATACTAAGTCCAGTCTGGGAAGTGGTCACACCTCCCTCTGACAGGATACCTATTGTCCTGCCTTCCTCTGCTCGAGCTAGGCTCAGCAGAAGGAGGGAAGAATCATGTCTTTGGTCAGCAGCAGCCATAGTTTGCTGTCTGGGTCTAGAAGACTGAGGGCCTTCGGGAGGAGCTTTACAGTGCATGGAATCATACCTCTCACACCATTTACGGTGTGGGGGTATGATTCAAACATGTTTGATACCAAACACAACAGGGTTCGTTATAGCCAGTTTAGAGATGGTCATCGCGTAATAACATGTAGCCACTCTATGTATTTTAATGGCTGATGCACTTACAACCCGGGAGAATGGAAGGTTGTAGGGGTGTCCTGCTCATGCAGGGACACCCTCATACTTGGAACTGAGCACCCTGCCCTCAGGATTGAAAGGAAGGCCTGCCTTTTGGGTGACTTATAGGTTTTAAGTGCAGTGACCACCGATAAAATGAAACTTCTATTTGTCGAAAGTGGTGGTAGCACCAGCTTACACAGGCTGCAATGGCAGGCCTGTGGTCACAATTTGCGTGGTCTCTCATGGGTGGCATAATATATGCTTCAGTCCATGGGAGACCCCTGGTGTACAAATGCCCTGGGTACCATAGCACATATACTAGGGACTTACAAGGGTACACCAGCAGCCAATCTGGAGTGTACCTAAGTACTCACCATGTCCAATTTAGGGAAGAAGCACAGAGACTGGGGTCCTGGTTAGCAGGATCCCAATCAGACTAATCAGAAAAACATTGCTAAACCAGGCAAAATATGGGGGTAACTATGCAGAAGGATCCTACCTTCCAACACTTAGCATAACTTCCCACTTAAGTGGAGTAAGTGCCTAGCGACATACTCCCTCCCCGCCATTAGATATCTACCTAACGTACCTCCACTGAGTGACCTAGTTCTCTGTGGAAGGGAGAAGAATATAAATGGTAAAAAGGAGACAGAGAAGAAGAAGAAAGACAAAGAAGGAGAAAATGAAGAGAGAAAAGGAAGTGAAACGCCGATGGAGAAGGAGCTCCTCCAGAGTGCTCCAGGGGTAAGGGATCGCAATCGGCGTAAATCCCTGGCAAACCTCGCCCATCGAGCCCAACGATCAATCTGGCAATCAGGGTATTTTAAGGATTTCCCTTACCTTCAAAAACCGGAATCCACAGACCTTTGCGGCGAGTTTTCCCTCTCGATTTCCTGAGCTTGGACCTCGACAATCCCTGCTGCTTCGCCTGGGGGCTCCGCTGACTCGACTTGCTTCACCCTTGCGGAGCCCGCCGCCCATCAGCCGGCTGGCAAAAGCCTAGCGACCGGAGGCCATCGAATCTTGCTTGGGCTCGACCCAACACTGCGAGAGTCACCACAACCTCCGTCCGCCCCTCCGAGGTGGTCCTGAAGTCCCGAGGTCCCGCTGACGGCATCGCACCGCTGGAAGGCTCTGACTGCTTCAATCTGCGTGGAACAAGGTAAGGGTGGCCCCCTGCCCCCCCGGTTCCCGCTACAGCAAGATTTTGCTGCCCGAATGAGTTTGTGGCGGCCTGCCCGACCTCCACCTATCCCAGTGTTCCGTGGCTGAAACCAGGGAAAGGGATAGAGGTGCCATTTCTCTTTGCTGGATATTTACATGTACTAACAACTCCCCGTCCTTGCCCGACCCCTCTCCGGTCTCCGATCCTCAGCCTGCTCTTTCCCTTGCTGCACCGCTGCCTGCCTCCGAGTGCTCTCCTCCCACTTCATAGACTCCCCCCTCCCCGTTGCAGCCGCCTTCATCGCGGCTGCCACCGAGGCAACGGGGAGTTGACTGTCGGGGTCTTCCAGCCGATCACCGGGATGACCACTTCTCGGACAGCCAGCAGGCGGAGCGGGTGCGAGGGGCAATCACGCAACATCGTGCGCTTCGATTACGCCTTAATTCTATCCAATATCAGCTTAGAAGAACAAATGGGAAAAACCTTACTAATATCAGCTTAGGAGAAAGAAAGGAAAATATCAACTCCAATTCACTGGTGTTTCAGGATTAAACCCAACCTGATACAAAATGGCAGTTCCTACACAGCGCCCATAGAAAGAGGACTGCGCTTTTGAGACCAGCAAGGGGGCAAACAGCTTTAACAGCTTTAACAGTAAAAAGCCTGCACAAACCCAGATTGTATCAACAGAAAGAGGACTGCAAAATCACTTCCTACTGCAACAGAAAGAGGACTACTCTTTCGTCTATCTTTGTGGCGGCCATCTTGAAGTGGCACTAACCCAGCCTGCAGTAACAGAAAGAGGACAGGCAATATCACAACTAACTATCTACTGTATCAGAAAAAGGGCCACTCTTTTTCTTTTCTTCAATCAGAAAGTGGGCTACTCATTAAACCTTTGGGGCAGCTATCAACACACAACAACCTAATCAACTCGTTATTCCCCTCAAGCACCACTCTCCTAATGATGATGGCCACAATGTCCGCTGCTCGCTGATCCAGTTCTCCACGAGTGTGCCCATCCCAAGCAATCATGGTTGGCCCTGGTCTAACTGCCTACGGGTCAAACGCTTATACAATGGTCTACCCCCCAAACCTCCCAAAAACCGCCACAAAAGCTTTAAAACATCTCACCCTGAAAAACCATCCAGAGACACTAATCTCGGACCTACGTTTCTGTGCGGACATAGACACCATCACCAATGACCTTGTTTTTTACTCCAGAAGAATCCCCACTTGGCGCAACACCCTCTCACTATTCCTGAATGTTCGCTCATCCAGGACCATTCCCTACGGCACTAAGATCACAATAGTGCCATCAACAACTTTTCGAGCTGACCTCACCATCTCCCTCTACAAAAGCGGCATTCTACTGATCCAAGCCTCAACAAAAAACTTTGACAAATTCTCAGAGCTTTTTACCACTCTCCGAAACCATGTGCACGACACTGGGACGCCGACCAACACCCGGCCTGACTCTACGCCAACCCTCTTGCCCAATATAGAACACTCTAATCCCATCACTACTCCTACAAACCTCCCTAACGCTATGGACCAGAGACCACCCCTCCACATGAGTCCACCCCTCCACGCTTCCCACTGGGAATCCACGGCTCCCATCACAGCACACCTTAACCCTATCAGGCCTCCTTCAACCGCCCAGAGTGAACTAAACACTGAACCTTTGGTCCCCTCCCTCCTTGCTCCCTTTTCGATCTCCAAGACCACTACGTCACCAGCGGCCTGGGCTGTGGCAGGTCAAACCAGCCCGCTAGCATTCAAGCCACCCCTTCTATGACTCCAAACACAGCCCTCCCTGGCCATCAAGCCCCGCCTCCCTCAGTGGCTCCTGCTCTAGCAGGTCACGCCAGCACTGCCAACACTCAAACCACCTCATCCACGACTCCTAGCACAGTCCACTCGTGCCCTCCAACACCCCCCTCCGCAGACTTGCACTCCAGAGCTTCCAAAATAAATCAGAGCCTCCACTCCTCCATCCTCGATCTTACAAACCTCCTCCACCTCGCTGAACTCTCTTTCACAAACCTCATGCCTGAGCCGGCCTCCTTTCCAATCCCAGAGCTCCCCAAACGCCCTCTACCGACAACCTCGAGGCACCTCCGCCCTCGCAAGCACAGTAGCTGCCCATCTGAGGAGGAAATCCTTGACCTCGCCCTCTCCTACAACCTCTCCCTCACCACAACAAATCCACTAGATCTCACTGAAAAGGAAACCCAGGATTTTCTTATGGACCATAATGCAGCCCCTACTTCTCATTGTCTACCTGACGTGAATGCCGCACACCCCATCTGTATGGTCGCTATTGACCCACACAGATCAGCCCCCCCCCCAGTAATAGAAGGGTGCTCAGAAGCAACCTTGCACCAGTGACCCTGTCCATCCCGACCCCCGCCACCACTCCCCTCCCTGCTCTGACGGGTCTCTTAATCAACTGCCGTTCTGCAGTGAAGCATGCGGCCGATGTCGCTGCCCTCATTCTGAACAACAACACCGACATAGCCATTCTAACAGAATCATGGCTAAATGATGCTTCATCCCCATGCCTCGACCTCCTAATCCCCCCCAACTTTTACATAGCCAGGCTCGACAGACTACATAACAAAAAAGGGGGCGGAATTGCCTGCATCCATCGCTATTACCTCCTTGTCACTGAGCTTTTAACGGATACCACTGATTCCTGCGAATAACTAGCCCTCTCAGTCTGCAGTAGCACCATCCACTTATGTAACCTACACATCTTTTACCACCCCCCAGGCACTAACGAACCCTTCACTGACTACCTCATGGAAGTCATCACGGCTAAGAACTCCCCAAACACCAAGGACATTTTCATTGGCGACTTCAACCTGCGCTGGAATGACCTTAAGGATCCCCATGTCAACGCCATTAAAGACCTCTTGGCCGATCTAGCCCTGACCCAAGCTTCTCCTCTCCCAACCCACTCGAAAGGAGCCACTCTGGACTCAATCATCTCTAAGGAGACTACCGTCAAGCTCACATCGATTGACCCCTGCGACTGGTCTGACCACCATGCCATCGCCTTTCTGCTACCTGGCACCCGCAAGACAAGGACGCCACAACCGGTACTCCTAAAACGCTGGGTCAGAGACAACAAAAACCTAGACATCAACAAACTTGAGATCCGATGCAAATCCGACCTACCCCCCCCCCCCACATCACCTCGGTCAGTGACCTCAATGATCACTACTCTGCTACAATGTCAAGCATCTTGGATGACCTAGCCCCTCTTAAACTAAAAAGAACTCAAGTCAGAGATAGAAACCCATGGTTCACTGGTTCCCTCAACAACGAGAGAAGATCCCTCTGGCAACATGAAAGAATCTGGAGAAAGCACCCCTCGGCAGATCACCTAAAACTTCTTCGCCAGGCCAGAAATACCTACAACAAGAACATCGTCAACTCAAAAAAAGAATTCTTCAGAGCGGAATTAGAAAATGCCCAGAACAGACCTCGCAAACTCTTTGAGATGGTCAAACTCCAATCGAATAAACTGTCCAAAACAGCGAAAGAAACCCCCAAGTCGCTCATCTCCTCTGAGGACTTCTCCTCATTTTTCGCAAACAAAATCAAAACCTTAGATACTGAACTCAAGGCCGCCTCCTTCCCCCCTCCGAACTCTGACATTCCGCCTCCTCCCTCCTTGCCGGCATGGTCCTTATCAAAGAATTTAGCACACTAGTCCGAATTTGCACCCTATGATGAAGTCGCTGTCGCGAAAATCCTTTCCTCCCTGAACCCCAACAACCATTTCAATGACCCGCTCCCTTCAAACTGTCTCACGACTGTTGCCAAATCCATCATTCCTAGCTGGACTGAAATAATCAACGCCTCCCTACGATAGGGATCAATACCGACCTCGCTGAAAGCAGGCCATTACTACCCATTCTGAAAAAGTTGTCGCTGGACCCAGCCTCCCCAGACAACTTTAGACCAATTTCCAACATTTCGCTCCTGGCTAAAGTGCTGGAAAAGTGTGTGCAAATACAGCTAAGTCACCACATCAACAACTTCCATCTACTCGATGACTGCCAATCCGGCTTCCGACCGGGCACAGCACCGAAACCACCATGCTCCACATCGTAGATGACGCTCTTCAAGCCCTTGACCAAGACAAAACCTGTCTCCTGATCCTCCTTGATCTATCCTCAGCCTTCGACATGGTCAACCACGAGATGCTACTCAAACTCCTCAAACTAAGGATGGGATTAGATGGCACAGTCCTAGATTGGTTTAGCTCCTACCTAGAAAACCGATCTCAGAGATTCCTAATCAATGGCGAACTATCCGCCCCCTCCGTGGTCACGGTGGGAGTCCCTCAGGGATCAACATTGTCCCCCACCCTTTTCAATCTCTATCTGGAACCCCTTGCCGAAGTCCTGCGCACTGCAAATATCTCCTTCCATATGTACGCTGATGACACTCAGATCTACATAAAAATCTCATCTCTTGCAGACATCCTCAGCCTGAATGAGGCCCTGAAGCTGACCGTCAGATGGCTCTTCTCCAATCAACTCAAACTCAATGCTAAGAAAACTGAGTTCCTTCTAATCTCCCCGCCCAAGAGCAACCCTGAGACCCAGACATGGAGTAAAGCTATCACAGCCTTATATTGTTCCCCGACCATAGTGAATTCGGCCAAATCTCTGGGAATTACCTTGGATTATAACCTAAATATGCGAGACCACATCAACGCAATGGCCAAATCTGCCAGATGCCACCTGAGCTACCTATGGAAATTGAAACCTTTTCTAGACGCTCCTGACCTAAAACTCGCAGTCCAATCATTAGTTATCTCTCGACTGGAATATGGTTGCTCTACCCTCTCTGGCTTACCCAAGTTCTCGCTGGCACCCTTAAAAGCCTACCTCAACGCAGCCGCCAGACTACTTACAGGCTCAAACAAATTCGATCACATCACTCCTCACTTGAAAGCGTTGAACTGGCTCCCCTTCGAGGTGAGGATTCACCTCAAGCTGGCATGCATCACGCACAAGGCCCTACACTCCAACTCCCCTGCGTATCTGGCACAGAAGCTTGTGTTATCTGGAGGAAACAGAAACTCACGATCGGCCAATGCCCTCCTACTCCGGCCTGCACGCTTTAGGAAAACAATAACCTACAGTCGGGCTTTCGCCGGGACTGCACCAAGAATATGGGTTAATTCTTTGGCTAAACCCTTTCCCACAGCCACCTGAGAGACTATTACCTTATCCTGCGTCCTGTTACATTCTCTTGTGATTTTTTGTAATATTTGTGCAGTTGTATATCTTAATCTATTCCTCAATGTACAGTACTGTATGATATCCTGCCCTCCTACGACCCCTTGACTCTGTAAGCTCTCCGATATACAAATCTTCTGTATTTTGTTTTGACCTGCCTTGACCTTATATCACTTCTATGAATCTGTAAAGCGCTCTGATACCCTCACGGGTCAAGTTCGCGCTCTATAAAACCTAAAAATAAATAGGAGAAAAAAAAGAGAGTAAAGATAGCAACTCCCCCCATGGACCAAAATGAACCAGAAAGCCTCTTAATATCATTCACCTAGGTGGGTGGACATCTCTTCATCAGAGTTCAGGCCCAATGGCACCTTCGTGTCTAGCTCTAGTATATACTTGGATTCAAGTTGACGCAGTTTGCGTACTCTATCTCCCTCTGTTTGATTTCGGGATGCGGTCAATTGCAAAAAAAACATAACAAGTTTCTGTTGCTATTCTGTACCTCTTCCAAATGACGTCCTTTTCAATGGCCCTTATATGCTCCAGAATTCTTTTCTCAACAGGAAACATAGTTTGGCTTCATAAGATTTTTCACTTTGGGAGGTTAATACATATACACAAAAGTCAGATAGACAGGACAGATGTTGGTCTATAGTTCTATATGTTTTTGTCACTGGGGAGAGAACTTTTTTCATATTCGTGCTGAATTTGCACTCCTTGCACATGGCACAAGTAAAAAAAAGCCCTGCACTTTGGTCTGGCTTTAGCTAATCTGATATTTCATTCTGCAAAGTTTATTACTCAGGGAGGTGCCCTTCCTGAAAGTGAATCTAGGGTGGTCATCCACCACATCATTCAATGTCAGCTCAGTTTTTAAGATACCCCAATGTCTGCTCAGACTCTTCAGTACTTCTTGTGCTTTATTAGGTCTTGCTGAGCCAACGCGCATGTGCTACTAGCGAGACATTCAGTGAGGGGGTTTTCAGAGTGCTACCGCTGGCATAGAGCTACAGTGCAGGTGGCCTAGAGCTTGCCTGCATGTGCGCAGGCACACGCTAATGAGCAGAGGCGCCACCTAGCTGTCCTCTGTCGTCAGCGTGCGCACCACTCACGGGCTCACCTCTTGCTCCCCATCTCACTAGCTCTTTGCAAGCTCGCCAAGGGCTGCTCTCAAATCACCATCGCCTTTTAATTAGCTGAGCACATAAATAATTCGCTTTTAGAGGGTCGTCTTGTTGTAACATTTCTCACGCCACGCGGCTTGAATGGACATCTTCCTCATTACTTTTGCTGTCGATTTATTACTTTCGCTTTTGCGGCCGATTTATTTTTCGGAATCTCCCGTTCTCTCATAGAGAGAATTTCACTCTGTGTTTTCGGTCCCTCCCTTGCCCTCTCCCCTCCCCTCCGGTCTGCCTTTTACTCCTCCTCCCCTCTAAGTATGACTTGTAGAGAGAAACAGGAGGAGAGAGCATGCCCCCTTTCCTCGCAAGCACCAGAGAGCGGGAGCGCAGGACGGGCCCCCCTTGCTCTGCAGTTACAGCTGAGCGCCTCAGAGTCGTACCACCTACCTGTAACTGGAAGTAGCTGTTACTATATCCCTTCACGAAACAATACATTATTCAATTTCAACCCTGCAGGCCACGGACCATATCACTCTAATCAAGCCACAGGAAAAGCAGTATAGTATAATCTTTATTCGGTAAAAAATTTCACCATAAAAGAATACATTTCCAGCAATTATACATTACATTCCATTAAAAGAACATTAGATAAAACCTAGCGCAATAAAATTCCTGATTAAAATGAAGCCTTACATATTTACTGTACATTGGATGTTTACTACGGGCCCAGTTCCAACTTTCTCAATAATACATTGTTATCTAAGTGATGAAATAACAACAAGCTATACTAACTCAGCTTTACATAGGGCCAGTGGCCAGTAGGTGCCGACTATCTGTTTGACAGGGGCGGGGTTTGCTGCTTTAACCTCCTAATACGGGTCAGCCATGCACTGCCCAGAAATTTGGCCACCCCGCAAACCATGACAGTTAAAGTTGAGTCAGTGGTGAGGACTCGTAAAGCCATTCTATGGCACCTCAAACCCAGCCCCTTGCATACTGGTTTCAGCCATACCCTCCTAGCAGTTTTATATGCGGGGCAGGCAAACAATAAGTGCGCCACAGATTCCTTCGGGCCGCACACCCAGGGCATGGGCGCGATGGGCCATCAGCATTAGACCACCCCGAGGTAAACTCATGTACCGGAAGGGTCCCACACCTCAACTTTAAATAAAGGGCTCTGGCTAAAGGCTTAGTTATAAGGTCGAGGAAAGGTTCCGACTTTCTGGTCCACTTAACCTTTAAAAACCGCTCAGTAAGTGGACCCCCAACCCCACTGCGTATTGACTCTGCCTGTACCCAATCCCAGTATATCTTCGTAATCACTTGTTTGGGAGGTGGCATTTGACTCTCCCACACATCCCTTAGACCCAATTGCGTCACCAGCTGCCTCACATTGTACAGCCACCTGATCTTATTACCGGTGTCTAACAATATTAATTCATCCAATACGGCAGCATAGTTAGCGAGCTCCTCGGTCCTTCGCAGCCTCACCCAGAACAGTAAGGGGCGCAGCCGCACTAGCTCTTTAATGGATCTCCTGCCTAGGTCGAGCCGCAGGGGGATTAACGGAGTGGAAACGGGAAGAGCCACCAAATCCCTAAAAAACTTGTTTTCCGCTGCTACTAGCTCTAGCACATTTTCAAACCCCCACAGCTCGGAGCCATATTGTGCAGACGGGAGTATCTGGCCCTCATAAATCGCCATAACTGGAGCCACAGGTTTGTTTGTTGATTCCCGATGCTCCCTCAGAGTCACCCCTGACACTCTTTTATGGCTAAGTAACATTTTAGCCAGGTGGTCCTTCCAATTCATCCGGCTATTTACCCTTACCCCCAAATAGTTGAATGATTCTACCAGCTCCAAGGGTGCCCCATTAAGTGTAAGATTATTTCTGAATCTTTTAGAGGGTGAGAAGGCCATGAGCTTAGTTTTCAAGGTATTGATGGAGAGTCCTCTATCTGTACAGAAGGTGCTGAAGCGATTTAAAAGCCTTAGGAGTCCCACCGGGGATTTGGAGATCAATAAGGTGTCATCCGCGAAGAGTAGAGTGGGGATTCGTTCCCCCGCCAGGGATGGTGCATCCACCTCTTCCCCTCTCAGATGATCCACCACCCCATTCACAAACAGGGAGAAGAGGGTTGGTGCCATGACACATCCCTGGTGCACTCCCCTCCTCACGGGCACCCTTTCAGTTAACTGACCCTGAGAGCCCCATCTGATCCTCGCGTAATTTCCCTCGTGGAGCCTTACGATGAAACTCAAAAGGGGCCCTGGGAAGCCCATCTTCTCTAATGTCTCCCATAGCCTTGCTCGAGGGACCAGGTAGAATGCCATCCTGAGATCTATGAAAGCAATATAGAGGCTACCTCTATTGATGGTAACTGACTTCCAATAGATCCCAAAAGAGCGAAAGACCTGGTCCATCGTCCCCACCCTCTGACGAAAACCTGCTTGAAGGTGGGAGAGGATGTGTTCCTCTTCCATCCAGGCTCCAACCCTTGAGATGATGACCCTGCCAACCACTTTCTGAATCACATCTATCAGACTGATAGGTCTGTAATTGGCAGGATCCTCTCTTGCCCCTTTTTTAAACACCGTAACCACCTCATCGCCCTAGACACTATTCTCTGTTTCGCAAGGATCTTAAGACTTTTCTTTTCACTCGGGCTTTTTCCTAATGTGAATTGATCCTAATTTTCTTTCTGCATTTGTTTTTTGTCCTGCTGCTAAATTTGCCTCCATAGCGCCAAGAAACCGTATGGTGAATGTTGCGCTATACAAATATTTTAAATTCAAATTCATTCCAAGAGTCGGGCACAGGGTGCCCCCTGGCGATGTAATTCATTATGAAGGCAATTAATTCTGCCCAAGCCTTGGGTTCCTTTATCAGAAGGTCCCCCGGTATCCCATCTGGGCCTGCCGCCTTCTTCGGGGTCAGATGTCTAATTGCCGCTAGTACTTCCAAGGGCAGAAATGGATCCTCGAGCTCCCTTGTGTATCCCCCTTCTCCACCCGTGTCTACCATTAGAGAAAGGTCAGCTTCATTTCCGCCATATACTGCAGAAAAGTGGTCAACCCATTGCTGACTTGTTATATGGGTGGCTAGTGGTTGTGTACTCTGTTGCTTAGCTTTATTAATTAGGTCCCAGAATAACCTTGAGTTCCTCATGCAGACCGCACCATTTAGATCCTGCCAATATTTTTCTTCCCACTCTCGTTTGGCAGCTGCTACAACCCTCGAATAATCCTTCCTAGCCGCTCTAACTAGTGAGGGATCTTTTTTAAGCAGGGCAGCTGTTAACTCTTTCCTTTTACCCTTGCACTGGGCATTGTACCAGGGATTAGTGGAGATGGGAGGTGTATTATTAGCTTTAAAGCTATTCCCTTTAAATAAAAAATATCGGCTCACCTGCTCTATTGTATACTTATAGGCTGTATCTAAGGCGATTGGTAACTCTGGTACGCTTCTCGGTCCCTGTTCCCATGCTGTCAGGTCCAAGGTCAGATCTTCCACAAGGGATTTTATACTCCCCAGTTGATCTTCCTTTAATTGGGCCTTGTCCCATTTCAGCCTACGATTACTATTATAGTCCCTCTTTGGTCAACCTCAAGGGAGCACACGACCCCACACCCTTTAGGTTACCCCACCTAAGCTTTGTGCAAAGGGGGTTGTGGTCACTATCCTGTGTAGCCACCACCTCCATATCTAAAAGCAACCCAACGTAATACCAACAATTCACTGTGCCTCAATGAGTGTGTCAGCCCCTCTGCATTGGTAATAAAGTGTGGGGTAAAGAGAGCAGGGTGCCAATTCCCATTCAATCTTTGGCCTCTCCTTGAGTGTTGCTTCTGTTGTCAATCCAATCCAGAGATCAGAGTGTACAATAAAATATGTAATGGCATTGTGTGCAAAATAATGTTAATTTGAGGGGTATTTTGGAGAATGGCTACTCACTGTCACTTGCACACAGTCAATTCTTAGACACAGGAGACTGAATGGGTTATGATTCCAAGCATAACCTGCGGACAACCAAGTGATGAGTGGCAGATCTAAGCAATTGTTGAGGATTGCTTAGTGGCACACGTGGGCATTTAATGACAGAGCTTAATTTGAGACGGGGGGTCACCGGCACTCATTTTTTTGGGACAGCGGCACTTATTTCTTCTCTGCATCACACATTTCCTAGAGAGCAACAGCGGGAAAAGCACAAAGCAGAAAGACGGAGGAAGGGAATGACGGAAAAACCATCATAAAGGGCAAAAGCAGGAACCTGCTAAAATGCGATAATGGGCAGCAATGTCTGTTGGTGGAATAAACGTGCATGGGGTTGGATTTAAGACTATGCAGCTTTGATATTGGGCGCGCTGACATTTAATTGCACCAGCCGCGAGCTTCTGAGCAAAGCTTCCCGCACCGGTACTAATTCTATAAAAAATTAAACATTGTAATGTGTACTACACCCCACAGCAGGATTAGAAAAAAATGTAATTATATTATTTCGAAAGGTGCCTGCAAGGCGACGCATGGGGCTAACAATACCGAGAAGGCCAATGGATATATGCCAGACTAGAGCTGGGGAGATTCAGGATTCCTGTCCATTCATTATGTAGAACGTTTGCCAATGAAATTACACTGGAAGACCAGAATAAAGCAGCGGAGGGACAACGCCTATTCAATCCCTGGTCTCTTCTTGGTGATGGGAAGACTTCGTTCTCCGTGCTCATCTAACCTTCAATCTGTTGAACTAATTACCAATAGATAACAATGTAGTACACTCTGTTCGCCCATTCAATCATTGGCCTCTTTTAATAAAGTGACCACTAAAAGCCCCTATTTTTGGCATTGGTGCTATAATCAGACATATATAGCACTGCAAACAGAGTACCTCTGTCTATCGAGGACTAACATATGTTACCTTTAGAGTTGCCAGATTGCACTGAACATCTTGTATCCAGTACTCGACTTTCATTTTAAAAATCACTTTTACTAAGTGTGACAATCCAATTGTGTCAAAACAACCAAAGCCGCTAAATCAGATAATGTATTTTTTTTAATGTATTCATTTGGTAATGTACAAATCTGTCACACTGGAACTTGCATGTATTAACAGTACATCGTTTTTTTAACACTAAAATGATTGCGAGTAATAAACTGCGTAATGGATCACACTGATTGGAGAAGGGCTGTGAAACGCATGGCTTGTTACCGTCTTTAGACAAGGACATTGGCATGCCAAGATGGTACTAGGCATGTTGTACCTTCAACACCAAACCAGCAAATGCCACTTGAGTAATATGGTGCATAGGGAACACTCAATTTGGACTATTGCACCCAGGACTCTTATTCTTATTACATCCTCTAAGGCATGGGCTTTCAATAAGCCAAACCTACAGCAAAAAAACAACTTACGGTTGTATTGGTTGTGCGCCCTGACTGTGTGTGGCCATTCGCCCTTGCAAGCCCCCCAAAAGATTTACCACTTTGAGCTGCAGCGGGGATTAGCCCTAATCTAGCCGTTTGCCATCGCGGTTCCACAAATGCTGTTGGCGTTGCGTCTTGTAATGTCTAGTCAAAACCTGTTAAGGGCCCGTAGAAGCTTTTGGCCGCTGACGCATGAGCATTTAGCTTCCCCATCGTCACCCACTCCAAAATGGGGTTGTGAGTTAAAGTAAGACAGGCACACGCACACCTGCACATGCACATGCACACAGACACGGTTATGTGTGTACACACCAGCATGCAAGGGCACAGCACACATGAATCTGGAGTAAAACGCGGCACCTCAGAATCAGGGGTGTAATGGAGGTTACATACGGGGGTTGCACAGCACCAGACAATGCTAAGGTTTAAGTGAAACAGAAAAGAACTCCAGAATATATATTAATACACAAGGTACCCCTCTCACAGCAACTAATAATATCTAATAATACACTAATTCTTAAGACAGTTTTGTGAAAACAATGCACTCCGTAATATTTACCAATACACAACACCCTGGCGTAATCTATTAATATACACCAACGAATTCAAACAAAGTCATAGAGAGTACCTCAGATTATCTAAAGACAACCAGCCTCTTACACTATCTAGTGGTACACAGCACCCCAGAATATTTAGTGCTACACTGCTTCTCAATCTAGTAACAAACATTACCACAATATTTAGCAATACATAGCTGGTCTCACTTTTTAGCAATACATATCAGGTATTTTTGGTGCCGCACAGCTCCTCATGCTATCTAGACACAAACAGCACCACAATAAATGGTTTGCTGCATCCCTGAGAGCGCACACGGAAATAAGCCTGGGCACACTGCGGGGTAAATGGGAGCAGGATCTGGGGCGAGCACTAGCAGATAAAGAATGGGAGAAAATCCTCAAAAGCCCAGTGCGAATCCCACGGAACATGTGCTTCCGCCAAACACAGGTCTACATAGTTCATAGGGCCTACCTCACTCCAGCTTTAATTAACAGATACTTTCACAGAGCGGATGCGTCCTGCACAAGATGTGACGCAGTGGATGCCGATCTACTCCATCTTCTGTGGAGATGTACAGCGCTGGGCACTTACTGGGGGGACATCAGTAGGCTCCTTGCGCAGTGTACCGGGTGCATCATTCCCTGTAATTGGCCTGAATTTCTCCTGCATCTTTTTAAGAGGCCCCCAAAAGATAAGGTGTCGTCCCGATTTTTGGACCTGGGGATGGTAGTGGCAACGCGCCTCTTCACCAAGAGGTGGAAGGCGCAGGATCCACCTAGCGTGCAGGCTTGGACCCTGTCCCTTCAAGCATGGGCTCGGGCGGAATGGACTGCTATACAGCGGGAGGAAACAGTAGGGCTTTGCAGGGAGCCCATGGCAGAGTGCTGGGAACACATGCTTAATGCCCTACAGTCGGCAGGAAAGGCTGCAAGTGGGGGCGCAGCAGAAGTAGCTGAGGTCATTGGCAGTTGGGGGAAGGCGCACAGCGGACACTACATCTGACATCTAGACTGGTGCTACACACGGTGCTGCAGCGCAGGGGAGAAGCAGGTGTTGGAGGCATGTGGGGGCAGGGGGAAGATTTCACTTTGGGGTGGAAAGGGGGGCTGGAGAGGGACTGGGACAGGATGGGGGACAACACCTACTGTATGTTTATGACCATGTCGCAATGTGCTTGTTTGAATTAGTAAAGTTAGGAGTTTTACTATTCTGATATACAAATCATTTCTGTACACCGGGCTGGGTCACACAGGCCCTTCTAGATTAAGGATGCACTCTGGCACATATGATAACTCTGGGAATACTTATACACTACATTGTAGTGTCTAAGGGACACAATATGCTCTACACAGCAGAACGTTGGTCATACCCTCAGAGATGTATTGTATGGAAATTCACCTGTATTGTAATGTCTATAAAATGCAAATGCCAATAAACAGATTTGACAAATCGCACCATAATATTTAGTAGTCCACAACACTGAGATTAGCTAATGAGATACAGCCGAGGAGAACATCTACTGATACACAAAGAACCCTTATGGATTTCCAGAATTTGTACAGGCACACATACCACCAGCCATCAGTGCACACATCAATTGTTAACACATCCACAATTAACTATTGTAGCAATCGCACTATGGCGCACTTTACTTTTACACATATTCATCTAAAGCGCAGCATGCCACCATTGCTACAAAAATAAATAAAACATTTTTGGGCCTACCATTTATAGACTTTCGTTGCAATTGGTGTTCCAATAGCTCAAACTTAATTAATGCGAGACCTATTCCATTGCAAATGCTTGTTTTTTAATGTGGTGATGAATCTCAGAATGGGAGTTTCCATAGTGTCAGGGTTGGCTTTAGGAGCCAATACTACATCAATACTCACTCCCCGTGTTTAGGTAATTGCACTTTCAACATCCCCAACCTTGTAACTTCTTTCTTTGAAACGTGCTGTCATCACCAAACACTCTTCTTTGAAATCAGTTTCCGAGCTACAGTTCATACGAGCCTGTAGGTACTCATCAAAAGGTTCACTGTTTATTAAATTCTTCGGGTGACTGCTCTCTGCGTGTAGGAGTATGTTTCCAACTGTTTCTTTTCTGTGCAACATAGATGTGAATTTCCTGTTAACTACTGATATCTGAATGTTTCTATAGTGCACCTGAGTGTCACTAATATGTCCTTAAAATCTTAAGTTGTATGCATTCTCATTCAAATCAAAAATTAAATCAGTAGCCTTATCATGACTCCCCTCCAGACAATAAGGTGATCGATGTAGCGCAACCACAGTACCACATGTGTACCATAGTCTGCAACGGTCCTGGACACTTACTGATTCCACCAGCCCATTATAAGGTTGGCAAAACTGAGAGCAAAACAGGTTACCATCACAGTTCCCTGTATCTGTCTGAAAAGGGAGCCATTGAACATAAAGAAATTGTTCTCAAGACTAAGTTTGATCATAGAGGTCAGCATTTCAGTATGGCGGAAATAGTACATAGAGCTAGATTTTAGGAAATATCTAGATGCCTCCAGGCCATTAGTAAGTCTATTACAAATGCATTGGCTACATGCATCCAGTGTGATCAAGAGAAATTCATCCTGCCAATTAATGCCATGGACACAAGTCTATCAGAATACACCAAAAGTATTATTCTCCCCATCGGGGAAGCATACCATGGCCTCCTGTGGCAAGCGGGGAACAAGGAACACCCACAGAATAGAGGTATCCCTCAAAAGATAGATATAGATACAAACATACATTGGTAATAGACCAAATGCCATAAGCCACCTACCTGGATCCCAGATGATTCCAATGGGGCAGTGATACTAGTTCCCGAATCCTCCGGAGACTTGCCCTCGGTTTACAGGCAACACTGCTCCGGAGGCAAATTCCAGGGGGAAGGGGGTTAGGGTGGACAGTTAAAGATGCTGTGGCTCTTCTACTTAACAATAACACTGCAGCATACATTCACACCAGTCAGATGAATGGTACCAGCAGATATGGTGGTACCTTTAGTTTTGTGGTTTTGCTTTCATTTAGATTGTCCATAGAGGCTCCTTTATCAAACATTTTGAAACTGTAGTGAGTATGATTTCAGCATAAAACCCACAAACACATTTGGATGAGGTTAACTTCACCCAAGTCCTCTCTGTTAGAGCCCCTGCCAACAGTATGTACAAGTTGAACAAAAAACACTGGTTACCTTTGTATGGAGCACGATGTAGCAACTGAGCTCAGAGCGTAGTAAAATCAAGTCTGTTAATGCATCTCTCCTATACTTGTTCCTTTTTCCATGCAGGTGCGAAACTAATGCAGGACATTCTTTGCGGTGAGGTCAAGCAGGAGGATCAAAGGAGCTGGCAAGACAGTCCTGGAAGCCGGGAGACAGGTAAATGGCAGGCGAAATGGATAAGGGAAGGGGAGGAGTATGGACGGTCTTTAAATAAGACTGCTTCAGCACGTTCATAAAGGTCACATTTTAATTGTTTGTAACAAAGAACGGGTGCAGATAATTATCTTGATGAGGCTGTCTTCTAGAAGGTGTTTTAGAATGTTCACAAAGGTCGAGTTATATGCAGGGTATTAATTTGATGAGGGCTATCTTCCGGAAGGTTCACATTGAGGTCATCTATGCCGCTTGCTTGATACTTATTCTGGTGGATTTTCTGGATGTTTCCGTGGAGCCTGAAACCTGACCTTGCAAATGCATGTTAAAACATTTGTAAAAGCTATTAAGCCTTTTCAAACAAACCGGGTAACACCATCTGTAGCTAGCTATTAACAACAGCATGCAATGTGGTCAAAGTCAGGGTAAAAGATCAATCAATCAATCAATCAAAGACATTTGTAGAGCGCACTACTTAGCCGGAGGGTCTCAAGGCGCTTGGGGGGGGGGGGGTGCTGCTACTGCTCGAACAGCCAGGTCTTGAGCTTCTTCCTGAAGGAGAGGTGGTCTTGGGTCAGGCGCAGGTCGGCCGGGAGGGAGTTCCAGGTCTTGGCGGCCAGGTAGGAGAAGGACCTTCCTCCTGTTGTCGCTCTTCGGAAGCGGGGGACGGCGGCGAGGGCGTGGTTAGTTGATCGGAGGTGGCGTTTGGGAGCGTAGAAGTTGAGGCGGTTGTTGAGGTAGCTCGGGCCTTGGTCGTGTAGGGCTTTGTGTGCGTGGATGAGGAGACGGAAGGTGATTCTCTTGTTGACGGGGAGCCAGTGCAGGTCTCTCAGATGTCCGGAGATGTGGCTGCGTCGGGGGATGTCGAGGATGAGTCTGGCTGAGGCGTTCTGGATCCGCTGGAGTCTCTTCTGGAGCTTGGCGGTGGTTCCGGCGTAGAGGGCGTTGCCGTAGTCCAGTCGGCTGGTGACGAGGGCCTGGGTGACCGTCTTCCTGGTCTCGATGGGGATCCACCGGAAGATCTTCTGTAGCATGCGCAGGATGTTAAAACAGATTGCGGAGACGGCGTTGACTTGTCTGGTCATGGAGAGGGAGGAGTCCAGGATGAAGCCCAGGTTGCGTGCGTGGTCTGTCGGTTTGGGTGCGGTGCCCAGGGCGGGGGGCCACCAGGAGTCGTCCCAGGCGGAGGGCGAGGAGCCCAGGATGAGGACTTCCGTCTTGTCTGAGTTCAGTTTCAGGCGGCTGGTTGTCATCCACTCGGCTACGTCTTTCATCCCTTCGTGAAGGTTGGCTCTGGCGGTGGCGGGGTCGTAGGTGAGGGAGAGAATCAGCTGGGTGTCGTCAGCGTAGGAGATGATGTTGAGGTTGTGTTGGCGTGCGATGGCCGCGAGGGGGCTCATGTAGACGTTGAAGAGGGTGGGGCTCAGCGAGGATCCTTGAGGGACCCCGCAGATGACTTCGGTGGCCTCTGACTTGTACGGTGGTAGACGGACTCTCTTTGTTCTTCCGTCGAGGAAGGAGATTATCCATTCCAGTGCCTTCTCCTGGATTCCGACGTTGCTGAGGCGCTGCACTAGGGTGCGGTGGCAGACAGTGTCGAATGCCGCGGAGAGGTCTAGGAGGATGAGGGCCGCTGTTTCTCCGTTGTCCATCAGGGCTCGGATGTCATCGGTGGCAGCGATGAGGGCGGTCTCGGTGCTGTGGTTGGCTCGGAAGCCAGACTGTGAGGGGTCGAGGGATCCATTAGTCTCGAGGAAGGCGGCCAGCTGTTTGTTGACGGTCTTCTCGATGACTTTGGCTGGAAACGGGAGGAGCGAGATGGGGCGGTAATTCTTGAGTTCGGTGGGGTCCGCTGTAGGTTTCTTGAGTAGGGCGCTGAGTTCGGCCTGCTTCCAGCTCTCCGGGAAGGTGGCGGTGTCGAAGGAGGTGTTGATGATGTCCCGCAGGTGGGGTGCGATGACAGCGTCGGCCTTGTTGAAGACGTGGTGAGGGCAGGGGTCGGTTGGAGATCTGGAGTGGATGGAGTTCATCATGCGGACGGTGTCTTCGGTGCTGATCAGAGTCCAGGCGCGGAGGGTGGTGGTGGGGGGCGGTGGTTCGGTCGTGGCGTGCGTCGGTTGAGTGCTGAAGCTGTTGTGTATGTCCGCGATCTTGTTGTGGAAGTAGGAGGCGAGGGAGTTGCAGAGGTCTTGCGATGGGGTGATGTCGTTGTTTCCGGCGTTGGGGTTGGAGAGCTCTTTCACGATGTTGAAGAGTTCCTTGCAGTTGTGTGCGTTGTTGTCCAGCCGGTCCTTGAATGCAGTTTTCTTGGTGGCGCGGATCAGTTGGTGGTGCTTCCGGGTGGCAAGCTTGAGGGTGGTCATGTTGTCCGGAGTTGGTTCCCTTCTCCAGGCTTTCTCGAGGGCTCGGCAGTTCTTCTTGGAGCTCTTGAGTTCGTCGGTGAACCATGGGGCCTTCTTGCTCCCGGGTCTGCTGGGCGGGGTCCTCAGTGGGGCGAGTTCGTCCGCGCAGTTGCTGATCCACTTCGTGAGGTTGTCGGCGGCCTGGCTGGGGTTCGCTGAGCTGGCGGGAGGGTGCTGGCTCAGGGAAGCGGCGAGCTGGTCGGCTGTGATCTTGTTTCAGCTTCTTCGAGCAACCTGTTGCTGGTGGTGGTGGATCGTCGTTCTTTTGAAGGTGAAGTGGACGCAGCTGTGGTCCGTCCAGTGGAGTCCGGTGGCGTGGCTGAAGGCGATGTCTTTGCTGGATGAGAAGACGGCGTCAAGTGTGTGTCCGGCGAGGTGGGTGGGGGTGGACACCAGTTGCTTGAGACCGAGGTTGGCGAGGTTGTCGAGCAGGGTGATGGTGTTGCGGTCGTTGTTGTTCTCCAGGTGGAAGTTGATGTCCCCCAGGAGGATGTAGTCAGCGGAGGGGAGGGCATGCGGGCTGATGAAGTCGGCGATGTCCTCGCTGAATTGTGTGCGTGGTCCCGGGGGTCGGTAGATCAGGGTGCCTCTGAGGGTGGTTTTGGGGTCCGTGTGGATCTGGAAGTGCAGGTGTTCGGCGGTTGTCAGGGTGTCGTCGGTGTTGGTCTTGATGCGGATGGTGTCCCTGTAGATGATGGCGATGCCTCCTCCAGTCTGGTTGTCGCGGTCTCTTCGGGTGATCTTGTAGCCCTCTGGGATGGCGATGGCGATGTCGGGCGCTGAGGAGTCGTTCATCCAGGTTTCCGTGAGGAAGGCGACGTCAGGGGCTGTGGTGTCGAGGAGGTTCCAGAGTTCGATGGCGTGTCTGTGGACGGAGCGGGTGTTGAGGAGGATGCACTTCAGGTGGTTGCTGCTGGTGTTCGGCTTGGCGGGTGTTGGTGCGGGACAGGTCCGGATGCAGGTGAACTTGCAGGCGTGGCAGCTGAAGGGTCCGTGGGTTCGTCTCGGGGTGGCTCGGTAGCATCCCCGGATTCGGCCGGTGTTGAGTGCGTTGAGGGTGGCGGCGTCGTAGGTCCGGCGGGTGGGCTGGTGTCTGCGGGGCCCAGGGGTCCTGGCACTGGGCGCGTCCAGGCGTGGACGGGCGCAGACGGGCTTACCTTTGGCGCGCCTTCGGCGCACAATCGTCGCGCCCGCTGCGCGTTCGCACGGTCGCCATTTATGGCCAGTGCAGGGAGGGTGGAGCAGCTGGGAGGCGGGAGCGGGGAGGAAGGGGGCGTGTCAACGCTCCTGGCGGCGGTAAGCGGCGGGAATGCGGGAGGCGGGGAGCGGGGTGGGCGCAGGGGATACCAGAGCAGGGGGGGCGGAAAAGCGGCAAAAAACAGGCAGGCAGGGGAACAGAAGTACAGGGACTTACAGCAATACAGGGGATTTACAGAATTACGGGGGGAACACTTGACAAACCAAAAAGACAGCAGAAGCAGCACAACGGCAGGTCGGGAGGGCAGGCTGGGCGGCGGGAGGGCTCAGCGAGGCTGCGAGCTGTAGCAGGCGGGGGCACACGCGACAGCTGGTGGCCGTGCGGCGCGGGGTGTCCTAAAGATGTTTGATCTTTCCTAAGTGTTGGGAGGAATGATATGACTCATGCGGGTATATTGTGATAGTCAAGAGAGGTGAGCCGCGGCGGATCTATGATGTTACAACGCGTTATTTTACAACGCATGCTGTAACATCGCAACTTTTACAACGCAGCTTCCATTACATCGGATGCCATTACAAGGCAGGATATTACATAGCAGATGCTATTACAACGCATACCATTACATCGTAAGTATAGGTAAGTATAACTTTAAAAAAAAATGTAATTAAGTTAATATAATTAATTTTATTTTACTAATATAATTAAATTAATTTTAAAAATGTAATTAATATAATTTATTTAAATAAGTTTAATTTAATTTAAAATAGGAATTAATGTAATTTTATTAATTTAATATAATTTTATTAATTTGATTTAATAAATTTTATAATAGTAATTATTTAAATTTAATTAATTTAATTTATATAATTGAATTAATCTTAAAATTGTAATTAATTTGATTTAATAAATTTAATTAATTAAAAATAATTTAATTAATTTAATTAAAGTCGTACTTTAAAAAAAATAAACCCTAAAAATACCCCTGTACCCCAAAACCCAAACCCAGCCCTAAACCCTAAAAATACCCCTGTACCCCAAAACCCAAACCCAGCCCTAAAACCTAAAAATACCCCTGTACCCCAAAACCCAAACCCGGCCCTAAACCCTAAAAATACCCCAGTACCCCAAAACCCAAACCCTGCCCTAAAACCTAAAAACACCCATGTACCCCAAAACCCAAACCCTGCCCTAAAACCTAAAAACACCCCTGTACCCCAAAACCCAAACCCTGCCCTAAAACCTAAAAACACCCCTGTACCCCAAAACCCAAACCCTGCCCTAAAACCTAAAAACACCCCTGTACCCCAAAACCCAAACCCTGCCCTAAAACCTAAAAACACCCCTGTACCCCAAAACCCAAACCCTGCCCTAAAACCTAAAAACACCCCTGTACCCCAAACCCTGCCCTAAAACCTAAAAACACCCCTGTACCCCAAAACCCAAACCCTGCCCTAAAACCTAAAAACACCCCAGTACCCCAAAACCCAAACCCTGCCCTAAAACCTAAAAACACCCCTGTACCCCAAAACCCAAACCCTGCCCTAAAACCTAAAAACACCCCTGTACCCCAAAACCCAAACCCTGTCCTAAAACCAAAAAACACCCATGTACCCCAAAACCCAAACCCTGCCCTAAAACCTAAAAACACCCCTGAACCCCAAAACCCAAACCCTGCCCTAAAACCTAAAAACACCCCTGTACCCCAAAACCCAAACCCTGCCCTAAAACCTAAAAACACCCATGTACCCCAAAATTACTTAAATTAATATATTTAATTTATAATATTTAAAAACATAAATAAATATTTTTATTTATAATTAATAATAATTAAATCAATTATATAATATTAAATAAAATAAAAAAAAATTATATACTTACCAATACTTACGATGTAATGGTATGCGTTGTAATACCATCTGCTATGTAATGCCATGCGTTGTAATGGCATCCGATGTAATGGATCCTGCGTTGTAATAGCTGCGTTGTAACAGCATTACGACGTAAAAGTTGCGTTGTAAGTGTTACATACCGCCGTGGCAGGTATCTGGACACCAAAGTTGTGACAGAAACAGAGTGAAAATTATAGATATACCGTTATTAGCACCAAGCTGGATAACCAGCAACATAACACTGTATAGGAGGAGAGAGGAGGGCACTACCCACCCCAGAAAAATAATGGCTACTGCCCATGAACCAACGCTTCTGACTGATGAGGCTACCACCAGGCAATTAACAGGAAATCAAAAGAAAACAGCATTTGTGAAAACTTTATGAAGGGAATGAAGACCACAACCTGGGTCCATCAAAAGGTTTAGTCAAAATAAAGGTCAACCCACAGTAGGCCTCAACAGATAACCAATTTCCACCCAAAAGACAGATATTGGACAGCAAGGCCTGACTGAAGCGTCTGATAAAAGATGGAGTACATAATTGAAAAGTGATCAAGCTCCACAAAATGGAAACGCTGAAAATAATGGATGGCAGTGCATATGAGCACAACAAAGATTCAAAACTATAAGAAATGTCTCAACAGCAGACAGGGTGTATACAGAGCAAAACCTCCAATATACCACAACTAAAAAAAAAGGGAAAAGACCCACACCTTCTAAAGGTAGAAAGGAAGAAAAGAAGCAGAAGGAATTATCAAAATAAGCTGGAAGTGGTTTAAGGGATCTTTCAGGGATAGAATCCTTATCACATCCTATGAGAAGGAATAAGAGCCTTCGGGAAAAGTATGCTAAGGGAGACCCCAGCCTCTTTGGAAAACAATCCTCAAAGAAATGGAACCACAATGTCTAAGGGACAAAAAAGGGTAAGATGGTGACATCTGAAGAACAACCAATACGGTAAGCAAAGGCTGTGGCTGTGATCTGAATTGGCAAATAAACAATGCCTATAGGAAAAAAGGGTAAAAGGCATTCCAGAATGTGACAAGTAATAACATCCTCCGCGGGGTAGAAGCATAGAAAAGGAGCAAGGTCAGTGGCACAAGATCAAGGTAACCTTGCAGCAATGGTGGGATCTGAACCAATACGTTAGAGGGGCCTTTGATACCCAATGCACCACTGAGCTATAGCGTAACAAGGGAAAAAATTATCTTTAGCAGGAAGCCTTCTTGCCAATGCATAGCGAGAGTAGAACAGAAGAAGTGCCAACGAAATATTAAAAGACCTAAGTGGGAACACTGTTTAAGGCCAGAGCTGAAAATCTATCCAGCCCAATGATCATGCCACTCGTTCCACTACTTCCACTAAAAGGCCAGATAAAGAGAAGGAATGCCCCATGATGATGAGAGATAGCCCATATGAAGGAGGGGGGGCGGTAGGCGCTTGTGCAAGGCGGAACTCACAAGCAATATGTTTTCAGAGGAAGATAAACTTAAGTCCCTTTAAGGTATACTAAGCACCAGAAACAGATCCAGAAATGTCTATAAAGCATACAGAAGATGGTCCCTGTAGGACAGGGAACAAGGTAACCGTGCACCCGCACAATGCAAGTTACATATGCTCTTTAGAACAATAACTTTGGTAGAAAAGAACAGGTTACTTACCTTCGGTAACAATGTATCTGTAAGAGACATGTGTAGTTATAGATTCCTTACCTTTAGAATTACCCCTAGGCGTCAGACTGAATCCAGAGATTTTTTCATTAGCAGTACCCTTGAGCGTCGGAAGGTGGCTTTGGTTGACTGATTCAGTCGTCGGTGTAGTGTTCACTGGGATGACGCTGCAGTGTCTGTTTAGACGCCTCACCTACGAGCTGACGTCAGTTCTGACATGACTTTCCATGCCAGAAGCACAGAGCCATACAAGACACTGACCACTGGGGCACATAACTAAGGCCCTGAAATGGAGTCCCTATCCCCAGAAGTCAGTTTACAGAACAGGGAAGATGGGTGGGGCGGTAAGGAATCTATAACTACATATGTCTCTTACAGACACATCGTTACCAAAGGTAACTTGTTCATCTGAAAGAGACTGTATTTATAGATTCCTTTCCTTTAGAAAAGATACCCCAGCAATGCCAACCCCGGAGGTGGGTCTACGAACTAAGTTCACACCAGAAAGTCCTGGAGAACAGAACTGCCAAAGTAGCAGTCTCTCCTGACTTGGCTGTCCAGGCAATAATGTTTGGTGAACCTGTGCAGAGATGCCAACTTTGCCGCCTGACAGAGGGCAAGGAGTAGAAATCCATGCCCTAAGGCAGTAGTAGCTGCCGGCGTCATGGTGGAGTGGGCACGCAGTCCCACTGGGGCTTCCTTCTTTACAAAAGAGTAGCAGATTTTAATGTATGGGACCACCCATTGAGAGTTGGTGCGTTTCTGTACAACCCTCCCTTTCTTGGCCCCCACATAACCAAAAAAGAGTTCATCATCCACCCGGAAATCTTTGGTAAGGTCGAGATAGACAGCACATAATTTGGGTCCAGACAGTGGAGTCTCTCCTCCTCCTTGGAACGGTGGTGGTGGGCAGAAGGTGGGCAAAGTGATGGTCTGTCCTATATGGAAAGAGGTAACCACTTTGGGAAGAAAAGAGGGCCTTGAGCGAAGAACTACTTTGTCTGGCTGAACATCAAGAAAAGGAGGTTCAGAAGACAAAGCCTGAAGCTCACACACCATGCGAGCAGAGGTGATGGCAACAAGGAAAGCTGTCTTCAGAGTAAGGAGCCTGAGAGGACAGTTGTGAAGAGGCTTGAAAGGAGCGCACATAAGATAGGTTAAGACCAGGTTCAAGTCCCACTGGGAAATTACGAAAGGAGGAGGAAGGAGGTGAGTAATGCCCTTTAGAAATCTATTTAAAATAGGGGACTTGAAAAGAGAATACTGATCAGGAAGGTGATAAAAGACAGATATGTCCAAATGGTGTCCTTTAAGAGTTCCCAGAGCAGAGCCCTGCTGGGTCAAAGAAAGAACAAAAGAACCTCTGAAAGAGGGACAGAAAGCGGATTCACAGCCTTTGTTGTGCACTATGCCACAAACTTGTTCTATCTGCAGATGTATACCGTTTTTGTGGAGGGACACTTGGCTGCCAAAATGCCGTTACAGACTTCGGGAGGAAGGTCAAAAGCTGTCAACTGTCACTTATCAATCTCCATGCAAGGAGGTAGAGGCTGGACAGGTTCAGGTGGATGACTGATCCCTGCTGCTGCAATAGAAGATCCTCCTGAAGGGGCAGCCTGATCGGAAGATCGATGACCATGCTCAAGGGAGCTGGGTACCAGACTCTTGGTGCCCAATCAGGAGCCACAAGAAAGCCTTGGGCCCGGTCATGCTTGATCTTCTTCATCCCTCTGGGCAGAAGTGGTACTGGCAGAAAGGCGTACAGGAGGCCGCAGCTCCACTTGTGATAAAAGTGTCGGCGGGCGAGTGCCGCCTTGGAAATTCCAACACGCATAAGTGCTGACATTACATGTTCTCTTCGGTGGCAAACAGATCTAACGAAGGCTCTCCCCCACCACCAAAAGAGACCTTGCACAACCTCCGAGTGAAGATGCCATTCGTGATCCACCAGGCACTGGCAGCTGAGTTCGTCATCCCTGGCGTTCAGAGAACCTGCCAGGTGTTGAACCACCAGGGACATGCCTTGATGTTCCAGCCATGTCCAGAGATGAAGAGTCTCTTGACAAAGGGTCCATGACCCCACTCCACCCTGCTTGTTGCAATACCACATGGCAGTAGTGTTGTCCATCAACACCTGCACTACTGTCCCTTTGAGAAAGGAAAGGAATGCCTTCAGTGCCAGACGAATCTCCCAGAGCACCAGCAGGTTGATATGGAACCCAGGCTCTGCCGGAGACCAGCCACCTCTTCCAGATGGCCGCCCCACCTCAGGAGTGATGCATTTGTCACCACCGTGAGATCTGGTTGGGGAAGGGAAAGGGATGTGCCTCTGACTCAAGCCTGGTTCGTTAACTACAATTGCAGTTGCTGCGCAGTCCCCTCCAAGAACTGGACGAAGCTGGAAAGATTCCCCTGATGCTGTGCCCACTGGAACTTCAGGTCCCACTGCAGAGCCTGCATATGCCAACTGGCATGATCCACCAGCAGGATGAAGGAGGCTATGAGGCCCTGCAGTCTCAGGATCATTCTCGCCTTAATCCAGGATAGAGGCTGAAACATCGGTATCATATCCTGGAGTTGCTGCTCGGAAGGATAAGCCCAAACTGCGCTGTATCCAGAACTGCTCGGATGAAAAGGAGCTTCTGAGAGGTAGTCAGGTGTGACTTCGGAACGTTGATAGTGAACCTCGGCGAGTGCAGGAAGTCTGCCGTAGTCTAGAGGTGGGAGACAACTTCAACAGCCAGTTGTCGAGATAGGGGAAGACTGGAACCCCTGATCTGCACAGATGAGCTGCGACCACAGCCATAACTTTTGTGAACACCGGAGGGGTGCTGGTAAGGCTAAGGGGAGCACAATGAAGTGGAAATGCTCATGGTCTACCGTAGGTAACGTCTGTGGGCTGGCAAGACAGGAATATGGAAGTATGCGTCTTGCAAGTCCAACGCTACCATCCAGTCTCTGAGGTCGAGGGCAGACAGAACCTGAGCCAATGTGAGTATCTTGAACTTCTTTCGGAGGAAGTGGTTGAGGCCCCTGAGGTCTAAGATAGGACACAGGCCTTGGTCCTTCTTGGGTACCGGAAGTAGTGGGAGTAACGGCCACAAGCTACTTCTGGCACAGGGACCCCTTTCAATAGCTCTCTTGGCCAAGAGAGCTGCAACTTCCTGGCTGGGAAGGATCACATGATCCTCCGACATGCGATGGAAAGATGGTGGCATGGAGGGAGGGTAGTCCCAAAGGGGAGTGAGAAGCCCCTTTGGACTACCTGCAAAACCCACCTGTCCGACGTGATATTTTGTCATTGGGGAGGTGATGGCGAATCCTGCCACCCACTGGCTGGTAGCCCAGAAAGGTCAGACAAGGAGGGTTTGGAGGATGCTGCAGCGGTGGTATGGGTAGTTTGGCCTGCTCACTGGTGCCCAAGACCTGTGTCACTGGGTCCCACATCTGCGGCCAGGCAGAGGCTGGGTAGCTTGCGTGGGCAGTGGCTGGACTGGGTCAAACGTGGTGGTGCACCCCTTCTGTAGCCATGAAAGGGGCAATAAGCGGACTGCGTGGGGCAAGAGGTTGCCACAGGAGCCCCTGAGCTGGGCTTGGACCAAGTGCCTAGAAGGACATTGGTGAGGGCTTCATTGAAATGCAGAAGGGGCTCTGAAGAGGCCGCTGCTGGCTGTAGCACCTCCATCAGAAGGTTAGCCCTGACTGCCTCTGTAGGAATTTCAAGGCCCAAGGCCTCAGCCTCACTATGTAACACCACTGCATAGGAAGCACCCTCCTCCATATCCACAGTAGGAAGGGAGAGCATGCCAATGTCTGGGGAGGTAGCCAAACCACTGACATCACCCAGGTCCTCTCGCTGGTCCGACTCATCAAGCTGGTCAACCAAAGGGTCCAGGTCCTTTTGCCGGTCCTCCTCACCATCCTCTGGTAGCCACTCAGGTGCGGAAAGGAACACCATGGATAAACAGGGGTACGAAAGTACCTTCAGGTGCCATTCCGTCATCGGTCCGGCGCTGTGTCAAAGTCATGGGTGAGGCTGGGGTCAACGCCAGTCGGGGGCACAACGGACTTCTGGGGTGTTGTCACTGGAATAGTGCCGAGTAAGGTACTGTGAGGTCCACGGGCGCCGTTCCGGATCCAGGCCTGGATCCTCAGGACTCTCTCGCACCGAGCCACCAGCATCGAAGGCCCAGGCTCACCAGCTGAGTCTGCAGGGCCTGAAGTCACGCTGGCAGAGTCGGGCTGCTCAAAAATGCTGCGAAGAGCTTCGTAGAAAGTTCAAAGCTGGACAAGGGACGCTGCAGCTTCAGGAAATAAAAAGGGAAGTGCGAAGCCGTTCCAGAGGCCGGCTCAGAGGACAAAGCCGGAGAGCGACGACGTTCCCGGTCCTGCTTCGGCCGACGGACAGAGCGAAGGCGAAGAGTGATGGTGCTTCTTTGCCTTCTTCTTGTGGTTCGACTTACCCGAGGAGTGTGAAGACGTGGAGGACGAATGGTGATGGTGGCTCCACGACCGGTCCAGAGACCTTCCTCTCGACTTGGACCTCCAGCAGCGCGAAGCCGACTTTCAGGCGTCCAGAAGCTTTCAGAACCGCTCCCGCTAAGACTTCGTGTTCATGGCACGACAGTCGGAGCTCGACTTTGGGTCGTGGTCGCCCTCCAGACACCAGAGGAACACGAGGTGCAGATCCATGACGGACATCAGATTGAGACAGGAGTCACAGGGCTTAAATCCGGTTCGGTGAAGGGACATACTTCGTGTACCAGGAGTCAAAGACTCTAATAAGGCATCAACAAACAGTTGAAAAAGGTTAGTCAAACATCTACTAAAGGGCAAGCTCTCTCAGAATCTGTGCTAGGCTGGCGCAGAAAAAAAAAAGAACTGACGTCCGCGAGCAGGGGCGGCGTCTAAATAGACATTGTGATATCATCCCAGCAAACATGACGACGGACGAGGAGCCAACTAACGTCACCTACCAACGTGCAGGGGTACAGCTAATGAAAAAAATCTCTGGATCCAGTCTGCCACCTGGATCTAATTCTAAAGGTAAGGAATGTATAACCACAGTCTCTTTCAGATACCAACATCAGAAAGAAACCTGTAAGAACAGGCGCACATAGGGCCATATATATACGTCCCAGATAACAAGAACCATAACCTGTCATCCACAGTATAAGAAGAATAAAAGTACCTGCAGAAGGTAGGCACACCTCTCCAGGTGTCACCGGCAGATGTAAAGGGGATTTGAAAAGAAAAGCCAATTGACTCCACCCTCAAATGACTCATATGTGAAAGAAAAAGGGGGCTTTACCCAAACAATTCTAGTACAGGAGAACTAAGAAAGCAGACTGTAGAGTGTCTGCTTCACCCCAACTGTGAGTATTTGGCCTGGCATATGATGTCCACTGTTCTAGTGGGCACCTTGCACCAGTCCAAACAACCCTTATTGATGGTAGGTTTAAGACAACCGTTATAGAAAGCTATCCTAGTGATAGCTGTGGAGTGCAACCTTCAGGCTAAGTCTTGAAGGAATGTAAAGCAGATTGTTTTACCAGTCTATAATCTCTTGAATGATCAACTGAAAGAGCACCACACCAGGTATATATATATATATATAAAATATATGTATTTATTCTAAACACAACCCCTCTAGTCTCCTTATGAGGCTAGAGGCAAAAGTACAAGAACTTAAATAGCACACAGTAAACTAGCACAGTATACGTTTTGCCCTAGGGGCATCACAAACCATATACAAAAAAAATGGTATAAGAACCACGTGAAGGATAGAAGTAAGGCCTAGGGCCTGCAGAACCACTGGGGCAACCAGGAACCACCCAAGGTAGGGATGCAGGAGACCCACGGGGGACGTGTGCAGTGTCTAAACACAGCCGCGAATCACCATTGACTTCTATGGAGAAAGTTTAAGTTACAGTTTTAAAGTAGGTTAAGGACACTTAGGAGTGGACTACAGTAAAACCCTTTCAGTACTGGACACTTCGAGAGTCAAGACCCATGGGAGCACCGAAGCACTCATGTTACCTCACCCAGGGAAGCCCGTGCATAGGTGTCTTTTCGTGTCGGGTTTCGTCGTCGATTCCAATGGAGAGCTGCCAAGAAGTGCTACAGGCGTCCAGGAGAAGAGTGTATGGATGGATCCAAGGGTGGATCGGAGATCTGAAGAACCTGAAAGCAGAGGGGACAGAGTCTGGGTCACTAGCCAATGACCAGACTGGCGACAGGAAGATGCCAGCCAATGTCGGGTGCTCTAAGGTGAAGTAGGTGAAGCTTGACTCTTCAGCCACGAGGTCCAGGAGGCGTTGACAACAACCAGGAGGTGGATTAGAGCTGTCCCACATCGGATATTGAGTGCTGCCACGTCGGTAACCGGATTAGACCCAACAAACCTTGGCAACAGCAACCTACGCAAGATGACAAGATTGGCTTTGGTGCAGACCAGTAAGGTCTGAGGGACTCACCCTTTGGAGGGGAGTCAGGGCACGTCTGGAGCAACCAGGAAAGCCCTAGAAACACATTAGATTCCTTCATGGGGACCCATTAGCCAACAGACTAGGGATCGCAAAAGCGCCCCAAGCTGAAATGCTGAAAGCGGGCCCACGGACACTCGTGGAGTGTAGGCCCAAAATCTTCAATCCAAAAGGTGCTCAGGGCTTGGGCTACAAGTAGCCCAATGCACAACTTCGGTAAAGCTCAGGAAGTTGATGCACTAGCAAATGTGCAGGATGTCCAGGAGTTCCGGTCCCACGTCTCTAGTGATAGCTACAGGTCTCAGCTTCGCTGAGGACTCGTGTCAGCCTCGGAGATGTCTGGAACTCTGTGTCCTGTGTCGCAGAGTCTTTGGGATCCGTCTGGAGCCTTGAAAATGCAGACCGGCAAGATGCTTCTTTGGTGCCTGTTTGAACAGGGGAGTCACTTGTTGACCCCAAGGGAGATTTCTTCCGTCTTCCAGTCGATATGGAATGTTGAAGGTCCAATATTTATGTTTCAGAGTTTCGTACAGGGTAATCTAAAGTCTCAGTGACTGGGTTCCTATACTTATACCAAGTTTAGGGGTTGGACTAGCTCTAGGGTCCCACCTATAGAGGACCTGGGAAGGGGGTGGTTACACCCCTTCCCTTTTGTCTAGTTTCATGCCAGGGCTGGAGCTGAGTGCCCCAGCAACATGTTTGAACTGGGAAATGCATTGGACACCTTGTGTGCCCCCGCAGTGTCTGAAAAGCATTCACTGAATGCAACCCACCCTGACCCAATACACTAAAGCCTGTCTGGGGAGAAGCTGGCACCTCCCTGGACAGGAAACCTATTGTCCAGGCATCCCCTGCCGGAGTTTCGTCCTGCAGCAGGAGGTCAGACTCGTGTCTGTGGCAGCAGCATCCATTTTGTGAGCTGAGGCTCTTTTAAACATTTACCAGGTAAGTGTGTACATGCCTTCTCCCTCTAGAAGGGTGGACTGCTACCCACGCCGCCAGAACTGGCGGGGGGTAGTATTCCAAAGTGTGACACCAAACACGACATGTTTTGATAAAGCCATTCCAAAGTTAGCATTAACCACGAGGATTATAATGCACTTAAGAGTATATGGTATGGCTATATCATAGAACAGCTATAAGGAAAGCTGCAGAGGGGCTCGGCTCATGCTAGGGCACCCTCTCACACAAAACCAAGCACTCTGCCTTCAGGATTTTTAAGGCCTGCCATAGGAGTGACTTATAGGTTAATATGTGTCTCTCTATATATATATATATATATATATATATATATATATATATATATATATTCACTGAAAAAACCATAGGTTTTAGACCTTATATAGTTAGGGATTAGCATTTACAAAACCTTAATTTACTCGCACAAAACCATTGAAATTCGCATATATAGTTAGTTGCACTAACTATATATCGCGCACCCGCAATCCACTGCTGATGATGTCACATATTACATCATTCATGACATGGTCAGTGACATCACTGATGACATCACTGATGACATCTCAAATGACATCACTGATGACATTTCAAATGACATAACTGATGGCATCACTGATGACATCTCAAATGACATCACTGATGACATCACTGATGACATCTCATTTGACATTACTGATCACATCACTGATGATATCATTTATGTGATAATACGATGAACCTCTTCAGACTCTAATATAACCTTAGATGCAATCAGTGTAAACAGACACTCACAGACTCACTCATCCATGGAGTTACTCACACACCTAGTCAGTCATGCAAAGAATCAATCACACCTCCATTTCCTCAACTATACAGTTATACACACCTTACTTATTCAAACATATACTAACACATATTTACTCTCTTATACAATCCCTGATACAAGTTCACAATGATCCATACAGCCACTCACACATTCACTGGCTCTTATGCACAGTTATTTATATATGTCAACTCTCACATGTACTGTGTTTTACATATGTACTTACTTTGACATGTAGCACTGAGAAATCCATTCAATCACCAATACACTCATGCAGACAGTCAACCGCCCATACAGCTGTTTCCACATGCACTTTTGAACCCATACATATAGTGAATCAACTACTCACACATCTATGCACAGAGTCACACACCTCCCAGCCACCCACACACACACTCAGTCTCCCATACAAATACTTTGGCAACCAATCAATAACCCATATAGTTACTCATATTGCTACTGATCAACACATGCAGCAGTTTACAGAACAACAGACATAATGATGCACAAATTAAGACAGTTTAGTCACTAACCCATGCACTCAGTGAGACACATTAAATCACTCACTCATACAGTCAGTCATGCACCTACTAAATCCTTCATCCAGACACTTATACATCCACTCATTCTTCAATATGTAAGACATATTTTAACTTTACAGAAACATACAGTCACTGGGTGTTGTCATCAGTGATGTCATCAGTGATGTCAATTGAGATGTCATCAGTGATGTCATCAGTGATGTCACTGACCATGTCATGAATGATGTATTATGTGACATCATCAGCAGTGGATTGCGGGTGCGCGATATATAGTTAGTGCAACTAACTATATATGCGAATTTCAATGGTTTTGTGCGAGTAAATTAAGGTTTTGTAAATGCTAATCCCTAACTATATAAGGTCTAAAACCTATGGTTTTTTCAGTGAATTTTCAAGGTTTTGTAAATGCTAATTCCTAACTATATATGGTCTATAACCTATGTTTTTTTCAGTGAATTTCAATGGTTTTTTAATAGCAAATATAAAAAGCTGTAAAATGTCAAGTACGTGGTAGGTAAAAACATTTTCGTATTTATGCACGCTGATGTGCTTTGAACGCTGACCCCCCCACCCCCTCCTCTTTTCTTTTAGGAGTATTCTCTCTTTGCAGATAGTGAAGGGTAGGTAACACAGGCCTTTGCCCCCGTTGTAATCCGTTGTGCCTGCTTCCCTCTCCATTTGATTGTTATCCTAGCATTTATTGTTTTGGAATTGGTTCTCTTTGGTTCATTCTCTATTTACAAACAAGCACAGAGTCGCAATACTCTGTTTAGTCTTTGCAGATAGTGAAAAATCGTTAAAAAAACAAAAGGAATCAAGCAAAATCAGTAGGCCACTAATGGGATCTCTTTTTGACCTCGCTAAAATAGAAACATTATGAACAACCCCTCATGACAAATACGAAACTAGTGAGAGGAACTGAGCTCGACACCATGATAGCTGCAAGACAGCTCGGCTCCGCCGCCCACCCCACCCAAAATAACGACAAACACTATGCAAATATTATAAATATATACAACACACCAGCAAAGTAACAGGGTAAAACGTTTTATTAAATAACTATTTACATGGCAGCCTGCTGCAACATCGATCCAAACAAGCCTTTGTATTTTGGGCTCAAAATAAACCATCAATAGTAAGATTTTCATAGGTGAGTGTAGGTTCATGGTTTTCCATCCACAGACTAAAAGCCTGGAGTGGGAGTGAAAGAACAATAACTAGGTAAGAAGGAAGGCAGAGGTTGTGGGAAGGACTCTGGATATGGTATGTTACTTGGTCCCTCAGATGCTTCGATGTCACTGCCTTGCACAAATGGCATAAGTCCTGGATGTGATGGTGATGCTCTCATGCTGACTCCAGCTTCAGTCTGAAACATCCAGAAACACTGTAGACTACCAATTCGATGACTTCCGGTGGAGCCCCAACGTGACCCGGTAGGGAAAAACTTGCCCTCCCCTCTTTTGACTGATGGTTCTTGTTACCTGTCCCCTCTGTTATCTAACGGAAGGAACCTTTTTGGATTGCCGAGTGAGAAAAAAAAGGTGGGGCTTTCATCATTTGGGAAAAAAAAATGTTTCAATCCAATGAAAAGTGTTATTTTTAGGTCATATGATCAAGCCTTCCATCATTAGGAAACCAAAAGTAAATTGAACCAATGAAAAGTTTTATAAACAAGTCACATGACCTGTTATGCAGCTTTGGGCTATAAAAAGCCTACAAAATCCGTTGGCCTGTGAGGCGGCGTCAGTAGCGGACCGATGTGCGAATAGGCCGAAGGCAGCACAACGCGCCGAGATCCGGATGGGACCGAGGTGGTGTCCAGCAAGTTGCACTGGTGTGGCCATCCTACAATGCTGCGCCGAAAGACGGCATGGGGTGCCCGGAAAGGGGGGGGGGGGGAAACGGCGCAAACGGGCCTCTCCCGCCTCCCCAGGTGGAGGCACCTCATCTGCAGTGCGGCGCCTCTTACCGTTTCACTCGCCGTCCACTTGAGTTGCGCCCGCACTTGCTGCTGCAGTAGGCCGAAGGCAGCACAACGCGCCGAGATCCGGATGGCACCGAGGTGGTGTCCAGCAAGTTTCACTGGTGTGGCCATCCTACAATGCTGCGCCGAAAGACGGCATGGGGTGCCGGGGGGGGGGAAACGGCGCAAACGGGCCTCTCCCACCTCCCCAGGTGGAGGCACCTCATCTGCAGTGGGGCGCCTCTTAGCGTTTCACTTGCCGTCCAGCTGAGTTGCGGTCACTGTTGCTGCTACAGTACGCCGAAGGCAGCACAACGCGCCGAGATCCGGATGGCACCGAGGTGGTGTCTAGCAAGTTTCACTGGTGTGTATATCCTACAATGCTGCGCCGAAAGACGGCGTGTCAAGCTGAGTTGCGGTCACTCTTGCTGCTACAGTACGCCGAAGGCAGCACAACGCGCCGAGATCCGGATGGCACCGAGGTGGTGTCCAGCAAGTTTCACTGGTGTGGCCATCCTACAATGCTGCGCCGAAAGACGGCGTGGGGTGCCCGGGGGGGTGGGGGGGCGGCGCAAACGGGCCTCTCCCTCCTCCCCAGGTGGAGGCTCCTCTGCTGCAGTGGGGCGTCCCTTAGCATTTCAGTCGCCATTCAGCTGAATTGCGCCCGCTCTTGCGGCACTGTGCCTCATCCGCCATTCAGCTGAGTTGCGCCCGCTCTTGCGGCTACAGCGTCTCGCCCACCATCCAGCTGAATTGCGCTTACTCTTGCAGTGCAGCGAAAGGCGGCTGCAACAAGACTCTCAAAATGGCGGCAGGCTCTTTGGATTTGGGCCTGGTCCACTAAAATGGCCCTGGGACACCTTGGAACTCGGACGCTTGCCTGCTAGGGCATGGGCCCCATTCACAAAAGCGTCCCCTCTTTTGACTGATTGTTCTTGTTGCCTATCTCTTCTGTTGTCATTTAACGGAACCTTTTTGGACTGCCGAAAGGGGTTCTGGTCCGACCGCTGGATGGTGGAGACATTTTGACTATATCCTGGACCTTTCCGGCCTTGCCCAAAATGGCGCCGGTATAAATGGGACTCGGAACTCCTTGTTGTGTACTGGTTGCCCAACCTTGATATCACGAGATACGTATGCAGTTTTGAAGCACATGGCGGGCGGGGACGAGTACTGATTGAACATTTGGACATCCCTATTGATATTAAGTTCTGATGTGTTATTGATTACTGTACTATTGAAAGTTCGAATTAACGTCACCCATGGTACTTGCCCGCAAATGTATATCTAGATAATTTTATTGTAACTGGCCCTGTCGTACTTTAATTATAAAATGTACGTCCACCGATTCCGCAACTGTTAGACACCTTAGTTCTTGCAACCTAATGGGTCGCCTGTTACGTTCTTCTACAGTGTAAATGTCCCCTCATCATATACGATTCCAGTTTGCTCCGTGGCCGGCCCACGTGGTTATAGGCCCGTATTTGTATACTGACATTTTCATAATAAAGGTTTTTAAAACAAAACATGGTAGTAGTACCTAGATTGGTAAAGTTTTGAATAATAGCCACTGTTTTCGAATCAGTAAAAGGCAAGTGAAATAAAGCAGCCCGATTACATGAAGGTTAAAAGGTATAATACGCAGGAACGCAGTACACATAAATGGTCAAGGGCTGTTGTGTTTTCCACTCCTGCAACATAAAGTGATCGATAAGAATCCGATATTCATGCCTATCAGCGACTAAGACAGCAGGCCGAGCCTCTTTTGTTCAACGGCTCCCTCATGGGACGAAGAAACGCCCTTTTTCTCGAAATAGGAATATTTTACTTGCAGGACAGTTGTAAATTTCCCGGGAAAATACATTAGCCTGGAACATTGTTAGTGATAAACTGTAAATGCATCTGGGTCCTATGCTTTACAAGTCAGAGTGAGAAAAAAAAAGGTGGGGCTTTCATCATTTGGGAAAAAAAAATGTTCGAAAGCAATGAAAAGTGTTATTTTTAGGTCATATGACCTAGCCTTTCATCATTAGAATAACAAAAGTAAAATGAACCAATGAAAAGTTTTATTAACAAGTCACATGACCTGTTATGCTTACGTTACGCGCTGCGCGCCGCGCTCTGGATCGTTTCCGGGAAGCTGCACCTCGCGCACCTGAGCACTTCCGGGTGCGCTAACGCGGCGCGTCATATGACGCATTACGCGACAACGCAAGTCCAGAATATAGTCAAAATGTCTCCACCAACCAGCGGTCGGAACACAACCCCTTTCAGCAGTCCAAAAAGTTCTGTTAAATGACAATAGAAGGGACAGGCTATAAGAACCATCAGTCAAAGAGGGGAGGGCAAGTTCTTCTCTACCGGGTCACGTTGGGGCTCCACCGGAACTGATCGAATTGGTAGTCTACAGTGTTTCTGGATGTTTCAGACTGAAGCTGGTGTCAGCATGAGAGCATCACCATCTCGTGGCTCCGTCGTGGCCATTCCGCGCGCAATCATGGCAGCCGCTCCCCACCGGAAGCCTGCGGGAGTCGGGGGGCCCGATGACTTTTGTAGAATCTTCAAGGCTGAGGGGACGCTTTCGAGAATGGGGCCAAAGCCCTAGCAGGCAAATGTCCGAGTTCAAAAGTGTCCCAGGGCCATTTTAGTGGACCAGGCCCAAATCCGAAGAGCCGGCCGCCATCTTAAGAGTCCTGTGGCAGCCGCCTATCGCTGCACCGCAAGAGTGGGCGCAATTCAGCTGGATGGTGGGCGAGACGCTGTAGCCGCAAGAGCGGGCGCAACTCAACTGAATGGTGGGCGAGACGCTGTAGCCGCAAGAGCGGGCGCAACTCAGCTGAATGGCGGATGAGGCACAGTGCAAACGGTAAAGGGGCGCCCCACTGCAGCAGAGGAGCCTCCAGCTGGGGAGGCGGGGGAGGCCCGTTCGTTCTGCCTTCCCCCCCCCCCGGGGCGCCGCACGCCGTTTTACCGCGCAGCATTGTAGGATGCCATGACCAGTGCGACAACTTACTGGACATCACCTGGGTGCCGTCCGAATCTCGGCGCATTGTGCTGCCTTCGGCCTATTCGCACAAAGGACCGCTACTGACGCCACCTCACAGCAGCCCATTGTTGCTTTGTTTAAAATGTTTTTTTTTTAACGTGTTTACTTTGTTGGAGCGTTGTATATATTTATAAGTTATTAAAGTGTTATAATCATACTACTTTGTTGGAGTGCTATATATTTTTAATGTGACACATAATTGTGAAGACTTTAATGTACAAAAAGACATCCCTGGAATCTTCCGCTTCAGGCTCGATCCCACACACCCTCACAGTGAGAATCCCCTCCCCAATCACAATACAGGATCGTTATCAGATAGTAGGAACGCGTGTGGTGTGACGGATCTCATGGGGTGGGGGCCTTGATCTACTGTAACTCCTTTGAAGAGGGGTGATTCTTTACAGTTGGGGCCATAAACTACATCCGCAGGGCTAAGTGATAGCCTGGGACCGGCCTGGACAATCAGACACAGAGGAAGAGGAGTGTCAGAGGGTACGGTAGTGAATAGGGTGAAAGGGAGGTGTCGGGCGGGCACAGGGTGTGATTCTCAGGGAATAGCACCGCAGATGGGGGGGAGGTTTATGGCCCATGCATGAGAGAGAGAGCGGGGGTGACCAGTGCGTGGGGGAGATGCTTGCGAGGGTGGGGAGCCATGCTGAGGATCGGCGGCATGCAGAGAGTGGGTCTGGTCAAGGCATCTAAAATGGCTGCCGTGCACGACAAAAGTGTGGCATTGGAAAAAAGGCAAGATGGCGCAGACAATGTTTATCAATACTGATTTCCTTCGAATCGAACGTTAAAAGACGTCACGCAGCAGAAAATTAAAAATCCGCTCACGCGCAGCCGCTGGAAGACATGTATCAACATATATGAGCATCCTCAGCAACCCTCAGAAAACATAGGCGGTCAGGATACGTCTCCCGTACCCCCAGAGGGTGCGGTAGTGAGTAGGGTGAAAGGGAGGTGTCGGGCGGGCACAGGGTGTGATTCTCAGGGAAGAGCTGTGCAGATCGGGGGAGGTTTATGGCCCATGCATATGAGAGAGAGCGGGGGTGACCAGTGCGTGGGGAAGATGCTTACGAGGGTGGGGAGCCATGCTGAGGATCGGCGGCGTGCAGAGAGTGGGTCTGGTCAAGGCATCTAAAATGGCTGCCGTGCACGACAAAAGTGTGGCATTGGAAAAAAGGCAAAATGGCGCAGACAATGTTTATCAATACGGATTAATTTATAACAATTATTTTTAACAATATATTTACTCGCAGTGACAAAATGGCGGTCAACACTTCCTGATTTCCTTCGAATCGAACGTTAACAGACGTCACGCAGCAAAAAAATAAAAATCCGCTCACGCGCAGCCGCTGGAAGACATGTATCAACATATATGAGCATCCTCAGCCACCCTCAGAAAACATAGGGGGTCAGGATACGTCTCCCGTACCCCCTTATACCCATTTCTCACATTGTTTTTTCTCCATCTTGTCATTTAATTAAAACGAAACACAAAATGGCGAATTCCCGTTTCGCTACCGGTTCGCGAACCGGAAAGCGCTTCTACCGCGAAAAATCTAATTTTTTGTATTTACCCCACGGGACCCTTTAATAACTCCAACATCATTCCTAGGGGGTCAAGAGGGGTCTACCTTGCCCCCTTTCATTAAATTCCCCCTTCGTTTTTCTCCTCCTCTTGTCTCTCGATCCTACCGAGAGACAAGATGGCGGCCCTTCCGGACTGTTTAGAATGTTGACAGACACCGGAGAGCCAATCAGCTTCGCTTTGGAAAGTTCCGTAACGTGAAAAGTACGCGAACCGGATCGCTACCCGGGACGCTGTCACAGATATATCTGTTTTTTAAAACGTTAATTTCTCAAAATCCACTGGAGCACATATATTGAGACCCAGCAAAGGCACATCGGGCTAACAGTCCCTACAATTTTGCCAAGTTTCGTGCAAATCCATTCAGCCGTTCAAGCTAAAAGTGAGGCCAAACGCCCTATGGAAAAAATGCGTTTTGGGACCCCCCTTTTTTCTCGGCCCCCCCTCAACGAAACCCCCCCAAATTTTCAGGGGCTGCTCAAAAACAAAATGTGTCATTTTCCTGAAAATTTCAGCCGATTCCGTCCACAAACGCCAAAGTTATTAGACATAGAATTTTCAAAAGTCCCATAGAGAAAAAATCCTAACTATATATACCTACTGGCGACCGCCAGTAGGTAATATATATATATATATATATATATATATATATAACCTGAGACTCCTCTTTTAACTTTTATAAGTAATATAAGTTATTTTATAATGAATACAAGTAATGATGTGCCCATGAAATAATTTTTTAAAAATAGATTGTAATGTGGAAATCATGATATGTTGTATTTATTTAGCATTTGCACTTTATAGTGAAGCAACTATTGATAGAGTAGAAAAGAGATGCAAAAAGATATATATTTTGCACTAAAGCACTTGCACTTTATTTTTGCTAGTATTTGCACCCGACTCAAAAAGGCACTGGCCAGAATAATATGTTGTTGCCAAAAATCTGGAACATGTTTATGCGTTCGCACTTTACATTTCTGAATAGGCACTGATAAAAATGGACAATTTTGTGGTATTTTAGATACAATTTAGTGTTTTAAATTGTGAGGAATGTAATTTTCCCACTATAAATATGCACTTTATAATCAAGTTCAAGTTCAAAAGACCTTTATTCGAATTTCATAAAATTCATAAAAGTACCACGTTAAAAACAATACATTTACATAACAAATACAAGTTAACAAAATTCATAATTTGTTCAAATCTAATACATTTCTCACAAGACTATTTTCAGGGGTTTTCCATCGTTTTACGTACACGTGTTATAAGTCTCAAAAAAGTGCTAGTGCAGTAAATTAGTTCATCTGTATCCAGGGAAAGTAACATTGAATAGGACTCCCCTAACGAAAGGGGTCTTTGTTTTCTAAAATAAGGAGTTAAAAACCAGTTAATATATTGTAAGTAAAATTTACAGAAAAATAGAAAGTGCAAATCATTCTGTTTACTGATACCATCACACGGGCATGGATTGTAATCTGTTTTGTGCTGATAGCCCAGGGGAAAGCCCTGCAAAAATTTTACTGAGCAAGCCCTTAGCCGGAACAGCAATGATCTCTTCCAGTTAGTCATGGGTAGGGTGAGGTATGGTGCAAGTGTTCTCCTACTTAGGTCATTCCTCATGTAAATCACAACAGTTGATTTGAGAATTTCCCTTTCCATTCGTTCTGAATTATAAAGTGCATACAGCGCTTGTTTGACCTCATTTTTATCTTTAGGTTCAATCTTACTTGGATCGGAAAAAAGATCTTCCCTGTTCACGGTACTCAGTGTTTTTAAAACTCCCGCGAGCCAGGGGATCGACATGCCATAGTCGCATTTGAGACAGTCTTTTATGATGTTTTGCGTTAAGGTGGCTGAATTGTTCCTCCAGATCCTAATCCAGAAAAGAACTGTTCTAGATCTAATAAAATCACATACATAGGGGAGGTTAAGTTCCTCATGACAAATCAATTCGGAGGATGAAATTGGGGCACCCAGTATTTTCCTGCAAAATCGACCTTCTTCTCGCTGAATACTGGGGTTTTTTCTCAATCCCCAAACCTCAGCCCCGTATGTGGCTACTGGTAGGCACTGTAACTTAAAAAATGTTTAAGTAGCTCTGGTGGCACCTATTTTCCTTGGTCGGGACAAACTCAAAATAGAATTGGTGGCTTTCGAGAACTTGCCCATGGCGTGGGCCATATGCCCACACCATGAGCCGTTCGCAGCGAAAACCAAATCTAAATATGGGAATGTAGTTACAGATTCTAATTTATCTGTCCCTATGTGTATAGTATTGAGCTTACATTTCCCGGGTCCACATGGCATAATAAAATATTTTTTAAAATTGACGTGCAGGTGTAAGCCCTCCATATGTTGGACAAAACCTTTGACAAGTAGGCGAAGGGCGTTTTGGTGTTCGTCCCATCAAGACCGCATCGTCAGCGTATAATAAAACTGGCAATGGTTGCCCCTGGATAATTGGTACATCACTGGTCACTTGTTTTAGAGCTTTGGCCAGACCATTAATATAAATAATGAACAACAGGGGTGCTAAAACGCACCCCTGTCTTACCCCTCTGCCAATATTAATGGGCCCAGAAACTTCTCCACCCACCCCAATCCTAACTTGTGCTTTGAGGTCATTACGGAGGTATGCCAGGAAATTAACAAGAGCCTCGTCCAGTCCATAATTCAAAAGAATAGCCCACAGTTTAGATCTATTCACTAGATCAAAAGCGGATGAAAGATCCATTAACGCAAGGTAGATAGGGGACGATCGGGCAATGCTATACTTGTCGATGATCAGTTTCAGGTTCAAGCATTGCTCGACTGTCCCCACCTTGCTTCTGAATCCCATCTGACACAGGTCCAGTAGGCCCGTATCTTCAGTCCACTCTACCACCCTATTATAGATTATTCGCCCCAAAATTTTTAAGGTATTATCCAAAAGAGAAATCGGACGATAATTCACTGGGTCCGACCTCTCACCCTTTTTAAAAATTGGAACTATGGTGCTAGTAGCCCGGGTAGTGGGCATGGGTACTGTTGGGAGGCTATTAAAAACATTGAGGAGGATTGTTGCCCATAGGTCCGGACTGTGCTTAATTATATCTATGGGCAGCCCATCGGGACCTGGAATCTTGTTTCCAAGGCTCTCTTTGATGGCTATCTCCACCTCATAGAGATCTATCTCTAAGCCGTGGAGCTGACCAGGGGAAAAGCTAGTTAATTCTTCAGGTGGGGCGGCGTAGATTTTGGAGAAATGAGCCTCCCAATAGTTGCTGGTTATGTTGCAACTGATTGGGGTTAGTTGTTTGCCCATTTCTCGCATTCTTCTAACAGCTGACCAAAAGAGGCCGCTGTTTTTCAAATTGGCGCTCCCGACCAGCGACTCCCATTGTTCTGTTAATAATGCAGCCTTCCTTTCAGCTATTTTAAGTTTATAAAATTTCCTGGCTGCCTGTACCTCTAATAAGCACCTTGGTTTAGTGGTTAATGCCCTGCGCAATTCCCTGTTTGCTAATGAGCAGGCAGAATCAAACCACCTGGTTTCTTTCCGTTCTTTTGGCAGTGGAACTGACAAATAAGTTTTTATTGCTAAACACAGTTTACCAAAATCATCAATTATCCTGTGGCAGTTCCCATCCATTGTTAGGCAAGAATTAAATAGCTTGGGATGTTCCCTATTTACACTTTCCAGTATTGCCCCGCTGTCAACACCCCTCCATTTTAGGCGCAAGCCGTCACTCATGGGTGTAATATCTCTTGCCCCGTTTAAGTTGGCATATACCTGGCTTGGGCCTAATTTTAAGGTCACAGTGAGGGGGTTGTGATCGTTGTGATCACCAAACGATGTTTCTACCACAGTAGATTTTATCACACGGTCTAATAAGTGGGTAGACATAAAAATAAAATCAATTGTGGAGGAGCAATCCGGACCTCTGAACGTAGGAGCATGAAGTATACTAGGAGTGTGGCTTGTGTCCATAGCGTTACTGAGAGTATGCTCAGTTAATATGTTAGCTAGTTCAGTGCCCCTTCGTTCAGCTTGATCTGGGTGATTTCTATCCTCAATCCTGCGAATCTTAGGGATTTTCGCATTAAAGTCCCCCCCAATTAGAATCCCTGTTTCCTCCCCAGTTTCAGAACTGGTTTCAAGATTCTGTAAAGTCTTAGAGAGTGCTACAAAGTTTTTGTTAGGTACAGAGTAAAAATCATTGTTGTAAAAATTAATTAGATAAATCCGGGTCTTTCGCTTGAACTCTAAAATCTGTATATTCGGGTTTCCTCTTGAGAGGTCTCTGATTGTACCACCGGCCAGTATCCTGATGCCAATAAACAACCGATTGTAGGTTGGGATGTTATATAGGGGCCTCATCTCATTCTGACAAAAATTCAGGTTTGAATTAGAACTGAATGTGACCTCTCACTATGATTGTGCGGAGGCATGATGGGGAAGTGTGGGTGTAGCGTAGGGTGTCCCATGAATTTAGCCTGATTGCGCTGGGCTGGACCGTTCATTAAATCAAAATCTTGGTTCAGTTGGTGAGATGGGTATAAGTCCCTGATTCCAGGATTTGGGTCCTGATGCAGCGCAGCCGGGTAAATCATGGAATTAGGGTTTGGGGCTAGATGTCTATAAAAGTAACCCAGGGGAAGCAACGTCGTAATAAATTCCCACGGTGAGGGTAATGGCGCATTAGCAAGGATTTTTTGAGCCCATTGAGGGGACCTAAAGTTTATAACTACACAGTCTCCCTCAAACTTATTTCTCAATGGGCCCACCCACCCAACTCTTTGTGTTTGAATAATCTCCCTTGCTCCTTCCATTGGGAAATTACAATTTATAGATAACCAATGGAGAACCCTATTTTTAAGAGTTGTATGGTTTTCCTGTTGGTCATTCTTTAATTTAGGCACATTGACTAGAACCAGCACGTATGCCCCGCATTCAGGCGGCAGGCTGATGCGGGTGGGGATCTTCCTCGTGTTGGTTGCCATGTTAAGTTCAGATTGAACTGTAGGGCGATTTTGGGCATCATTCTTAGATTGTTGGGTTAGGACCCTTTTGCTTTTATCAGCGATAAGATCCGTCCTTTCCACGCTAGCTACCTTAGTAGTGTTTAGATTGTGGGCATGTTTAACTAGGGGTTGATTTTTACTTGTGCTAGGTGCGGGCATTGTTGGAGTTGATTTATTATGGCCAACTGTATTTAAGTTAGTATTAGCACCGCTATTTTTAGCCTTGGTTCCACCTAGTGTCCCCATGTTAGGTTTGTTTATTAAAGTCTGCCCTATGCCCAATTTTGTTACATGGTCATCCAACACTCTCAACCTCTTATCCAAATTTAGGATTTGTTGATTAATTGGATCTAAAAGGGTGGAAAATAATGTCTCCATCCTCCCCCAGAATCCTTCATTCCCCGATGCTACGCTGGCTTCTACGGAAGGGGTGTCAGTTGTGATAAGTTGGTCTTCTCCCTTATCCCTTTTCCACTCTACGGGGGCAGGGATCCTCCGATTTCGCTTACGTCCCCCCTTATTTCTATGTGTTTTTGGTGATGACTCAGTGTCTAGGTGCTTCAGTTTTCTTTTAGCTTTTTGGCCCCATGTTCGCACAGGGATGCTATCACTTTTGTCTCCCTCAGTATTTGATATGTCAGGATCCACACATGAATCGTTACCATCTAAATGTAGGTAATCATTTATCAATGGTGCGCAGGAATCTTGACTAATATTCATATCAGGCCTGAGCATGGTGGGTGTTGATGATAACCTGCTACCTGGGGTGAATTGTGCCAGTGGGGCCGTATCCACAATTATGCAGTTCTCATTAGAGTCTGTGCCTGGGAGCCCTGCATAGGAGGCGGCAAGTAAAGAGTCCACTGAGTTATCTTGATTCAGAAGGAGAGGGGGCAGGCTTGATGGAAGCGAAAAATGCCTTTCAGTGTTCTGAATGGCAGTAGCAACAACATCGATGGTCTTCTGGAGCATTTTGTCAATGGCGGTCAAAGTTGGCCGCGAGGTGGTGATGGTTGGCTGGGCCAGTTTGTGCACGTCTTTTGGCCTGGGTACTGCCGGTGTCCTTTTCCCCATAATTCTAAGCTGTTATTTAGGCAGTAAAATATACTTTTATCTCTGACCTGGTGGAAATCCCAGGGAAGATGGAAAGTCCTGCCAAGGGGGGTGGCCCAGCCCAGCCTCTTCTGGCCTCTGAGGGCCACAGAGGGCCCGCACTTTGCCCGGGCTTCGCCCGGCGCCGTCCGCGACGCGGAGGGAGCTGCTCAGCTTTGTGCCCCTCCGTGCGCGGTGATTATCGGAAGTGGGCGTGTCCGTCGAGGAGTCTGGGAGCTGTAGTCTTCCCCCACTGCGGCCCCGCGATGGAGTTTGTGGAGGCGGCAGGGAAGACCGAGCGCGTCAGGGCCCCAGACGAATGCTGCAGAACGAGAGGCCAATCCACCCTCCAACAGATAGGTATCCGCTGCGATGTCCACCGCTCCTCAGTGGGAGCTGCTCGGCTTTGTGCGCCTCCGTGCGCGGTGATTCTCGGAAGTGGGCGTGTCTGCCGAGGAGTCTGGGAGCTGTAGTCTTCCCCCAATGCGGCCCCGTGATGGAGTTTGCGGTGGCGGCAGGGAAGACCGACAGCGTCAGGGCCCCAGACGAATGCTGCAGAACGAGTGGCTAATCCACCCTCCAACAGATAGGTATCCGCTGCAATGTCCCCCGCTCCTCAGTGGGAGCTGCTCGGCTTTGTGCGCCTCCGTGCACGGTGATTCCCGGAAGTGGGCGTGTCCGCCGAGGAGTCTGGGAGCTGTAGTCTTCCCCCACTGCGGCCCTGTGATGGAGTTTGCGGTGGCGGCAGGGAAGACCGACAGCGTCAAGGCCCCAGACGAATGCTGCAGAACGAGTGGCCAATCCACCCTCCAACAAATAGGTATCCGCTGCGATGTCCCCCGCTCCTCAGTGGGAGCTGCTCGGCTTTCTGCGCCTCCGTGTGCGGTGATTTCCGGAAGTGGGCGTGTCCGCCAAGGAGTCTGGGAGCTGTAGTCTTCCCCCAATGAGTCCCCGCGATGGAGTTTGCGGTGGCGGCAGGGAAGACCGACAGCGTCAGGGCCCCAGACGAATGCTGCAGAACGAGTGGCCAATCCACCCTCCAACAGATAGGTATCCGCTGCGATGTCCCCCGCTCCTCAGTGGGAGCTGCTCGGCTTTGTGCGCCTCCGTGCGCGGTGATTACCGGAAGTGGGAGTGTCCGCCGAGGAGTCTGGGAGCTGTAGTCTTCCCCCACTGCGGCCCCGCGATGGAGTTTGCGGTGGCGGCAGGGAAGACCAACAGCGTCAGGGCCCCAGACAAATGCTGCAGAACGAGTGGCCAATCCACCCTCCAACAGATAGGTATCCGCTGCGATGTCCCCTGCTCCTCAGTGGGAGCTGCTCGGCTTTGTGCGCCTCCGTGCGCGGTGATTCCCGGAAGTGGGAGTGTCCGCCGAGGAGTCTGGGAGCTGTAGTCTTCCCCCACTGCGGCCCCGCGATGGAGTTTGCGGTGGCGGCAGGGAAGACCGACAGCGCCAGGGCCCCAGACGAATGCTGCAGAACGAGTGGCTAATCCACCCTCCAACAGATAGGTATCCGCTGCGATGTCCCCCCTTTATAATCTATGCAACCACTCTATATTGAAATGAAATCTGCTGCTATTTCCTTTGAAATGTTTGGAAAGAAAACATGTTTAAATATGGCTACCGCAAATGTATAGGCTTAGTCCTGTTTTTATAGCATGTTCTGTCCCCTCTCAGTGTTTACTGTGGAGTACTTTAGTGAAAAAAAATGGTGCTTTCAACATCGTGAACAAGGCAGCAGTGGCTGCTGAAACGCGTAGATGATTTCCCCCGTTTAAATAAAGCCCAAGGGTGTCTTTAAATGTGGCATGGAGTGCTGGATGATTATTTTTTGAACTGTGGATAATCTCATACACGATATTTAGAGACGTGGCGAAATGTCTCTGAACCGGCACCATCAGCGGTTCAGGCAGCACGCCAGAGTGAATCGCCAACTTTAGAAGGAAAAAGGAGACAGGCGTGTCCCCTCGTGATTGCTGCTACCTGCAAATTCGAAACGAGTGAGGAGACCGCGAGTACACGCCAGGAACCGGAGGTCGGAGGATCACGGAACCGGGTGAGTGGTTGCGGCGTAACTCCATTGGGAAAGTGAAAGTTTGCAAGCAGCCACGGGAGCTGAGTCGGGACGTGTGGAGACACGCTGTGACATTTGACATTTTGATACCTTCAGTGAGTTTAAACAGACGGGTAAATAATCTGTTGAGTCCCAAGGGGTAGATTGACACCGGCATTGCAATGAGCGACGAGGAATGTGCAGCTAGGGAATTGGAAGCCCTGAAGCTCTTTGAGTAGGTCGCACAGCCATGACAAAGGGAGAGGGGGGCAGAGGCCCCAAGAGGGAGTAATGACTTAAGTAAACAACTTCAGGATTATGAAAAATTAAAGAAAAGGGAAATCTCACGCAGGTGGGAAGTGGCATCCCTACGAAAATATTTCAAGGTGGGACATGTCCCGCTCGGTTTAAGAGTAATGATCACGCCAACCCATGAAAACCCAGACATAGAAATATTAAGCGAATGGGCGGAAAATAGCGCAATGAGCTCCACTAATATGATTCGTATCTTGTTGAAATATGCAGAGAAATAACGGTTGGAGGTGGTGGCAAAAATCAAAGAACTGAATGACACCCTGGATAAAAATGACGATCAAGTCAAAATCAATAAATTTAAAAGTGATTTGAAAAATAGGCTTGAAAAAAATATGAAAAGCGCATCAAGGACAGAAAGGCCACAACATTTTTGAGGGATCGTATTGACTATGATTCTGGGCGAATATATACATCAGCAAAAAAATTCTATCCAGAACGTCGAGAAATAATTTGCAGTGGCCAACTGAACCAAGAAGGTGCACTACAAAGCGAAGTCAGTTCAGATACTCGCTCAGAACAAGAATCTGATGAGCCAGGTAGTAGATGAACCATGGGTGTGAAATTGGCCGTCACCGAGGAGTACCTTTTTATGCTACTGGAACAACAGAACGAACTTCGCAGGGGCCGAGGTTGGGGAAGAGGCCAAGAAAGAGGAGGCAAAGAAGAGGAGGCGAGGGATACAGGAGGAGCACAAGGCTGGCAAACAAAAAGATTATTACGCTCCAACACGAAAAAGTAAATAAAGAACTGATAGACAATACAACTATAATTGACTTGAGCACTGTGACTTTAACAGAGGATGAAGAATCAGTATTAAAATTAGATCTGTCGTTCTGCGATGATAATGAATACAACTATCCAAATAGCAGGATTGATTTATATCGCTTCATCCGGAAACTCAAGTTAAGTTATTAAAGATGCATACGAGTTAACATGCGGTCGTCCAACATGGGGCCAATCGAATATTAGAGGGATTGGCTATAGAATCCCCACGTGATTAAGCCTTCCTTAGTGTCGGTGATGCTCCTGCCCTGAAAGATATGATATCTCTCATGGACAGTCAACTGGGAAGTGAGGAAATAACAGAAACAATAACAGGGTTGGAAAAAAATGACCACACTCCATTTAGGGCACCATCAAAATTCTTGCCTCAAACCATGAGAGATAACTTGGATATCTTTGGAGAAAGCGTAACGAAAGACTTAAAACAGCTGTATTTTGTGGCTAATCTAAATAAGCGAAAAATTGACCCAAAAAGAGCACTTTTTCACAAAACAGTAAAAAAAATTGCAAGATGAAGGAGTATTGATTAAACCCTCAGACAAGGGGGGCATATTGTTCTGTGGGGTAGAGAGCAGTATAAAAAAGAAGCCCTCAGCCAATTGAGTAATCGCAACTGCTATAGCATGATCAATGCAAAAGAATATGAGAAAGTGAAGGAACTATTCTTCGTAAGATTGGAAGCATGGAAGGAAGAAGGATTACTAAACAGGGATGAATTCAAATTTATCAAAAAGGAAAAAACGATAATCCCAGTTTTCTATATGCTCCCAAAGGTGCATAAAAGTCTCACTAGTCCACCAGGGAGAACTATTATGTCATCTTGTGATAGCCTCTTCGAGAATGCATCGAGATACATTTGATTATTTTCTTTAACCCAATCGTGATAACACTTCCCTTGTATATTAAAGACTCTACTGACTTTTTAAAATGTATTTTTGACATCTGCTGGCATGAAGATAGTATGGTAATGTTGACACTTGATATATCTACACTTTATACTAGCATAAGACATGTAGATGGTCTAAGAGCATCCGAGTATTTTTTAAGTAGGAGACCAGTATGATTTGGGAATCAGAATAAAATGATCTTAGAATTAATGGAATGGTGCTTGACCAAAAATATTTTCCTCTTTGGTGATGACTACTATTTACAGGAGCTGGGGACTCCGATGGGCACCTGTTTTGCCTCAATTTATGCCAATTTACATCTTGGCAGATGAGAAGTACAGGTGCTCGGAGGCAGTCCCTTGGAACATTGGGCAGGACATGTACTTCTATGAGTCCGATTTATTGATGACGTCTTCATGCTGCGGCAGGGCACGGAGACGGAGATTGAGTTGTTCATCAAAGATCTCAACAACAATTCCTTAAATTTGGAATTTGTGGGGCACCATAGCAAAGCATCTATAGATTTCCTAGACATCCGAATTAAGCCCTGTAATGGGAAACTGATCACATCTGTATTCCGTAAAGCCACCGCTGGAAATTCAGTTCTCCGTGCAGCAAGTGCTCACCCTGCTGCACTTATTAGAAGTATACCTTTTGGGGAATACTATAGAGCTAAAAGAGCATGCAGTGAACAGGGGGAATACGAGGTAATTGAAAAGGAAATTACACAGAGGTTTTCCCAGAGAGGTTATTCACCGGAGGTTTTAAAAAGTGCATCTTCCAAAGCTAGGAATCTAGAAAGACATAAAATATTATTTGAACCATCTAGATCAAAGATACGCCAACAAAAAAGAAGCGACCTGGGTGATCAGGACTCTACAAGATTTATACCCACCTATAATATGAAACACAAAGAGATAAGATCTATTTTGAATCGACACTGGCACCTGATAAAGAGTGACCCGGTGTTAGGCTCTAAAGTCAAGAAGAATCCTTAGATCACTTATAAGAGATTTAAATGCTTGAAGGATCTAATTGTTAAAAGAGAATTTCAGGAAAGGAAGGGAGGATCTTCTACTTGGTTGCAGCAGAAACCTGGTTTTAAGAAGTGCATTAAATGTAAAGCATGCCAGCATGGCATGAATCGCACAGAGTTCAAAACCTTTTTTAATAAGACTGTGACCTTTAGAAGTGTCTTAACCTGTAAATCCAGTTTTGTTGTTTATTTATTACAGTGCTCCTGCCCTTAAATGTATATAGGGAGTACAACTCTCCCTGTATTTAAAAGAATCCTTCAACATAGGCGAGCGATTGTGAACAAAGACAGGACATATCCCATCGCAAGGCATTTTGAGACCCATCATCAGAGTAACCCCGTAAGTCTGCAATATACTTGTATAGCAGAGGTCCCAAGAAAAAAGAGAGGAGGTGATAGGGAGAGGAAAACTCCCAGAGTTGGAAACATATTTCATTTTGGAATTTACCTGTAAAGAACCGTATGGGATTAACGTGGATAAGGATTTATATACATGTCTGTCTTGAATAATGAAATGAGGAGTAATTATGTAATCTGCATGAATATAAAACCATGGAATTGATCTTTTTAATGTGAAATTTGAAAACAGTAATGATTTGGGGACATATGAATTGCTATGATCAGTTTTAATGAATTGTTTCGGGTACGAATTTTCGTTTTTTTTCTTTTATGCATTTGCACTTAAGAATGTAATTTGGTGTAGTATGCATATATTGACAGTACTGATATGCGTGTAAGGGAAAGGTTACTAAAAGGTATTTTCCGTTACATAAAAGGCTTCACTAGTTTACATAAGCACTTACACTTTAACCTGAGACTCCTCTTTTAACTTTTATAAGTAATATAAGTTATTTTATAATGAGTCCAAGTAATGATGCGCCCATGAAATTATTTTTTAAAAATAGATTGTAGTGTGGAAATCATGATATGTGGTATTTTTTTAGCATTTGCACTTTATAGTGAAGCAACTATTGATAGAGTAGAAAAGAGGTGGAAAAAGATATATATTTTGCACTAAAGCACTTGCACTTTATTTTTGCTAGTATTTGCACCAGACTCAAAAAGGCACTGGCCAGAATAATATGTTTTTGCCAAAAATCTGGAACATGTTTATGCATTCGCACTTTACATTTCTGAATAGGCACTGATAAAAATGGACAATTTTGTGGTATTTTAGATACAATTTAGTGTTTTAAATTGTGAGGAATGTAATTTTCCCACTATAAATATGCACTTTATAATCTATACAACCACTCTATATTGAAATGAAATCTGCTGCTATTTCCTTTGAAATGTTTGGAAAGAAAACGTTTAAATATGGCTACCGCAAATGTATAGGCTTAATCCTGTTTTTATAGCATGTTCTGTACCCCTCGCAGTGTTTACTGTGGAGAATGTTGATGAAAAAAAGTGGTGCTTTCAACACTGTGAACAAGACAGCAGTGGCTGCTGAAACGCGTAGATGTTTTTCCCTGTTTAAATAAAGCCCAAGGGTGTCTTTAAATCTTGCCCAGCCGGGACGGCATGGGCACCAGACTAGGTTTTCCACAGAGGACTCCAAATATACAAAACGTACACGGGAGTGCCTCTCCCAGCGCCTCGATCTACTGGAACGGAACCTTTAGCGAAGATTTTTCTCGCATACCGGCAGTGCCTGTAAGTAACACAGCCGCACTTTATTCTTTTAATTCCTTCTACTTTTTTCCACACACCTTAGCGCGTGTGTAGGAGAGATTCACACGTGGCACTACTTTTTGCCACTCACTCACCTTTTCTTGGTCCTGACGATAGTCCCGCATATTTTTCCTCTGGGACTGAAACATGTAGACCGCCAACACATAGCCAACTAAGTAGTCACAATTTTTCTACTAGTAGTTGCATTACTAATTTTAAATAACACCCTGGGCTGCAACAAATAAAATATTGGGCAAGGATTCCCAGAGGTGTATCTCATCACTCACCTTCTTCCACATCACACTGTTGCACGACACCTGCTCCGCTGTAGTCAGGCGTAGAAGCACACCCAGGCGGTATTTGGCTGCCTGGTTGGACCCCGATGATGAAGCATGACTCCAACCAGGTTGGTGTGTGAGGGGTTTATAAACAAAAACTTATTGTGCCCAGCAGAAAAGCCACACTTACAAGTGACCTGGAATACTAATTAATATTCCACTATCTCTACACAGTGAGCCAGTCCACATTGTTTTTCTTGGTCTTTAAATCTTGCCTGGAGTGCCGGATGATTATTTTTTGAACTGTGGATAATCTCATACACGATATATATATATATATATATACATATATATATATATATACATATATATATTCACTGAAAAAACCATAGGTTTCACACCAGTTCTAGTTAGCTGGAAATTTTACTGACATAAAACCATTGAAATTCCCACGTTATAGTTAGTTGGACTCACTATAACTTGCGCGCCTGCAATGCACTGCTGATGACGTCACATATTACATCACTCATGACATGGTCAGTGACATCACTCATGACATCACTGATGACACCATCCAGTGAATGTGTGTCTTTCTGAAAATTAATATGTTTTATATATGTATTTGTAAAGGTCGATGGAAGAATAAATGGTTAAATAAGTGTGTAAATGGATGTTTTTAAAAAAAAATTGATTGGTTAACTGGCTTATTAAGTGTATCTTAGTGAATACATATATTAGCGAGTAACTTTTAAATATTGAAATATATGTATCAGTGTTTCACTTTGTGTATAAGTGGCTGCATGGGTTGGTGACTGACTCACTGTTTGTATGTGTTTTGAAGACCGCATATGTGCAGGACTGTATGGGTGGATGAGTGTGTGTATATATGTGTGTTAGTGAGTGAATGACTGTCTCACTATTGTCTTTATTAGTAACGACATATGTTTTAATCTAGTATATGTGAGTATATGTGAGAGTGAGAGATTGTAAGAGTTCCTGTTTAAATAAGTATGTGTTTCTATAAATGATTGTTTAAGAGAGTAAGTATGTGTAAGTTTCCTTAGAAGTAAGGTGGTAGTGTGTGTATAGTTGTATATGCAAATAAATGGATGTTCAATAGTTTATTTGCATGTGTGAGTATGTGTGTGAGTAACTTTTGGATGACTGTCGGTGTGTAACAGGATGTATAGGTGTATCACTACATATGATTAGTAAGTATATGTATGAGTGACTATATAGAACTGTTGGTGAATGAGTGGATGTGTATATAGATGGTGGAATTACTGAATTGGTTGTTGTAACTGGTATGGGTATCTCAATTTTTTGGAAAATGTTAGTTTCTATTTTTGAATATGTGTTTCAAGGGTTACATTACACTGAAAGGAGGTCTGTCACTCTGTCACAAGGATGGTGTCATCAGTGATCTCATGAGTGATGTCACTGACCACTCATGACCATGTCATGAGTGATGTAATATGTGACGTCATCAGCAGTGCATTGCAGGCGCGCAAGTTATAGTGAGTCCAACTAACTATAACGTGGGAATTTCAATGGTTTTATGTCAGTAAAATTTCCAGCTAACTATAACTGGTGTGAAACCTATGGTTTTTTCAGTGAATTTCAAAGGTTTTTTAAATGCGAATTCCTAACTATAACTGGTGTGAAACCTATGGTTTTTTCAGTGAATTTCAAAGGTTTTTTAAATGCTAATTCCTAACTATATATAGGGCCTCAAACCTATGTTTTTTCAGTGAATTTCAAAGCTTTTTTAATAGCAAATTTCTATAACTATGACATGTAATATTTTTTATAATGAATCCTATATTGTATATTTATGTAATACTATTTTCTTTATGTATATTGTTTATGTTTTTTATTTTATTTTTGCCCAGGAGCGCTCCCGGAGCGCGTACCGGTGAGCGCGCCGGACAGCTCAGTCTTGCGGCGCGCCCCGGTGCGCGTACCGGTGAGCGTCCCGTTAGCGCTATTGCTGCGAACGAAAACATTATCGTGACGTATCGTGTAGCCGCGTCCGCGTGATACGCACGGCGTAAGCGTACCCGGAAGCACTCGAGCGCATACGATCGCACTACGTAAGCGCCCCCGGGCGAGCAGTGTAAGCGCGTCGGGTCATGTGACCTGAAAATAACACTTTTCATTGGTTCAGAACAGTTTTGGTTTCCAAATGATGAAACCCTGGCTCATGTGACCTGAAAATAACACTTTTCATTGGTTCAGGACAGTTTTGTTTTCCAAATGATGAAAGCCCCCACCTTTTTTCCTTATTCTCACTTTGTCCTTTGACTGAGGAAGACCTGTTTGGAGACCTATTAGTACCAATTTGTACTGAAAAATGGCTACAGTAGCAGCAGCAGCAGGAGCATCTCAGCCACCACCACCACCACCACTACCACCACCACCAGGACAACCACAACACCACAGTGGTGGAGATGAAGAAGAGGAGGAGGAGGAGGAGGAGGAGGAGGTTCCTGCCTGAAGATACTACCCCATACAAGCCAAAGGAGCACATTATCTGGGAGTTTTTTTCAATCCCAAAGGACCTCAAGAAAGTAAATGTGCCAAGGGTTACTTGTCTAATCTGTGGCACTGTACTTTCCAGGGGGAACCCTAACAAAAAGTACTCTTTTTGCAATAACACCATGATTCGCCACATGCAACGCCAGCACCCTAACAACTATGCTGCGGCAGAGGTCAGAGAACTGACCAGAAACCCTACCCAATCTTCTCCCAGCACTCAAAGAAAGCAACCCACTCCATCGGGTCCAGAAACAAGGGAGATGGTCCCAAACATACAAACCCAGTTTGGACAATACAAAATCGTTTGTACATTTTGTGGTAAAACAATTACCTATGGTGAGCAAAGCATTAAACTCATCAACCGTGCTGGTGACAACCACAATTGCCCAAAAAAACCTTCATTTTTTCCTGATTTTTTTTGCTCCAGTTGAGCCGTTTACAATTCCCTGTTTTTTGTTTGTCCCCATAAAAATAACAAAAAAATATAAAATTGTTCATAAAAGCCAAAAAAAGTACAAAATGTTAAAAATATATATATAAAACAACAAAAAGAAGAAAAAAAACAGTTCTTTTAAGAACTACCTGCAATTTATAAAAAAATGCTACTTTAAAAAAAAAAAAGTCATTCTTTATTCCTTTTGGTACGCTCCCCGGTGCGCTCCCCGGTGCGCGTACCGGGTGCTCCCCCCACGCAACTCGAAGAAAAAAAAATATTTTCTTTTGCCCCGCGGGGCCCTTTTATGGCCCCCACATCAAACCTAGGGAGTCAGGGGGGTCTATCCTGCCCCCTTTTGGTCATTTCCCCCTTTGTTTTTGCCACCTCTTGTGTTTCGATCCTACCGAGACACAAGATGGCGGCCGCTCCGGACTGTTTGGAATGTTGACAGACACCCGAGAGCCAATCAGCTTTCGGCTCGCGAACTCACGTAGCGCGCTGGTGCTTATAGATATATATATTTATTTTAACCTAAATTACTCAAAATCCACTGGAGCACATTTCTTGAGACATAGCAAAGGCACATCGGGTTACCAGTCCCGTTCGGGCTAAGAGTCCAACCGCCCTATGGAAATTAACATGGGGAAAACACGGTTTGGGACCCCCCTTTTATCTCCGCCCCCGCTTGACGAATCCCCCCCAAATTTTCAGGGAAGGAGCGGAGCGCCGCGAGGCAAATTTCATGAGAATTTCAGGCAGATTCCTCAACCGGTGCCAAAGTTATTTCCAATAGAATGTTGCGAATTCCCTATACAAAATAATCCTAACTATAACTACCTACTGGCAACTACCAGTAGGTAATATATAGGTAGATATAGGTATACTATATCTAAATAAGGGGTGCTTACACCACCTTACCCGGGCTGCAAGTGCAGACCTGTGGTGCCATTTTGGAAGGCTTCCCAGGGGTGGCATAATACATGCTTCAGCCCCTGGTAGGCTACTGGGGTACCTATGCCCTTGGTACCTAAGGTACCATATACTAGGGACTTACAAGGGTAACCCAGTAACCAATCTGGAGTGTACCTAATGTACAGGTAACCAATCTAGAGAGAGAACAGCTAGGCCGTGGTCCTGATTAGCAGGGCCACAGCTAGACTAAAGTCGAAAAACCAGTGAAACACTTCAAAAAGTGGGGCTAACCATAGGAAGCACCGACTATCTTAAAATCGCCGCAACGCAGAGTCGTCATGTGCGCCGAACAGATGGGCGCCATCACAAGGCATATCCATCAGGGGGGTTTGAACAGCAGCTGAAAACCCAGAAGTACGCAACCAAGCACACCAACATAGTGCTACTGAGTAGGCCATAGGCCGACCGGCAGTCAGTGATATCCATAATAGAGAAAATGATTAGTGTAGCTGCTTGTTGCACAAGTTACTACTTGTGTAACGATATATCTGTAAGAGACATTAGTTAGTGATAGATTCCTTACCTTAGAATATCCCCAGGCGTCAGACTGGATCCGGAAATGTTTGCGTAGCAGTACCCTTGCGCGTCGGTAGGCGTCGTCTGCGGCTCCGCGTCCGTCGTGGATGCCGTGATGATGTCGTCGGAGTACTTAGATGCCGCCTCCGCGTGCTGACGTCAGTTCTTAGATACAGTTTTTCCGCGCCAGAAACGCAGAGCTATGCTAAAAACCAACACTGGTGCCTTGAAACTAGGGCCCTGAAAGGGGATGACCTTAACCTTAGATATCGGTTCGCAGAATGGGGAGGATGGGTGGGTCGGTAAGGAATCTATCACTAACTAATGTCTCTTACAGATATATCGTTACACAAGTAGTAACTTGTGCATCTGAAAGAGACACGTTAGTGATAGATTCCTTACCTTAGAATAGATAGCCCAACAATACCAACCCCGGTGGTGGGTCTGCGAACCAATAATCACACCAGAAAGTCCTGGATGACGGAACAGCCAAAGAAGCCTTCCCTCCGGACTTGGCTGTCCAGGCAATAGTGTCTTGCAAACGTGTGCAGCGAGGCCCACGTAGCAGCCTGGCAAAGGTCCTGCAAGGGCACTCCTCAGCCCAAGGCAGTTGTAGTTGCTGTGGCCCGAGTGGAATGAGCCCTCAGCCCAACAGGGGGTTCCTTCTTAGCCAAGGAGTAACACGCCTGGATACACAAGATGATCCACCGCGAGATGGTCCGCTTGTGCACCGCTTTTCTCTTCTTAGCGCCCACGTAACCAACAAAGAGTTGGTCATCCACCTGGAACTGGCGTGTGCGATCCAGATAGAACGAGAGTGCACGTTTTGGGTCCAGACGGTGGAACCTCTCTTCCTCTCTTGAGGGATGCAGAGGCAGAAAGAAGGTGGGCAAGCTGATGGATTGCCCGATGTGGAAGACTGTGACTACCTTGGACAGGAAAGAGGGCCTTGTCCGCAACACAACCTTGTCCGGATGGACCGAAAGGAAAGGAGGTTTACAGGATAGAGCCTGGAGCTCATTCACTCTCCTGGCAGAGGTGATGGCTACCAGAAAGGCAGTCTTCAAAGTAAGAAGGCGGAGAGGACAGTTGTGAAGTGGCTCGAAGGGAGCGCACATCAGAAAAGTAAGAACCAAGTTCAAGTCCCACTGAGGCATCACAAAGGGCACAGGAGGGAATGTATGTGTGATGCCTTTCAAGAATCAATTAACAATAGGGGACTTGAACAAAGAAGGTTGATCAGGCAGCCTCAAAAAGGCTGAAAGAGCAGAAAGGTAGCCCTTGATAGTGCCCAGAGCAGAGCCCTGCTGGGCAAGAGAAAGAAGAAAGAGAAGAACCTCAGAAAGAGGGGCAGAGAGAGGATCCACAGCCTTTGCTGTGCACCATGCCACAAATCTGTTCCACCTGCAGGCGTATACCGACTTTGTGGAGGGACGCCTGGCTGCCAGACTGATGTTACAGACTTCAGGAGGCAAGTCAAATGGCCTCAACTGTCGCCGCTCAATGTCCAAGCATCGAGGTGGAGACTGGACCGGTTCGGGTGGAGGACCGTCCCCTGCTGCTGCGACAGAAGGTCCTCCTGAAGAGGCAGGCGAACGGGGGATCGACTGACATACTGAGTAGCTTGGGATACCAGTACCTTCGTGCCCAGTCCGGAGCCACAAGGATGACTTGTGACCGGTCGTGCCCGATCTTCTTCAGCACTCTGGGCTGAAGTGGTATAGGCGGAAAGGCGTACAACAGAATGCAACTCCACTTGCAACGAAAAGCGTCTCCGAGCGAGTGCCGCCTTGGAAATTCCAACGCGCAGAACTGATGACATTGCGCGTTCTCTTCGGTGGCGAACAGATCTAACCAAGGCTCTCCCCACTGCAGAAAGAGACCTTGCGCCACGTCCGAGTTCAGACGCCATTCGTGATCCATCATGCACCGGCGGCTGAGTTCGTCCACCCTGGCGTTCAGAGAACCTGCCAGGTTTTGAACCACCAGTGTTCCAGCCATTGCCAGAGGCGCAGAGCCTCCTGGCAGAGGGTCCACGACCCCACCCCGCCCTGCCCTGTTTGTTGCAGTACCACATGGCGGTGGTGTTGGCCGTGAACACCTGCACTACACTCCCTCGGACAGAGGGGAGGAATGCCTTCAGTGCTAGACGAATCGCCTGCAGCTCCAAAAGGTTGATATGGAGCCGGGACTCCGACGGAGACCAGAGGCATCTGATCTCCGCCTCTCCGTTGTGGCCTCCCCAGCCCTGGAGGGACGCGTCCGTCACAACTACGTGCTCCGGTTGGAGAAGGGAGAGGGATCTGCCGCTGACCCAATCGCGGTCCGTGAGCCACCACTGCAGCTGTCTTGCAGTGCCCTCCGAGATCAGGACATGGTCGGACAGGTTGCCCTGATGCTGGGCCCACTGAAACTTCAGGTCCCACTGCAGAGCCCGCATCCGCCAACGGGCGTGATGCACCAGAAGGATGCAGGAAGCCATCAGCCCCAGAAGCTGCACTGTCAACCTGACCAAAACTCGGGATAAGGGCTGAAAGATTGGAATCAGAGCCTGTATATCCCGAACCCGCTGTTCGGGTGGGTAAACCCGAAACTGCGCCGAGTCGAGAACTGCTCCGATGAAAAGGAGCTTCTGAGAGGGACACAGGTGTGACTTCGGCACATTGATGGAGAACCCCAGCTGGTGCAAGAGGTCTGCCGTCGTCTGGAGGTGGCTGACGACTGTCTGGGGTGAGCCCGCCTTCAACAACCAGTCGTCGAGGTAGGGCCATTGACGTTCCTTAGGTCCAAGATAGGGCGTAGGCCCCCTTTGCCCTTCTTGGGTACCAGAAAGTAGTGGGAGTAGCAACCACAACCTACTTCTGGCCCAGGAACGCGCTCGATGGCCCCCTTGGCCAAGAGGGCCGAAAATTCCTCCTGCAGAAGCTGCAAATGATCCCCCGATACGCGGTGGTGTTCCGGTGGCATGGCTTGAGGGGTCGTCTCGAAGGGGACGGAGTAGCCCCTTCGGACGATCTGCAGCACCCACCTGTCCGAAGTGACAGTGCGCCAGTGAGAGTGGTGATGGCGAACCCTGCCCCCCACTAGCGTCACATGGGCCAAAAAGCACGGACTAGGAGGGTTTTGAGGCGGATGCTGTGGGGGAGGGTGTGGACTGGCCTCACCGTTGTCCCCGACCACCTCCACGGCGATTTCCACAGCCGCCACCGCGCTGGATGTTAGTCTGCGGCGTGTGGCTGGCAGCACGTGTGGGGGTGGCCCTTCCTTGGCCACGAAAGGAGCGAAAGGCACCCGTTTGCTGGCGCGGGCCGAGAGGCCCAAGGACTTGGCCGTAGCCCTGGAGTCCTTAAAGCGCTCAAGCGCATGGTCTGCCTTGTCGCCAAAAAGGCGACAGCCATCAAACGGCATGTCCATCAGTGTGTTTTGGACATCGGCTGAAAAGTTGGCGGACCTCAACCAGGCGTGGCGTCTAACCGCCACCGTCGTTGCCATCGCTCTACCTAGTGAGTCGGTGGTATCCAGCCCACACCGGATAGAATATTTGGCTGCATCCCCGCCCTCCACAAGGGCTTGGCCGTGTTTGGCCCGTACCTCCAACGGACACTCTGGCAGCACTTCCGCAACCGTATCCCACAGAGAGTGGGTGTAGCGGCCCAAGAGGCATGCGGTGTTGGAAGACCGCAGTCCCAGACTAAGGGAGGAGAAGATCTTTTTACCGTACTGCTCGTACCTCTTATTTTCCCTGTCCGGCGGAGCCAACGGGAATGCGGTCTGGGAATTGGATGCCTGGATGACCAGGCTCTCAGGGGTAGGGTGGGTGGACAGGAAACATGGGTCGCCCGAGGCCGGGCGGTGGCGTCTGGCCACGTTCCTATCTACGGGCGAACCCGTAGCGGGCCTGGACCAAGTGCCCAAAAGAACGTCGGTCAAGGCAGCAGAGGCTCGGCCGAGCTTGACTGCGGTTTAAGGACCTCAGTAAGGAGGTTGGTCCTCACGGCCGCGACTGGGAGCTCAAGGCCCAAGGCCTTGGCTGCCCTCATCAACACCACATGTAGGTTGCCCCCTCGTCCGAAGCCACGGTAGGAGGTGAGACAAAACCAGTGTCTTGTGAGGTGTCCAGACCACTGGCATCCCCAAGTCCACCTGTCCAGTCCTCTTGAGACTGACACTCTCTGGTCAGAGGGTCCTCAGACCCCTCCCAATAATCCTCATCACCCATCTCCTGATAATCAGAGTTGTCAATTGATGGGGCGGGTTCATTGAAGTAAAACTCCCCAAGTACCGTCGAGAGCGGCGCCGCTCCGACGCCGGAACCGGGTCGAGGGAGGCATCGGGGACGGCGCCGCCCGAGGACGGCGCCGGAGGTGACACCTGACGGACTGACGCCGGGGGGGTCGTAAGGTCCACCGGCGACGACCCAGATTCCGAAGCGGATCCTGCGGCGCCGGGCCTGAAGGCACCGGCGGCCGAAGCACCCAACGGCGTCGGGCCGAAGCCCCCAACCCGCTAGGGGCCCCAGACGGGTCCGCTGGGCCCGAAGGCGCCGCGGAACCCGTCGGGGAAGAGAGGTTCCTCATGGCCATGAGGAAGTGCTCGATCTCCCCCGGCGTTGCGTCTTGCCCAGGGACCGGAGGGTGTGGAGCGGCCGCGTCGCCCGCGACTCTGACGGAGCTGCATGGGCGGTGTCACACGAACCCCCGGCCATGTCTCTTCGACTTCTTGTGCTTACCTGACGACGACTTCGACCCGGAGGAGTGATGCTGACTCTCGGAGCTGTGATGGCTCTGACCCCGCGACCTGTCCTTCGACCTCCTGTGGGACCTGGACCTCTCACGGCACGGGCCGACTGCCGGAGTTCGATTCGCTTGCGGGACCGCTCCCGCCTAACTTTCGAAGTAAGGGCCCGGCAGTCGAGGCAGGCCTGGTCGTCGTGGTCGACGCCAAGAGGGTGGAGACACCGACTGTGAGGGTCCGTGACCGACATCATTCGGTCGCAATCCTCACAGGGCTTGAAACCAGGCATCCCTAGGCACCGTCCGGAGTCGCAAGACTCAAGAAAAGATGATCAAAAGAGATCAAAAAGACTAGTCAAAAAGTGACTAAAGTACTGCTTTTTCCAGATCTGCGCTTGCTGGCGCGGAAAAAAGAAGAACTGACGTCAGCACGCTGAGGCGGCGTCTAAGTACTCCGACGACGCCTACCGACGCGCAAGGATACTGCTACACAAAAATTTCCGGATCCAGTCTGACGCCTGGGGATATTCTAATGTAAGGAATCTATCACTAACGTGTCTCTTTCAGATAAGGCGAGCACAAATGCGCTGCTACGCAGGCGAGACCTAAAAACTGTGATGAGTATCTCCAGGGGCCGGACGGGGTCTGAGAAATAGAGCAATCCACCGTGGTCCGTGTACTGGGTGTAACCTAAGCCCCCAACAAAATGTCAAATAGAGCCTCACTTTAAAGAAGCACAAGCTCTACCCCTGACTGGCCTTGTGAGAGGAGGCCGAGTAAGGGATTGGTCATTATTTCCACACAGGGAAGGGTCATATCCAAAACGACAGAAACCGGTCTGAGCATATCTGCCATGGGGGGGCTTGTCTACGAAGCCATACTAGGAGGGGAGAGGAGGCAGAGGCTAGGGAAGACTCCAAGCTACTAGCTCCACCCAATTCAATCAACCAACTAGTCTCTATAGGAGGGTAGGCCATGTCAGAGATGGGTTTGTGAAACTCCAAATCCTCTCCGTCACCTCAATAATTGGGTTCCTCGGAAGGAAAAACCTGAGGGGGTCTGTAGAGAGCTTGAGAAAGGTCTACCAGCGCCGCAACTGACGCAGTCCGGCGACGTCTTGGCGTCAGAGAGGGGAAGATCATCTACTCACTCCACCAAGAAACGGTGGGATTTTATACTAATTAACTGTAATTGTAGCCACATACGTGTCTCTCTTTCCCCTTTGTGTCCAGCACCCCTGCCCCTCTCCAATAGTTTTGTATACTGCTGCATTTCTAAGCCTTTTTGTTCACTTCTGTACATTTTTGTAAACCTTGTAAAGCGCTCTGATACCTTCACAGTTCAAGTTTGCGCTCTATAAAACACTAAAATAAATAAATAAATAAGTAGGGGGGTGAAGTCGTCGGCTGACCAGAACAAGGCACCGAATGTGGTAACACCGAAAGCCTGCACACTGGCGTTCAAATGGATTTGCAATCCGAAAGCTGAACTGAAGCAGAGGGCGAACCCGCCAGCATTGACACAGTCACAGCTGTGTGCACCTCCTTGGGGCCCGAGGGTGCCCGAAGGTGAAGACCCAAAAATACTATGAAGAGAATTGTAATGGTCTCTCATCTGGGTCAGAGTTGCCCCATTTCCAGGGTAGGTTGGGAGGTGCAGGGTAGATTTGAGCACCTAGTCCTTAACCAAAGATCGGAACAGGCTTTATGTGCAGAAATCGGAGAATTGCAGTGCCTTCGACTAAGGACGTCGATGGAGAGTGACGTCCACAGGGACAGCTCCTGGATTGGGCCTGCAGACAGTCCGTGGAGAGCAGTGGGGACCGATGCCGACGGGAAGTCTTGGAAGAATGTCACTATCTATGCTGCTAGGAGCTTCATTCGACGTTTCCTCAGCACCTTTGGGCAAAGTTGGCAACAGGGGCCTCACTCTGAGCCATGTTGCTCCCTCAATCACATCACATTCAAACAGAGAGAGGGTCTGTGGCAGACATTTGCCATCCATAGAACACACAAGGCTTGTACCCGAGGACATGAAAAGTTGTTTAAAGGCACATTGTTCCGTTCAGTGAAAGCATCAAGTAGGCCAAAAAAACGGCCTGAGGAACCACTTATCGGATAAGCGTTGTAAGTGTAGAAAAGAAGAAACTAGCATAAGCAGTGGGCCCATATGGGGCTCCATAGACATCACATCTGCAGGACGATGTCGCTCACTGCCCTCTATGTAGCGCTGAGGTACTGCTGTAAAAAATCTGCAGATCCGGTCTGGTGCCTGGAGAGAATTCTAGAATAAGGAATCTGCGACTAGATGTCTCTACCCGATGTGTAACTACAAAGTGGGACTGTGGGGAACCCACAGCCAAGGTAGTGCACAGCTAATGGACAATAATGTCTCTACGAATTTTTTTGATAAACTTTAAACCCAATTAAACGAAAAATGCTCGAGGCAAAGGTTTTTTATGTACGTGTTTCAATTGCCAAATCATCATTTGTCAAAAAAACATAGATACATGATTATAAACATTATATGCATGCTAATAAACATGTGTGCCTGTCCACAGATATTCAATTTTGCAAACAATTAAATAACATGAGCAATACATTTATATATGTGAAAAATAACGTTATTGGCTTCAAAAAGTTCCAAAGTCCCAATGCATTTCGGGTTCGAGGTACTGAACCCTTTGTCAGGGGAATACAATTCTGTCAATTGAGGTCATGTCTCGGGTCCAGAGAACTTGGGGATAATGAGTAACTACTCGCACCAACTGTGGTGAACTACTTTTTACTCGTCCATCTACATGCATTACATGTACCAGAGTGCTAAGGGGCGACCCGGAGGAGAGGCTAGTGGTGTGCGATCCATCTTGGTTGTACTTAAACGGCTCCCGTGAGCCCTGAGCTGATGAGCTCTTGGAGACGCACCTGCGCGCCGGAGAGGCATCAGGGCCTGTGACGGTTACTTGGCGGCCTTCTCATCCACCCCAAACACTGCTCTGCTGACGAGGGAAACTGTCCCGAAACCCGGGCCATGTCTCGGGTCCAGAGAACTTGGGGATAATGAGTAACTACTCGCACCAACTGTGGTGAACTACTTTTTACTCGTCCATCTACATGCACTACATGTACCAGAGTGCTAAGGGGCGACCCGGAGGAGAGGCTAGTGGTGTGCGATCCATCTTGGTTGTACTTAAACGGCTCCCGTGAGCCCTGAGCTGGCGAGCTCTTGGAGACGCACCTGCGCGCCGGAGAGGCATCAGGGCCTGTGACGATTACTTGGCGGCCTTCTCATCCACCCCAAACTCTGCTCTGCTGACGAGGGAAACTGTCCCGAAACCCGGGCCATGTCTCGGGTCCAGAGAACTTGGGGATAATGAGTAACTACTCACACCAACTGTGGTGAACTACTTTTTACTCGTCCATCTACATGCACTACATGTACCAGAGTGCTAAGGGGCGACCCGGAGGAGAGGCTAGTGGTGTGCGATCCATCTTGGTTGTACCTAAACGGCTCCCGTGAGCCCTGAGCTGACGAGCTCTTGGAGACGCACCTGCGCGCCGGAGAGGCATCAGGGCTTGTGATGGTTACTTGGCGGCCTTCTCATCCACCCCAAACACTGCTCTGCTGACGAGGGAAACTGTCCCGAAACCCGGGCCATGTCTCGGGTCCAGAGAACTTGGGGATAATGAGTAACTAGTCGCACCAAATGTGGTGAACGACTTTTTTACTCGTCCATCTACATGCACTACATGTACCAGAGTGCTAAGGGGCGACCCGGAGGAGAGGCTAGTGGTGTGCGATCCATCTTGATTGTACTTAAACGGCTCCCGTGAGCCCTGAGCTGACGAGCTCTTGAAGATGTACCTGCGCGCCGGAGAGGCATCAGGGCCTGTGACGGTTACTTGGCGGCCTTCTCATCCACCCCAAACACTGCTCTGCTGACGAGGGAAACTGTCCCGAAACCCGGGCCATGTCTCGGGTCCAGAGAACTTGGGGATAATGAGTAACTACTCGCACCAACTGTGGTGAACTACTTTTTACTCGTCCATCTACATGCACTACATGTACCAGAGTGCTAAGGGGCGACCCGGAGGAGAGACTAGTGGTGTGCGATCCATCTTGGTTGTACTTAAACGGCTCCCGTGAGCCCTGAGCTGGCGAGCTCTTGGAGGCGCACCTGCGCGCCGGAGAGGCATCAGGGCCTGTGACGGTTACTTGGCGGCCTTCTCATCCACCCCAAACACTGCTCTGCTGACGAGGGAAACTGTCCCGAAACCCGGGCCATGTCTCGGGTCCAGAGAACTTGGGGATAATGAGTAACTACTCACACCAACTGTGGTGAACTACTTTTTACTCATCCATCTACATGCACTACATGTACCAGAGTGCTAAGGGGCGACCCGGAGGAGAGGCTAGTGGTGTGGGATCCATCTTGGTTGTATCTTCTCAATTTTGTTCCAAATCCACAGTAATCTATGACACAACAAAAACGCAGTCAATCTACTGCATTGAAAATTTAGGATTTGCACTCAAAGCTAGAGTGGGTGCCCATTAAAGAAAGGGAAAGTGATGGTATATTTATGTAAAAGAAGGTTATTTGAACTATTTAAAGTCACCCCAGCGTGTAAAGATTATGCATAGTGTGTATCCCATCGCCCATAGTAGCTTTAAAATGTGATGGAGACAACATGTAATTAGCTTGCCTTGTGAAATTCACTCCGAGTGTGGGATCTTAAATGCAGAATGGCCTCGCTACTATGCACCTGATGGTCTGAATGATAAAAGACCAGCAATTTAGGTGAAGTCAGTAACGTCTTAAACGAAAACGAGAAGCGTCAAAAACGACCGCTCTCACCTTAACCACGAAGTTTCTACATCCGTCAATGCTCGGGACGTAGGACAGATTGAACGATGCACGGGACGTTGTAAACACAAACGCATTGTCAGGTTCTGAGCTCGCCGTTGGGAATTGAGTTAAAGTACCATAAGAGTACTCTATTCTATATTGTTTACATACCCGGTAAGAGTAAAGGTGTAGGAGAGTAGGGTCTGCAATCCTATGATCACCCAGATTTTTTGCTTTTTTGTTTCACTGGTTTACGACTTTCTCTGGCTGTGGGCCTGCCAATCAGACCCACAGCCTGGCTGTTCTCTCGCTAAATTGACATGTGTACCTTAGGTGCATTACCAATTGGAACTGGGCCACCTTGTCAGACCCTGTAACTCAGGGCATCGGTGTACCCAGGGCCTACCAGGGGCTGAAGCATGTACTATGCCACCCCTGGATGGCCATCTAAATCTGACACAACTGGCTGCACGACAGCTGGGGCAAGGTGGCGTACTCGCCCTTTGCTTTAGATATAGTATACCTATATCTAACCCTAAAATGGACACCCGAATTCCTATCAGTCACTCCTATGGCAGGCCTTAACAATCCTGAAGGCAGAGTGCGTGGAATCGTGTGAATTGGCGCTCTGGCATGAGCTGAGCCCGGTTGCAGCTTGCGGAACCAAGACCCAATGGCTGTTCCATGATAACGCGTACCATATCGCTAACTCCGGTATCGCGTTATCAAGACATGTCGAGTAAGGTGTCATACGAATCGGGATCCTGACCCCTCACCAATGCTGGCGACGGGGTTAGCATTCCACCCTTCTAGAGGGACACGACATGTACGTAACTGTGAACCCCGGTTAAAGTTAACTGAAGCCTCAGCTCCACAAAATGGATGCTGCCACCACAGACACGAGTCTGACCTCCTTCTGCTGGGAGTCCTTCCAGCGAGGAGAGCTTGGACAAAGGGTTTCCTGTCTGGGGCGGTGCTCGCACCATCCCAGACAGGGTTTTGTGTATCCTGGGTGGGCAGGGCTTTACAGGAAGGTGACTGCGGAGTGGCACCCTGGTGCTCACTACGCATCTGCCGGCTAGAACCAGTTCCGGGGGCACCCCAGATCCTGACCTGGGGAAAGTCCGGCATGGGAGAGGGGTGTAACCACCCCCCTTCCCGGTCCCACCCCTAGGGCAGGACCTAGACGCGTACCCACCCCTTTCTTTAGGATAAAGGCAGGAGCGGGGACCCTTCCAAATTAGATCATCTTTGAATCAAGAACTACTTTCTACGAAAGGAACTCTCGACTTCTTCTCAAGATTTCTCCCTTATGACTAAGGAGTAGTCAACCTGCATCCGCAGGCACCATCTAAGAACTCTGCGGTTTGCTGCACGTCCTTCCTCAGGAATCCGACTGCCCAGCTCGACGAGAACCGGCTTCCCTGGCACCTCTGACCTCTACCCACATCGTCAGCTCAGCTGAGATCCGTGGGTGCGACGAGACCTCAAGGGACCGGCCATCATCAGAACCTGCACAGTTTCTAAACCAGCACGACCACCGAGGGATCCTCTGGTGAGTGCTCTGGGGTCCGAGAAGCCCCGACCCTGAGCAGCTCCAGCACCGAAGTGCAGCCTCCCAGCATCTCCACGATCTGCGTGGGGCCCTTCTGCTCTTTGCTGCTCATCACGCTGTCTGGTTACTAGCCCGCTGGCTTGTGGCCTTCTCGACGACGCCCGACAACAACGCTGCTGGTCTGGTTGCTCCAGACTGGCCTTTGCTCCCTTCTGAAAGAGGAGCACCCCGGACCCTCCTGGTCCACTCAAGACGCCATTTTAGGTCCACCACGTGACCCTGAATTTGCCAAGGCTTGTTGCCCCAATCCTGGGCCCAGCGACGCCAACAGCATCAATCTTCGTGGGACAGCCCGCACCTCCATCCTGGTCGCCGACAACGCCTCCTGGTCCGTGAGACTGCAGAGCCTAGCGTCGCCCACTCACCTAGTCGGGGTGACGATCATCCGGTGCCCTCCTGGTACCCTCTGACTACTGGCTAGTAGTTCCGAACTTGGTCCCCTCTGCTTTCAGGTGTCATCCATCTCTGATCCAGGCTTGGATCTCTACGAACTATCTCCACTGGTCGCCGGCCAGCAACTCCTTCCTTCCGGCTCCTGGTTCGTCAGCGAGGATTCCCGACGTCTGTAAAGACTTATGCAGCCGCAGCCCCTGGGCTAGGTAACTTCGGCATTTCGGTGCCCGCATAGCCTCATTATCTAAGGGTCCCGAGTCACTGTCGCTTCCGACTTACCTTATCGGGTTCGCCCGAGAACACTAAACTTTCCGTGCCCTCGGGCATTTGTGTAGATTGTGCACTTGAAGTATTTTCCTAAGAGTTTTGTTGTGTGCTTAGTACCCTGTCCTCATAAAGAGTACAGGGCTGTTGTGACTTAAAATAAATACACTGTTTATTTTCATAACACTTGTGTGGTGTCCTTTCACTTGGTGTTCAAGGGGTATATGTGATGGTATAACAGCTGGCTTAACACGCCCTCTAGAGTTTAGCCCGAAGACTGCTCATATCCACGCTACTAGGATAGCTGGTCTAAGGTTGACTTACAACCAATCACCATAAGGGTTGTTTGGACTGATGCATAGTGATCACTAGAATAGTGAGCACTGCATATCAGGCCAACTTCTCACATTGGTGAGCAGCGGTTGGGATTTGAGCTTGCTGTTGTTTTACCACACGTATCCTAAGAATATCTTGTGAAAGATCACATAAGTACTTCAGGTACATATAACTTAGCTTAGAATACTCTGAGTTCTACTGAACCAGCTGTTGTAGCTCCTCAAGGCTTAGCACAGCTTGGCTGCAACTCTTAGCAAGGGATCAGTAGGCAAACATATAGTGTAGGTAGGTGCATCACTTACACCACACTAGAATCAGCATGTCAGACAAAGGAGGAAACTGAGTCTCCCCTTGTGTCAGTGGACCCTCCACAGGTCACTTCCAGATATGCTGCTCTTAGCTTCCAGGAGATGAGACAAGTGTGTACCTCCAGGAAACTAAAACAGGGGTCTAACCCCACAATTCCTTTTCTGATTGGTCTCTTAGAGACTTATGATGCTAGGAGGGCTGGTAACACAGAACCTTCTCATCCAGATGAGAACATGCCACCCCTTGAGGGAACCTCAGGTGACCCTGACCTTATCCATCTCTCTGCAGAAGGTGAAGAGGAGGATGAAGATCTGGAGCCATCTGAGGACGAGGCAGACAAAGGTCCAGTAGTAGTTAGCCAGCTAACTAGGGACAACTTAAGCCGGCACGAGAATGGTACTAGGAGACCCCTGGGGCCCCTCTCAGGCCAGCTTAACATTGGGAATGGACGAGTTAGGTCTCTGTCGAGAGGCTCTAATAGATCCGTTCGAACCAATGGCTCTAGAGGCTCTTCTCAAAGAGGGATGACATCCCCTCAGAGGAGAGTGTACGAAGCTAAAGTGCGGGAAGTCAATCTGAGGATTGAAAGGGAAGAACTTGCCCTGGCCAAAGAGAGACTCGCCTTTGCTAGAGAGCAAGAATTGAGTGGGGAAAACCCCCACTGGTGGCAGCATTCCCCCAAGGGAAAACAGGAGTTTAGACACTAGACACCTGAGTAAGATAGTGCCCCCCTTTAAGCAAGGGGATGATATCCACAAATGGATTACTGCTTTGGAGAGGGCCTGCACTGTACAGTGCGTCCCCCAAAGTCAGTGGGCAGCTATCTTGTGGCTCTCCTTTGAAGGTAAAGGTAGAGATAAGCTCCTCACTACTAGAGCTGAGGACGCTAACGATTACCAGGTCCTGAAAAACACACTGATTGATGGGTTCGGCCTAACCACTGAGCAGTACAGGTTGCTGTTCAGGGATACCCAGAAAACTCAGTCTCAGGACTGGTCTGATTTTGTCGATTGTGCCACTAAGGCTTTGGAGGGCTGGTTGCTGGGCAGTAAGGTTACTGATTACACAGGATTGTATAATTTGATCATGCGAGAACAGATTTTAAACAATTGTCAGAACCAGTTGCATCAGCACCTTGTCGACTCGGATCTGACCTCTCCCCAAGAATTGGGAAAGAAGGCAGACAGATGGGTCAGAACAAGGGTTAAGCAAAACCAGGGCCAGAACCAGGGTGGTCAGAAGAAAGCAGACCAGAAGGGTAAAGATTCTAAGGGTGAACAAAATGACCAGAAGTCTTCGACAGGTCCCCAACAACCCAAAGGGGGGCGGGGGGGGTCAGGCTTCCCAGAAAAAGAAGAATCAAGAAGGCCAATCGAAAAGGTGGTGCCAATACTGTAAAAGTAAAACTCACTGGTTTAGTGAGTGCACCAAGAAAGGAGGGCAGACTCCTGCTACTGCAGCCCCTAAGGCACCTGTGCCCCCTAGTACAGCCAGCAGTAGTAGTGCACCTCCCAAGGGACTAGTTGGGTTAACCTTGGGTTCTGAGGGGTGTGACAACTTAGTTGGCACACTCACTCAGGCTGTCCTTGTCTGTATAGGGGATGTGGATATGTCCCCTGATGTCAGTCCCAATACTTTGGGCAAATACCGACAGACGCCTTTAATACATGGAAGAATGGCTCAGGCCTATAGGGACACTTGTGCCAGTGTCACCATGGTGACGCCTAACTTTGTGGACCCTGGACAGATCATGCCAGGTACAGATTTCCTGGTGACCAATGCCAGCAACGTCACTACCAGTCATAGTATGGCGATTGTTGCTTTCTCATGGGGAGGGGTAAATGGCCAGAAAAAGGTTGTTGTTAGTTCAGACCTCCCAGTGGATTGTTTGTTGGGCAATGATTTGGAGTCATCACAATGGTCAGAAGTGGAGCGGAGGACTCACATGGAGATGTTAGGCTTGCCAGCACATGTGCTTGCTGTGACCAGGTCACAGGTCAGACGATGCTCCACTGAACCGGTGCTGGATCCTGGAACAATGGACCAGACACCTCCCAAGAAGAAGAGCAGTAGGGTTAAGGCAGCGCCTTCCCCCTTGCCCCAGGTCGAGGATCAAGTCTCAGAGGAGGCTGACCTCCAGGAATTGCAGGAAACTGAACCTAAAGAACTCGAACTTGATCAAGTTGAGTTTCTGGGCTCAGGGGGACCCTCACGAGAAGACCTGGGGAAGGACCAGTTAGACTGCCCTTCCCTTGAACCCCTCAGACAGCAGGCTGCTGCTGAGGCTGCTGGGAACGCCACAGGTACCCACAAGGTATACTGGGAGGATGGACTCCTGTACACTGAGGCAAGAGACCCCAAGCCTGGCATGACCAGGAGGCTGGTTATCCCCTTGTCTCAGCGTGGTTTCCTTCTTACCTTGGCCCACGAGATTCCCTTAGCAGGACACTTAGGCCAGACGAAGACGTGGGACAGGCTTGTCTCACACTTTCACTGGCCTCACATGAACGAGGATACCAAGGAGTTTTGTCGCTCCTGTGTCACTTGCCAAGCCAGTGGTAAGTCAGGTGGCACAACAAAGGCCCCCCTTATACCAATGCCTGTGGTGGGGGTGCCCTTTGAAAGAGTGGGGATTGACATTGTCGGTCCAATGGAACCCCAGACAGCATCAGGGCACAAGTTTATACTGGTGGTAGTGGATCATGCCACCAGGTATCCTGAAGCTATTCCCCTTAGGACCACTACAGCACCTGTTGTGGCAAGAGCCCTAGTTGGAGTGTTCTCCAGAGTGGGCTTCCCTAAGGAGGTTGTCTCCGACAGAGGTGCAAACTTCATGTCGAGCTACTTGACTGCTATGTGGAAGGAATGTGGTGTCAACTACAAGTTCACTACACCCTATCATCCACAATGCAATGGGCTTGTTGAAAGGTTCAACAGGACCCTAAAAGGGATGATTCATGGACTACCTGAAAAGCTCCGGCGTAGATGGGATGTCCTGATTACCTGCCTTTTATTCGCTTATAGAGAAGTCCCACAGAAGGGGGTTGGCTACAGCCCTTTTGAACTTTTGTACGGGCATCCTGTAAGAGGACCCCTGTGTTTGGTGAAGGAAGGATGGGAGAGACCTCTCAAAAAGCCTGCAACCAACATAGTGGACTATGTGCTTGGTCTCCGCTCTCGGATGGCTGAGTACATGGAAAAGGCATCTGAAAACCTTAAGGCCAGCCAAGAACTCCAAAAAGCTTGGCATGACCAAAAGGCTGTCCTGACTGTTTACCAGCGTGGACAGAAGGTGTGGGTGTTGGAGCCAGTGGCCCCAGCAGCACTCAAAGACAAATGGTCTGGGCCCCACACGATTCTTGAGCAAAAGGGAGAGGTCACCTACCTGGTGGACCTTGGCACTCCCCGGAGCCCCCACAGGGTGCTCCATGTTAACCGGCTCAAAGCATATGTCGACAGGAAGGACATGAGCTTGCTCATGGCCATAGATGAGGGACAGGAGGAAGAGAGTGACCCTCTCCCAGACCTGCTCACTCAGAATCCTGATGATGGATCAGTGGACGGTGTTGTCTTTTGTGGCAGCCTCTCTGAACATCAACAGAAGGATTGTAAACAGGTTCTTCAATCCTTCCGGCATATGTTCTCTCTAACACCCAGTCAGACCAATTGGTGTACCCATGAGGTTGACACTGGTGACAGCTGAGATCCGTGGGTGCGACGAGACCTCGAGGGACCGGCCATCATCAGAACCTGCACGGTTTCTAAACCAGCACGACCACCGAGGGATCCTCTGGTGAGTGCTCTGGGGTCCGAGAAGCCCCAACCCTGAGCGGCTCCAGCACCGAAGTGCAGCCTCCCAGCATCTCCACGATCTGCGTGGGGCCCTTCTGCTCTTTGCTGCTCATCACGTTGTCTGGTTACTAGCCCGCTGGCTTGTGGCCTTCTCGACGACGCCCGACAACAACGCTGCTGGTCTGGTTGCTGCAGACTGGCCTTTGCCTCCTTCTGAAAGAGGAGCACCCCGGACCCTCCTGGTCCACTCAAGACGCCATTTTAGGTACACCACGTGGCCCTGAATTTGCCAAGGCTTGTTGCCCCAATCCTGGGCCCAGCGACGCCGACAGCATCAATCTTCGTGGGACAGCTCACACCTCCATCCTGGTCGCCGACAACGCCTCCTGGTCCGTGAGACTGCAGAGCCTAGCGTCGCCCACTCACCTAGTCGAGGTGACGATCATCCGGTGCCCTCCTGTGTGGTAAATAAAATTACCTGGACTATTTTTCTATACATTAAATGACAATAAAGGATAGCTCAATAAATGAGAGGCAGAGTCCGTGGTATCTGAGTCATACGGGCTTTAATTAAGATTCTCGAGAACCGGGACATCGAGTTCCATCACCACTAAGGTTCAGGAAGGGACATTCAACATTTTATTAACATCACACATTATATATAGTAAAGCAGTATAATTGAAATGAATACAGTAGGCGTAACAAGTGAAAAGAGAACGATAAGAACACATGGGCGTAAAAGTAGGCGTGTAAGAGGGCGTACACGGAGGTGTGTACCGGAAACGTCACAGAAGTGTCATAGGTGGGTGGATGCATAGTGAAATTCTGCAGGGTCAGCAGAAACCTTTGGCATGGGTGCTTGCGCAACTGAGCATGACGTGGTATAGACGTGTAACTGGGGAAACTGGGGGGCTTGACTTTTAGCACTAGTAGAGGAGTCTGGTGTCTGGGATGTCAGAATGACCTGTACCTATAACATATCTGGTATCTTATGTTTGGAGGATGTATTGTCTGAAGTAAAAGGTCTCTCGGGCAGAGGCCGTTCAATACTGAATGCTAGTGCGTGCATACGTGTCTTGGTGCAATGCGCGGGGCCATGGGCCTACCATGGTAACGGGTTCTGTAAATCACTTGCAAGGAGGACAGGAAGGCCGGGCCCTTTGCTCTGCAGCCGGAAATATGTTTACCTATTTCACTAGACTGGAATGTGTTTTCGAGGAGGCTGAGCAGATTACTGTAGGCAAAATACTGTCTTGGCAGGCAGGCCAGGCCGAGCCGGGCACCGCTTCGCTGGGCAGGAAGTAAGAGAGGTCAGGGATGCATACCTAAACTGCAGCTTTCAGAGACAGAAGAGACTCGGAGCCTCAATTAAGGGCCTGGCTCGACTGAGCCAGAAAACGTGGAAAACGTGTGCTTCGCGTTATTTAAAAGTGCACCATGTAAAGACGTTGGCACCATAGGCCTAGAAGCCAAATTAACGTGGTTTTCATGGAGGACTGAATAACTGACATGTTAACGTTGGACGCAAATGCATATGCGTCTTCGTGGCATGCACGGGAAAGGAATTACATGACATACATGGAACATGGGTGCATGGATAGGGTGCGAGTGGGGGACACATTGATTATCTAAAAATTTCTATTTCCTCATTCCCTCCTTGGCCCCTACTACACCCTTTAGGATATGTCTATTTTCATGAGACTATCTATCTGTTCGTATAGCATCATTTGTTCATCTTTTTTCATTCGGGAACGGGAACGTGCACTTGGACGGGGAATACAAGCTGTGGCGCACAAGCCGCAAATCGCTGGCCCACATTGCAGACAGAGACAACAACTGAATACTATGAGCAGTATTATTCCTAGGAATGACAATACTTTCCATCCCCAGGCGGATATCACACTCCAGAGCCAACCGGACCAAGTCCAGGTGCCAGGATTCTGGTGTATCAGGTGAGCTATCTCATGGAGCCTTGTTATTGCTTTATATACTGATGGCGCGTTATTAGGAATGAAAATACAACAACTGGATCCGATCACTCTACAAGCCCCGCCCCTATCGGCCAGGATGACGTCAAGGACAAGGCGGTTTTGAAGAACAACAAGTCTCATAGCAGACTGCTCTTCGGTCAGGTTACCTAAAGCAGAAGTAGTCTCATTCACTACTGCTTCCAAAGTTCTGGTTAATTTGCGTATCAGTTTACTGTTTTGGACAGGACCTACAAAGAAAAAGAATCCTTTATTGAAATCTGTATATTGCTCCCATGTTGTTTCAGTCTGGTCGACAATCGGGGTCTTGATCTCCCTTCTATGTCTTACATGCACAAGATATAGATTTCGATGATTATCAGGTGGGGCTAGGAAAACAGGTGGCAATAGGAACGCGATATAACACGTTCCATCCCAATCCAATGGCAGACGTACATAAGCCGTCTGACCACATATAAAATAAGAATGGCGGGAAGCTTTGAAAGTGGACTTTCCTTTATCACTGAATTCGACCACAGTATTACAATCACTGTGTCCTAGATGTACTGAACTATTCTTTCTGACGCATAATTCGCCTTTCACTGGTAAAACTGTAATAAACGGCAAGTCCGAATTAGTCTCGGATTGAACGTTCAGAATCATGAGGTTAAGTGTAAAATTACCTAATCCATACACTTCATTTTCTAGATCGGTCCCTGTCCTTTGGGGAAGACCTTCCTTGTCTGGGAAACATGTTTTATTCGTAACTGTATTAAGGTTCCCCCATATCCAATTGCCTTGGGAAACTGTGGACTTACTGTCTAGGGAGGACATTAAAGTAAACCATGCTCCACACGAACCATTATGTGTAAACGGATAAGGAAAGAGGGGCAGAGCTCCCTTGTATTTCTGATAGGGAGGGAGTCGGCCACATACCCAGCAATTTGTGGCATTGCTGGTCTGGTGAGAATGGTGTAACATACGGATAAAAGTATTGTTGCGCATTGCTAATCGATAGGACAGCTCGTGAGGGGGCAGGTCACTGAAAGTGTGCTCTACAGTATCATTAGAGGAAATATGTACATGAGAACCAAGAGGAAAGAAAACATGTAGCATTAAACTTATGCATATGATCGTAAGACTCAGAAGAAACATAAAAATTAAAGTAATGACGCATCTGCTGTGCAGGTTTTTGCAATATTTTTCTCTCTTTTCGGTTCGCCTATCTCTCTGACTACTTGGGTCTATCTTATACATGTCAGAAACCTGTCTAACCGCTTCACCCGAGGGGGACTTAAACAATTAAACGCTGTCTGACTTACTAGACCTCAACTTGGCTCGGTACTCCTATTGTGGAGTTTTCTCTAACAGGGGGAGTTTAGAGTCTGTAGCGGGGCAGGCCTTGGGAAAAGTCTTTGGACACAGTCCATGAAATCTTTTAATGCGGCTGGAGTGGAGCCACCCTTTTCTGCCTTCGATCTTCACAGCGGTCCTCGTGGTCATCAACACCAGTTTTGGTTACTTCCACCTGGGCTCCAGAGGGCTTGATCGGTCAAAGTTGCGGACCAACACCAGGTCTCCGGGAACAATTTCATGCGGTTTCACCTGGGTGTTGTCCGGGAAGGCAGCTGCGACCTGTGAACGACAAGATAGTAGTGCAGACATCAAGGAAGCCAGGTAATCTGTCAGCATGTTACTATCAACATCAGTTATTTTACGAGGCATAGGCGTACCCCACATATTTGGGGGACGGCCGAAGACTACTTCATACGGGGACAGTCCGGTTCTGGAATGGGCTACCATACGCATGTAAAAGAGGGCAACCGGCAAGGCTACCATCCAATCTACTCCTTTTTCTGCACAGACCTTCGCTAACCGTGTTTTCAGGGTTTGATTATGTCTCTCAACGAGACCGGCGGCTTCGGGGTGTCGTACGCAGTGGAATTTCCACTGGTATCCTAACAGGAGTGATACCTGTTTCATGAGCTCGGACGAGAATGGCTGTCCATTATCAGAGTACACGACACGGGGCAAGCCGTATCGCGGGAAGAATTCACGGATCAACTGTTTGGCAGTGGTTACAGCAGTGTAATCTGGGACTGGGTATGCTTCTGTCCATCGGGAAAGGGCACATACAACTACGAGGACATACTTGAATCAGGTTCTGAACCTGGGATGGTGCAGTGAGCTAAAAAACGGTGTTGGATCTAGCCCTGATCTCTTGACTGGGTGAGAGTATTCTGTTTAATTCAGAGACTCTGTCCCTCACCACCCCTTGTTGTAAATATTTTTGTCCACCCTAAGCGTGGAAGGGTATACTCAGATGTGAGTCCCTTGCTCATTGCACCATCAGGATTCAAGCAAGCCGGGCCGAAGAGGCTGAAATGCCAGAAACCGGTCCCCGGTAGCTTGTTTCCTTCCCAGTGTAAGAATTGGCTTTTGTAGTTTGGTTTGCCCTGTTCCCATCATGCACTGGGACAGGAACAGACTAATTTGCATACAGCCAGGTTCTGAAACTGGGATGGTGCAGTGAGCTAAAAAACGGTGTTGGATCTAGCCCTGATCTCTTGACTGGGTGAGAGTATTCTGTTTAATTCAGAGACTCTGTCCCTCACCACCCCTTGTTGTAAATATTTTTGTCCACCCTAAGCGTGGAAGGGTATACTCAGATGTGAGTCCCTTGCTCATTGCACCATCAGGATTCAAGCAAGCCGGGCCGAAGAGGCTGAAATGCCAGAAACCGGTCCCCGGTAGCTTGTTTCCTTCCCAGTGTAAGAATTGGCTTTTGTAGTTTGGTTTGCCCTGTTCCCATCATGCACTGGGACAGGAACAGACTAATTTGCATACAGCCAGGTTCTGAAACTGGGATGGTGCAGTGAGCTAAAAAACGGTGTTGGATCTAGCCCTGATCTCTTGACTGGGTGAGAGTATTCTGTTTAATTCAGAGACTCTGTCCCTCACCACCCCTTGTTGTAAATATTTTTGTCCACCCTAAGCGTGGAAGGGTATACTCAGATGTGAGTCCCTTGCTCATTGCACCATCAGGATTCAAGCAAGCCGGGCCGAAGAGGCTGAAATGCCAGAAACCGGTCCCCGGTAGCTTGTTTCCTTCCCAGTGTAAGAATTGGCTTTTGTAGTTTGGTTTGCCCTGTTCCCATCATGCACTGGGACAGGAACAGACTAATTTGCATACAGCCAGGTTCTGAAACTGGGATGGTGCAGTGAGCTAAAAAACGGTGTTGGATCTAGCCCTGATCTCTTGACTGGGTGAGAGTATTCTGTTTAATTCAGAGACTCTGTCCCTCACCACCCCTTGTTGTAAATACTTGAATCCTCGGCATCTGTCCATCTGGATATAATCCATCTGGAGGACTTCAAAAGGATGGTCAGGAGGATGAAATCCACCTTGTTCCACAGGAATACCTTTGCCTGGATTGAACTGACAACAGATCATGCAGGTACGCACTTTCTGTTTTGCTGCTGCACGTAAATGCTTGTTGAACCAAAGATTCTGAATGCTGTCTAACATGGCTTTCTCTCCTAAGTGTGCTGGACTATGTGCTGTATTAATGATAACTTGAACCATAGAGTCGGGGAGAAACCATGTGGCTCTTCCCTTCGTCATCCATCCCTGATCTGTCTGGATCCCTCCTTGTTCAGTCCATTTCTTGATTTCATCTGGGGTTGCATGTGTCTGTATGTTGAGTACATCTAGTGTGGGATCCTTAACTGTCATGCAATGTGTCAGTGGAGTTACTTCAGTCTTTGTCGTGTCAGTCGGAATGTCTGTTTGAGTCTGAGCTGTGAGTTTAGCTGTTCGATCTGCCAGGTCGTTACCCTGGGAAATAGTGTCGGTGACTTTAGTATGTGCTTTGCACTTCATGATGGCTATGGCTGTAGGCAAATGTATTGCTTCTAACAGGGCTTGAATGAGGGGACCGTGTTGTATCTTGGCGCCGTGAGAAGTTAAAAAACCTCTTTCTTGCCAGAGAACGCCGAAGTCGTGAACGACTCCGAATGCGTACTGTGAATCTGTGTATATATTTACTTTCAAGTTCTTGGCTCGTATACAGGCTTGGGTCAGAGCGATGAGCTCTGCTGCTTGAGCAGACAGTGTATCAATACAATGTGTTTCTATGACTTCAGTTTCAGTGGTCACTGCATATGCGGCCACTAACTCTCCTGTACTTGTTCTCATACATGAACCATCCACGTAAAGTGTCAGGTCTGGGTCGGGCAATGCAATGTCTGTCAAGTCTTGTCTGGGCTTTGTCACGGTATTAATGACTTCCACGCAGTCATGTGGTGCTGGATCTGCTGTAATCGAGGGTAACAGTGTAGCAGGGTTGCGTATGTTGCAACGTCTGATTTCTATGTGTGGTTGGAACAGTGTCAGTTCATAACCTGTCAGTCGTGCTATGGTCAAGTGCTGAGTCTGGGTTCGGTTTAGGAGAACTTCCACGGAGTGTGGAACTTGTACTGTCATTGGATGTCCTAACACTATTGAGTCGCTTTGTCTGATAGCTAGAGCTGTTGCTGCAACTGATTTTAGGCACGCAGGCAGAGCCTGGGCTACTGGATCCAATGTACTAGAAAAATAAGCTCAAGGCTTGTGTTTCCCTGCTTGATCCTGTGTGAGTACAGATAATGCTGTGCCATCGCGTTCAGTGACAAAAAGTGTAAAAGGTTTGCTGTAACATGGTGTCGCTAAAACAGGTGCTTGACATAGAGCTTTCTTCAGTTCATCAAAAGCTTGTGTATGTTCCTGAGTCCAAGGGAGGACAGTCGAAGTCGCTGCCTCCTGTGTTGTCAACTGTATGAGTGGCTTGGCTAGATATGCGTATTGAGGAATCCATTGTCTGCAGTACGAAGTGAGGCCAATGAAGGCCCGTACTTCCTTTTGTGTCTTGGGTTGTGGCAGATGTGCAATTAACTGGATACGATCAGTTGTCAACTGTCTACCCCTCTTGGACAGCAAGTGTCCAAGGTATACCACTTGCTGGGCACAGAATTGTAGCTTTGAAGGGGACACTTTATGCCCCTTTTCGGCCAGAAAATACAAGACTGTCAGTGATGCGCGTTCGCAGTCACGTTCGGTCCGTGCTGTAATTAACAGATCGTCAACATATTGGAGTAGGGCAGTGTCAGTAGGCATGTGAATACAGTCTAGTTGTCGTTTCAGTGCTTGGCTGTAAATACTAGGACTCTCTGTGAACCTTTGAGGTGCACGTGCAAATTTGAAGCTTCGGCCATTTAAACAGAATCCGAAGAGATACTGGCTTTCCGGATGAATGGGGACACTAAAGAAGGCGTTCTTGAGCACACCCCACCTCCATGGGCTCTTCCTCCTTCTCTTTCTTTTTACAGCAGTACTTGGCAATATGTCCCCACTCGCCGCATTCATAACACTGAGGACTTGTAAAGACCGGTGGTTCGGGCTTCAAAGGTCTAGGTTTTATAGGAGGAGGCTCGCTTTGAGGTTTGTATGGTTTTTTCTCAGGTTTCGTAAGGTTTTTGTTAACAACAGGTTTTTCGGATTCTCGGAAGACAGGCCTGGTTTGGGCTCTTGCATAGGAATTAGCCATTTCAATGGCGTGCTCTAGAGTCAACCCTGCGTGCTGTCGGAGCCACCGTTGTGTGCCATAGGGCAATGCTTCAAGAAATTGTTCCAAATAAATCTTATTCATTACATTATCGATATTCCCCTCTTGTGGTTTTAACCACCTATCTGCTGCATCTTTCAGCTTATAGAAAAGAGTTTTGGGAGCATCAGTTGGGGTTCCCCTCTCCTGTCGAAACTGTAAACGATGAGTCTCATCATCGACTCCCAGTCTATCAAGGATTATTTGTTTCACATGTCCATAGGCCGCAGTACCGTCCTTATTGGCCAACTGATAAGCTGCCTGGGCTTCTCCTATAAGGAGAGGTGCTAGATAAAAGGGCCATCTCTCACCCGGCCAGGCACTAGCGCGGGCTGCCCTTTCAAAATTTAGGAAGAAGGTAACAGGGTCGTCTCCGGGAACATATTTTTGGAGCGGCACGACTGCCCCGGGTGGGTGTGCGGCTCGACTTTGTCCCAAAACAGCCAACAGCTGTGTTTGTCCCTCTGAGAGTTTAGTAAGGTGATCAGCCTGTGTCTGAATGGACGCAGTGAACGTAGCTCTATCACTGTCCGCTTGTTCGTTAGACCGGTTAATTGCCCACTCTAGTTGGGACTGGCCTTCGCTCAGTTGATTTAGTAAGGTCTCCATCTTGTTTAACTCAGATGGAATGTCTCCTGGCTGGCTCGCCACTTGTCACCTTTCGGTCACAAGAAGGGAAGGAGCCAAGACTAGAGGGCGACTGTTTATCTATTTTATTGCGGTTTACAGACTGTAGAACAACAAAACAAAGTCTTTCAGTCAGACACGGGGTCGGTGGTAGGTTTGTAGTCCTCGGGGCACTTCCTGGGTCGGGGTCCGGGACACTCCAGCACATGGAAGAAAAGAAAAGAACGTGGCTTTTAGGGGTTTGTTCCGTTTACTAGAAACTCTCGGAATAGGGAGGGTGTGAGGGATAAAGCAAGAACCACCACCACATTCAGTGAGTTATGCACGGCTTTGCTAAACGAGGTGCCCCGGTGCTTGCACGGTCCCCTATCCAGTCCCTCCCTTCTTAAAGTTCAACAAAGAACCCAAACGAGCACGCACCTGGGAGAGCCACGCGTCCTCCTTCGCGTGGCTGGGCGAAACGCGGTGTCGTTGGCCTCCTGGCTTTACAGCTGCCTCCGTCCGCTCCTCCTCGGTTACCGGTCCGGCACCTTCTCTGCTCCTGGCGTCGTCCACGTCCAAGGATTCCGTCTCCACGGTGCTTTCCGCCTTCCCGGTCGCGTGGTTCTCCTGGCGTCTCACTTCTTCCTCCCACGACGGAGACACGGCGTCTTCCGGGTCTCTCCTCATATGGTGAGAGGCCACTCCTGATAGGCCCGAAAAGGGCCTGTTGAGGAGACGGACAATCAGTTAGCCCTGCCGGGGCTGAGCATGGGACCCCCTGACACACGCCCTCTAGAGTTTAGCCCGAAGACTGCTCGTATCCACGCTACTAGGATAGCTGGTCTAAGGTTGACTTACAACCAATCACCATAAGGGTCGTTTGGACTGATGCATAGTGATCACTAGAATAGTGAGCACTGCATATCAGGCCAACTTCTCACAAAAGGTAGCTGAGCTCTTCTGAAGCCGTCCGTGCGGAAGTGTTGAAACGCCGATCTGTCGGCGCGAAGAAAGCGTCCCACAATGCCTGGCGATTTTAAAGGAACAGTGTCTAATTCAATGTAACGTGAAAGTGTTCCGTTATGGACGAAAGCAATCTGTATATAAAGGACTGTGATTGTAGAAGATTTGCTGATCAGAAAAATAAGCGGCTGGGCCTCTTAGTTGAAATGTTATAAAAATTGAAAAGTGATCGGGGTAGGCTTATTATTACCAATAGTTACGGAGAAATGTAGGAGATTGTCATCTGACTTGTAATAAAGAAAATAAGTCGCCTGTAATAGGGAGAAATGTGTGGAAAGAAAAAATGCCGAAGGGTGGACTTGTTAGTTGAGAGATAATAGAAAAAATGTGCGAAAAAAGATGAGAAAAAAGGAGGGAAGATGGTTGAGTGCAAATCCTTTACAAATTACAGTCGGTAATACATTAGTTCTCTTGTGTTACTGTTACAGAAAACATAACATTTCATAGTGATCATTGAGCCCATTGGGGGCTACCGTACATTGTGTCTTTATCCAATGTGTTTCCCTGCGTGCTAGGGATGTGTTTATGTCAATCCCTGGACTGTTATTGATGAGCTCCAAAACAGTGAAACGCAATTGGGGTATAGTATGTCCTGCTGTTCCCCAGTGTAAAGCTAAAGGAGAAGTCGTGTTTTTATTTCTGATTCTGCTCTTATGCTCAATTATGCAAGTTTTAATTTTTCTGCTAGTTCTGCCTACATATACGAGGCCGCAAGGGCATTTGATAGCATATATTACTTTGTCCGTATTACAATCAGAATTGTGTTTCAGTTTGATTGGATTGCCCGTTTGCGGGTGCATGAAATTGTCGCCTGAGATCACATTACTGCATTGGCCGCAGTTGTAGCATTTTGTCATCCCTTTGAAAGCTTTGGTTGACTCTGTCTGTTGAGGTTTCAGAAGTTCCCGAAGGTTTTTTGACCTGTTGTGTGCAAATAAAGGAGGATTTGGAAAAAGGTGTTGAAAGTCAGGTTCATTATCAATGATTTCCCATCGTCTCTTGATTATGGTTTTGATGCATGCTGCTTGGGTAGAGAATTTTAACACAAAAACTTCTCGCTGTGTTGTTTTCGTGGGGGCACTGAGTAAATCCTTCCTGGATTTTTTTGCTGTCTTTTCTTCAGCTTCATTGAGTATTTGCAATGGGTAACCCCTTGCTTGGTATTTAAGTTTTTGATCCTCAATCAATTGTGTGCATAGTTGTTCATTTGACGTGATCCTTTTTTATTCTTGTGAACTGCGATGTCGGTAAATGTTTTTTCAATGAAAAAGGATGGGCACTCTTGAAGTGTAGTGCACTATTTACATCCGTTGGTTTTCTGTATACTGTAGTGGTTAAGCCAGACGCGGTTTTGTGAATCTCAATATCCAGAAAATGTATTTTGTCTTCCTTAATATCGTGTGTAAATTGGATTCTGGGATTGTGTGTATTTAATATTCTGATTGCATCTTCCAGCAGGGTTTTGGATCCTTTCCATATGACTAGAATGTCGTCAATGTAACGAAAAAAAGCGACAGAATGAGTTTTCCAAATGGGGTTATTGAGGATGTGATGATGCTCAAAGTGGGACATGAAGGTATTCGCGTACGAAGGAGCTCCGGGAAAGCCCATGGAAGTGCCCGTTTTCTGTAAATAAAACTTCTTCTGCCAAATGAAAACTATGATACAATGAAAAATGTAACAGTTCCAAAAGAAAGATGGCTTGTTCAGGTGGTATGGTGGAAGCCAGCAACCTCCATTCCACTGCCTCTATGCCTTCATTGTGTGCTATTGATGTGTATAGAGCCACAACGTCTATCGTGCATAGAAGAGTGTCATCGTTGAGTTCTTCTTGAATTGCATCCAATTTCAGGAGACAGTCGGTGGTATCCTTTATATAGGTTTCCCAGGTCTGTACAAGTGGTTGTAGGTGATGGTCCACAAAGTGTCCTACTGCTTCATGTATGGAGTTACATCCAGCCACTATGGGTCTAAAAGGAGGTCTTAAATTGTCTTTGTGCATTTTGGGAAGCATATATATATGCAGTACTTTAGGAGTTGGATTAACAAGAAATTTGCCAGTGTTGTTGTCAATGATGTTGTCTTCAACTGCTTTAGCAACAAGAGTACTTAACAGAGTGATTAGTGCCTCTGTGGGGTCTTCATCGAGTGGCATGTATGTGTCTTCGTCAAGTACATGAGAGTCTACACTGGAATTGTAGAATGCCGTATCAAGAACCACAAGGGCTCCGCCCTTGTCGGCCGGTTGAAATGTGATGGATTTGTCCTGTCTCAAGGAATTCAGGGTCCACCGTTCTTTTAGTGTCAGATTCGGTTTCATTGGTTGACTGTATTTGATTGCCTGGAGATCCTTTTTTACAAGATGTTCGAATGTATCCAAGGATTTATGTGTTATTGGTGACATGAATTTACTTTTTGGTCGAAATTTCTTTATTTCTGGGTTGGAGTCCTCTGTGTTGGGCAAGGTGGAAAAGAACCACTTCAAACGTAATTTACGCATGAACTTGAATAAAGATGTTTCCGTTTCAAGTTCGCTGGAAGAGTACGTTGGAACGAAAGATATCCCTTTGTTAAGAACTTGCAATTCAGCATTATTCAATTTTCTCTGAGATATATTCATCACTAGGGATCCTATTTTTTCAGATTCCTCTGCGGTCTGCCTGTTTCTGGAGCTTTTTTTGTTGTTCTTTCCCCTTCTGGTCCGGGTTCTTGTTGTCCTTGTACCTTGTCTGGTGGTGCTTTGGACGATAGGCCCGCCGCTAAATAAGGCGGTTGCAAGTTTGAAGTTGAGGCAACCCCTTCCGTTGTTGAGCTTGTTTGGGGTGCTGTTGGAGGAGGTTTTGGACGTTGTTCGGTCAAATCCTGATCCGGCACTAAACTTTCTTCTGAGGAATTCGTGTTCGGTTTCTTGAAGAACCTTTTTTGTGCATAGGATTCGGCCCAAGAATACACCTCGTCCAATTTATAATCAATTGTGTCCCTGCGGAACTTCCTGATTTTGCGCTCATGGACTTCTTTGGCATGCTTGTCCAAATTATTATTGATATTTTCCAGTACTTTGCTCCAATCCTCGGACTCCATTTTTTCTGAGATTTCGTCTTTAAGTTTATTGATGTCGTTCGTAAGATCTGCTAATATAGTGGCGATCTCTTCAATGATAAGAAGTATTAAATCAAGTGAGCATTTGTTAAGTATCGCGTACCAGCGCGATATAAAATCCTTGTTAAATTTAAATAACGTCGGTTTCAGGGCGATGCGTAGGCCTCTTGGAATCCTCTTGACCTTGTGGTACTCTATGAGGGTGGTGGGGTGGAGGCGCTGGTTAATTTATTTTTTAAGTAAGTATTCCAATTGTCGTAGTTGTTGTGAAATGTTTCCTGTGGATTTTCCAAAATCGCGAGCTTCTTTGATTAATGAATACATGGATTCAGCTTCATCTGAAGTGTATGCAGGGTATGAAGTCCAGGTGTGACCTATAAAATCAGCAGGACACCAATTCAACTACCCACAATGTTGCCAGTGACAGAACACATTGTGAGATAACCTTTTGCTGCAGCTGCTCAAATTACCCTGGCAGTTCATCATCAACCCCGAAGTTGATTCTACTGTGTGGAAGTTAGAGGTATAGAGTCCGATATATTTGGTAAACTTCCATCTCCCAGCCTTCCAAACCCCCCAGTCTCTCCCATAAAGGTATATCATTACCCATTTATGATGTTAGTGAAATTGCCAGAGTGTGTGCAGCTTTCACACCAGTGCCTTGACCCAGTTCCTTACATTCCTTAGTTAAAAAACTTCCATTCAAATTTTGATTGCAGATGCTATTATGTAATGACCCTGCTTCTTAAAGAAGCAACTGGGACTGTTTTAGTCTTGGAGCTGAATGGCACGCATATTTAGCTCACCTTGCTATAGAGTCACAGGGAAAATATAAAGCAGTTTTCCTCGAGCCTTTAAGATTTTTTCCATTAATGCAGCACAATCCATATTACAGTTATGGAGGAAATAACCACAGAGACTAACATGCAATATAAACAATTCCTTCACAAACTAATACCAAACCCTGACATTGGTTTAACTGATAATCACTGACTGTTCAACTAAGGTGTGCAATCACATACTCATTTTAGTATCTACCCGATGTGTTCCATTATCTTGCTCAAGTCTCCCCTCATTGCACTCCCCTCAACCCCTCAATTGTTCGACCACCGCCAAACCCCACCGGGTAAACACAGAAAAACAACATGTGCCTCCTCAAACATCACAGCCCCCCAAACCCCACCTGTTAACAATTCGTCACACAGCCAACCATGTTCCCAAAAACCCCTTGGGCATATTTGGAATAAGAGGCAGAGTACAGTTGTCCCCTCCATTTCTTGTGGACCTTGTGTACCTCCAGTAGTGGCAACACTTCATAACAAGTGGATCGGCGAGAGGGGATGTGGCAGATAGGGGTAAATAATACAAAAAGAAAAAGGACTTATCTGCCTCTGCTGGCCGCTGTCTCGGGGTTCTTCTGATCTGGTCCTTGCACACTGCGCAGGCTCCTAGACACCAATCAAGAGGCTGCTCACGCACTGGTAATACAGCATGAGAGTAGCGTCATATTTTGGCCTGAAAGGGCTTGTTTAACACTCGCTCAGGTCCTAGGAGCCGGTGCCTCTACTCCACCCAGCTGTACAACACAGCTTGTGTGGAGAGAGATTAAAGTGTGCATGACGGTTTGGCCAGCCTTATACAGCCAGCCAAACCGACAAGTGCACTGACCATGTGCACTACTTCTCCCCCTGCTCTTGTCAAGGCCCGCCCCTCACAGACTTGGCTGTCTTTAGCAGAAAGAAAAATAAAAGGATAATAAAATGGTTTTATTATTTTATTTTTTCCGTTTCCTTCTGCTGCCTGGCTCTCAACAAGGGGGGGGGGGGGTGACACTTCTCTACTATAGCGGAGGAGCCACCACTGTGTACCACACTCTACATTAAAGGCATCTCCTGCAACAGGGCAATATGTACACCATGTCTGCGCGGATATGTCTGTACTCTATATCTCTTCACATAGGAGTTGAGCCTACAAACATTCCATATTACTAAATTAGTGTGCCATCATCTTGCCTTAAGTCGCCTCCCCAGTACGGCCCCCTCCACCATCGCCACCGCAACCCCTCAATCGCTGCATCATCAAACCCAAGCTGTACCAAAAACAAAACCTCCCTCCCATCTGCTAAAAAGAAAAAAAAAACAACTTGTGCCTCCACAAACACCACCACCCCTGAACGCCACCCTGATAACAATTTGTCACAGTCAAATACCTTCCCAAAAGAGTGCAAAAAGAGACCGACCAAGCAAGCTGTGAGAAGTTGGCCTGATATATGATGCTCACTAGTTCTAGTGATCACCTTGTATCAGTCCAAACAACCCTTATGGTGATTGGTTGTAAGTCAACCTTATAGACCAGCTATCCTAGTGGTAGCATGGACAAAGCAGTCTTAGGCTAAACTCTTTTGGCATGTGGAGCCAGCTGTTTTACCACATATAACCCCTTGAATACCAAGTGAAAGGACACCACACAGGTTTTTATGAAAATAAACAAGTATTTATTAACTAACATACACTTCTGAACTCTTTATGAGATCAGAGGGCTAAGCACATGACAAACTCTTAGGAAAAATACGTTTAAGTTGCACAAATTACAATGGTGCCCTAGGGGCACGACAAACCATATACTAAGTAAGTGGAATGTGAAAGTCGATAATAGGAATGGAGCTGTCCAGAGGCTGTAGGATCGCTGGGACCACGCTATACTAACTCTAGGTAGGTAATAGGAGGCCCACGGTACGCGTGTGCAGAGTGTGAACTCACACGCGAGATGCGTAACAGTCTCTATGGACAGTACAGTTCAAGAAAGAGGTGAATACGGACAATCCGGACTAGGTAGAACTAAAACGACTGTGGATCTGGACACTAGGAGAGTCAAGCTACCCTTGAGCACCGAAATGCTCGTGTTACCTCACCCACGGGCTGCGGGTGCATAGGTGCCAAGTCGTGTCGGGTTCCGGCGTTGTAGTCTATGGAGCCTGGAGGAAAAGATGCTGCAGGCGGTCAGGAGGAAGATGTCCGGTGTGATCCAAGGGTGGATCAGTGAAGAGAAGAACCTGAAAGCAGAGGGGACAATGTTCAAAGTCACTAGCCAGTGACTGGAGTGGAACCAGGAGTGGAACCAGATGTCGTCCTCGCGATCAGGTGAGGGTGGACGCTTGTCTCTGCAGCCACGTGGACCAGGTGGTGTCTTCGACGTCTTCGGAGTCAACAGGCCTTGGCAAAGGCAACCCACGCGGTCCAGGATGCTCCTCTTTTGGAAGGGAGCAAGGGCCAGTCTGGAGCAACCAGACCAACAGTGAAGATTTTGCAGTTTGTCGTCTAGGAGGTCACTAGCCAGCCGGCAAGTGACCAGACAACGCGACGAGCAGCAAACAGGCAGAAGAGCCCCACGCAGATCTCGTGGATGCTGGAGGGCTTGTCTTCGGTGCAGGAGCTGCTCGGGGTCGGGGCTTGTCAGTCCCAAAGCACTTGGACGAGGATACCTCTGAAGTCGTGCTGGAGCGAAGTGCTGCTTCTTTCAAGATGGCCGGTCCCACGTGTCTCGTCGCACCCACGGATCTCAGCTGAGCTGCAGATGTAGAGGTCAGAGAGGTCTGGGAATCCGGGTCTCGTCGGGCTCTGAAGTCTGGATCCTTGCAGGAAGACGACAAAGGGAAGCAGCTGGACGCTGATGGTGCCTGCTTGTGCAGGGTGGACACTCCTTGCCCACAAGGGAGATTTCTTCAGTCTTCTGAGGAGCAGAACGTCGAAGTCTAGAGTTTCTTCTTGTAAAGTTGTTCAGGATAATCTAATTTGGAATGGGACCAGCTCCTACCTTTATCCGGCTAAAGGGCGCTGTACTACGACTAGTTCCCTCCTCTGGGTGGGACCAGGAAGTGGGGTGGTTACACCCCCTATCCTTTGTCCGGTCTTGCACCAGCTCTGGGGCTGGAGTGCCCCAGGAACTGGTTTAGACCGGCGTATGCACAGGGACACCTTGTGTGCCCCAGGCATGTCTCCTTCCTTTCAGCCCTGTCCTACCTAATACACAAAATCCTGTCTGGGGTGGTGCTAGCACCTCCCAAGGCAGGAAACCCTTTGTCCAAGCCTCCCTTGCTGGAAGGACTCCCAGCAGCAGGAGGTCAGACTTGTGTCTGTGGTGGCAGCATCCATTTAGTGATGCTGAGGCTCGAGTTAACTGTAACCGGGTTTCACAGTTACATACATGTCGTGTCCCTCTAGAAGGGTGGAATGCTACCCCCGTCACCAGAATTGGCGAGGTGGTAGTATTCCAATTCGTATGACACCTTATTCAACATGTTTTTGATAATGCTATACCAAAGTTAGCAATAACCTCGAGGATTATAATGCACTTAAGAGTATATGGTATAGCGTTATCCTGGAAACAGCTAAAGGACTTGGTTCCGAAAGCTGCAGACAGGCTCAGCTCATGCTAGAGCACCATCTCACATAATTCCAAGCACTCTGCCTTCAGGATTGATAAGGCCTGCCATAGGAGTGACTGGTAGGAGGATATGTGTCCATTTTAGGTTTAGATATAGGGATACTATATCTAAAGCAAAGGGTGATTACACCACCTTGCCCCAGCTGATTGATCAGCCAGTTGTGTCAGATTTGGATGGCCAGCCAGGGGTGGCATAATACATGCTGCAGCCCCTGGTAGGCCCTGGGTGCACCTATGCCCTGGGTACCTAAGGTACACTGTACAGGGACTGATAAGGTGACTCCGTATCCAATTAGATATGCACCTAAGGTACATGGTTGTCAATTTAGAGAGAGCACAGCTAGGCTGTGGGTCTGATTAGCAGGCCCACAGCCAGGGAAAGTCATAAACCAGTGAAGCCAAAAGCAAAAATCGGGGGTGACCATAGGATTGCAGACCCTACTCTCCTACATAACACCCCCCCCCCAAACTTAGGGACATTAAACTAACCTTGACCAGGTGAGTCTTCTTGTTCTAAGTGGAAGTACCTGGAGAGACCATCTGCATTGCCATGGTCAGTCCCTGGTCTGTGCTCCACTGTAAAGTCCATCCCCTGTAGGGAAATGGACCACCTAAGAAGTTTGGGGTTTTCACCCTTCATTTGATTTAGCCACAAGAGGGGCTTATGGCCGGTCTGAATCTTGAAGTGAGTGCCAAACAAGTATGGCCTCAACCTCTTCAGGGCCCAAACCACAGCAAAGGCCTCCCTCTCAATAGCTGACCAACGTTTCTCTCTAGGGGTCAGCCTTCTACTTATAAAAGCAATGGGCTGGTCATGACCATCAATATTCAGTTGAGATAGAACAGCTCCCACACCCAACTCAGAAGCATCTGTTTGGACAATGAAAGGTTTGGAGTAGTCTGGACTCTTGAGAATAGGTGCAGTGCACATGGCCTGCTTTAGGTCATTAAATGCCTTTTGACAGCTAAAAGTCCACTGAACTTTCTTTGGCATTTTCTTACTTGTCAGGTCATTAAGTGGAGTCACAATGGTTCCATAATTTCTGACAAATTTCCTATAGTAGCCAGACAGGCCCAATAAAGCTCTGACCTGTGTCTGGGTGGTTGGAGGAGCCCAGTCCTTTATGGCCTGTATCTTGCTCTCCAAAGGTTGAACTTGGCCTCCATCTACAAGGTGGCCCAAGTATACAACTTGACTCTGCCCTATCTGGCACTTAGTAGCCTTGATAGTGAGGCCTGCCTTTTGCAGGGCCTCCAAAACTTTCCTCAGGTGGATCAGGTGATCCTCCCAGGTGGAGCTAAAGACAGCAATATCATCTAGATATGCTGCACAGAAGTCATCCAGCCCAGAGAGAACTTGGTTCACCAACCTTTAAAAAGTGGCAGGTGCATTTTTCAAACCAAAGGGCATCACCACAAATTGGTAATGACCTCCTGGGGTAGAAAATGCTGTTTTGGCCTTGGCATCCTCAGCTAACCTGATTTGCCAATAACCAGCTGTCAGGTCAAATGTACTCAAGAATTTGGCAGAAGCCAATTTATCTATGAGTTCATCTGCTCTTGGTATTGGATGGGCATCTGTCTTAGTGACAGCATTGAGACCCCTGTAGTCTACACAACACCTCATCTCTCTCATACCATCCTGGGTGTGGGGTTTAGGCACTAGAACTACAGGACTAGCCCAAGGGCTCTCTGAGGGTTCAATGACTCCCAATTCCAACATCTTTTGTACTTCTTGTTTTATGCAGTCCCTGGCGTGGTCAGGTTGCCTGTAGATTTTACTCTTTATAGGCAGACTGTCACCAGTGTCCACCTCATGGGTGCACCAGTTTGTCTGACTGGGTGTCAGAGAGAACATTTGTCTAAAGGACTGAAGAACTTGTTTGCAATCCTTTTGCTGATGTTCAGAGAGGCTGTCAGAAAAGACTACACCATCTACTGACCCATCATCAGGGTTCTGAGTGAGCAGGTCTAGGAGAGGGTCACTCTCTTCCTCCTGTCCCTTATCTGTAGCTATGAGCAAGCCCATGTCTTCCCTTTTGACAAATGCCTTGAGTCTGTTCACATGAAGTACTCTGTGAGGGCTCCTGGGAGTTCCAAGGTCTACCAGGTAGGTGACCTCTCCCTTCTGTTCAATGATAGTATGGGGGCCAGACCATTTGTCTTGGAGAGCTGCTGGGGCCACTGGCTCCAACACCCACACCTTCTGTCCAGGCTGGTAAACAGTTAGGACAGCCTTTTGGTCATGCCAAGCTTTTTGTAGTTCTTGGCTGGCCTCAAGGTTTTTAGATGCCTTCTCCATGTACTCTGCCATCCTGGAGCGGAGACCAAGTACATAGTCCACTATGTTTTGCTTAGGCTTTTTGAGAGGTAACTCCCATCCTTCCTTCACAAGACACAGGGGTCCTCTTACAGGATGCCCAAATTGAAGTTCAAAAGGGCAGTAGCCAACCCCCTTCTGTGGGACCTCTCTGTAAGCAAACAAAAGGCAGGGTAAAAGGATGTCCCATCTTCGCCTAAGCTTTTCTGGTAACCCTTTTATCATCCCTTTGAGGGTCTTGTTGAATCTCTCCACAAGCCCATTGCACTGTGGGTGATAGGGGGTGGTGAATTTGTAATTGACACCACACTCCTTCCACATTGCAGTCAAGTATCCTGACATAAAGTTTGCACCTCTGTCAGAGACAACCTCCTTAGGAAACCCCACTCTGGAGAAAACTCCAAGTAGGGCCCTGGCCACAACAGGAGCTGTAGTGGTCCTAAGGGGAATAGCTTCTGGATACCTGGTGGCATGATCCACTACCACCAGTATAAACCTGTGCCCAGATGCTGTTGGGGGGTCCATTGGTCCAACAATGTCAATCCCCACTCTTTCAAAGGGTACCCCCACCACAGGTAGTGGTATAAGGGGGGCCTTTGTGGTGCCACCTGATTTGCCACTGGCTTTCCAGGTGACACATGAGCGACAAAACTCTTTGGTGTCTTCAGACATATGAGGCCAGTGAAAGTGAGGGACAAGCCTGTCCCAAGTCTTGTTCTGGCCTAAGTGACCTGCAAGGCGAATCTCAAGGGCCAAGGTAAGAAGGAAACCTCTCAGAGACAAGGGGATGACCAGCCTCCTGGTAGCACCAGGCTTGGGGTCTCTTGCCTCAGAGTAAAGGAGTCCATCATCCCAGTACACCTTGCGGGTACCTGTGGCATTCCCTGCAGCCTCAGCAGCAGCCTGCTGTCTGAGGGGTTCAAGAGAGGAACAGTCTAACTGTGCCTGCCTCAAGTCTGCCCTGGAAGGTCCCCCTGTCCCAAGAAACTCAACCTGTTCAGGCTCAAGCTCTTCTAGGACAGTTCCTTCTGGGGTCTTTGGGTCAGCCTCCTGAGAGAGCTGATCCTCACATTGAGGCAGGGGGGAAGGCTCTGCCTTAACCCTACTGCTCTTTCTCTTGGGAAGTGTCTGGTCCATTGTTCCAGGATCCAGCAATTGTTCAGCTGGGCATTTTTTGGCCTGTGACCTAGTCACAGCAAGGACATGTGCTGACAAACCTAACATTTCCACATGAGTCCTATACTCCACATCTGACCATAAGGAGGATTCCAAATCATTGCCCAAAAGACAGTCCACTGGGAGGTCTGAACTAACTACAATCCTGAGGCCAGTTACCCCTCCCCAGGAGAAATTAACAAGTGCCATACTATGGTTGGTAGTGACATTGCTAACATTGGTCACTAGGTAGTCTGAACCTAGTATTACCTGTCCAGGGTCCACAAATGCTGGTGTCACCATAGTGACACTGGCACAGGTGTCCCTGTAGGCCTGAGCCATCTTTCCATTGATTAAAGGCGTTTGCCTGTACTTGCCCAGAGTACTGGGACTTATTGTAGGGGTCATATCCATATCCCCAGTACAAACAAGAACAGCCTGACTAAGTACTCTGACTAGGTCAGAGCCTGCCTCAGATACCAAGGTTAACCCCACTATAGCCTTGGGAGGAACACTACCACTACTAACTGGACTAGGGGGTGCAGGTGCTTTAGGGGCAGTAGTGGTAGGAGCTGGGCATTTCTTGGTGCACTCACTAAACCAGTGAGTTTTACTTTTACAGTATTGGCACCATGGTTTCCTCTGACCATCATTCTTCTTCTTTTGGGAATTCTGGGACCCACCCTCCTTAGATTGTTGGGGCCCTGTTGAAGACTTCTGGTCATTTTGCTTATTCTCATTACCCTTTTGGTCTGCTTTCTTCTGGCCACCATCCTGGTTCTGGTTCCGCTGCTTGACCCTTGTCCTGACCCATCTGTCTGCCTTTTTTCCCAATTCTTGGGGAGAGGTCAGATCTGAGTCAATAAGGTGCTGATGCAACAACTGATTCTGACAATTACTTAAGATTTGCTCTCTCATAATTAGATTATACAATCCTGTGTAATCAGTAACTTTACTTCCCAGTAACCAGCCTTCAAAAGCCTTAGTGGCACAATCAACAAAGTCAGCCCAATCCTGAGACTGAATTTTCTGGGTGTCTCTGAACAGCAACCTGTACTGCTCAGTTGTTAAGCCAAACCCATCAATCAGTGTATTCTTCAGGACTTGGTAATTGTTAGCATCCTCAGCTCTAGAAGTGAGGAGCTTATCTCTACCTTTACCTTCAAAGGAGAGCCACAATATAGCTGCCTTGACTCTGGGGGATGCACTGGACAGTGCAGGCCCTCTCCAAAGCAGTCATCCATTTGTTGATGTCATCCCCTTGCTTAAAGGGGGGCACTATTTTACTCAGGTGTCTAGTATCAAAACTCCTGTCTTTATCTCTAGGGATAATGCTGCCACCAGTGGGGTCTGCCCCACTCAATCTCTGCTCTCTGGCAAACGCAAGTCTTTCTTTGGCAAGGGCAAGTTCTTCCCTCTCAATCCTCAGATTGACTTCCCTCATCTTAGCTTCATGCTCTCTTCTCTGAGGGGATGTCATCCCTCTCTGAGAAGATGCCTGACAGACATGGGTGTGAATAGATCTGTTAGAGCCTATGGAGTGAGACCTAACTTGTCTATTCCCAAGGTTAAGCCTGCTTGAGGATAGGCCTGGGGCTCCCCCAGTACCATTCTCATGTATGCTTAAGTTGGCCCTGGTAAGTCTGCTGACTCCTCCCTGACCATGGGTTACCTCACCATCAGATGAGTCTCCATCTTCCTCCACTTCATCAGTTTCAGGGTGATTAGAGTCCTCCTCTAGTGGGGGAATGGTTCCCTTTGTAGGGTCAGATGGGCCTGGATTATAAGCCCTTCTGGCATCAAATGTCTCTAAGAGACCTATCAGAAAAGGAATTGTAGGGTTAGAACCCTGTTTTAGTTTCCTGGAGGTACACAATTGTCTCATCTCCTGGAAGCTAAGGGCTGCATATCTTGACATTGTAGGAAGGTACATCCTGACTATGGTTGCCCCCAACTTTTTGCCCTGTGTTTTAGCTGGTTTTGGACATAGTCGACCTGGGACCCTGCCAATCAGGACCCCAGGCCTACTGCTCTCTCTTTAAAATGGATTCCATGTACCCTAGGTACATTTCCAATTGGTACTGGGCCACCTTATCAGACCCCGTAACGCAGGGCATAGGTGTACCCAGGGCCGCCAGGGGCTGAAGCATGTATTATGCCACCCCTGGCTGGCCTCCTAAATTTGACACAACTGGCTGCACGACAGCTGGGGCGAAGCCGTGTAACCACCCTTCGCTTTAGGTATAGTAGCTCTATATCTAACCATACAATGGACACCCGAGTTCCTATCAGTCACTCCTATGGCAGGCCTTAACAATCCTGAAGGCAGAGTGCGTGGGCTCGTGTGAGCTAGGTTCAGGCCCGAGCCGAGCCCGGTTGCAGTTTGCGGAATCAAGACCCAATGGCTGTTCCATGATAACGCGTACCATAACGGTAACTCCGGTGTCGCGTTATCCAGGCATGTCGAGTAAGGTGTCATACGAATCGGGGTGCTGCCCTCTCACCAATTCTGGCGATGAGGTTAGCATCCCACCCTTCTAGAGGGACACGACATGCACGTAACCGTGAACCCCGGTTAAAGTTAACTGAAGCCTCAGCTCCACAAAATGGTTGCTGCCACCACAGACACGAGTCTGACCTCCTGCTGCTGGGAGTCCTTCCAGCGAGGAGCGCTTGGAGAAAGGGTTTCCCGTCGAGGGCGGTGTTCGCACCGTCCCAGACAGGGTTTGTGTATTCTGGGTAGGTAGGGCTTTTGCGTGAAGGTGACTGCGGAGTGGCACCCCGGTGCTCACTACGCATCTGCCGGTTAGAACCAGTTCCAGGGGCGACAGCCCTGGCCTGGGGAAAGTCCGGCAGGGGAGAGGGGTGTAACTGCCCCCTTCCTGGTCCCACCCTTAGGGCAGGACCTAGTCATGTACCCACCCCTTTCTTTAGAATAAAGACCGGAGCGGGGACCCTTCCAAATTAGATCATCTTTGATTCAAGAACTACTTTCTACGAAAGGACATTCAAGACTCTTCTCAAGATTTCTCCCTTGTGACTAAGGAGTAGTCACCCTGCATCAGCGGGCACCACCTAAGAACTCTGCGGTTTGCTGTAAGTCCTTCCTCAAGGAATCCGACGGCCCAGCTCGACGAGAACCGGCTTCCCTGGTACCTCTGACCTCTACCCACGTCATCAGCTCAGCTGTGATCTGTGGGTGCGACGAGACCTCGAGGGACCGGCCATCATCAGAACCTGCACGCTCTTAACGCCAGCACGACCATCGAGGTAACTCTCTGGTGAGTGCTCTGGGGTCCGAGAAGCCCCGACCCTGAGCCGCTCCAGCACCGAAGTTCAGTCTCCCAGCATCTCCATGATCTGCGTGGGGCCCTTCTGCTTGCTGCTCAGCACGTTGTCTGGTCACTAGCCGCTGGCTTGTGTCCTTCTGTGACGACATCCGAGAATCATCACTGCTGGTCTGGTTGCTCCAGACTGGCCCTTGCTTCCATCTTTGCGAGAAGCACCCCGGACCCTCCTGGTCCACTCAAGACGCCATCTTAGGCCCACCACGTGGCCCTGAGAACTGCCAAGGCTTGTTGCCCCATCCTGGGCCCAGCGACGCCGACAGCATCATCCTTCGTGGGACAGCTCGCACCTCCGCCGTGGTCGCCGACAACGCCCCCTGGTCCGTGAGACTGCAGAGCCTAGCGTCGCCCACTCACCTGGTCGAGGTGATGGCCAACCGGTGCCTTCCTGGTACCCTCTGACTACTGGCTAGTAGTACGAACTTGGTCCCCTCTGCTTTCAGGTTTCTTCAATCTCCGATCCAGGCTTGGATCTCTACGAACTATTCAGCACTGGTCGCCGGCCAGCAACTCCTTTTCTTCCGGCTCCTGGCTCGTCAGCGAAGACCCCGACGCCTGTAAGACTTGTGCAGCCGCATCCCTCGTGGCTAGGTAACTCGGCATTTCGGTGCCTGCATATCCTCCTTACTCTAGGGTCCCGAGTCCCTCGCTTCCGACTTGCCTTATCGGGTCCGCCCGAGACCTTAATCTTTCCGTGTCCTCGGACACTTGTTTTTAATTGTGCACTTGAAGTATTTGCTAAAGAGATTTGGTTTGTGCTTAGTACCCTGTCCTCATAAAGAGTACAGGGCTGTTGTGATTCTTAATAAATATACTGTTTATTTTCATAACACTTGTGTGGTGTCCTTTCACTGGGTGTTCAAGGGGTACATGTGTGGTAAACAGCTGGCTTAACACGCCCTCTCGAGTCTTTAGCCTTAGACTGCTCGTATCCACGCTACTAGGATAGCTGGTCTATAGGTTGACTTACAACCAAACACCATAAGGGTCGTTGGAACGATACATAGCGGTCGCTAGAATAGCGAACGTTGCATATCGGGCCAACTTCTCACAGACATGACCTGTGGAGGGTCGATAACCACCAGGGGATCCACTGTGTTCTCTCCTGAGGTAGACATGCTTTTCTAGTGAGGTGTAAGTGGTGCACTTAACTACACATTAAGGGTTTACCTACTGATCCCTTGCTAAGAGTTGTAGTCAGGGTGTGCTACTCCCTTTCTACTACAACAGCTGGTTCAGTAGAACTCGGAGTATTTCTAAGCTTGTTATATGTAACTATGGTACCTTATGTGATCTTTCAGATGATATCTCAAGATTATATTTGGTAAAAACAACAGCAAGCTCAAATCCCAACCGCTGCACACCAATGTGAGAAGTTGGCCTGAATTATGATGCTCACTAGTTCTAGTGATCACCTTGTATCAGTCCAAACAACCCTTATGGTGATTGGTTGTAAGTCAACCATATAGACGAGCTATCCTAGTGGTAGCATGGACAAAGCAGTCTTAGGCTAAACTCTTTTGGCATGTGAAGCCAGCTGTTTTCCACATATAACCCCTTGAATACCAAGTGAAAGGACACCACACAGGTTGTTATGAAAATAAACAAGTATTTATTAACTAACATACACCTCTGAACTCTTTATGAGATCAGAGGGCTAAGCACATGACAAACTCTTAGGAAAAATACGTTTAAGTTGCACAAATTACAATGGTGCCCTAGGGGCACGACAAACCATATACTAAGTAAGTGGAATGTGAAAGTCGATAATAGGAATGGAGCTGTCCAGAGGCTGTAGGATCGCTGGGACCACGCTATACTGACTCTAGGTAGGAAATAGGAGGCCCACAGAACGCGTGTGCAGAGTGTGAACTCACACGCGAGATGCGTAACAGTGTCTATGGACAGTACAGTTCAAGAAAGAGGTGAGTACGGACAATCCTGACTAGGTAGAACTAAAACGACTGTGGATCTGGACACTAGGAGAGTCAAGCTACCCTTGAGCACCGAAATGCTCGTGTTACCTCACCCACGGGCTGCAGGTGCATAGGTGCCAAGTCATGTTGGGTTCCGGCGTTGAAGTCTATGGAGCCTGGAGGAAAAGATGCTGCAGGCGGTCAGGAGGAAGATGTCCGGTGTGATCCAAGGGTGGATCAATGAAGCGAAGAAACTCAAAGCAGAGGGGACAATGTTCAAAGTCACTAGCCAGTGACTGGAGTGGAACCTGGAGTGGAACCAGATGTGGTTGTCGCGATCAGGTGAGGGTGGACGCTTGTCTCTGCAGCACGTGGATCAGGTGGTGTCTTCGACGACCAGGATGGAGGCACGAGCTGTCCCACGTAGGCTCTCGCTGTCGGCGGTGTCGGCTTCGGATTCGGAGTCAACAGGCCTTGGCAAAGGCAACCCACGCGGTGAGTGGAAACGGCGTCTGGAGTAAACCAGGAGGGTCAGGTGTGTTCCTCTTTTGGAAGGGAGCAAGGGCCAGTCTGGAGCAACCAGACCAACAGTGAAGATTTCGCAGTTAGTCGTCTAGGAGGTCACTAGTCAGCCGGCAAGTGACCAGACAACGCGTCGAGCAGCAAACAGGCAGAAGGGCCCCACGCAGATCTCGTGGATGCTGGAGGGCTGGTCTGCGGTGCAGGAGCTGCTCGGGGTCGGGGCTTCTCAGTCCCTAAAGCACTTGGACGAGGATACCTCTGAAGTCGTGCCCTAGCGAAGTGCTGCTTCTTTCAAGATGGCCGGTCCCACGTGTCTCGTTGCACCCACGGATCTCAGCTGAGCTGCAGATGTAGGTAGAGGTCGGAGAGGTCTGGGAATCCAGGTCTCGTCGGGCTCTGAAGTCTGGATCCTTGCAGGAAGACGACAAAGGGAAGCCGCTGGACGCTGATGGTGCCTGCTTGTGCAAGGTGGACACTCCTTGCCCACAAGGGAGATTTCTTCAGTCTTCTGAGGAGCAGAACGTCGAAGTCCAGAGTTTCTTCTTGTAAAGTTGTTCAGGATAATCTAATTTGGAATGGGACCAGCTCCTACCTTTAGCCGGCTAAAGGGGGCTGTACTACGACTAGGCCCCTCCTCTGGGTGGGACCAGGAAGGGTCTTGCGCCAGCTCTGGGGCTGGAGTGCCCCAGGAACTGGTTTAGACCGGCGTATACACAGGGACACCTTGTGTGCCCCAGGCATGTCTCCTTCCTTTTAGCCCTGTCCTACCTAATACACAAAATCCTGTCTGGGGTGGTGCTAGCACCTCCCAAGGCAGGAAACCCTTTGTCCAATCCTCCCTCGCTGGAAGGACTCCCAGCAGCAGGAGGTCAGACTTGTGTCTGTGGTGGCAGCATCCATTTTGTGATGGTGAGGCTCGAGTTAACTTTAACCGGGGTTCACAGTTACATACATGTCATGTCCCTCTAGAAGGGTGGAATGCTACCCCCGTCACCAGAATTGGTGATGGGGTAGTATTCCAATTCGTATGACACCTTGCTCGACATGTTTTTGATAATGCTATACCAAAGTTAGCAATAACCGCGAGGATTATAATGCACTTAAGAGTATATGGTATAGCGTTATCATGGAAACAGCTAAAGGACTTGGTTCCGAAAGCTGCAGACAGGTACAGCTCATGCTAGAGCACCATCTCACATAATTCCAAGCACTCTGCCTTCAGGATTGATAAGGCCTGCCATAGGAGTGACTGATAGGAGGATATTTGTCCATTTTAGGTTTAGATAAAGGGATACTATATCTAAAGCAAAGGGTGATTACACCACCTTGCCCCAGCTGATTGATCAGCCAGATGTGTCAGATTTGGATGGCCAGCCAGGGGTGGCATAATACATGCTGCAGCCCCTGGTAGGCCTTGGGTGCACCTATGCCCTGGGTACCTAAGGTACACTGTACAGGGACTGATAAGGTGACTCAGTATCCAATTAGATATGCACCTAAGGTACATGGTTGTCAATTTAGAGAGAGCACAGCTAGGCTGTGGGTCTGATTAGCAGGCCCACAGCCAGGGAAAGTCGTAAACCAGTGAAACAAAAAGCAAAAATCGGGGGTGACCATAGGATTGCAGACCCTACTCTCCTACACAAGCCTCCAATCATCCAGTTAATGCACTTACCCCTCCTCACAACACACAAAGCTGAATGAGTCGAGGGGGACTACACCCGATACCAGCCACAGAAGCTTCCAAAGACACACCCAGTCACTAACTCACACAATACTCACCCTCACAAAAAATTGTGACTTCACGAACGCACAAAGTAAAAACAACTACTACTACTACTACACAACCCTCAAAACGTAAACTTTCCAGACGTAAACTATCAAGATCACAGCAAGGGGGCTGGCATGCCCAAATATTTCCACACCCATCTCTCGCACACAATCTACAATTATATAGTGTACGAGTCCAAAGAATAAGCTGCTCGTCTGTGGGCACACTTCAGACCAGCAGCTCCACTGCTGCAGCAACAGGACCAGCACAGCCGCCATCTCAGGGGCGTCCCCATGACAGTTGCATATGGCACAGTGGTATCAGGAGTCTCCTGCCACCGGGGTCTCTTCTACCACATCAGCTACACTTGCCTCTAAATTGGAGGCTGTCACCACCTTCAAATGTGCCCTTGCCTCCTCTCGCTATGATCTTTGATGTTCCAGGTTCAGAGTACCATCACAGCGGACCACCACCCGGTGAGAAGACAGGGAGGTCTCGCTCCACCACCCAGTCTACACCTCCTCGCTAGGCTCGAGAAAAAGGTATCTGAAGCCCATTCTCCAGAGGCCGGAGGGGTAGAGTTGAGATGTGACCCTTTCCACGCTCCTACAGCAAGGAGTAGTGGAGAAATGTGTATGGTCAGCATGGAGCACCTTCAATTTGACCAAATAGAGAAGTATATAACAGAGCCCTTTTGCTTTTAGTTTTTGTTTCACCCCTTCCCCGAAAAACATCTGCATCTGATGCACCTGTCCCTTGTAGTCTTGGAAAATACATATCACATGGTTCTCAAAGGTTGGATCCCCAGCCTGTCGGACAGCCTGTGGAACTGCATCCCTGTCTCTGTAGTTTTTTATTTTTTTAAATATATTTTTATTGTTATTTTATACAAATCATCATACAGGATAAGCATAAGAAAAGAAGGAGGCCATAATATTAAAAGAGTCCAAGTTATGCAATGCAAGAGTATCGACAATGGTACACTGCCACCCCCAGCAAACCTCCATACTTTTTTTTAATTGTTTTTTTATTGATAAAGGTTCGTGGCAGACAAGTAAACATCAATTACATACGGTCTTCACAAGTTGCATTCAGCACCATACATGTGATAGAGGTTGGGAAAACAAATATGTTAAACAGTTACATCTCCGTCCCTAGTTCTTCGCATTTCCAATTCCACCATGGGTGATACACAAATCTCCCCTCTGTGAGTGTTCCATTTCAACCATTTATTATCCTATTTCTTCGGGCATCCTCTGGTTATAAAGACTTCTTTCTCCACTATCATGCACCTGTCGAACTCTTTCAACGCCACTGACACGGGTTGGGGGTGCCACCCTACCCCATCCCCTTGCCAGTTCTCTCTTTACTAATGTGTATCCCAGCGTCACCAATTGTTGTTCGATTTCAGTCAGGTCTGTATCTTCCCATATGTTGAGCAGACCCAGTCGGGTCGTCAGGTTCACTGACTTCCCTAAAACCTCCATACTTTTGGTATAATAATGCTTATACAATAAGAGCAAGTTACTTACCTTCGGTAACAATGTATCTGGTAGAGACATAGGGCCAGATGTATGAAAGGGCTTTGCCCATTCTGTGTCTATGGGGAAATGTGTTGATACATATGGCCCATAGTCTAGCCGCAGATTCCATAACTTAGAATATTCCCCAGGAGTTTGGCTGGTCTGGAAAATTTTGCGCAGCAGCACCTCCGTGCGCCAGGGGGCGGTGCCGTACAGCTCCACTTGGATGCCGTCCATGGATGCGACGTCAGCGGAGCCATATATGCCCAGCCGACATCAGTTTTTGTCAGAAGACTTTTCCAAATCAGAACGCAAAGCCACCACCAAAAACTGAAAATATGGGAACAGTGTGCAGAAAAAGAAAAAACAAGGTATGGTGAAAAAACATCACCATAGAAATACAGTGCCAGGCACCATATATTGTGAACTGAAGGGGGGGAGGGGGGAAACAGAGCACCACTCCAGGAAGGACCCCGGCAATGTGGTAAGACCAAAACCTTCCCTTGAGGCAGAAGAAGATGGAGCATAGGCAGGATGCGAACCCTTGGCCTGTGTGAGCCTGTGCCATTAGAGGCACAAGACTTACCCTTGAGCCATAGCTCCTTGGTGAACCCTCACAGCAGAAGGCTACGACCAGAATATAAGACAGTGAAGGACAACCAGTCCAGAACCCAGGAGTAAGGACAAACTACCATAACCAAAAAGGGGACGTCCGATCCGATAAGGGACCAACCGAATGTAGCATTGCCAGATTCTGTAACCACTAGAGTGCAGGGGATGCGAGAAACCTCAAGCAGTAGAAAAGGATTGAGACTCACAACGAGCAACCCAGGGTAAAGGTCGTAAAGGACACATGGCATATGAGCCTTCCGCCCAAATACAAGGATGGGTAGAGCAGAGCCACGAGACAGAATATAGCATCGTGAGTCGGAGAGAAGAAAAGACGTCACCTCGCAGAGGAATAAAGCCACCCAAAGGGAGGCGAAGACCAGAAGCCCAACCTGAAAAGGTTGTCGCAGAACGGGGAGGACGGACAGGCGTTAAGGAATCTGCGGCTAGACTATGTCTCTACCAGATACATTGTTACCAAAGGTAAGTAACTTGTTCATCTGATAGAGACTACTAGTCACAGATTCCTTAACTTAGAATAAATACCATAGCCATACCCATAGAGGAGGCGGGACTGCGACTAAACCCCACTAAGGTCCAAAAGAACCTAACCATCAGTAAATGACAAAAAGAGTGTTGTCAACCAAAGGGTGAAACACAGTGGGGACAGAAATGACAACGCAGCCAACTACCAGACCCCTATGCCCTGAAGACAGCGGGAATTAAGGGAGGCTAGGGCACCACAGCCCATCCAGAATAAAAAACACCAAGCCTGAACGCTTATGCCTAATTGACAAATGCAGAACTTCGAAAGAAGACGACCAAAGAATAATCCACAGGATCCAAGGTGTCGACAAGAGCTAGCCTCAGCTAAACAACTCTAACAGCGTAAACACTGTTGAACCTGCTCCTGTGAAGATACGAAGGAAGCAAGGTAAGGACCACTGCCCAGCACAGGTCGACATGGAACAAAAACACACCTAGTAAAGAAACCGGCATGAAAAGAGTTCAGCACGTCGACGGCCTCCACTTGGGATGCAACCTGGCCGTCGATCGGCGTCGGCTCAACGGTTGCCCCAGACGTGGGCTTGGGCTTAGAGCTGGGTGTAGACTTGTCCGATGTGGAGCCCAGCTCCAAGCTTGGAGTCGTCGACGCCGCAACCGCCGTCCGTGCAGGAAGTCACATAGGGCTATGCGTTGACTGGGAGTGATAGCCTGGTGTCGAAACCGGCGTCGCCAGCATCGCCAACGCAGCTTCCGGCATTCGCGCAGGACGCCGCACGGGGCTATGCTTTGACTGGCGGAGTGTGCAAGAGCGACCAGGATGGTCTGGGCCACGGTCCAATGTTGTCGCCTCGGCTCCGGAATCGGTGCACACAACCCTGGTCGGGGAAAGATCCACCGCCGAGGGCCCGGCCTGAGCACCCTCCACCTCTGTGGGGCCCAAAGGTATGCAAGGGAAGAGGGGGGCTCAAAATAGGCCTGAAGAGCCCGGGAGTAGGCCTCCATTTGGGAGCGCGTCGCTCCAACTCTTGGAAAGGGAGGGTATGGAGGAGGTGAGCTCCGGGTGCCCGTAGCTGAACCCGTACTAGAGGAGTGGGCGCCAGCAGCACGCCTATGAGAGGTGTTCCTCGGTGGACGCTTGTGGCTTTGCTTACCTTTTTTAGGGTGCCGGTTGCAGGTGCGGTCTCGGGAGCGAGCCCCCTCTGGAGAGGGAGAGCGGTGACTAGAAGAAGCTGACCCGGACAGCTGTGCGGCAAACAGCTTCATACGGCGTTCCCGAAGGGCCTTAGGCTTCATCTGTTGACAGTCGCTGCATTGCTTGGAATCGTGGTGCACACCAGGGCACCACTTGCAAATAAGGTGCAGGTCAGTGCCGGACATCTGACGCGCACAGGCCTCACGGGTTTTGAACCCGGAGGGCGTTGCACGTTGCTCCGGTACGACCCCAACGGTGTCGAGAAGGCCTGAAGTAGGCCAGGAACAGCTGGTTTCCAGGATCCGTGTCGTGACGTGGAAAAGAAGAAAACTGTAGTCAGCGGGGCGGGGCATATATGGCTCCTCTGATGTCGCGCCCATGACCATGTCAGAGCGGAGCCGTACGGCGCAACCCCCTGCCGCGGGAGGTGCTGCTGCGCAAAATTTTCCAGACCAGTCTGACGCCTGGGGAATATTAAAGTTAAGGAATCTGCGGCTAGATGTCTATCAGATTCACCTGGCGCACCGCCCAGCTACCATAGCACTAATCAGAGCAGTTTGAGAGGCTATTTACATCATCAAGTAGTGGTTACATTCACTAGTGCTTGCTCCGCTATTACAGTTATTTTACATCAATTATGTGGGTAGCCATTCAAAGTTAGTCCATCTTCTGGGATTATTATTAAGTTTGTGTTCACATCATACTACAGAGTTCAAGCCATAGTAAGGAGAAAACGAAATTAAAGAAAAAGAAGAAAGAAAAAGAAAAAGAAGAAAGAAAAAGAAAAAGAAGCCTAAAAAAGAAAAACAGTAAATTGTGCAGAGGAGTGGTGTGAATGCGTTACATCAGTAAAATCCCAGGGAAGTGACGGCAGACATGACCTGCAAGCAGGTCAGGGGAGGGGGGAGGGGAGAAACCCCACCACAATGGACTTCCCATCCGCACTCTGCTAACCAGCCCAGGGCAGGCTAAAGCCCCTGTGCAGCCCTTCCGAGTATCAGGCCCCCAGAGCCCCGATGGATTCAGAGGGAGCATCTTGTATAGTGGCACCAGGTTGGGATCTATGGTCAGGCCCATCCTCCCCTCCACCGTTGCTTACAGGATTTTCCCACTCGACGAAAGCCTCTTGCCACTGCCCAGCAATTGGGCGCTTTCTCATTTGAAGCCTCCTCCCAACTCAGTATTCTGCCCTCTGCTCCGGCCCAAGCGATCACATCCCTGCTCCAAGCTGCGAACTGTTGCCCCCTCGCTGATTTCCACTCCATTGAAATCCTGTGCTTAACGAGGCCCAGTGCAAGGTCAATCAACCGGTTCCCGACTATGCACTTAGAAGGCCAGGAAAAGAGGCCCAGCAAACATACCTGCATCGTGGGAGTCAACACCCTACCCAATACATCCTTGATTTTGACCAACACTGGCTCCCAGAAAAGACGCAATCCTTGGCATTCCCAGGTCATGTGACCAAAATCAGCATCTGGATAAGCACACCTTGGGCATTGTCGCACTTCCCCTCCATATGTCATGTTAAGCTGGTGCGATCATTTGCGTGTAATTGAATTGAATATATTTTGAACAGGTGTTCCGAGAGACCTTCTCGGGGTATCGCAACATTTGCACCATTCAGAGTTGGTGAGAGCCCTGCCCCCAATACTATCCCATCTTGCCCGAAGCCCGTCTAGGGAAGTGATGGAAGCGTCCATTAATGCGGCATATAGCCATTTCACCAAGTGGCCCGCGGTACCATGCGTGAACAAGGCGTGGAGGACCGAGTGTGTATCATGCTCCTCCCTCCTGTTGCCCCATAGCTGTGCAAACAATGCACGTCAGTGCCTCATATCGTAGGAACTGATCCGGGGGGGAGCCCGCAATTCTCAACCAGCTCTGCGAATGGGATCAGTGTTTTGTCTAAATAGCAATCCCCAACATTGTCCAGGAAATCTTCGGACGACCGCGCCAACTGGTCGCTATAGATTGTGGGTCGCTGTGCAGCAACCACACCAAGGGCAGCATGGGAGAATACCTGGCAGGCCGCCTCCCCCCTTCCCGACATCCTCTTCACGTCTGGAAAGCCATACGTTGCAGCAGGGAGCAGTAAGCGGTAGGTGTAGTCGGCAGCAATATTTTCAGTCACCAGATTAGGGTTAGACGTCGGTCCGACAGGCATGTACCCGCACTCAGTTTCATACGTTTTTATTTCGATTTTTACATCATAAAAGACAGTCTACATAAAAGGAATAAAACCAGATATTACATACATATAATTCAAAACATCATATTTTCCTCCAAAACAGTTCATCATTTTGAGAAAAAGATTAAACAGTAATTTTAAAGACGCAGTATAAGAAATACCCATAATTAGAATTAATCAAGATACATGAAGGTGTCTAGCTCTGATAACCCAAGCCCACCCTAGGTACTTTGCTACACCTATGATCACAATCTCTGAGGTATTTGTTCTTAGAGTCCACAGTGCCTCTGCACTCCCTCCAAAATTCCTCTGCCGACAAATGGGCCTAATTCATTTATTCCTTGGGGCTGAATAGGCAGGACAAGCAAAGAAAAAGTGACCCACACTCTCCTTTTGATCATTACACCAGGGGCAGTTGAATGGCCGTGCCATTTCTTTGAAAAGGACCTTACTGGCAGAGACCCAACTCTAAACTGATGGTATCATTTTTTGTCCAAACTCGTGGTAATAACATCCCAGTAATTCTCCAATAGGGGATCCAGTTTGTGCACCAAGAATCTACCCGTTAGGTTGACAGCATCTGACTGCACAGATTGGTATCTAACAAATGCGTAATAGAGCGTTTTAAATTCTTGTTTAGGTGGGAAAGCAGTAGACCCCGGGTTAGCCCACAATTGGCTAAGTCCCATACTTTCCAAGATTAATTTCACCTCACAGAGCCATGGAATATTACCAGAACCCAAGATTAATCTCACTTCCGCAAGTTCATTGGCAAAAAGGCTTAGATACGGCGACGTCCAAATCCGTCCTCACAATGCTACCAGCCGGTACCATGCCATCTCATTTATCGGCTTACAACCCATATCCAACAGAAGAGGTTTTATTGGTGTGTATTGGGGTAATCCTACCAGTTTGCGCAAGAATTTATTTTGGACTCTTACCTAGGGGATTAGGTCCATAAAACCCCACAGGTCAGCCCCATACAAGATGGCAGAACTAATTTTTGCTTCATAAATCTTTAGTGCAGGTGTTACCCTTTTGGATAAAGACATTCTTTGCTCCTGGATTAGGCATCCCGCAAGGCGTACAAATCTTAAGCGGAGAGCATCAACCTGAGGCTTCCAGCGTAGGCGATAGTCTAGGGTCACTCCAAGGTAGGTCATGACATCCACCTGTTTAAGGTCGACTCCATTCATGCTAACGTGGCTTTTAATGGGCGATTTTTAGTTAAAACAATGAATTTAGTCTTGCTCACATTTATTTGCAGATCATTTAATTTACAAAAATCCTCGAGCCTGAAAGAAGAAGTTGCTGGCAGGCGACCAGTGAAGAGATTCGGATGGATCCAAGCCTGGATCGGAGATGGAAGACACCTGTAAGCAGAGGGGACCAAGTTCTGAATCACTAGCCAGTGATTAGATGGGCACCAGGATGGCACCAGATGGAGTCACTTCGACCAGGTGAGTGGGCGACGCTGGGCTCTGCAGTCTCACGGACCAGGAGGCGTTGTCAGCGACCAGGATGGAGGTGTGAGCTGTCCCACGACGGTATCTGCTGTCGACGTCGCTGGACCCAGGATTGGGGCAACAAGTCTTGGCAAATGCAAGCCCACGCGGTGGACTCAAAATGGCGTCTGGAGTGGGGCAGGAGGGTCCGGGGTGCTCCTCTGTTGGAAGGGAGCAAGGGCCAGTCTGGAGCAACCAGACCAGCAGTGTTGATGTCGTCGTTCGTCGTCGGGAAGGCCACAAGCCAGCGGGCTAGTAGCCAGACAACGCGGTGAGCAGCAAAGAGCAGAAGGGCCCCACGCAGATCTCGTGGAGGCTGAACTTCGGTGCTGGAGCTGCTCAGGGTTGGGGCTTCTCACACCCCAAAGCACTCACTTGAGGATCCCTCGGCGGTCGTGCTGGGCAAGCGTCGTGCAGTCTTGAAGATGGCCGGTCCCTCGAGGTCTCGTTGCACCCACGGATCTCAGCTGAGCTGACGATGTGGGTAGAGGTCAGAGGTGCCAGGGAAGCCGGGTCTCGTCGTGCTGGTCAGTCGGATTCCGGAGGAAGGACGTGCAGCAAACCGCAGTGTTCTTGGATGGTGCCTGCGGGTGCAGGGTGACTACTCCTTAGTCACAAGGGAGAAATCTTGAGAAGAAGTCGAGAGTTCCTTTCGTAGAAAGTAGTTTCAGGATTCAAAGATGATCTCATTTGGAAGGGGGCCTGCTCCTATCTTTATACTAGGAAAAGGGGCTGGCACGCGACTAGGTCCTGCCCATGGGTGGGACCAGGAAAGGGAGTGGTTACACCCCTCTCCCATGTCGGAAACCCTTTGTCCAAGCCTCCCTCGCTGGAAGGACTCCCAGCAGCAGGAGGTCAGACTTGTGTCTGTGGTGGCAGCATCCATTTTGTGATGCTGAGGCTTGAGTTAACTTTAACCGGGGTTCACAGTTACATACATGTCGTGTCCCTCTAGAAGGGTGGAATGCTAACCCCGTTGCCAGAATTGGCGAGGGGTTAGTATTCCAATTCGTATGACACCTTACTCGACATGTTTTGATAAAGCGATACCAGAGTTGGCATATAACCGCGAGGATTATAATGCACTTAAGAGTATATGGTATGCGTTATCATGGAACAGCTATTAGGACTTGGTTCCGCAAGCTGCAAACGTGCTCAGCTCATGCCAGAGCACCATCTCACACGATTCCAAGCACTCTGCCTTCAGGATTGTCAAGGCCTGCCATAGGAGTGACTGATAGGAATCTGTGTGTCCATTTTAGGGTTAGATATAGGTATACTATATCTGAAGCAAAGGGTGATTACACCACCTTCCCCCAGCTGTCGTGCAGCCAGTTGTGTCAGATTTAGATGGCCAGCCAGGGGTGGCATATTACATGCTGCAGCCCCTGGTAGGCCCTGGGTACACCTATGCCCTGAGTTACAGGGTCTGATAAGGTGGCCCAGTACCAATTAGATATGTACCTAAGGTACATGGAATCCATTTTACAGAGAGATCAGTAGGCCTGGGGCCCTGAATAGCAGGGTCCCAGGTCAACTAAGTCGGAAAACCAGCAAAACACCAGGCAAAAAGTTGGGGGTAACCATAGTCAGGTATCCACCTTCCTACACAGGGTTTCTGCCCCATTTCACAACTTCCCAGAACTTAATTTGGTTAGAGGATAGGCAGGCCTCATAGAGGTCGGACCAATAGCATTCGTCCCACTCTCTCTTCGCCTCCCACTGAACCTTCTTGTACTTTTGCCGTTTTTAATATCGAGGGTTACCCTAGATTTAATAGCTTTTATAAGCCCACTATACGCCTCCCTGCATTTTTTATTATACTATTTCTTGCTAGTGCCAATTACTTTCTCTTTCCCATGCTTTGTAGGTAAGGTAAGGAGGGCCTTCAACTTGTTGAAACACTGCTCATGTAGGTCACTGATCTGGTGGACTGCTTCCATATTAGAAGATAGATCATGTATGGCACTCAAGGTAGATGAAACTTCCAAAGATATGCCATCTAACAAGGCGGGATCCGCCACGACCCTGGACCATCTGACCCTCCTTCTATCGTTGGTTAAAACAGCCTCTGCAGTAATGCACGTAGCTACGGGAGACCTACCAAAGCCACCAGGAAGCTTTAAACTTAAAGACAACGGGTTATGGTCACTCTCAGGACGGACCACGACTACCATGTCTTCCAGGAGAGACCAATACTCCATTTTAACCAAAATGTAGTCAATTCTGCATTTACTAACCCCATTGTCAAAAGTAGGGTGACCAACTTGATCAGAAATCGTTCGGCCATTGGCCGCTCTCAAACCCCACTCTAAGCACAGCCCTACCCAGTGCAAGGCAGCCTCTGTACCCTTTTTAATATAGTTCAGTGTCAAATTCGGGATATTCCACACAGCATCTTCCTCAGACCACAAGTCCTCACCCTCACCCTCACTTATCAGGGGTTCAAAGGTGCAGTTTAGATCCCCCGCTATAAGTATTAAATTATCTCTCCCAATCAATTCAAGGTAGGAGTCCAACTCATCTATAATAGCCGGGCATCGCCCGCCGGGAAGGCCTCGAGCATATATATTGATAACAATAATATCCTGGTGATTTTCCCTACATAACTTAATCGCCACTCTTTTACACCCTCTACCCACTGTGTTAACCACTGCAGCTGGGCAGCCAACATATAGAATTTGAAATGTGGGACCCCTCGGCCACCCCCCACCATGGGGCGTTGCAAAAATGATATAGACACCCTTGGACGCCCGTCCCCTCCCACACTAGCTCCCACAAGAGGGCATTCAAGGGGCGGAACCAACCGATGAGCATCAAGACCGGCGGATTTACGAAGCAGCACAACAGCTTTGTAACCATTTTGGACAGGGTGATCGGCACCATGATGGGTAGCTGTAATGTGCAGCAGAAATGTATGAAGAGCAAAGTGAACGTAGTGACCCTCCCAAGTTCCCATCCCTTAAGAGGTCTAAATCGTGATACAAGTAAATGCCCACATATTTAAAGGTGCTCTGAGCACAAAGAATGGCGGTTGGCAACATCACTGATCTGGGTACAGGCCCACTATCAGGAACAAGAATGTCTTGGATTTGTAAACCCTGAGGCCTGAGACCAGAGCGAAATCATCCAGAATATGGAAAGCTTCAGCAGCACCCTCAAATGCCTCCGACGAACAAGTTACTTACCTTCGGTAACGATATATCTGTATGAAACATAGGTTAGTTATAGATTCCTACCTTAGAATTATCCCCAGGCGTTAGACTGGATCCAGTTTTTCGTCAGCAGTACCCCTGCGCGTTGGAAGGTGGCGTCGGTCGACTCCGCGTTCGTGGTCAGTGTCATGGTCGCTGGGATGACGTTGCGGTAGCTGCAAAGACTAAGCCTTTTCGCTCTGACGTCAGTTCAGAACACAACTTTCCACGCCAGAAGCGCACAGCCACACAAAACACTAACCACTGGTGCACAAAACTAGGGCCCTGAAACGAAGTCCTTAACCCTAGTAGTCAGTTTGCAGAACTGGGAGGCTAGGTGGGGCGGTAAGGAATCTATAACTAACCTATGTTTTTTACGGATATATCATTACTGAAGGTAAGTAACTTGTTCATCTGACAGAAACAGTTAGTTATAGATTCCTTACCTTAGAATAGATAAGCCAGCAATACCAACCATGGAGGTTGGTCTGTGAACTAAGTTCACACCAGAAAGTCGTGAAGAACAGAACGGCCAAAGAAGCCGTCTCTCCGGACTTGGCTGTCCAGGCAGTAGTGTTTGGTGAATGTGTGCAGCGATGCCCACGTAGCTGCCAGATGTCATTAAGGGGGACTCCCCATTCGAAAGCAGTAGTAGCTGCCGTCGCTCTGGTAGAATGTGCGCGCAGTTCCACTGGAGGCTCCTTCTTTGCCAAAGAATAGCAGGCTTTGATGCACAGAACGACCCACCTGGAGATGGTCTGTTTGTGCACGGCCTAGCCTTTCTTAGCGTCCACGTAACCAACGAAGAGCTGGTCGACTACCCGGAATTGTTTTGTGAGATCCAAGTAGAAGGAAAAAACAGGTTAGGTATGTAAGAACCAAGTTCAAGTCCCACTGGGGCATTACGAAGGGAACAGGAGGAAAAAGATGAGTAATGCCCCTAAGAAATCTATTTACAACAGGGGACTTGAAAAGAGAAGGCTGATCAGGAAGACTAAGGTAGGCTGAAATGGCCGAGAGGTAGCCTTTTAGAGTGCCCAGAGCAGACCCCTGCTGGGCCAAAGAAAGGAGGAACAAGAGAACCTCAGAAAGAGGGGCGGAAAGGGGATCCACAGCCTTTGCTGTGCACCATGCCACAAATTTGTTTAATCTGCAGGCGTATACCGTCTTAGTGGAGGGACGCCTGGCTGCCAAGATAACATCGCAGACTTTGGGTGGCAGGTCAAACGGCAGCAACTGCCGCCGCTCAATCTCCACGCAAGGAGGTGGAGGCTGGACAGGTTCAGGTGGAGGACCGTACCCTGCTGCAGCGACAGAAGATCCTACCGAAGAGGCAGTCGGATCTGAGGATCGATGGCCATGTTAAGTGGCTCGGGATACCAGACTCTTTGTGCCCAAACAGGAGCCACAAGAATGACTTGGGCCAGGTCGCGCTTGATCTTTTTCAGCACTCTGGGCAGAAGTGGTACAGGTGGAAAGGAGTATAGAAGACCGCAACTCAACTCGCAACAAAAAGCGTTGCCTAGCGAGTGCTGCTTTTGAAAATTCCAATGTGCAGAATTGCTGACATTACACGTTCTCTTCGGTGGCAAATAGATCTAACCAAGGCTCTCACCACTGTCAAAAGAGACCTTGCACTACCTCAGAGAGAAGACGCCATTTGTGATCCATAATGCACCTGCGGCTGAGTTTGTCCGCCCTGGCGTTCAGTGAACCTGCCAGGTGTTGAACCACCAGGGATATGCCGAGATGTTCCAGCCATGTCCAGAGGCGGAGGGCTTCCTGACATAGGGGCCACAACACCACCGCCTTGTTTGTTGCAGTACCACATGGCGGTGGTGATGTCTGTGAACACATGCACCACTCTTCCCCGGACAGAGGGAAGGAATGCTTTGAATGTAAGATGAATTGCCGGACGCTCCAGAAGGTTGATGTGGAGCCCGGACTCCGCCAGAGACCAGAGGCATCTAATCTCCGCCTCCCCATCCCAGAGGGGATGTATCGGTCACCACTGTGAACTCTAGTTGAGGAAGGGAGAGGGATCTACAGTCGACTCAATCCTGGTTCGTAAGCCACCACTGCAATTGGTGTGCAGTGCACTCCAAGATGTGGACGCAATCGGACAGATTCCCCTGATGTTGTGCCCACTGGAACTTCAGGTCCCACTGCAGAGCCCACATATGCCATCTGGCATGGTCCACCAGTAGGAAGCAGGAGGCCATCAGACCCAGCAGCCTGAGGGTCATCCTGACCGAAACCCAGGATAGAGGCTGAAAGATCGGAATCATAGGCCAGAAGATCCCGGACTCGCTGTTCGGGAGGATAAACCCAAAACTGTGTTGTATCCAGAACCGCTCTGATAAAGAGGAGCTTCCGAGAGGGGTCTGGTGTGACTTAGGCACGTTGATGGAGAACCCCAGTGAATGCAGGTGGTCAGCCGTAGTCTGGAAGTGGGAGGCGACAGCCTGGGGCAAGCGGGCCTTAATCGGCTAGTCGTCGAGATAGGGAAAGACTGGAGCCCCCGATCTGTGCAGATGAGCTGCGACCACTGCCATCACTTTCGTGAACACCCGTGGGGCGCTGGTAAGGCCAAAGGAGAGCAAGGTAAACTGAAAGTGGTCGTGGCCTACTGTGAACCGCAGGTAACGCCGGTGGGCCCGGCAGGATGGGGATGTGAAATTAAGCGTCCTGCAAGTCCAACGCTATCATCCAGTCTCCAGGGTAGAGGGTACATAAGACCTGAGCGAGCGCCAACATTTTGAACTCCTTCCGGAGGAAGCAGTTGACGTTCCTGAGATCCAAGATAGGAGGCAGGTCTTTGTCCTTCTTGGGCACCAGAAAGTAGCAACCACAACCTACTTTTGGGACAGGAATACCCTTGATGGCTCCCTTGGCCAAGAGTGCAGAAACTTCCTGTTGGTGAAGGGCCAGAGGATCCTCCGACATGCGATGGAGGGAGGGGTAGTCTCGAAGGGGAGGGAGTCGCCCCTTCCGACTATCTGCAAAAACCCACCTGTCAATCGTGATGGTGCACCAGTGGGGGAGGTGATGGTGAATCCTGCTGCCCACTGGCATTTGGTGGCTCTGAAAGGTCGGACTAGGAGGGTTTGGAGGCTTCTGCAGAGGGGGCTGTGGTGGACTGGCCCGCCCGCTGATCCCCAGAACCACAGCGTTGGTTCCCACGTCCCGGGCCGCACAGAGGCTAAACAGCTTGAGCCGGCCTGTGGCTCTAGGTGGAACGTGGCGGGGGCACCCCTTCTATAGCCATAAAAGGGGCGAAAGGCAGACTGTGCACAGCGGGTGGTGGAGAGGCCCAAGGGCCTGGCCATAGTCCAAGAGTCCTTAAATCCCTCCAGCACGATGTGTGCCTTGCCGCCAAAAAGGCGACAGCCATCAATGGGCATGCCCATAAGAGTAGATTCGACATCCCTGGAAAAACCAGTTTACCTCAAACAGGCATAGCATCGAAGGGCTACTGACATGGAAATCGCCCTGCCTATTGAGTCGGCGGGTATCCAGCCTACAGGGGATGGTAAACCTCGCTCCGTCTCTCCCCTCGGCAACTGCACGGGAGAGCAAGGCCCGGGACTCCTCCGGGCACTGGGGCAGCACCTGCGCTACCGTATCCCACACAGATTGGGTGTAACAGCCCAACAGACATGCAGTGTTTACTGACTGCAGTCCTAAGCTGGAGGAAGAAAACATTTTCTACCCCAGGTGGTCCCGCTTTTTGGATTCCCTATTGGGTTGGGCATTAGGGAATGCACCTTTGGAGGTGTGAGGCTTGGACCACCAAGTTCTCGTGGTGGGGTGTTGGGATAGGAAAGTGGGGTCGCCTGGACGGTGGGGTCTGGCAATCATCCTGTCCACAGGAGCCCCTGTGTTGGGCCTGGACTAGGTGCCCAAAAGGATGTCCATGAGGGCTTCATTGAGGGGTTCCGAAGAGCTTGCTGCCGGTTGAAGCACCTCTGTCAGGAGGTTAATCCTGACTGCCACCGTAGGTAACTCGAGGTGGAGACTCTCAGCTGCCATATGCAACACCACTGCATAGGACGCTCCCTCCTCCGTAGCTACGGTAGGAGACAACATGCCAAAGTCTGGAGAGGTATCCAGACAACCGACTTCCCCAGTTCCTCTTTCCAGTCCGGTTCATAACCTAACTGGCCGTTTAAAGGGTCCCCAGATCCCTTCCAGTCCTCCTCACCCTTCTCTGTCTGCCAATCTAGTGTCAAAGAGCCAGGGTAGAACAGGGGCACAAAAGTACCCATCAACGCCGTATCTGGCGTTGGTCGACGCCAGTCCGGCTTTGTATCTACCTCGAGGTGGAGGTCGAAGTTTGCTGGGGACACAGCTGCCGCTGGCTGCGGATGTGGTGACCATGGAATCAGCGCTGGGGAAGGCGTAATAACGTTGACCGGCGCAATCTGGATCCAGGCCTGGATCCAAGGGGACCCTGCGGCGCCGAAGTCGCCGGTGTTAGAGGCCCAGGGCCCCCAGCAGAGTCGGACTGCCCAAAGATGTCATGCGTAGCTCCGTAAAACTGATGAAGCTGTGCAGGGGTCGCTCCCGGTCCCGGAAAGGGGGGAAAACCAGAGCAGACTTCTGCTAGAGGTTCAATGGCCAGGGCAAACAGGAGAAGGGACAGAGGACACCCCTGTCGCGACCTCCCGAGATATCTTACAATGCAGAGTAATGGTTTTACCCGTCTTAACTCAAGCTGTAGGCAAAGCATAAAGAAGCCGCACCCACCGCACCCAGTCTTCCCCCAGGCCTATTCGCAGCATCACCTCATACAGATACTCCCAGCCCTCCGTATCAAAAGCCTTCTCCAAGTCCACCGACGGAACCGCCGCCGGGCTGGAGCCTCCATGTGATACAATACAGAGTAGTCTACAGAGGTTGTAAGAGGTGCTGCGCAATGGGTTGGTGTGGGTGGAACAGGGCCTTCATATGCAGGAGTAGCCTACCTGCCAGCACCTTGCTCAAAATCTTACAAATCTAAGTTAAGCATGGAGAGAGGCCTGTAGTCCCTCATTCCTTCCAGCCCCTGATTTCTTGGACTTTTGGAGAGGGATCACAAGCGCCGTCTGGGTGGAGTCCAGCAACCCCCCCTCAATATGCCTCTGCAAATAATGCAACTAGGTGTGGGGCTAGTGTGTCAGCGAAACACTGGTAGAACTCAGCCGGGAATCTTACCAGGCGCCAAGTGCCACAATGGCGGCCTTGACTTCCTGCAAGGTGATTGGGTCGCCCAGTTCTTCCAGAGCTTCTAGTGTGCCGAGCTGTAGGGGGCCCAAGAAGTGGCGTATATTCTGTAAGGGAGCGGCAGCCGGAGCCTCCTATAGCTTTTCTTGGTGCATCAGGAATAAATCATGGACTACATCCAGAACATGCTCCACATCTCTTGAGTCCATCCAAGTTGTGTAATGGGCGAACCACCAGCTCTGGCTTGATCAGCCTCACCAGTAGCCGGCCTGCTCTGGCCTCCTCCCTCTGCACTCTGTTCAGGTAATCTTTATGGTGGTAACACCGCAGTCTGCCCAACACGTCATCATAGCGTTCCGGTGTTTCCTGTAGAGCCACCAGGGTCACCTCATCCACTCCCTGTAGATTATCAAGTCTGCAAATGGTTCCCTCCAATTCCAGGAGCTCCCGATGCAATTTCCTATGAGCCCCACTTGCGTGACCCATACAGTGGCCTGTACGACCACCTTAAATGCCTCCAATTCCATCTGGGGTGATAAGGCTGTGCTAGCATTAATAGGGAAGTATGTTTCAATTAGTGTAAGCAACGAGGCCCTGAAGGGGGCATCGTCGAGCAACAACAGATTTAATTTCCATGTGGGTATCGGGGGACCCCTTCCCGCTGGTTAATGTAATGGCCGGGGAACTGAGGAATATATCAAGCCTAGAGTGCACCTGGTGGACTGGTGAAAAAAAGGAATCTTCCCCCGTTCCCTTGCATGTTGCAGTCTCCATTTATCCTTAAGACCCCAGTGAGACATCCAGGTATGGAAACTCATTGCCGTACGGTGAGGCTGAGTTCCTGACAATAGGGGGTGGGAGCGATCGCACAAGTTACTACTTGTGTAACGATATATCTGTAAGAGACATTAGTTAGTGATAGATTCCTTACCTTAGAATATCCCCAGGCGTCAGACTGGATCCGGAAAATTTTGCGTAGGAATACCCCTGGGCGCCGGCAGGAGTCGTCCGCGGCTCCACGTCCGTCGTTGGCATTGTTAGCGCCGGAATGACGTCGGAGTACTTAGAAGCCGCCATGCGCACTGACATCAGTTCTGATACACAGCTTTTCCGCGCCAGATACGCAGAGCCATGATAGGACCAACACTGGTGCCATGAAACTAGGGCCCTGAAAGGGGATGACCTTAACCCTAGCTATCGGTTTGCAGAACGGGGAGGATGGGTGGGTCGGTAAGGAATCTATCACTAACGAACAAGTTACTTACCTTCGGTAACGATATATCTGTAAGAAACAGTAGTTAGTATTAGATTCCTTACCTTAGAATATCCCCAGGCGTCAGTCTGGATCCGGAAACTTTTGCGTAGCAGTACCCCTGCGCGTCGGTAGGCGTCGTCTGCAGGCGTCCCCTGCGGCTCCGCGACCGTCGTTGGCGACGTGCGCCGTGATGACGTCGCTGGAGTATATAGACGCCGCCTCCGCGTGCTGACGTCAGTTCTTTGTACACAGCTTTTCCGCACCAGAACACGCAGAGCCATGTAAGAACCAACACTGGTGCCATTTGATACTAGGGCCCTGAAAGGGATGTCCTTAACCCTATGTATCAGTTCGCAGAGCGGGGAGGATACGTGGGGCGGTAAGGAATCTAATACTAACTACTGTTTCTTACAGATATATCGTTACCGAAGGTAAGTAACTTGTTCATCTGAAAGAAACAGGTTAGTATTAGATTCCTTACCTTAGAATAGATACCCCAGCAATACCAACCCCGGAGGTGGGTCTGCGAACCAATACAAGCTCACACCAGAAAGTCCTGGAGGATAGAACGGCCAAAGAAGCCATCCCTCCGGACTTGACTGTCCAGGCAGTAGTGCCTCGCAAATGTGTGCAGCGAGGCCCACGTAGCCGCCTGACAAATGTCCTGCAAGGGGACTCCCCGGCCCAAGGCAGTAGTAGCCGCCGTGGCCCGAGTGGAATGGGCCCTCAGCCCAACAGGAGGCTCCTTCCGAACCAAAGAGTAGCACGCTTTGATGCACAGAACGACCCACCGAGAGATGGTCCGTTTATGCACCGCCCGTCCCTTCTTCGCACCCACGTAGCCAACAAACAGTTGGTCATCCACCCGGAACTGGCGTGTGTAGGAGGGTGGATTATGGTTGCCCCCAACTTTTTTGCCTGGTGTTTTGCTGGTTTTCCGACTTAGTTGACCTGAGACCCTGCTATTCAGAGCCCCAGGCCTACTGCTCTCTCTGTAAAATGGATTCCATGTACCTTAGGTGCATTTACCAATTGGTACTGGGCCACCTTATCAGTCCCTGTAACTCAGGGCATAGGTGTACCCAGGGCCTACCAGGGGCTACAGCATGTATTATGCCACCCCTGCCTGGCCATCTAAATCTGACACAACTGGCTGCATGACAGCTGGGGCAAAGTGGTGTAAACACCCTTTGCTGTAGATATAGTATACCTATATCTAACCCTAAAATGGACACATGTATTCCTATCAGTCACTCCTATGGCAGGCCTTAACAATCCTGAAGGCAGAGTGCTTGGAATTATGTGAGATGGTGCTCTGGCATGAGCTGAGCCCGTCTGCAGCTTGCGGAACCAAGTCCTAATAGCTGTTCTGTGATAACGCGTACCATATACTCTTAAGTGCATTATAATCCTCGCGGTTATTTGCTATCGCTTTATCAAAACATGTCGAGTAAGGTGTCATACAAATTGGAATACTAACCCCTCGCCAATTCTGGCGACGGGGTTAGCATTCCACCCTTCTAGAGGGACACGACATGCATGTAACTGTGAACCCCGGTTAAAGTTAACTCGAGCCTCAGCATCACAAAATGGATGCTGCCACCACAGACACAAGTCTGACCCCCTGCAGCTGGGAGTCCTTCCAGCGAGGGGAGCTTGGACAAAGGGTTTCCTGTCAGGGGCGGTGCTAGCACCATCCCAGACAGGGTTTTGTGTATCCTAGGTAGGCAGGGCTGAATAGGAAGGTGACTGCAAGTGGCACCCCGGTGCTCACTGTGCATCTGCCAGTTTGAACCAGTTCCAGGGGCACACCAGCCCTTGAGCTGGGGAAAGTCCGGCATGGGAGAGGGGTGTAACCACCCCCCTTCCTGGTCCCACCCATGGGCAGGACCTAGTCCCGTACCAGCCCCTTTCTTTAGTATAAAGGTGGGAGCGGGGACCCTTCCAAATTAGATCATCTTTGAATCCTGAAACTACTTTCTACGAAAGGAACTCTCGACTTCTTCCTAAGATTTCTCCCTTGTGACTAAGGAGTAGTCACCCTGTATCTGCGGGCACCAACTAAGAACACTGCGGTTTGCTGCACGTCCTTCCTCCGGAACCAGACCGACCAGCACGACGAGACCCGGCTTCCCTGGCACCTCTGACCTCTGCCTACATCATCAGCCCAGCTGAGATTCGTGGGAGTGACGAGACCTCGAGGGACCGGCCATCTTCAGAACTGCACGACGCTTATCCAGCACGACCGCCGAGGGATCCTCGAGTGAGTGCTTTGGGGCTTGAGAAGCCCTAACCCTGAGCAGCTCCAGCACCGAAGTCCAGCCCCCCAGCATCCACGAGATCCGCTTGGGGCCCTTCTGCTCTTTGCTGCTCACCGCGTTGTCCGGCCACTTGCCTGCTGGCTTGTAGCCCTCTTGACGATGAAAAACGACACTTTCATCGCTGGTCTGGTTGCTCCAGACTGGCCCTTGCTCCACTCCAACAGAGGAGCACCCCGGACCCTCCTGGTCCACTCCAGACGCCATTTTGAGTCCACCGCGTGGGCTTGCATTTGCCAAGAGTTGTTGCCCCAATCCTGGGTCCAGCATCGTCGACAGCAGATACCTTCGTGGGACAGCTCGCACCTCCATCCTGGTCGCCGACAACGCCTCCTGGTCCGAGAGATTGCAGAGCCCAGCGTCGCCCACTCACCTGGTCGAGGTGACTTCGTCCGGTGCCATCCTGGTGCCCATCTAATCACTGGCTAGTGATTCAGAACTTGGTCCCCTCTGCTTACAGGTATCCTTCATCACCGATCCAGGCTTGGATCACATCGAACTTCATCACTGGTCGCTGTGAGAAGTTGGCCTGATATGCAGTGCTCACTATTCTAGTGATCACTGTGTATCAGTCCAAACGACCCTTATGGTGATTGGTTGTAAGTCAACCTTAGACCAGCTATCCTAGTAGCGTGGATACGAGCAGTCTTTGGGCTAAACTCCAGAGGGTGTGTTAAGCCAGCTGTTATACCATCACATACCCCTTGAATACCAAGTGAAAGGACACCACACAAGTGTTATGAAAATAAACAGTGTATTTATTGGAATCACAACAGCCCTGTACTCTTTATGAGGACAGGGTACTAAGCACACAACAAAACTCTTAGGAAAATACTTCAAGTGCACAATCAATACAAGTGCCCGAGGGCACGGAAAGTTTAGTGGTCTCGGGCGGACCCGATAAGGTAAGTCGGAAGCGACTGTGACTCTGGACCCTTAGATAAGGAGGCTATGCGGGAACCGAAATGCCGAAGTTACCTAGCCATGGGGCTGCGGCTGCACAAGTCTTTACAGACGTCAGGAGTCCTCGCTGACGAACCAGGAGCCGGAAGGAAGGAGTTGCTGGCCGGCGACCAGTGGAGATAGTTCGTAGAGATCCAAGCCTGGATCAGAGATGGATGACACCTGAAAGCAGAGGGGACCAAGTTCGTAACTACTAGCCAGTAGTCGGAAGGTACCAGGAGGGCACCGGATGATCGTCACCTCGACTAGGTGAGTGGGCGACGCTAGGCTCGGCAGTCTCACGGACCAGGAGGCGTTGTCGGCGACCAGGATGGAGGTGCGAGCTGTCCCACGAAGGTTGATGCTGTCGGCGTCGCTGGGCCCAGGATTGGGGCAACAAGCCTTGGCAAATTCAGGGCCACGTGGTGGGCCTAAAAATGGCGTCTTGAGTGGACCAGGAGGGTCCGAGGTGCTCCTCTCTCAGAAGGGAGCAAAGGCCAGTCTGGAGCAACCAGACCTGCAGCGTTGGTTTGTCGGGCGTCGTCGAGAAGGCCACAAGCCAGCGGCTAGTAACCAGACAACGTGATGAGCGGCAAAAGCAGAAGGGCCCCACGCAGATCGTGGAGATGCTGGGAGGCTGCACTTTGGTGCTGGAGCGGCTCAGGGTCCGGGCTTCTCGGACCCCAAAGCACTCACCAGAGGATCCCTCGGTGGTCGTGCTGATTTCGAAATCGTGCAGGTTCTGAAGATGGCCGGTCCCTCGAGGTCTCGTCGCACCCACAGATCTCAACTGAGCTGACGATGTGGGTAGAGGTCAGAGGTGCCAGGGAAGCCGGTTCTCGTCGAGCTGGGCAGTCGGATTCCTGAGGAACGACGTGCAGCAAACCGCAGAGTTCTTAGATGGTGCCTGCGGATGCAGGGTGACTACTCTTTAGCCACAATGGAGAAATCTTGAGAAGAGTCGAGAGTTCCTTTCGTAGAAAGTATTCTTGATTCAAAGATGATCTAATTTGGAAGGGTCCCCGCTCCTGCCTTTATCCTAAAGAAAGGGGTGGGTGCGTGACTAGTTCTGCCCTAGGGGTGGGACCAGGAAGGGGGGTGGTTACACCCCTCTCCCATGCCAGACTTTCCCCAGGTCAGGGGCTGGGGTGCCCCTGGAACTGGTTCTAGCCGGCAGATGCGTAGTGAGCACCGGGGTGCCACTCCGCAGTCACCTTCCTGTAAAGCCCTGCCTACCCAGGATACACAAAACCCTGTCTGGGATGGTGCGAGCACCGCCCCGGACAGGAAACCCTTTGTCCAAGCTCTCCCCGCTGGAAGGACTCCCAGCAGCAGGAGGTCAGACTCGTGTCTGTGGTGGCAGCATCCATTTTGTGGAGCTGAGGCTTCAGTTAACTTTAACCGGGGTTCACAGTTACGTACATGTCGTGTCCCTCTAGAAGGGTGGAATGCTAACCCCATCGCCAGCATTGGTGAGGGGTCAGTATCCCGATTCGTATGACACCTTACTCGACATGTCTTGATAACGCGATACCGAAGTTATCGATATGGTACGCGTTATCATGGAACAGCCATTGGGTCTTGGTTCCGCAAGCTGCAACCGGGCTCGGCTCGTGCCAGAGCCCAATTCACACGAATCCACGCACTCTGCCTTCAGGATTGTCAAGGCCTGCCATAGGAGTGACTGATAGGAATTCGGGTGTCCATTTTAGGGTTAGATATAGGGGTACAATATCTAAAGCAAAGGGCGAGTACGCCACCTTGCCCCAGTTGTCGTGCAGCCAGTTGTGTCAGATTTAGATGGCCATCCAGGGGTGGCATAATACATGCTTCAGCCCCTGGTAGGCCCTGGGTACACCGATGCCCTGAGTTACAGGGTCTGACAAGGTGGCCCGGTTTCAATTGGGTAATGCACCTAAGGTACACATGTCAATTTAGCGAGAGAACAGCTAGGCTGTGGGTCTGATTGGCAAGCCCACAGCCAGAGAAAGTCGTAAACCAGTGAAACAAAAGCAAAAAATCTAGGTGATCATAGGATTGCAGACCCTACTCTCCTACAGTCGCCTGCCAGCAACTTCTTCTTTCAGGCTACATAGACTGCAACGAGGATTCCCTTTTCAGCCCTATGCAGCCGCAGCCCCTGGGCTAGGTAACCTGAGCATTTCGGTGCTCCAGCATAGCTTAACTATCTAAGTGTCCAGATCCTTTTTCGTTTCAGCTCTACCTAGTCGGATTCGTCCGATAACACTAACTTTACGAAATCTAGCATCCATAGACTTTGTCCCGCGTGAGAGTGCACACTCTGCACCCGATCTCCCTAGGCCTCCTGCTCGTAATCTGAAGGTTCAGTAGTCCAGTCCTAGCGATCCTAAAGCCTATGAGAGTAGTACTTACCTGCTAGTAATTTCGCATTCCACTTCCAGAGTATATGGTTTTTCGTGCCCCTCGGGCATTTGTGTAAATTGTGCGACTTTCAGAAATTCTTTAAGAGCTTTGTATTGTGCTTAGCGCCCTGTCCTCATAAAGAGTCCAGGGCTGTTGTGTTCTAAATAAATATCCTTTTATTTTCATAACAACTTGTGTGGTGTCCTTTCACTTGGTGTTCAAGGGGTATATGTGATGGTATAACAGCTGGCTTAACACGCCCTCTAGAGTTTAGCCTAAAGACTGCTCTTGTCCATGCTACTAGGATAGCTGGTCCAAAAGGTTGTCTTACAACCAATCATCAATAAGGGTCGTTTGGAATGATACACAGTGATCACTAGAATAGTGAGCACTACATATCAGGCCAACTTCTCACAGCGTGTGCGATCCATATAAAATGAGAGCGCACGTTTTGTGTCCAGACGATGGAGCCGCTCTTCATCCTTTGAAGGATGCGGAGGCGGGAAGAAGGAGGGTAAGGTGATGGACTGCTCGATGTGAAAAGCAGAGACTACTTTGGGCAGGAAAGAAGGTCTAGTTCTCAGAACCACCTTGTCTGGATGAATGGACATGAAAGGAGGTTTGACAGAAAGAGCCTGGAGCTCACTCACTCTCCTGGCAGAGGTGATGGCAACCAGGAAGGCCGTCTTTAAAGTCAGGAGACGGAGAGGACAGGAATGAAGTGGCTCAAAGAGAGCACACATCAAGAAGGTTAGAACCAGGTTCAAGTCCCACTGAGGCATCACAAACGGAACAGGGGGATACATGTGTGTGATGCCCTTCAAGAATCTTGTTACAATAGGGGACTTGAACAAAGAAGGTTGATCAGGCAGCCTCAGAAAGGCCGAAAGGGCAGAAAGGTAGCCCTTGATAGTGCCCAGAGCAGTGCCCTGCTGGGCAAGGGAGAGAAGAAAGAGGAGAACCTCGGTAAGAGGGGCAGAAAGAGGGTCCACAGCCTTTGCTGTGCACCATGCCACAAAACTGTTCCACCGGCAGGCGTATACCGACTTAGTGGAGGGACGCCTGGCTGCCAGAATCACATCACAGACTTCAGGAGGCAAGTCAAATGGCTTCAACTGTCGCCGCTCAATCTCCACGCATGGAGGTGGAGGCTGGACAGGTTCGGGTGGAGGACCGTCCCCTGCTGCTGCGACAGAAGGTCCTCCTGAAGGGGCAGGTGGATCGGGGGACCGACTGACATGCTGAGTAGCTCGGGATACCAGTACCTTCGAGCCCAGTCCGGAGCCACAAGGATGACTTGGGCCCGGTCGCGCCTGATCCTCTTCAGCACTCTGGGCAGAAGTGGTATAGGCGGAAAGGCGTATAACAGACCGCAACTCCACTCGCGCCGAAAGGCGTCGCCGTGCGAGTGCCGTCTTGGAAACTCCAACGCGCAGAACTGATGACATTGCCCGTTCTCTTCTGTGGCGAATAGATCTAACCAAGGCTCTCCCCATTGCAGAAAGAGGCCTTGCACCACGTCCGAGTTTAGACGCCATTCGTGATCCATCGAGCACCGACGGCTGAGTTCGTCCGCCCTGGCGTTCAGAGAGCCTGCCAGGTGTTGAACCATCAGAGTCACGCCCTGATGTTCCAGCCATTGCCAGAGGCGCAGAGCCTCTTGGCAAAGGGTCCACGACCCCACCCTGCCCTGTTTGTTGCAGTACCACATGGTGGTGGTGTTGTCCGTGAACACCTACACTACACTCCCGCTGACAAAGGGGAGGAATGCTTTCAGTGCTAGACGAATCGCCCGTAGCTCGAACAGGTTTATATGGAGCCGGGACTCCGCCAGAGACCAGATGTCTCTGATCTCTGCCTCTCCCAAGTGACCTCCCCAGCCCTGGAGGGGCGCGTCCGTCACAACAACGTGCTCCGGTTGGGGAAGGGAGAGGGATCTGCCTCTGACCCAATCGCGGTCCGTAAGCCACCACTGCAGTTGTCTCGCAGTGCCCTCCGAGATCAAGACATGGTCGGACAAGTTGCCCTGATGCTGGGCCCACTGAAACTTCAGGTCCCACTGCAGAGCCCGCATCCGCCACCGGGCGTGATGCACCAGAAGGATGCAGGAAGGCATCAGCCCCAGCAGCCGCAGCGTCAATCTGACCGAAACCCGGGATAACGGCTGAAAGATGGGAATCAAAGCCTGTAGATCCTGGACCCGCCGTTTCGGAGGATAAACCCGAAAGTGCGCCGAGTCGAGAACCGCTCTGATGAAAAGGAGCTTTTGAGAGGGACACAGGTGTGATTCCGGCACATTGATGGAAAACCCCAGCTCGTGCAGGAGGTCTGCCGTCATCTGAAGGTGGTGGACGACTGTCTGGGGCGAGCCCGCCTTCAGCAACCAGTCGTCTAGGTAGGGGAAGACTGAAACCCCTAACCTGCGCAGATGGGCTGCGACCACCGCCATCACCTTTGTGAACACCCGTGGGGCGCTGGTAAGGCCGAAAGGGAACACGATAAACTGAAAGTGCTCGTGGCCTACAGTGAACCGCAGGTAACGCCGGTGGGCCGGCAGGACGGGGGTGTGAAAATACGCATCCTGCAAGTCCAACGCTACCATCCAGTCTTGCGGGTCTAGAGCAGCCAAGACCTGAGCCAAAGTCAACATCTTGAACTTCTCCTTCCGGAGTAAGCCGTTGACGTTCCGTAGATCCAAGATAGGACGTAGGCCCCCTTTGTCCTTCTTGGGTACCAGAAAGTAGTGGGAATAGCAACCCACTTGTGGGACACCCCCGCGCCGCACGGCCACCAGCTGCTGCGTGTGCCCCCAGTGCCTGCCTCTGCCTCAGCGCCGGCCTCGCTGCCGCCTTGAGCGATCCCCGTTGGTTTTGACCCGTTTTTGCCCAACATTTGTGCTTGTTTCTTTGTGTGCCGTCAGATCGTCAGCTTATCTGTTTTCCCCCGTTTTGACCTGAATTTTGCCCAACATTTGTGCTTGTTTCTTTGTGTATCGTCAGCTTAACTGTTTTCCCCCGTTTTTGACCTGTATTTTTGCCTGTATTTTTCTGTGCCGTTTCCTCTTAGTGTGCTGACCCCCATTGTGCATTGTGCCTGTCTCCTTCCTGTTTGCCCGCCTACCTCGCCGCCCTCCGCTCTCCCTCCCCGCTCCCGCTTCCCGCCACCGCCATTAGCCCCGCCCCTTTCTCTTCTGTTCCCTCCCCGCTCCCGCCTCCCAGCTGCTCCGCCCACCCGCGCACTTCGCCTTAAATGGCGACCGTGCGAACGCGCAGCGGTCACGCGCAGCGGGCGCGCCGATTGTGCGCCGAAGGCGCGCCAAAGGTAAGCCCGTCTACGCCCGTCCGCGCCTGGACCGCGCCCAGTGCCAGGACCCCTGGCCCCCGAAGAGCCCGACCAACCCGCCTGACGTACTCCGCCGCCACCCTCACCGCACTCAACACCGGCCGACTCCCAGAATGCCACCAAGCCACACCACGACGCACCCACGGACCTTTCAGCTGCCACGCCTGCAAGTTCTCCTGCATCCGGACCAGACTCGCACCAGCACCCGCCAAGTTGAACACCAGCAGCACCCACCTCAAGTGCATCCTGCTCAACACCCGCTCCGTCCACAGACACGCCATCGAACTCTGGAACCTTCTAGACGCCACAGCCCCTGACGTTGCCTTCCTCACGGAGACCTGGATGAACGCCTCTTCAGCTCCCGACATCGCCATCGCTATCCCAGAGGGCTACAAGATCGTCCGGAGGGACCGAAACGCCAACCAGATGGGAGGAGGCATCGCCATCATCCACAGGAACACCATCCGTCTCACGACCAGCACCGACAACACCCTGACCAGCGCCGAACACCTGCATTTCCAGATCCACACCAACCCGAACACCACCCTCAGAGGCACCCTGATCTACCGACCCCCCGGACCACGCACACAATTCAGCGAGGACATCGCCGACTTCGTCAGCCCGCATGCCCTCCCCTCCGCCGACTACATCCTCCTGGGAGACCTCAACTTCCATCTGGAGAACAACAACGACCACAACACCAGCACCCTGCTCGACAACCTCGCCAACCTGGGACTGAAGCAACTGGTGTCCACCCCCACCCACCTCGCCGGACACACACTCGACGCAGTCTTCTCCTCCAGCACAGACATCGACTTCAGCCACGCCACAGAGCTTCAATGGACGGACCACAGCTGCGTCCACTTCACCTTCAAGAGAACGACGACCCACCACCACCAACAACAGGCCGCCCGCAGAAGCTGGAACAAGATCACAGCAGACCAGCTCGCCACCTCCCTGAGCCAGCACCCTCCTGCCAGCTCAGCGGACCCCAGCCAGGCCGCCGACAACCTCACAAAGTGGATCAGCAACTGCGCGGACGTACTCGCCCCTCTGAGGACCCCGCCTAGCAGACCCGGCAGCAAGAAGGCTCCATGGTTCACCGACGAACTCAAGAGCTCCAAGAAGAACTGCCGAGCCCTCGAGAAAGTCTGGAGAAGGGAACCGACACCGGACAACAGGACCTCCTTCAAGCTGGCCACCCGGAAACACCACCAGCTGATCCGCGCCGCCAAGAAAACAGCATTCAAGGACAGGTTGGACAACAACGCACACAACTGCAAGGAACTCTTCAACATCGTGAAAGAGCTTTCCAACCCCAGCGCAGGAAACAACGACATCACCCCTTCGCAAGACCTCTGCAACTCCCTGGCTTCATACTTCCACAACAAGATCGCGGACATACATAACAGCTTCAACAACCAACCAACGCACACCATGACCGAACAACCACCCCCCACCACCACCCTCCACGCCTGGACCCCGATCAGCACCGAAGACACCATCCGCACGATGAACTCCATCCACTCCGGATCACCGACCGACCCCTGCCCTCACCACGTCTTCAACAAGGCCGACGCTGTCATCGCACCCCACCTGCGAGACATCATCAACACATCCTTCGACACCACCATCTTCCCTGAGAGCTGGAAACACGCCGAACTCAGCGCTCTACTCAAGAAACCAACAGCGGACCCCACCGACCTCAAGAACTACCGCCCCATCTCACTCCTCCCGTTTCCAGCCAAAGTCATCGAGAAGACCGTCAACAAGCAGATGGCCGCCTTCCTCGAGACGAACGGATCCCTCGACCCCTCACAGTCCGGCTTCCGAGCCAATCACAGCACCGAAACCGCCCTCATCGCCGCCACCGATGACATCCGAGCCCTGATGGACAATGGAGAAACAGCGGCCCTCATCCTCCTAGACCTCTCCGCGGCATTCGACACGGTCTGCCACCGCACCCTAGTACGGCGCCTCAGCAACATCGGAATCCAGGACAAGGCGCTGGAATGGATCATCTCCTTCCTCGACGGAAGAACACAGAGAGTCCGCCTACCACCGTACAAGTCAGAGGCCTCCGAAGTCATCTGTGGCGTCCCTCAAGGATCATCTCTGAGCCCCACCCTCTTCAACGTCTACATGAGCCCCCTCGCGGCCATCGTACGCAAACACAACCTCAGCATAATCTCCTACGCCGACGACACCCAGCTGATCCTCTCCCTGACCAACGACCCCTCCGCCGCCAGAGCCAACCTGCACGAAGGGATGAAAGAGGTAGCCGAGTGGATGACGACCAGCCGCCTGAAACTGAACTCGGACAAGACGGAGGTCCTCATCCTGGGCCCCTCACCCTCCGCCTGGGACGACTCCTGGTGGCCTCCCGCCCTGGGCACCGCACCCAAACCGACAGACCATGCACGCAACCTGGGCTTCATCCTGGACTCCTCCCTCTCCATGACCAGGCAAGTCAACAACGTCTCCTCGGCGTGCTTCAACATACTGTGCATGCTACGGAAGATCTTCTGGTGGATCCCCACCGAGACCAGGAAGATCGTCACCCAGGCCCTCGTCACCAGCCGACTGGACTACGGCAACGCCCTCTACGCCGGGACCACCGCCAAGCTCCAGAAGAGACTCCAGCGGATCCAGAACGCCTCAGCCAGACTCATCCTCGACATCCCACGAACCAGTCACATCTCCGGACATCTGAGAGACCTTCACTGGCTCCCCGTCAACAAAAGAATCACCTTCCGCCTCCTCACCCACGCACACAAAGCCCTACACGACCAAGGCCCGAGCTACCTCAACAGCCGAGTCAACTTCTACGCTCCCAAACGCCACCTCCGTTCAGCCAACCACGCCCTCGCCGCCGTCCCCCGCATCCGAAGAGCGACTACAGGAGGAAGGTCCTTCTCCTACCTGGCTGCCAAGACCTGGAACTCCCTCCCTCCCGACCTGCGCCTGACCCAAGACCACCTCTCCTTCAGGAAGAAGCTGAAGACCTGGCTGTTCGAGCAGTAGCGGCACCCCCCCCCCAGCGCCTTGAGACCCTACGGGTATGTAGCGCGCTTTACAAGTGTCATTGATTGACCACGCCCACGCGTTGATAAGTTTGTTGCGGCGCGTGGCTGGCAGCACGTGTGGGACCACCCCTTCCTTGGCCACGAAAGGAGCGAAACGAACCCGTTTGCTGGCGCTGGGTCGAGAGACCCAAGGACTTGGACGTGACCCTGGAGTCCTTGAAGCGCTCCAGCACATGGTCCGCTTTGTCGCCAAACAGGCGACTGCCATCAAACGGCATGTCCATCAAGGCATTCTGGACATCTGCCGAAAAGTTGGCGGATCTCAGCCAGGCGTGGCGACGAATCGCCACCGTCGTGGACATCGCTCTGCCCAGCGAGTCGGTCGTATCAAGACCACACCTGATGGAGTATCTCGCTGCGTCTCGGCCTTCAATCATAGCTTTGCCGAGTTTTGCCCGTACGTCCGGCGGGCATTCTGGCAGCAAGTCCGCGACTGTATCCCACAGAGAGTGGGTGTAGCGGCCCAAGAGGCACGCGGTGTTGCAAGACCGCAGTCCCAGACTCAGGGACGAGAAGACCTTTTTTCCATACTGGTCGTACCTCTTGGGTTCCCTGTCGGGCGGGGCCGACGGGAATGCTGGAAGTCGAGGCCTGGATCACCAGACTCTCAGGGGTGGGATGGGTGGACAGGAACTTAGGGTCATCTGTACACGGACGGTGGCGTCTGGCCACGTTCCTATCAACAGGCGAACCTGAAGCGGGCCTGGACCACGTGCCCAAAAGAACGTCAGTCAAGGCCTCGTTGAACGGCAGCAGTGGCTCCTGTGGGCATGACTGCAGTTTGAGGACCTCAGTGAGGATGTTAGTCCTCACGACCGCGACGGGGAGCTCAAGGTGTAAGGCCTTGGCAGCCCTCATCAATACCACTGAATAAGCTGCCCCCTCCTCCGAAGCCACGGTAGGAGGCGAGACAAATCCAGGGTTAGGGGATTCATCTAGACCACTGGCGTCACCCAAGTCACCCGTCCAGTCCACATTGTACTGACACTCGCGTGTCAGAGGGTCCTCAGACCCCTCCCAATCCTCTCCGTAATCTACATCCTCATCATATTCGGGATCAACATTGTAGACCGGCTCCCCGGGGTTCACAGGCCCCATCGGCGTCAGACTCGGCGTCGGGCGACGCCGGTCCGACTCCGTATCCGGAGTCGGAGAGGGTATGGGGGTGGCACCGCCCGGAGCCGGCGCCGGAGAACCGGCGCCGCGCGGGGGACGGCGTCGGGGGCAACCCCGATGGGATCGGCGCCGGAGAGGTCGGCTGGCCAGCCGGCGTCGATCCTGAAGGCCCCTGCGGCGCCGGGGCCGGAGCACCCGGCGGCGTCGAGGCAGGAGCACCCGACCCGCTAGGGCCCTCGGACGGGGTCACAGGGCCCGAAGGCGCCGTAGGCCCCGTCGGAGGAGACAGTTTCCTCATGGCCATGAGGAACTCCTCTATCTCCTCGGGCGTCGTGCCTTGCCCAGGGACCGTAGGGTATGGAGCAGGCCGCGCCGGCGGCTCACGCAGAGCCGCGGGGGTGGGGCCACCCGAACCCCCGGCCGCATCGCGCGGGCGTCGGGGGGAGTCGGGGGTACGAGGACAACGCCCCGACTTCTTGTGTTTCCTACCTGAGGAACCAGAGGAATGGTGACGACTTCCGGAGCGTTCGTGACGGCTCCGCGACCGCTCCCTCGACCGCTCCCTTGACCTCCGGCCGGACCGGGACCTCTCTCGACGCTGGGCGGACACCCGCAGCTCGAGTAGCTTGCGGGACCGCTCCCGCCTAGCTTTACTCGTCAAGGCCCGGCAATCGACACAGGCGTCCACGTCGTGGTCGGGGCCCAGGCACCAGAGGCAGAGTCGGTGATTGTCCGTGACCGACATCGTGCGGTGGCAGTCATCACAGTTCTTAAAACCGGGCATCCTACTGGCACCATAAGAAGAGTCAAAAAGATCAAAAACTTTGGTCAAAGACCGGAGTACTGCACTTCTCGGATCTGCGCTAACTGTCGCGGAAAAAAGAAGAACTGACGTCAGCGCGCGGAGGCGGCGTCTATATACTCCAGCGACGTCATCACGGCGCACGACGCCAACGACTGACGCGGAGCCGCAGGGGACGCCTGCAGACGACGCCTACCGACGCGCAGGGGTACTGCTACGCAAAAGTTTCCGGATCCAGACTGACGCCTGGGGATATTCTAAGGTAAGGAATCTAATACTAACCTGTTTCTTTCAGATTAATGTCTCTTACAGATATATCGTTACACAAGTAGTAACTTGTGCATCTGAAAGAGACACGTTAGTTATAGATTCCTTACCTTAGAATAGATACCTCAGCAATACCAACCCCGGTGGTGAGTCTGCGAACCAATAATCACACCAGAAAGTCCTGGAGGACCGAACGGCCAAAGAAGCCATCCCTCCGGACTTGGCTGTCAAGGCAATAATGTCTTGCAAACGTGTGCAGCGAGGCCCACGTAGCTGCCTGGAAAATATCCTGCAAGGGCACTCCTCTGCCCAGGGCAGTTGTAGTCGCCGTGGCTCGGGTAGAATGAGCCTGTAGTCCCACAGGGGGTTCCTTCTTTGCCAAGGAATAACACGCCTGGATACACAAGATGATCCACCTCGAGATGGTCCGCTTGTGCACCGCCTTTCCCTTCTTAGCGCCCATGTAACCAACAAAGAGTTGGTCATCCACCCGGAACTGGCGTGTTCAATCCAGATAGTAAGAGAGCGCACGTTTTGGGTCCAGACGGTGGAGCCTCTCTTCCTCTATCGAGGGATGCGGAGGCGGAAAGAAGGTGGGCAAGGTAATGGACCGCCCGATGTGGAAGGCCGTGACAACCTTGGGCAGGAACGAAGGTCTCGTCCGCAACACAACCCTGTCCGGATGAACAGAGAGGAAAGGAGGTGAAGAAGAAAGAGCCTGGAGCTCACTCACTCTCCTGGCAGAGGTGATGGCAACTAGGAAAACAGTCTTCAAGGTAAGAAGACGCAGAGGACAGTTATGGAGCGGCTCAAAGGGAGCACACATCAGGCAGGTAAGTACAAGATTCAAGTCCCACTGGGGCATCACGAAAGGAACAGGAGGAAACATGTGCGTGATGCCCTTCAAGAATCTATTTATAACAGGGGTCTTGAAAAAAGAAGGCTGATCAGGAAGCCTCAAGGAGGCAGAAATGGCAAAGAGGTAGCCCTTAAGAGTGCCCAGAGCAGAGCCCTGCTGGGCAAGAGAAAGAAGGAAGAGGAGAAACTCTGAAAGGGGGGCAGAGAGAGGATCCACAGCCTTTGCTGTGCACCTTGCCACAAATTTGTTCAACCTGCAAGCATATACCGATTTTGTGGAGGGACGCATGGTTGCCAGAATCACATCACAGACTTCAGGAGGCAAGTCAAATGGCCTCAACTGCCGCCGCTCAATCTCCACCCATGGAGGTGGAGGCTGGACAGGTTTGGGTGGAGAACCGTCCCCTGCTGCTGCGACAGTTGTCCTCCTGAAGAGGCTGACGAATCGGGGGATCGACTGACATGCTGAGTAGCTCGGGATCCCAAAACGTTCGTGCCCAGTCCTGAGCCACAAGGATGACTTGGACCCGGTCGCACCTGATCTTCTTCAGCACTCTGGGCAGAAGTGGTATAGGCGGAAAGGCGTACAACAGACCGCAGCTCCATTGGCGCCGAAAAGTGTCTCCGAGCGAGTGCCGCCTAGGAAATTCCAACACGCAGAACTGATGACATTGCGCGTTCTCTTCGGTGGCGAATAGATCTAACCAAGGCTCTCCCCACTGCTGACAGAGGCCTTGTGCCACGTCCGAGTTCAGACCCCATTTGTGATCCATCATGCACCGTCGGCTGAGTTCGTCCGCCCTGGCGTTCAGGAAACCTGCCAGACGCTGAACCACCAGGGTGATGCCCTGGTGTTCCAGTCATGTCCACAGGCGCAGAGCCTCCTGACAAAGGGTCCACGACCCCACCTCGCCTTGTTTGTCGCAGTACCACATGGCGGTGGTGCTGTCCGTGAACACCTGCACTACACTTCCCCGGACAGAGGGAAGTAATGCCCAGAGGCCTCTGATCTCCCTCGCGCCCATTTGGCCCCCCCATCCCAGGAGGGACGCATCCGTCACCACTACGTGCTCCGGTTGTGGTATGGAGAGAGATCTGCCGCTGATCCAATCGCGGTTCGTGAGTCACCACTGCAACGGTCTTGCAGTGCCCTCCGAGATCCGGACGTGGTAGGACAGATTGCCCTGATGCTGTTCCCACTGAAACTTCAGGTCCCACTGCAGAGCCCGTATACGCCACCTGGCGTGATGCACCAGAAGGATGCAGGAGGCCATCAGCCCCAGGAGCCGCAGCGTCAATCTGACCGAGACTCGGGATAAAGGCTAAAAGATCGGAATCAGAGCCTGAATATCCCGAACCCGCTGTTAAGGGGGATAAACCCGTAATTGCGCTGAATCCAGAACCGCTCCGATGAAAAGGAGCTTTTGAGAGGGGCACAGGTGTGACTTCGGCACGTTGATGGAGAACCCCAGCGAGTGCAAGAGGTCGGCCGTAGTCTGGAGGTGGGAGACGACTGTCTGGGGGGAGCCCGCCTTCAATAACCAATCGTCGAGATCGGGGAAGACTTAAACCCCTAATCTGCGCAGATGAGCTGCGACCACTGCCATCACTTTCGTCAACACCTGTGGGGCGCTGGTATGGCCGAAGGGGAGCACGGTAAATTGAAAGTGCTCGTGGCCTACCGTGAACTACAGGTAACGCCGGTGGGCCGGCTGGACGGGAATGTGGAAATATGCGTTCTGCCAAGTCCAACGCTACCATCCAGTCTTCTTCAGCTAGGACCTGAGCCAAAGTCAGCATCTTGAACTTCTCCTTCCGGAGGAAGCCATTGACGCTCCGTAGGTCCAAGATAGGGCGTAGGCCTCCTTTGCCCTTCTTGGGTACCAGAAAGTAGTGGGAATAGGAACCATGTCCTACTTCTGGCCCAGGAACGCACTCAACTGCCCCCATGGCCAAGAGGGCCGTAACTTCCTCCTGGAGAAGTCGCAAGTGATCCCCGACATGCGGTGGTACTGGAGTGGCATGGCTGGAGGGGTCGCCTCGAAGGAGAGGGAGTAGCCCCTTCGGACGATTTGCAGCACCCACCTGTCTGATGTGATGGAGCGCAAGTGAAGGAGGTGATGGCGAACCCTGCCCCCCACTGGCGTCGAATGGGCCAGAAAATTAGGACTAGGAGGATTTTGAGGCAGATGCTGCGGGGCGGCTGTGGACTGACCTTGCGGGTGTCCCCCGGCACCGCCACGGCGGTTACCACGTCAGCGACTGCGTTGAGGTTGGTTTTGCGGCCTGTGGCCAGCTGGGCCTGAGGGGGCGCCCCTTCCTTGGCCACAAAAGGGACGAAAGGCGGACTTTTGCTGGCGTTGGCCAAGGCCCAAGGACTTGGCCGTAGCCCTGGAGTCCTTAAAACGCTTCAGCGCACTGTCCGCCTTGTCGCCAAAGAGGCGACGGCCATCAAAGGGCATGTCCATAAGGGAAGCTTGGACATCGCTCGAAAAGTTGGTGGACCACAGCCAGGCGTGGCGGCAAACCACCACCGTCGTTGCAATCGCCCTGCCTAGCGAGTCCGTGGTATCCAGTCCACACCGAATGGAATAGTGGGCTGCATCCCTTCCCTCTGCAAGGGCTTGGGTAAGCTTTGCCTCGACCTCCGCTGGGCACTGTGGCAGCACTTCCGCAACCGTATCCCACAGAGAGTGGAAGTAACGGCCCAAAAGGCAGGCGGTGTTGACGGACAGCAACCCCAAACTCAGTGAGAACAGTTTCTTGCCGAACTGATCGTACGTTTTGGATTCCCAATCTGGAGGGGCAGTCGGGAATGCGGTCTGGGAGGTTGAGGCCTGGATCACCAAGCTCTCAGAGGTGGGGTGAACGGACAGGAAACTGGGGTCACCCGGAGCCGGGCAGTGGCGTCGAGCCACGTTCCTTTCTACAGGGAGGCCGGTAGAGGGCTTGGACCAGGTGCCCAACAGAACGTCAGTGAGGGCTTCGTTGGAGCTTGCCTGCGGTTTGAGCACCTCAGTGAGGAGGTCAGTCCTCACGGCCGCGACCGAGAGCTCAAGAGCCAAGGCCTTGGCTGCCCTAGTCAACACCACACTGTAAGCAGCCCCCAACTCCGTAGCCAGGGTAGGAGGGGAGACAAATTCAGTGTCTGGCGAAGTGTCCAGACCACTGGCCTCCCCCAGTTAGTCTGCCCAGTCCTGGCTCAACTGGCACTGCAGTGCCAGAGGGTCCTCAGACCACTCCCAATCCACCTCGTCATCCATCTCCTGAAAGTCAGGAATAAATGATGGAGCCGGGTCGTGGGTGAAGGGCTCACCAATCGGCGTCGAAGATGGCGCCGGTCCGACTCCAGAGCCGGACCGGGGAGGGGATCGGGGACGATGCCGTCCGGGGAAGGCGTGTGGGGCAACACCCTTGGTGACCGCGCCGGCGTCTTAAGGTCGACTTGCTTCATCAGTGCTAGGGCCAAAGCACCCGATGGCGCCAGGGGCCGGAGCTGCCGGCCCGCTTGGGCTCCTAGACAGATCCGCGGGGCTCGAAGGCACCTCGGCGGGACCCGACGCAGGGAAGCGCGACCTCATGGGTGTGAGGAAGGTGCTGATCAGCCCGACGAGTGGTGTCGACTCGCCCAGCTGCGATATGAGGTGATGACTGGCCCCGCGACCGATCCCGCGACCTCCTCCTGGACCGGGACCTCGAGCGGCGCGGGGCACAACTTATCATCGTGGTCGGCCCCGAGGCAGTAAAGGCACCGACTATAGGAGAGTAGGGTCTGCAATCCTATGATCACCCAGACTTTTTGCTTTTGTTTCACTGGTTTACGACTTTCTCGGGCTGTGGGCCTGCCAATCAGACCCACAGCCTAGCTGTTCTCTCGCTAAATTGCTGTGTGTACCCTAGGTGCATTACCCAATTGGAACTGGGCCACCCTGTCAGACCCTGTAACTCAGGGCAACGGTGTACCCAGGGCCTACCAGGGGCTGAAGCATGTATTATGCCCCCCCCTGGATGGCCATCTAAATCTGACACAACTGGCTGCACGACAGCTGGGGCCACGTGGCGTACTCGCCCGTTGCTGTAGGTGTAGTATCCCTATACCTAACCTTAAAATGGACACCCGAGTTCCTATCAGTCACTCCTATGACAGGCCTTGACAATCCTGAAGGCAGAGTGCATGGAACCGTGTGAATTGGGCTCTGGCACGAGCCGAGCCCGGTTGCAGCTTGCGGAACCAAGACCCAATGGCTGTTCCATGATAACGCGTATCACATCGGTAACTTCGGTATCGCGTTATCAAGACATGTCGAGTAAGGTGTCATACGAATCGGGGTGCTGCCCTCTCACCATTCCTGGCGACGAGGTTAGCATTCCGCCCTTCTAGAGGGACACGACATGTACGTAACTGTGAACCCCGGTTAAAGTTAACTGAAGCCTCAGCTCCACAAAATGGACGCTGCCACCACAGACACGAGTCTGACCTCCTGCTGCTGGGAGTCCTTCCAGCGAGGAGAGCTTGGACAAAGGGTTTCCTGTCAAGGGCGGTGTTCGCACCGTCCCAGACAGGGTTTGTGTATTCTGGGTAGGTAGGGCTTTGCAAGAAGGTGACTGCGGAGTGGCACCCCGGTGCTCACTACGCATCTGCCGGCTAGAACCAGTTCCAGGGGCGCGCAGCCCCTGACCTGGGGAAAGTCCAGCAGGGGGAGAGGGGTGTAACTACCCCCCTTCCTGGTCCCACCCTTAGGGCAGGACCTAGTCATATACCCGCCCCTTTCTTTAGGATAAAGGCCGGAGCGGGGACCCTTCCAAATTAGATCATCTTTGAATCAAGAATACTTTCTACGAAAGGACTTCGAGACTCTTCTCAAGATTTCTCTCTTGTGGCTAAGGAGTAGTCACCCTGCATCCGCAGGCACCATCTAAGAACTCTGCGGTTTGCTGCAAGTCCTTCCTCAAGGATCCGATGGCCCAGCTCGACGAGAACCGGCTTCCCTGGCACCTCTGACCTCTACCCACGTCGTCAGCTCAGCTGAGATCTGTGGGTGCGACGAGACCTCGAGGGACCGGCCATCATCAAAACCTGCACGCTTTCTTAAACAGCACGACTATCGAAGCAATTCTCTGGTGAGTGCTCTGGGGTCCAAGAAGCCCCGACCCTGAGCAGCTCCAGCACCGAAGTGCAGTCTCCCAGCATCTCCACGATCTGCGTGGGGCCCTTCTGCTCGCTGCTCAGCACGTTGTCTGGTCACTAGCCACTGGCTTGTGCCCTTCTTTGACGACATCCGACAACCAAAGCTGCTGGTCTGGTTGCTCCAGATCGGCCCTTGCTCCCTTTTTCGAGAGGAGCACCCCGGACCCTCCTGGTCCACTCAAGACGCCATTTTAGGCCCACCACGTGGCCCTGAAATCTGCCAAGGCTTGTTGCCCCAACCCTGGGCCCAGCGACGCCGACAGCATCAAACTTCGTGGGACAGCTCGCACCTCCATCCCGGTCGCCGACAACGCCTCCTGGTCCGTGAGACTGCAGAGCCTAGCGTCGCCCACTCACCTAGTCGAGGTGACAGCCATCCAGTGCCTTCCTGGTACCCTCTGACTACTGGCTAGTAGTACGAACTTGGTCCCCTCTGCTTTCAGGTATCTGTGAGAAGTTGGCCCGATATGCAACGTTCGCTATTCTAGCGACCGCTATGTATCGTTCCAACGACCCTTATGGTGTTTGGTTGTAAGTCAACCTATAGACCAGCTATCCTAGTAGCGTGGATACGAGCAGTCTAAGGCTAAAGACTCGAGAGGGCGCGTTAAGCCAGCTGTTTACCACACATGTACCCCTTGAACACCCAGTGAAAGGACACCACACAAGTGTTATGAAAATAAACAGTATATTTATTAAGAATCACAACAGCCCTGTACTCTTTATGAGGACAGGGTACTAAGCACAAACCAAATCTCTTTAGCAAATACTTCAAGTGCACAATTAAAACAAGTGTCCGAGGACACGGAAAGATTAAGGTCTCGGGCGGACCCGATAAGGCAAGTCGGAAGCGAGGGACTCAGGACCCTAGAGTAAGGAGGCTATGCAGGCACCGAAATGCCGAGTTACCTAGCCACGAGGGCTGCGGCTGCACAAGTCTTACAGGCGTCGGGGTCTTCGCTGACGAGCCAGGAGCCGGAAGAAAAGGAGTTGCTGGCCGGCGACCAGTGCTGAATAGTTCGTAGAGATCCAAGCCTGGATCGGAGATTGATGAAACCTGAAAGCAGAGGGGACCAAGTTCGTACTACTAGCCAGTAGTCAGAGGGTACCAGGAAGGCACCGGTTGGCCGTCACCTCGACCAGGTGAGTGGGCGACGCTAGGCTCTGCAGTCTCACGGACCAGGAGGCGTTGTCGGCGACCACGGCGGAGGTGCGAGCTGTCCCACGAAGGATGATGCTGTCGGCGTCGCTGGGCCCAGGATGGGGCAACAAGCCTTGGCAGATCTCAGGGCCACGTGGTGGGCCTAAGATGGCGTCTTGAGTGGACCAGGAGGGTCCGGGGTGCTTCTCGCAAAGATGGAAGCAAGGGCCAGTCTGGAGCAACCAGACCAGCAGTGATGATTCTCGGATGTCGTCACAGAAGGGCACAAGCCAGCGGCTAGTGACCAGACAACGTGCTGAGCAGCGAGCAGAAGGGCCCCACGCAGATCGTGGAGATGCTGGGAGACTGCACTTCGGTGCTGGAGCGGCTCAGGGTCGGGGCTTCTCGGACTCCAGAGCACTCACCAGAGGGTTACCTCGATGGTCGTGCTGGCGTTAAGAGCGTGCAGGTTCTGATGATGGCCGGTCCCTCGAGGTCTCGTCGCACCCACAGATCACAGCTGAGCTGATGACGTGGGTAGAGGTCAGAGGTGCCAGGGAAGCCGGTTCTCGTCGAGCTGGGCCGTCGGATTCCTTGAGGAAGGACTTACAGCAAACCGCAGAGTTCTTAGTTGGTGCCCGCTGATGCAGGGTGACTACTCCTTAGTCACAAGGGAGAAATCTTGAGAAGAGTCTTGAATGTCCTTTCGTAGAAAGTAGTTCGTGAATCAAAGATGATCTAATTTTTAAGGGTCCCCGCTCCGGTCTTTATTCTAAAGAAAGGGGTGGGTACATGACTAGGTCCTGCCCTAAGGGTGGGACCAGGAAGGGGGGTAGTTACACCCCTCTCCCCTGCCGGACTTTCCCCAGGCCAGGGCCGTCGCCCCTGGAACTGGTTCTAACCGGCAGAGCGTAGTGAGCACCGGGGTGCCACTCCGCAGTCACCTTCTCGCCAAAGCCCTACCTACCCAGAATACACAAACCCTGTCTGGGACGGTGCGAACACCGCCCTCGACAGGAAACCCTTTGTCCAAGTGCTCCTCGCTGGAAGGACTCCCAGCAGCAGGAGGTCAGACTCGTGTCTGTGGTGGCAGCATCCATTTTGTGGAGCTGAGGCTTCAGTTAACTTTAACCGGGGTTCACAGTTACGTACATGTCGTGTCCCTCTAGAAGGGTGGGATGCTAACCTCATCGCCAGAATTGGTGAGAGGGCAGCACCCCGATTCGTATGACACCTTACTCGACATGCCTGGATAACGCGACACCGGAGTTACCGATATGGTACGCGTTATCATGGAACAGCCATTGGGTCTTGATTCCGCAAGCTGCAACCGGGCTCGGCTCGGGCCTGAACCTAGCTCACACGAGCCCACGCACTCTGCCCTCAGGATCGTTAAGGCCTGCCATAGGAGTGACTGATAGGAACTCGGGTGTCCATTGTATGGTTAGATATAGAGCTACTATACCTAAAGCGAAGGGTGGTTACACGTCTTCGCCCCAGCTGTCGTGCAGCCAGTTGTGTCAAATTTAGGAGGCCAGCCAGGGGTGGCATAATACATGCTTCAGCCCCTGGCGGCCCTGGGTACACCTATGCCCTGCGTTACGGGGTCTGATAAGGTGGCCCAGTACCAATTGGTAAATGCACCTAGGGTACATATCGTAATTTAGAAAGAGAACAGCCAGGCTGTGGGTCTGATTAGCAGGCCCACAGCCAGAGAAAGTCGTAAACCAGTGAAACAAAAGCAAAAAATCTGGGTGATCATAGGATTGCAGACCCTACTCTCCTACAGTATCAACGACTGATCCAGGCTTGGATCTCTACGAACTATTCATCACTGTTCGCCGGCCAGCAACTCCTTTTCTTCAGGCTCCTGGCTCGTCAGCGAAGACCCCCGACGCCTGTAAGACTTGTGCAGCCGCAGCCCTCGTGGCTAGGTAACTTCGGCATTTCGGTGCCTACATAGCCTCCTTACTCTAGGGTCCCGAGTCCCTCGCTTCCGACTTGCCTTATCGGGTCCGCCCGAGACCACTAAACTTTCCGTGCCCTCGGGCACTTGTTTTAAATTGTTTACTTGAAGTATTTTCTAAGAGCTTTTGTTCTGTGCTTAGTACCCTGTCCTCATAAAGAGTCCAGGGCTGTTGTGATTCTTAATAAATATACTGTTTATTTTTCATAACACTTGTGTGGTGTCCTTTCACTTGGTGTTCAAGGGGTATGTGATGGTATTACAGCTGGCTTAACACGCCCTCTAGAGTTTAGCCCGAAGACTGCTCGTATCCACACTACTAGGATAGCTGGTCTAAGGTTGACTTACAACCAATCACCATAAGGGTCGTTTGGAACGATACATAGTGGTCGCTAGAATAGCGAACGCTGCATATCGGGCCAACTTCTCACATTGGTGAGCAGCAGTTGGGATTTGAGCTTGCTGTTGTTTTACCACGCGTATCCTAAGAATATCTTGTGAAAGATCACATAAGTACTCCAGGTACATATAACTTAGCTTAGAACACTCTGAGTTCTACTGAACCAGCAGTTGTAGCTCCTCAAGGCTTAGCACACCTTGGCTACAACTCTTAGCAAGGGATCAGTAGGTAAACCCATAGTGTAGGTAGGTGCATCACTTACACCACACTAGAAGCAGCATGTCGGACAAAGGAGGAAACTCTGAGTCTCCCCTTGTGTCAGTCGACCTTCCACAGGTCACCTCCAGATATGCTGCACTTAGCTTCCACGAGATGCGACAGATCTGTACATCTCGGAAGTTAAAACAGGGTGCAAACCCTACCCTTCCGTTTCTGATTGGTCTCTTGGAGACTTATGATGCAAGGAGGGCGGGTAACACCGACCCTTCTCATCCAGAAATGGAGATGCCTCCCCTCGAGGGAACCCGAGGTGACCCTGACCTTATCCATCTCTCCGCCGAGGGTGAAGAGGAGGACGAGGAGCCAGAGACATCTGGGGACGAGGCAGACAAAGGTCCAGTCATAGTTAGTCAGCTAACTCAGGACAACTTAAGCCGGCACGAGATTGGTACTAGGGGACCCCTGGGCCCTCTCTCGGGCCAGCTTAACATTGGGAACGGACAAGTTAGGTCTCTGTCGAGAGGCTCTAACAGATCCGCTCGAACCAATGGCTCTCGAGGTTCTGCTCGAAGAGGGATGACATCACCTCAGAGGAGAATGTACGAAGCAAAGGAGAGGGAAGTCAATCTGCGGATCGAGAGGGAAGAACTTGCCCTAGCCAAAGAGAGACTCGCCTTTGCTCGAGAGCAAGAGTTGAGTGGGACAATTCCCACTGGTGGCAGCATTCCCCCACGGGAACCCAGGAGTTTAGACACTAAGCACCTGAATAAGATAGTGCCCCCCCCTTTAAGCAAGGGGATGACATCCACAAATGGATTACTGCTTTGGAGCGGGCCTGCACTGTACAGTGCATCCCCCAGAGTCAGTGGGCAGCTATCTTGTGGCTCTCCTTTGACGGTAAAGGTAGAGATAAGCTCCTCACTACTAGAGTTGAGGACGCTAACAATTACCAGATCCTGAAGAACACACTAATTGATGGGTTCGGCCTAACCACTGAGCAGTACAGGTTGCTGTTCAGGGATACCCAGAAAACTCAGTCTCAGGACTGGTCTGATTTCGTTGATTGTGCCACTAAGGCTTTGGAGGGCTGGTTGCTGGGCAGTAAGGTTACTGATTACACAGGATTGTATAATTTGATCATGCGAGAACAGATTTTAAACAATTGTCAGAACCAGTTGTTGCATCAGCACCTTGTCGACTCGGATCTGACCTCTCCCCAAGAATTGGGAAAGAAGGCAGACAGATGGGTCAGAACAAGGGTTAAGCAAAACCAGGGCCAGAACCAGGGTGGTCAGAAGAAAGCTGACCAGAAGGGTAAAGATTCGAAAGGGGAACAAACTGACCAGAAGTCTTCGACAGGTCCCCAACAACCCAAAGAGGGGGGGGGGGAGGGTCAGGCTTCCCAGAAAAAGAAGAATCAAGAAGGCCAATCGAAAAGGTGGTGCCAATACTGTAAAAGTAAAACTCACTGGTTTAGTGAGTGCACCAAGAAAGGAGGGCAGACTCCTGCTACTGCAGCCCCTAAGGCACTTGTGCCCCCTAGTAAAGCCAGCAGTAGTAGTGCGCCTCCCAAGGGACTAGTTGGGTTAACCTTGGGTTCTGAGGGGTGTGACAGCTTAGCTGGTACGCTCACTCAGGCTGTCCTTGTCTGTACAGGGGATGTGGATATATCCCCTGATGTCAGTCCCAATACTTTGGGCAAATACCGACAGACGCCTTTAATAAATGGAAGAATGGCTCAGGCCTATAGGGACACTTGTGCCAGCGTCACCATGGTGACGCCTAACTTTGTGGACCCTGGACAGATCATGCCAGGTACAGATTTCCTGGTGACCAATGCCAGCAACGTCACTACCAGTCATAGTATGGCGATTGTTGCTTTCTCCTGGGGAGGGGTAAATGGCCAGAAAAAGGTTGTTGTTAGTTCAGACCTCCCAGTGGATTGTTTGTTGGGCAATGATTTGGAGTCATCACAATGGTCAGAAGTGGAGCAACGGACTCACATGGAGATGTTAGGCTTGCCAGCACACGTGTTTGCCGTGACCAGGTCACAGGTCAGACGATGCCCCACTGAACAGGTGCTGGATCCTGGAACAACGGACCAGACACCTCCCAAGAAGAAGAGCAGTCGGGCTAAGGCTTCGCCTTCCCCCTTGCCCCAGGTCGAGGATCAAGTCTCAGAGGAGGCTGACCTCCAGGAATTGCGGGAAACTGAACCTAAAGAACTCAAACTTGATCAAGTTGAGTTTCTGGGCTCAGGGGGACCCACACGAGAGGACCTGGGGAAGGACCAGTTACACTGCCCTTCTCTTGAACCCCTCAGACAGCAGGCTGCTGCTGAGGCTGCTGGGAACGCCACAGGTACCCACAAGGTATACTGGGAAGGTGGACTCCTGTACACTGAGGCAAGAGACCCCAAGCCTGGCATGACCAGGAGGCTGGTCTTCCCCTTGTCTCAGCGTGGTTTCCTCCTTACCTTGGCCCACGAGATTCCCTTAGCAGGACACTTAGGCCAGACGAAGACGTGGGACAGGCTTGTCTCGCACTTTCACTGGCCTCACATGAACTAAGATACCAAGGAGTTTTGCCGCTCCTGTGTCACTTGCCAAGCCAGTGGTAAGTCAGGTGGCACAACAAAGGCCCCCCTTATGCCAATGCCTGTGGTGGGGGTGCCCTTTGAACGGGTGGGGATTGACATTGTCGGTCCCATGGAACCACCAACAGCATCAGGGCACAAGTTTATACTGGTGGTAGTGGATCATGCCACCAGGTATCCTGAAGCTATTCCCCTTAGGACCACTACAGCGCCTGTTGTGGCAAGGGCCCTAGTTGGAGTATTCTCCAGAGTGGGCTTCCCTAAGGAGGTCGTCTCCGACAGAGGTGCAAACTTTATGTCGAGCTACTTAACTGCTATGTGGAAGGAATGTGGTGTCAACTACAAGTTCACTACACCCTATCATCCACAATGCAATGGGCTTGTTGAGAGATTCAACAGGACCCTGAAAGGGATGATTCATGGACTACCTGAAAAGCTTCGGCGTAGATGGGACGTCCTGATCCCCTGCCTTTTATTCGCTTACCGGGAAGTCCCACAGAAGGGGGTTGGCTACAGCCCTTTTGAACTTTTGTACGGGCATCCTGTGAGAGGACCCCTGTGTTTGGTGAAGGAAGGATGGGAGAGACCTCTCAAAAAGCCTGCAACCAACATAGTGGACTATGTGCTTGGCCTCCGCTCGCGGATGGCTGAATACATGGAGAAGGCATCCGAAAACCTTAAGGCCAGCCAAGAACTCCAAAAAGCTTGGCATGACCAAAAGGCTGTCTTGACTGTTTACCAGCCCGGACAGAAGGTGTGGGTGTTGGAGCCAGTGGCCCCAGCAGCACTCAAGGACAAATGGTCCGGGCCCTACACCATCCTGGAGAAAAAGGGAGAGGTCACCTACCTGGTCGACCTGGGAACTCCCGGAGCACCCACAGGGTGCTACATGTCAACAGGCTCAAGGCATATGTCGACAGGAAGGACATGAGTTTGCTCATGGCCATAGATGAGGGAAAGGAGGAGGAGAGTGACCCTCTCCCCGACCTGCTCACTCAGAATCCTGACGATGGGTCGGTAGATGGTGTTGTCTTTTGTGGCAGCCTCTCCGAACATCAACAGGAGGATTGTAAACAGGTTCTTCAATCCTTCCGGCATATGTTCTCTCTAACACCCAGTCAGACCAATTGGTGTACCCATGAGGTTGACACTGGTGACAGCTTGCCCGTCAAGAGTAAAATCTACCGGCAGCCTGATCACGTTAGAGACTGCATCAAGAGTGAAGTGCAGAAAATGTTGGAGCTGGGAGTCATTGAACCCTCGGATAGCCCTTGGGCTAGTCCCGTAGTTCTAGTGCCGAAACCTCACACCCCGGGCGGTAAGAAAGAGATGAGGTTCTGCGTAGACTACAGGGGTCTCAATGCAGTCACTAAGACTGACGCCCACCCAATACCAAGGGCAGACGAGCTTATCGATAGATTGGCTTCGGCCAACTACTTAAGTACGTTTGACCTGACAGCTGGGTATTGGCAAATCAGGTTAGCTGAGGACGCCAAGCCTAAGACCGCATTTTCTACCCCTGGTGGGCATTATCAGTTCGTGGTGATGCCCTTTGGTTTGAATAATGCACCTGCCACCTTCCAACGGTTGGTGAATCACATTCTCACCGGGCTGGATGACTTCTGTGCGGCGTATCTTGACGATATCGCTGTCTTTAGCTCCACCTGGGAGGATCACCTGGTCCACCTGCGGAAAGTGTTAGAGGCTCTGCAAGCAGCAGGTCTCACTATCAAGGCTACCAAGTGCCAGATAGGGCAGACACAGGTTGTATACTTGGGCCACCTCGTCGGTGGAGGCCAAGTTCAACCACTGGAGAGCAAGATACAGTCAATCAGGGACTGGGCTCCTCCAACCACCCAGACTCAGGTTCGAGCTTTCTTGGGCCTGACTGGTTACTACTGGAAGTTCGTCAGAAATTACGGATCGATTGTGACTCCGCTCAATGAACTGACGAGTAAGAAAATGCCAAAAAAGGTTCAGTGGACAGCGAGCTGTCAAAAAGCATTCGATGACCTAAAACAGGCCATGTGCACGGCACCTATCCTCAAGAGTCCAGACTACTCCAAACCATTCATTGTCCAAACAGATGCTTCTGAGTTGGGTGTGGGAGCTGTTCTATCTCAACTGAATTTTGATGGTAATGACCAGCCCATTGCTTTTATAAGCAGACGGCTGACCCCCAGAGAGAAAAATTGGTCAGCTATAGAGAGGGAGGCCTTCGCTGTGGTGTGGGCCCTGAAGAAACTGAGGCCATACTTGTTTGGCACTCATTTCAAGATTCAGACCGACCATAAGCCCCTCCTATGGCTAAATCAGATGAAGGGTGAAAACCCCAAACTGCTTAGGTGGTCCATTTCCCTACAGGGGATGGACTTCACAGTGGAGCATAGACCTGGCACTGATCATGGCAATGCAGATGGGCTCTCCAGGTATTTCCACTTAGAACAAGAAGACTCACCTGGTCAAGGTTAGTTTATTGTCCCAACGTTTGGGGGGGGGGGGGTCATGTAGGAGAGTAGGGTCTGCAATCCTATGATCACCCAGACTTTTTGCTTTTGTTTCACTGGTTTACGACTTTCTCGGGCTGTGGGCCTGCCAATCAGACCCACAGCCTAGCTGTTCTCTCGCTAAATTGCTGTGTGTACCCTAGGTGCATTACCCAATTGGAACTGGGCCACCCTGTCAGACCCTGTAACTCAGGGCATCGGTGTACCCAGGGCCTACCAGGGGCTGAAGCATGTATTATGCCCCCCCTGGATGGCCATCTAAATCTGATACAACTGGCTGCACGACAGCTGGGGCCACGTGGCGTACTCGCCCGTTGCTGTAGGTGTAGTATCCCTATACCTAACCTTAAAATGGACACCCGAGTTCCTATCAGTCACTCCTATGGCAGGCCTTGACAATCCTGAAGGCAGAGTGCATGGAACCGTGTGAATTGGGCTCTGGCACGAGCCGAGCCCGGTTGCAGCTTGCGGAACCAAGACCCAATGGCTGTTCCATGATAACGCGTATCACATCGGTAACTTTGGTATCGCGTTATCAAGACATGTCGAGTAAGGTGTCATACGAATCGGGGTGCTGCCCTCTCACCATTCCTGGCGACGAGGTTAGCATTCCGCCATTCTAGAGGGACACAACATGTACGTAACTGTGAACCCCAGTTAAAGTTAACTGAAGCCTCAGCTCCACAAAATGGACGCTGCCACCACAGACACGAGTCTGACCACCTGCTGCTGGGAGTCCTTCCAGCGAGGAGAGCTTGGACAAAGGGTTTCCTGTCAAGGGCGGTGTTCGCACCGTCCCAGACAGGGTTTGTGTATTCTGGGTAGGTAGGGCTTTGCAAGAAGGTGACTGCGGAGTGGCACCCCGGTGCTCACTACGCATCTGCCGGCTAGAACCAGTTCCAGGGGCGCGCAGCCCCTGACCTGGGGAAAGTCCAGCAGGGGGAGAGGGGTGTAACTACCCCCCTTCCTGGTCCCACCCTTAGGGCAGGACCTAGTCATATACCCGCCCCTTTCTTTAGGATAAAGGCCGGAGCGGGGACCCTTCCAAATTAGATCATCTTTGAATCAAAAATACTTTCTACGAAAGCACTTTGAGACTCTTCTCAAGATTTCTCCCTTGTGGCTAAGGAGTAGTCACCCTGCATCCGCAGGCACCATCTAAGAACTCTGCGGTTTGCTGTAAGTCCTTCCTCAAGGATCCGACGGCCCAGCTCGACGAGAACCGGCTTCCCTGGCACCTCTGACCTCTACCCACGTCGTCAGCTCAGCTGAGATCTGTGGGTGCGACGAGACCTCGAGGGACCGGCCATCATCAAAACCTGCACGCTTTCTTAAACAGCACGACTATCGAAGCAATTCTCTGGTGAGTGCTCTGGGGACCGAGAAGCCCCGACCCTGAGCAGCTCCAGCACCGAAGTGCAGTCTCCCAGCATCTCCACGATCTGCGTGGGGCCCTTCAGCTCGCTGCTCAGCACGTTGTCTGGTCACTAGCCGCTGGCTTGTGCCCTTCTTTGACGACATCCGACAACCAAAGCTGCTGGTCTGGTTGCTCCAGATCGGCCCTTGCTCCCTTTTTCGAGAGGAGCACCCCGGACCCTCCTGGTCCACTCAAGACGCCATTTTAGGCCCACCACGTGGCCCTGAAATCTGCCAAGGCTTGTTGCCCCAACCCTGGGCCCAGCGACGCCGACAGCATCAAACTTCGTGGGACAGCTCGCACCTCCATCCCGGTCGCCGACAACGCCTCCTGGTCCGTGAGACTGCAGAGCCTAGCGTCGCCCACTTACCTAGTCGAGGTGACGGCCATCCGGTGCCTTCCTGGTACCCTCTGACTACTGGCTAGTAGTACGAACTTGGTCCCCTCTGCTTTCAGGTATCAACGACTGATCCAGGCTTGGATCTCTACGAACTATTCATCACTGGTCGCCGGCCAGCAACTCCTTTTCTTCCGGCTCCTGGCTCGTCAGCGAAGACCCCCGACGCCTGTAAGACTTGTGCAGCCGCAGCCCTCGTGGCTAGGTAACTTCGGCATTTCGGTGCCTACATAGCCTCCTTACTCTAGGGTCCCGAGTCCCTCGCTTCCGACTTGCCTTATCGGGTCCGCCCGAGACCACTAAACTTTCCGTGCCCTCGGGCACTTGTTTTAAATTGTTTACTTGAAGTATTTTCTAAGAGCTTTTGTTCTGTGCTTAGTACCCTGCCCTCATAAAGAGTCCAGGGCTGTTGTGATTCTTAATAAATATACTGTTTATTTTTCATAACACTTGTGTGGTGTCCTTTCACTTGGTGTTCAAGGGGTATGTGATGGTATTACAGCTGGCTTAACACGCCCTCTAGAGTTTAGCCCGAAGACTGCTCGTATCCACGCTACTAGGATAGCTGGTCTAAGGTTGACTTACAACCAATCACCATAAGGGTCGTTTGGAACGATACATAGTGGTCGCTAGAATAGCGAACGCTGCATATCGGGCCAACTTCTCACACCGACGGTGGGGGTCGGTAACTGACATGCGGTTACAGTCGTCGCAGGGTTTGAACCGGGGCATCCCTATCGGCACCGGAGTCAAGAATCAACTCGAGAAGATCCAAAAGAGATCGAAAAAGTTAGTCAAAAATTGACTAGGAGTACTGCTCTTCCCGAATCTGCGCTTGCTGGCACGGAAAATAGAACTGAAGTCAGCGCGCGAGGGCGGCGTCTAAGTACTCTGACGACATCATCCCGGCGACCACGAAGGACGTGGAGCCGCAGACACCTGCCGACGCACAGGGGTGCTGCTACACAAAACTTTCCAGATCCAGTCTGACGCCTAGGGATATTCTAAGGTAAGGAATCTAACACTAACCTGTTCCTTTCAGATACAGGAGTGCACAATATACCTACTAGTTTTCACACTCCTTTTGTGACATGCCAACAGACACTGCATGTAAAATATGTAAGTCACTCCTACAGCAGGCCATAAAGCCCTAAGGCAGGGTGCATTGTATCACATTTGAGGGCACATCTGCATAAGCAGATATGCCCGTTACAAGTGATCAGGGTGCCATTTTAACTATATGTACTGGGCCCTGGTAATTACGAGTTATTCAGCTACATAATGGCTTCACTGAAAATAATGGTGTTTGGGATCAAAAAGCTGGTCTTCACAAACCCATACTGATTTCTCCTGACATGCACCCAGAAAACACCTCAGAGGTGCCCCCCGAATCCTACTTGTCTATTAGTGTGCTAGCTCAGGGCTCGACAAATCCACTCGACTGCTCGCATTTGCGTGGTAAATTTTATGAGGTCGAGCTATTTTTGGGTCCTACTCGCCCTTTCTGGCGAGTAGGAAAACATACTAACTTTTGTCCTCCGTCTTTGAAAACGGAGCAAATGTGACAAGATAATAAGATTTAAATGCCTTTTTATTACTCACAAAGCAAATTAGCAATAAAGATGCCTTTAAATCTAGTTATGTTGTCACATTTGCTCCGCTTTCAGAGACGGAGGTCAAGTAGGTTACCATTAGGTCGAGGAGTTTTTTTTTTCTTTTCTTTTTTTTGGAGTTCCAAAACCTTTATTAATACCTTATGTTGTCGAACACAGCTTGGTGCCTACAACCTTATGCAGGCCGGCAGCGTGGTTTACGGTCAAAAAGTAAATTTCGATGAAGCGTAGAAATACACAGCAAGCCTCCTACAACCACTTCGGGCTGGCCGCGTCAAACAAAACATGTGGTCACGGAATTTTGTTTTTTGGTACCAACACTTTTACGAGTTCATTATTTGAACACAAATTAACAAACTAACATTGTGGCAGGCATGTTGTTTATTTCACATCATAGGTTTGGCTCTATATACAATAAATATCCATTACATGTGGTCAGGGTCACCACTCCTTCTCAGTTGTTTTAAAGTTCATGCTAACATCTGTCTCCCCCTTTTGTTTAGTCCTCGCCTTCTTCATCTGAATTGGCAGTGTTGTTTTCTGGTAAAGGATCACAAATCTCTCCCGGATAGACATTCCATGGAGTCCAGATTTTGTTCCATTTTCGTGGGCTTGCCCTGCTTGTATACACTGCCCGTTCTATAATCATCACCACATCCATATTTCTACACCATTGCGTTAACGTGGGTAGATCTGGTGCGCCCCGTTTCTGAGCTATATCTCTCTTCGCGACCATCATGCCCACAGTAGCCCATATTTGACCATGCCTAGTTATTTTGTTCGGGTCCCATATATTCAAAAGACACTTGCGCAGCTCCGGATCTATAGAGATCTCCAATGTTTCTGAGATGGTGCGCAATACCGGTTTCCAATATTCGTTTATGAGAGGACATTCCCAGAGAGTATGAATAAGTGTACCCTCTTCCCCACACCCATGAAGACAATAGGGATGATGAGCCGTTGTATTTTGTGAAGCGCGGTTCTAGTGTAATACACTTGATGCAAGATTTTAAGTTGCACCAGGCGGAGCTTTGCAGAGATCCCCACTTCCTTTGGCGAGGCCAAAGCTTCGTTTCATTCAGAGTCATCCATGTCACCTATTTCAGCCCCCCATTTTTCTCTTAATTTCAGTGTAGGGTCTGGTAGGTTGTTAATTAGTTTCCGGTATGTCAGGGATGTGGCACTATGTTGCATATATTCTGTGAGCAATCGGTCCTCCAGAAGGGAGGCCTCCGAAACCTCTGTGTTCGCCGGTATTGCCATCAGTAGGGCGTGTCTGATCTGAATGTATCTGTATGATTCATTTGCTCCCAACTCGTACAGTTGTTGAAGTTGGGCGAACGGAACTACTGTGTCCTTGTCCCACAGGTCTCCCACCGTGGAAATCCCTATATTGTCCCAGTGTGTGAAGCCTTTACTTTTTCTCAGGCGTCCCAATGCTTTGGAGTCCCATAGTGGGGTGAGCCAAGTGATCTTGCCCTTCCACCCCAGTTTGGCCTGTGCCGTATGCCATATGGTAACTGGGTGTCGTGTAGGTCCTATCAGCCCAGTCGCCACTCCTTTGTCATAGAGCTCTGTGAGTAAGCTGTTTGTGCCTATCTGTACTCTATAGGCCCAACAGGCCGGGTCGTCCTGGGGAGCATGTATCCATTGATTAATGGTTTTTAGCTTTGTCGCCCAGTAGTATAGTTTTAAGTTTGGCAGTGCAATCCCCCCCTCATACCAACTTCTGTTCATCTTGGTGTGTGCTATTCGTGCTGGTCGATTGCTCCATAGCAGGTTGGATACTAATGCCGCAACCTGCAGGAAGTATTTTGGTGATATCGGATAAGGTGTGTTGTCTAGAGCATACAGAAATCTTGGTAGGGCCATCATTTTATACAGAGCTGCTCTGCCTAACAGTGTCAGGGGCAAAGTTGCCCAGTGTTTCACGTCGTGTCTCAATCTAGCGGCGGTTTCAGGTTTTTATCGTAGAATGCTGTTGGGTCTTGGGTAATGTGTATGCCGAGGTACTTGAAGGAGTCCATTGTAAGCCCGAGAGGGCTGGTCACCTCAGAACGTATAGCACCGACTTCGTCCAATTAATTGTATACCCTGAAGATTTCCCCTGGGCATCACAGAGCGATAGAAGTGCCGGTATGCCCTTGCCAATACGCCGTTGACTCGCCTAAGGTTGAGAGCAGTGTTTCTATTAGGCATGAAGCCTGACTGATCTGGGTGGATCATGTGCGGAAGGTATGTTATCATTCTGCTAGCTAGGAGTTTCGCTAAAATCTTTGCTTCCGCGTTTAGCAGCGAAATTGGGCGGTTCGAGGCGCAATCTGCCGGTGGTTTGCCGGGCTTCGGGATTGCTATAATCGTTGCCGTTCTTTGATCCAAAGGGAGTTCAGCAGTCGTTAAACTTTCAGTGAACATTGCCAGCAATGGCCCATTAAGTGTATCACACATGAGCTTGTACCACTCTATGGGCATTCAGTTAGGACCCAGAGCTTTCCCCGACTCTATCGTGTTTATGGCCCGCTGTATTTCATCAGTTGTGAGGTCTGCTTCCAGCTCATCCACCGCCTCCGGTGCCAGTGTTCGAGTCTGGATAGGGTTGAGCGAGGCTCGTGCCTATTCTGCTGTCACTTCCCTGTCTGGGGTGTAGATCGTTTCAAAGTGATCCGCCAAGGTCTGCACTATTTCTTCAGGTCGTGCCTGAGTAACGCCCTCACTTGTGCACAGCTGCTGTATTCCCTTAACACCTCCCTCTTTCTTATCCAGCCATGCAAACATTTTCCCTGCCTTGTCTCCCAGATCATATATTCTATGCTTGGGGGCAGTTATATTGTCAATCGTCTGTTGTTTCAGGTGTTCCTTGTATCGCTGTTGACGTAGATGCAGTGTGTGCGTAGTGTCTGGTGTGGGATCAGCCATGTGGGCTACATTCGCTTCGTGTAGTGCTAGCTCTAGCTCCAACAGCTCCCTTTGTTGTGATCGTTTGTGTCCAGCGACGGACGTTATTGCCTGTCCCCGAAGTACCGTCTTGTACGCCTCCCAAAGAACGGAAGGCGATTCTACTGATGTTGTGTTTTCGTCAAAATAGTGTTTAGTCATTGTCTTAAGCTCTTTTCTAATTTTGGGGATCTTGAGATAGGTAGCATATATGGGGTATATTCTTTTGCGCGATTTCTCCTGTGTGGATAGTGTTAGCAGCATCGGTGAGTGATCTGATATCCCACTGGGTTGTATATCTATTTGTTCGATGTTGTGTAGTCCATTACCTAGCATCAGGATGTAGTCTATTCTTGAGAGACTGTTGTGCACCGCGGAGTAATAAGTGTATTGACTCGTGGCGGGGTGTATGTGCCTCCATGCGTCTATCAGTCCCATCACCTCCAGGAATCCCCGGAAGGGAGATGGTCCGGGTGAATGGGCCCGTGCCGGGAATCTGTCTATTGTTGCATCAACGGTCGCATTGAAGTCTCCCCCTATGATGATATCCCCTGTCGGTAGAGTCAGGAGAAATGTTCCCAGTGCGACTGTGTGGAGCGCTGGCGGTATGTAAACCGACACTATGTTCAGGAGCCTACCTTCTTACTGGCCCTGGATTGCCGCAAAGCACCCCTGTTTTTCCCCCCTAGTTTCCAGGATGACAAACGTGGACGACTTTTTAATTAGGATACCTGTCCCCCTCGAACCTGATGTAAATTCGGAGTGCACTGCCATTTTGTAGCCATCCCCTGTCTAGCGTCTGGTATGCTTTTCCCATGAGGTGCGTTTTATAGCTTGCAATGTCAGTCCCCTCTTAATTTTATCCCCCAGTCATCTCACATTCCAGGTTAATATTCTTAGTGATGCTACTGGGGTCATCTGCAATACCCCAAAATGGGTGTTGGGTTGCGAGTCCTGTGCCACGGTAGACGCGTCGTAAATGTGCCCTTTGTGTTTTTGTCGGTTCCCTTTGTCTGCCTCGCCATTGTGTGTCTTGTGGGTGTACGTTGTCATATTGTGCCGCTACCTGTGCCACGTGTAAAACAAAAAACAACCCTTCCCTTCCCTCCCCCCTCCCTGCTTAACGGACATTGAACCCCCGCCCCCCAACTTAGCAGAGTGCTCAACCCATCCCCAAACCATTGTACTTGCTTGCTGGGGTAGAAGGTCTCATGGAGGAGGCGGCCCCTCCTGCCCTCTTCGGCTTCTCCCAGTCCAGTATCCAGTGACAGCCCGATCTCCAATGTTCTTGGCAATTGTGTCAGTGGTGAGTACGGAGTATTCATTGTCCCGTATCGTGGCCAGTGTTCAACGCTCGAGTTCCTGGTGAGTGGTCTGAGGCGTCCCGACCCGATGCCTGCAATCCAGCGTGTTCCTCATCTTGTGGGTTCCGACGGCTCCCGTTCCTGCGGCGCGATGGACCTACTTGTCTCCACCCTTCTAGCCAGTCATGCGCTGCATCTGGCGTGTCAAAGAACCACATTTTGTTGTCGGCCACTACTCTCAGTCTTGCCGGGAATAGCATTGAATACAGCAGTTCTTTCGCCCGCAACTCTTTTTTACCTTCAAAGAAGGTTATCCTGCGGCGGGAAACCTCGGCTGTATAATCCGGAAAGAAGGCGATCGTGGAATTGTGTATTTTTATAGGTGGTGAGACTCTTGCAGCTTGTAAGATTGTGTCTCGATCCCTGAAGTTGAACAACCGGGCCATCTGGCGTGTCAAAGAACCACATTTTGTTGTCGGCCACTACTCTCAGTCTTGCCGGGAATAGCATTGAATACGGCAGTTCTTTCGCCCGCAACTCTTTTTTACCTTCAAAGAAGGTTATCCTGCGGCGGGAAACCTCGGCTGTATAATCCGGAAAGAAGGCGATCGTGGAATTGTGTATTTTTATAGGTGGTGAGACTCTTGCAGCTTGTAAGATTGTGTCTCGATCCCTGCAGTTGAACAACCGGGCCAGTATAGGTCGTGGGGCTGCTCCTGGTTTTGGTTTTCCACCTGGGACTCTGTGCGCCCTTTCCACCGAAAAGAAGGGCGACAGTCCTTTGGGCTGTAATCTTGTCTTGATTAACTCCTCCACATAGAGACCCGTTGCACGGGTGCCTTCTGTCTCCGGAACCCCAATAATTCTAACGTTATTTCTTCTTGAGCGCCCCTCCTGATCATCCAGCTTGTCTTTGAGTAGTTTGTTTTCAGGTTCCATGCGTTCCATCGCTATTTGTAGTTCCGAGACGTCCTCTACCAGGGATTTCGTGACCACCTCGATCTCTTTTACTCGCTCAGTCATTTTATGCAGGTCAGCACGCAGCAGGGTGATATCTGTGGATATTGTTCCCACCGTTGTTTGTACTTGCGACAGCGCCTTCATAACGTCATTTAGCGTTATCTTTTTGGGCCCTTCTCCTTCTGTCGATTACCCGGTGGGTGTGCGCGTCTCCGCCTGCGGTGGGTTGTGTTTATCATAGGCGAATTTGTCTCGTTTTGCCTGTGTCATGTTATGCTTCGGACCCCTGCCCGCCATGGTGCTCGTCTTCCTGGTCTCACTGTTAGGTTGCTGGCCCTCCCGTGTCTAAGCGCTATGTTTTGTTGCGTTGCGGCGGTGCACACTTAAAGGTTGTAGCGTGAGATTGGTGAGGGGTCTTAGGGTAGTGTTTCTGTGCTGCTGATGATGTCCGCTTGTGTGCGCACCGGTCGGCGATGTGCAACCCCCTGATGACTGGTGTGCACGGCCACTGCCTGTCTAGATGGTCATACTGCGGCTGTGTGCTCCATTTTGTACCCCCATGTTAGGAGTGTGCTGGTTTGCCAGTGCTTGCTTGCAGTGGTGTAGTACCTTGTTAGTGGTGTTGTCCCGTCACCGTGTAGGCCGATTTCACGCCGTTCTAGTATCTCTCTCCCCCTTGCAGTCTTGGAATGCAGTCCGGTCCGTCTGTTGGTGCTTCTCGTGCACTTCCCCCAGCACTGGCTCGTGCGCTGCTCCTGGGTGCCTGTCGGGGTGTCGGCGGAGTTGCGCCGCTCCTGGGTGCTTGTCGGGGCGCCGGTGGGGGGAGTGCTGTGTGGTCTTTAGTGCCGACCGTTCTCTCGTGGGAGGTGACAGTGTTGGTTGGAAGTGTCTGTGTACGCTGTTAGATTGTAACGCGCGATGGCGTACAAATCCCCGATCCCCAGTCAGTAGGTTCCTTTATTGCTTTTGCGAGCTCCGGTAGTTCCAGTCGAGCTTCGGGTCTTCCGTTACCATGCCACTCAACCTCCGTTTGGGTGTCGATGCGTGTCGCGGGGCAAACTTCCGGTTGTGTATGCCCGCACCGCTCCCACTTCCTGTCAGCTGCCAGAGTTACTATAGGCCGGTGTACTTGCTTCACCTGTAGGCCTTTGCAGAGCGCTTGCTGGCTTTCGTACTTGCCGGTGTGTGAGTCACTCCAATCGATGCCGCCCGGTCCCAGACCTCGGGATCTGCCTTCCGAGGCTCACATATGCCGGATAATTATGCGGATTGTCGGAGCAGGGCCGCCTCACTCTCAGAGCTCCTCTTATATGCTGCCGCCATGTTCGGCCGGTAGCCACGCCCCGAGTTTGTTTTTTAAAGTACTTGACCTGCAGGACTAGTACCATTTTTCAGATTTCTCGAGCCCTGTAGCTGACTGGTATCGTCCAGCCTGCTACCACAGACAAGTTGCTGTCTCCCTGCACACACTGAGGTCGGAAACAATGCCTGTTGCTGGATGGCTAGTATTTTAGTAAATAAAGGCCACAGGCTTCAAAGCCTCAGCTGCCCTTGATATGCAACCCCATCTTCTCCGAGACTTGGGAATGCCCACCCTTGCCGTGAGGACCATTTGGCACCAGGACAGGTGGGTAAATCAAAAGGTGTCCCCCCGCTTAGGCTAGTCACACCCTCAGGGTGGGCTACCTTAAGTGAACAATGAAGGAATGGTTTCACCATCTTTTTGGCGAAACTATGAACTCTGCTTCAAGTTTATGCCCTCTCCACAGGCGGTGGTCATATAGGGGGCAGGTAGCTTATTGGCTATTGCATTACATGCCCCTTAATGCCCCATAATTCAGTATTTAGATGATCCACTGGCACCAGGCTGAAAGCGGTCCTAGGATACTTGTTTCCAGTCCAGGCTTGGCAGTTCGGGCTGGACTGTTCCCATTCGGCACAGGGTCAAGACTGATTTGCATATGGCTGGGTCCAAACTGGAATGGCATGGTGAGCAAAAAACACAATGGAGTAAGGCCCAGATCTCTGTAGTGGGGTGAATGTACAACATCGTCCTGCATTCTGTCTATCAATGGTTGTTTTTGCATTTGTCACCCTGAGTTGGACGGGTATGCCCAGACGTGGGCCCCGTGCTCTTCATGTCACTGGAGTCAAGCTATCCTAGCGGATGGGGACTGAAAGCCGAAGCCGGTCCTAGGATGCTTGTTTCCAGTCCAGGGAGGACCTGGCTTGGCAGTTCCGGCTGGACTGTTCCCATTGGGCGCAGGATCAAGACTGATTTGCATATGGCTCGGTCCAAACTGGAATGGTATGTGTGAGAAATTGGCCTGATATGTAGTGCTCACTATTCTAGTGATCACTGTGTATCATTCCAAACAACCCTTATTGATGTTTGGTTGTAAGTCAACCTGTTAGACCAGCTATCCTAGTAGCATGGACAAGAGCAGTCTTTAGGCTAAACTCTAGAGGGCGTTTTAAGCCAGCTGTTATACCATCACATATACCCCTTGAACACCAAGTGAAAGGACACCACACAAGTTGTTATGAAAATAAAAGTATATTTATTTAGACCACAACAGCCCTGGACTCTTTATGAGGACAGGGCGCTAAGCACAATACAAAGCTCTTAAAGAAATTCTGAAAGTCGCACAATTTACGCAAATGCCCGAGGGGCACGGAAAACCATATACTACAAAAGTGGAATGCGAAATGCTAGCAGGTAAGTAACTAGTCTCAAAGGCTTTAGGATCGCTAGGACTGGACTACTGAACCTTCAGATTACGAGCAGGAGGCCTAGGGAGATCGGGTGCAGTGTGCGCACTCTCACGCGGGACAAAGTCTATGGATGCTAGATTTCATAAAGTTAGTGTTATGGGTACGCGACTAGGTCCTGCCCTAGAGGTGGGACCAGGAAGGGGGGTGGTTACACCCCTCTCCCATGCCGGACTTTCCCCAGCTCAGGGGCTGGTGTGCCCCTGCAACTGGTTCTAGCCGGCAGATGCATAGTGAGCACCGGGGTGCCACTTGCAGACACCTTCCTGTAAAGCCCTGCCTACCCAGGATACACAAAACCCTGTCTGGGATCTTGCTAGCACCGCCCCTGACAGGAAACCCTTTGTCCAAGCTCCCCTCGCTGGAAGGACTCCCAGCTGCAGGGGGTCAGACTTGTGTCTGTGGTGGCAGCATCCATTTTGTGATGCTGAGGCTCGAGTTAACTTTAACCGGGGTTCAAAGTTACATACATGTCGTGTCCCTCTGGAAGGGTGGAATGCGAACCCCGTCGCCAGAATTGGCGAGGGGTTAGTATTCCAATTCGTATGACACCTTACTCGACATGTTTTGATAAAGCGATACCAGAGTTGGCATATAACCGCGAGGATTATAATGCACTTAAGAGTATATGGTATGCGTTATCATGGAACAGCTATTAGGACTGGGTTCCGCAAGCTGCAAACGGGCTCAGCTCATGCCAGAGCACCATCTCACATGATTCCAAGCACTCTGCCTTCAGGATTGTCAAGGCCTGCCATAGGAGTGACTGATGGGAATCTATGTGTCCATTTTAGGGTTAGATATAGGTATACTATATCTAAAGCAAAGGGTGATTACACCACTTTGCCCCAGCTGTCGTGCAGCCAGTTGTGTCAGATTTAGATGGCCAGCCAGGGGTGGCATAATACATGCTGCAGCCCCTGGTAGGCCCTGGGTACACCTATGCCCTGAGTTACAGGGTCTGATAAGGTGGCCCAGTACCAATTGGTAAATGCACCTAAGGTACATGGAATCCATTTTACAGAGAGAGCAGTAGGCCTGGGGTCCTGATTGGCAGGGTCCCAGGCCAACTATGTCAAAAAACCAGCTAAAACACAAGGCAAAAAAGTTGGGGGCAACCATAGTCAGGAGCTACCTTCCTACAGTATGGTTAGTAAAAAAACGATGGATTAAGACCCAGATCCCTGTATTGGGGTGAATGTATGACATTGTTCTGCATTCTGTTCATCAACTGCTGTTTTTGCACCACAGTCCAGTAGCAGGGGACCAGGGAGCTGGCTCTCTTCTCCAGTAAGCCAAACTCAGGCCCGGTGCTCTGCAACCCCTGGAGAGTCCGCAGCACCATGTTTTGCAGTCTACGCACAGCCAGCAATCCAGATAGGTGGGTTCCCAGCTTAATCAAAGAAGCAAATGTTGCAAAGTTGTGAGCAGAGTGACTGGGAGAGCCCCAGAGTGGTCCGCTCGGGACAATCAGTGCTTCCAGGTATGCAGCACAGAACTAGGCACTGCAGAGGCCCACAACGTCCAAAAGGGAGAGGGGCAAGGGGAAGTCGCATTAGTACATGGAGACAGACAATGCAGGAATCACACAATTAGCATCACTATTCAACCAGCAACCTCAGACAAGAGCAGGCATTGAAATGAGGAGGCAGCTTTGGTGAGAACAATGTATCCTCCGAGCCAGAAGGAATCTCCCTTGAAGTGAAGGTGTCACTTTCATGCATTCGCAGGCACCTCTTCGACGACAACTGGTTTTCTGATCCTGTTGTCCCACGGACATCACCCGGCTCTACAATACAGGTTGATTTTCCAAAGGTCTGACCGGTCTTCCCTGCAACTTGGGCAACTACAATCCCTCTCCAGCAGACGTGAACCACCTCCCTGTGCACGCATCTGTTTGCCATTACCAAAGCTTGTTGGCCTTCCTCACGAAAGATCTTGAAACTCCAAGTAGCACCAGCCTACAGCATTACACAGCTCAAAGAACGATATCCTGCCTGCATCCTATACATCGTGGGCCCTCATCTCCTGTGCCCTGTTGAAGCTTCCTGCAACTCCTTGTAGCTGCTGCCAGAGGGTCCTCGAGGGGGCTCCATCGATTCCTGCTGGCTCTCCTCCATGCTGAGGGCCGGCCCTGACTTAGCCTTACTGGGTTAGTCCCACAAACCTTGCTGGTCTACAACACAGCATGTTCTACCCCCCCATCGAAACACCTTTTGCATTCCCAAGGCTTGTTGGTGGTCCTGCCAGCCTCTGACCTTCCTGCACTTGCCGACTGATGACGGACAACTCGTAGACTGTTCCCGTACTCCTGCATCGTCACTGTGCCACAGAAAGAACCACCAACAAGGGCTGGTATTGTGATCCTGGTCCCAACCTGGTCCACGGACTCTGTAGCTGCTGATCTTCTACAAACCTCCATTGGTGTCTACGGGCGGTTCAGACACCACTTCATCCCTATGCACCTGGGCTTCCTGGTGTACGTATCCTGATTCCCTGGGTATCAACATGTGGAGTAGCTCTTCAACTTTCCTTGATCCAAGTGATTCCTGCTGGATTCTTTGGGAAGGGTCCTAGAACTGTAGAATGTCAACTGCGACTTACCCTGTGTTATCCCACGTACAGTTGACCCAGTATAACCACTCTGCACTGAGGTGCCTTGGGGTCCCTGGCTACTCACCTCGGGTGGTCCCGTGTTGCCCCTGGGATCCTCCCTCCTTGAGTACTAGTCCTGTTTTAGTACTTACCTTACATTCCTCTATTTAAGTAAATGGTTTGCACCCCTCCCGCCGCCCCAGTTGGGCCCAATGTGTATTTCTATCCTACTCAACAGCGCAAGCTTTGTTTGAAACCAGCTAAAAAGGCTGCATGCAAATACAGGATGCTTTAAACAGCAAAGGCAAAACAATTAAATGTTATGGCAAATAAAGTTTTAGAAAGTGAAAAAATAAATTATGTAAATAGGGACCTTTTTTAAACAAAGTTCATATTGGTTATTGTTGGGGTGGGAATTCCACTGCATGGTACTTGGGTGAGTACCTCAGCCATGAGTGCCAAACTGCACGTAAAACTGGAAAAACCAGAATATGACATTTGATAAAGAAATAAATCCAACTGGTTTTAACTCATACCAGTGGCTCACATACCCTGATTAGACAAAGTGGGATCCAAGCAACCCCACTTTCCAATTACAAGCTCATCATTACCAAGGAAGGGAGTGCTTAGTAGAATCCTCAAAGGACTGCTTTAAGAGTGGTGTATTGCCTTGAAGCTGCCTCCTGAGAGAGCGAAGAAGAATGCCTGGCCCTAAAAGAGAGAATGTCCAGGAGAAGTCAATTATGTTCCCTATGAGGGTAACTACCAGAGAGAGCAAGCTACTGTGTGGAACAATATCCTTGGCCTCCTCAAGTGGTTCTTGCCCTCAACTGCATCAATACTTCTAACAAGTGGCAAGCATTACACATGATTGCCTGCCCTTTAAGCAAAAGACTGGTGCTGCTGATATACAAGACATACCACTTTGATTTAGTGTTAGAAACGTGATGGATATCCCATCTGCCTTATTACAAGTGTATTAGCCTATAATCCTGAGTAAATGTCAGCCAAACTCAAAATCAGGCCCTTTGTCCCACTCAGTTGGGAGTCCTGATCTGCCTTTATCTTGCAACTGCCAAAGACATCCACATATTCAAAATTGGCCTTGAGGCTGCACCTGGTATAAAGAAGCCACTGCTGCCAAAGATGACAGCAGTGAGTTGTAATTTTCCACCCACCAAGTTTCAAGAGAGGTCACAATGCACACGTCCGGTTCCACATCACTCACGCTGCAGTTAACACTGAGATTATAACTGTGAGTGGACAAGAGCTAAAGTAAGCAGGAAGAGGTCCGTGTAATTAAGTTAAAACTTTTACCGGGTGAGCGTCGAGGTGAAAGTGAACTGTACTGTTGTGCTCATTTACTCATTGAGGGTGCCTTGAGTTAGTACCTAATCAGTACCTTGAGACAAGAGTTATCCACCAATAATAGATGCTGGGGTATTCCGTTAGCATGGGGGAAAAGCATACTAAAGGGGGTAGCGCCTCATGAGAGATCACAAACATGATTACAACTGTCTAAATTCGCTAATTGAACTGTCTAGTATAACATTAAGCTGTGCAACTTAAGTACTTCGTTTAATTAAAAAGATAAGCACAGGATTGAACAATATGTTATTGTGTCTGATGGTTGACTAGAATATTGAGCTCTTGACCCAAACACCATCTTTTTTCCTGGGAAGCCTTCAACCCTAAGCTACTCTACCCTTGGAGTCAAGTGTGAAATCGGTGTACTTGGCCCACTTTACAGAGCCATAGTAGGGCAGACGCCATTGGCAAACTACTTCAACCATCCTGTTGCCACCTCCTGCCCATTGGCCACCCTGAACCAGCAATGGCTCTTATGAGCTTTCGATGGAAATAAAAGCTAATTCTTGGGCACAGCACATATATTTTCGATAAGATCACCTACAGAAATTAGAAGCCAATACTTTCTGATGTAGCACCATAAGAAGCAGTGGTCAGCAAACACATGAAATATAGAGGAGCCTACTGTTAATGACAGACCACAGAGACAACAGTGTCCAACTAGCTGGGAAACAGACTGCTTCGCAGGCCTCAATAATGCACCTTGCATTGGGTGAATGATTACCTCCTGTGTAGGAGGGTGGATACCTGACTATGGTTGCCCCCACCTTTTTGCCTGGTGTTTTGCTGGTTTTCAGACTTAGTTGACCTGGGACCCTGCTATTCAGGGCCCCAGGCCTACTGCTCTCTCTGTAAAATGGATTCCATGTACCTTAGGTGCATTTACCAATTGGTACTGGGCCACCTTATCAGACCCTGTAACTCAGGGCATAGGTGTATCCAGGGCCTACCAGGGGCTGCAGCATGTATTATGCCACCCCTGGCTGGCCATCTAAATCTGACACAACTGGCTGCACGACAGCTGGGGCAAGGTGGTGTAATCACCCTTTGCTTTAGATATAGTATACCTATATCTAACCCTAAAATGGACACATAGATTCCTATCAGTCACTCCTATGGCAGGCCTTAACAATCCTGAAGGCAGAGTGCTTGGAATCATGTGAGATGGTGCTCTGGCATGAGCTGAGCCCGTTTGCAGCTTGCGGAACCAAGTCCTAATAGCCGTTCCATGATAACGCATACCATATACTCTTAAGTGCCTTATAATCCTCGCGGTTATTTGCCAACTCTGGTATCGCTTTATCAAAACATGTCGAGTAAGGTGTCAAACGAACTGGAATACTAACCCCTCGCCAATTCTGGCGACGGGGTTAGCATTCCACCCTTCTAGAGGGACACGACATGTATGTAACTGTGAACCCCGGTTAAAGTTAACTCGAGCCTCAGAATCACAAAATGGATGCTGCCATCACAGACACAAGTCTGACCTCCTGCTGCTGGGAGTCCTTCCAGCGAGGAGAGCTTGGACAAAGGGTTTCCTGTCTGGGGTGGTGCTAGCACCATCCCAGACAGGGTTTTGTATATCCTGGGTAGGCAGGGCTGAATAGGAAGGTGACTGCAAATGGCACCCCGGTGCTCACTATGCATAGGCCGGCTAGAACCAGTTCCAGGGGCACACCAGCCCCTGAGCTGGGGAAAGTCCGGCATGGGAGAGGGGTGTAACCACCCCCCTTCCTGGTCCCACCCATGGGCAGGACCTAGTCACGTGCCAGCCCCTTTTCCTAGTATAAAGATAGGAGCGGGCCCCCTTCCAAATTAGATCCTCTTTGAATCCTGAAACTACCTTCTTGAAAGGAACTCAAGACTTCTTCTCAAGATTTCTCCCTTGTGACTAAGGAGTAGTCACCCTGCACCCACAGGCACCATCTAAGAACACTGCGGTTTGCTGCACGTCCTTCCTCCGGAATCCGACCGACCAGCACGACGAGACCCGGCTTCCCTGGCACCTCCGACCTCTACCTACATCATCAGCCCAGCTGAGATCCGTGGGTGTGACAAGACCTCGAGGGACCGGCCATCTTCAGAACTGCACGACGCTTATCCAGCACGACCGCCGAGGGATCCTCGAGTGAGTGCTTTGGGGTTCGAGAAGCCCTAACCCTGAGCAGCTCCAGCACTGAAGTCCAGCCCCCCAGCATCCACCAGATCTGCGTGGGGCCCTTCTGCTCTTTGCTGCTCATCGCGTTGTCCGGCTACTTGCCTGCTGGCTTGTGGCCCTCTTGACGACGCTCCACGACGACAACACCGCTGGTCTGGTTGCTCCAGACTGGCCCTTGCTCCCCTCCAACAGAGGAGCACCCCGGACCCTCCTGGTCCACTCCAGACGCCATTTTAAGTCCACCGCGTGGGCTTGCATCTGCCAAGACTTGTTGCCCCAATCCTGGGTCCAGCGACGTCGACAGCAGATACCTTCGTGGGACAGCTCGCACCTCCATCCTGGTCGCCGACAACGCCTCCTGGTCCGTGAGACTGCAGAGCCCAGCGTCGCCCACTCACCTGGTCGAGGTGACTTCATCCGGTGCCATCCTGGTGCCCATCTAATCACTGGCTAGTGATTCAAAACTTGGTCCCCTCTGCTTACAGGTGTCTTCCATCTTCGATCCAGGCTTGGATCCCTCCGAATCTCTTCACTGGTCGCCTGCCAGCAACTTCTTCTTTCAGGCTCCATAGACTGCAACAAGGATTCCCGACGTCTTTCCAGACCTATGCATCCGCAGCCCCTGGGCTAGGTAAACTCAGCATTTCGGTGCTCCAGCATAGCTTTGCTATCCAAAGGTCCAGATCCATTTTCGTTTCAGCTCTACCTCGTCGGATTCGTCCGATAACACTAACTTTACGAAATCTAGCATCCATAGACTTTGTCCCGCATCCCGCGTGAGAGTGCACACTCTGCACCCGATCTCCCTAGGCCTCCTGCTAGTAATCTGAAGGTTCAGTAGTCAAGTCCTAGCGATCCTAAAGCCTATTAGAGTAGTACTTACCTGCTAGTAATTTCGCATTCCACTTTTAGAGTATATGGTTTTTCGTGCCCCTCGGGCATTTGTGTAAATGAACGACTTTGCGTATTTTCCTAAGAGCTTTGTATTGTGCTTAGCGCCCTGTCCTCATAAAGAGTCCAGGGCTGTTGTGTTCTAAATAAATATACTTTTATTTTCATAACAACTTGTGTGGTGTCCTTTCACTTGGTGTTCAAGGGGTATATGTGATGGTATAACAGCTGGCTTAACACGCCCTCTAGAGTTTAGCCTAAAGACTGCTCTTGTCCATGCTACTAGGATAGCTGGTCTAACGGTTGACTTACAACCAATCATCAATAAGGGTAGTTTGGAATGATACACAGTGATCACTAGAATAGTGAGCACTACATATCAGGCCAACTTCTCACATCCTGTATGTAAGTATACAGTATTTATACAGTGCAAACCTACTCAAAAGGCAGCTGAGCACTCTACATGGTCAAATACCAATATAAAGTCAACAAGTAAGAGGGGGGGAAGCTGGGTCGTGAATGGTTAATACATTGTGATGTAGGGTGCTTTAAAAAGTTACATCTTCAACTCTTTGCTACATTGGCGCAGCATTGGGCGTTCCTGATACTGGGATGTTGTTCCAAATCGCAGGTGCATAGATGAAAAAGGCCTGCTGTCTTTTTTTTTTACACTTTTACACTAGTTAAGTCTGTAGTCTGATGGTGTCCTTGCTATGGGTGTGCTGAGATCCAACAGAGACGGTGAGCTTGTCTGCAACATAAATAGGGTGCTGGTCCTGACAGCTTTGTAAATGATGCAGCTGGTTTTGAAGATGGTGTAGGCTGGGAAGTGGATCCAATAGGATGCCCCGAGGTGTGCCAGTTTTAGCTTGGCACACCTCGGGGCTTGGCTTAGTTTGGCAGGCCAGTGAGAAGGGCATTATCACCATCCAGATTCTAGAGTGCGAGGGAAACATGTACCACAGTTCTGAATTCGAGTTTTAAAGAAACGGTCTGACTTTCTTCAGAAAAGAGGACTTGTACCAGTCTTATTTTGCTTTCTCCAGGCCACCTTGTTCCACTGAGATAGACGCTTGTGCTGTATTAGCCTTAGTCTTGGGTGAAAGCTATCTACAGAGATTTATGAATCTGGAGAAATCACAGCTTCCAATTTCTTCTTTTGTTTCTTAAGTTACTATATTTCAAGGGCGCACAGTATTCATTTCATGAGTACCAGGTGCTCTGCTTAGGTGTTTAGAGATGTGGAGTTCTCTACATTCCTTAACTGTCAGAGCATAGTATGAGGTCACGTTCCAGGGCTTTTGCCTAACAGTGACATGTCCTGAACAGCTGACCAAGACAACAGACATGCAGAATTATGAGACAGGTATAATTTTCCCCATTGCTTTTATCCACAGCTGAGAAAAGCCCCTGCTAATATGCCAGTCAGCAGTCTCTAAATATGGCAGGCCCCACTCCCTTATTGTTCACATTTCAGCTATATTCCGATTCTGTTATCTAAAGGTAGACCTATTGCATCCAATGACAATGTACTTTAAATGGGATATGGATAAGTTGCTTGAGCTCATGATTAGCTGTATGGTCTTAGTTGAGGATGTATGACGTTAGAACGCATACATTTACAACGCGTACCTTTACAACGCGTTCGTAACAACGAAAGTTGTTACCACGCATTGCGCTGGGGGGGCGCAAAATTGAACAATTTAATTTACTATTCCAACACCAGTCCCCGTGGATAGTAGGGAAGGTGTTGGGATAGTAAATTAAATCATTTACTATCTTTGAGCGCCCCCCAGTGCAATGCGTGGTAACAACTTTCGTTGTTACGACCGCGTTGTGAAGGTATTCCGTTGTAATGCTTGCGTTCTAAACGCTGCATACCCTTAGTTGACTGCTCTTGATTCAAAAGCTTTCTTTCCCTATTCTTGTCTTTCTCTCTCAGAAGCATTTTAGTCTCAGTGTTCTGATTGGAAAATTGTATCTTTCCAGTGCATAACTGAGGGAACTCTATTTAATATCAAGCATGTCATGGGGGTGAATGTGTTTCCTTGCTGTCTCCCACCTTAACTGGCCCCATGATATCCTCACCCTCTGTAATAAAATGATTTACCAGCATCTATTAAACCAAACGATTCTTGAATTCGTCTTCAGTAACATCCATTTAAAGGCTAATGAATTCTAAAACTGTGTATTATTATATCATGGGGGCTCATCACCCCAGGAGCAAGGACTTTTAAGACAAGAGAGCTGCGAAAAAACAAAAAAACAAATGAACTTAGACAAATTACAACTTTATTTGTAATACTTTTAAAAATACAGAAAAATATGAGCTGAAGGCAGAAATAAACAGTGTATAAGGATTCTTTGCTTCTGTGTGGAATTCCGCTTCAACCGATCTGCCACAGGCAGAATTTAGCATACCTATTCTAAAGGCAATATGTCAAAAAACAAATGTACATTTTTATACAGTTTACAATTCAAGATGAAGTGCATATAATATTTGTGCGCAGTAGAAGGACAAGTTCCTCTGCAAATCTACTCAATCTGTGCTGAAGTAAATTCTGAAAAGGAAAGAAATAGTAACTTTATACGGTGAATAAATCAGAATGTCACAAAATACAAATCATCTTACAATTTTGACCTGTTAATACACAATAACTTCCCAGTTTGTGACTATGTTAACAGCAGAATCTGAAAAGTTAAACATCTAATATTCACATTCAATGAAAAGAGGGAATGGTAGGGCCCATGTGCTAGCTGTAAGGTTAGGGAAAGATTAAGACCGGTAGACTTTAGTCAACTCACACCTTCAGTCATGTCTCCATATCGTGTGGTTAAAGTGAATAATACACAGGTAGAATTAACAAAATGTATTTTTCAGCATCAGCAGAGCCACCTCTTATATTGCTTTGCACACACAAAATGATCCTCAGGAACCGTGATTTTATGACAAAACCAAAATGTTTGAGGTTTTGGTGTTTATATAATCTCAAAAATTGCTTGTTTAATTATAAATATACATACACATCGAAAAAGACACTTCCGCCGAAACGAGTCTGTTGCTGTAAAGAACAAGTTACTTACCTTCGGTAACGCTTTTTCTGGTAGATACTATATCTGCCTGTGGATTCCTCACCTTGTGAATATCCCCCTTGCGCCAGCAACATTCGGAAATTCTTTTTCGTAGCCTCGCGCCGACGTGGATAGGACGTCACAGAGACACGGCTCCGCTCGCGACTCCGCTGACGTCACCGACGCCTATAACAGGCCCACGCCGGCGTGATGACATCAGTTCCGCCTTTTTCCGTGCCATCGAGGCACACGGACGGACCAATGACAGTAGATATATACAAAGCATACACAGTATACAATAGTCAAGGCAAAACACACAGTGTAAAGCAAATGCAGGAAGCAAATGAAACATTTCCTTGACATCAAAACAAATATACATTACAGTACAATAACTCTGGCATAGAAGAGTGGACAACGGGGAGGCGGGTGGGTCAGTGAGGAATCCACAGGCAGATATAGTATCTACCAGAAAAAGCGTTACCGAAGGTAAGTAACTTGTTCTTCTGATAGATACATCTGCCGTGTGGATTCCTCACCTTGTGAGAAAGTCCCACAGCAGTCCCCACTCCCGGAGGAGGGTGTCCACTCTTCTAAACCAGGAAATCCTGAAGGACAGAGCGCGCAAAGTGGCCGTCCCTCCTGACTTCCGTATCCAAGCAGTAATGCTTCGCGAAAGTATGGAGGGAAGACCAGGTTGCCGCCCTACAAATGTCCTCCACAGGAACACCTCTAGCCAAAGCAGAGGTAGATGACTTAGCTCTAGTGGAATGAGCTCTAATACCCTCCGGAGGCTCCTTACCGGCCAAAGAGTAGCAGATCTTTATGCACAGAACGATCCATCTTGATAAAGTCCTTTTATGGACCGCTCTTCCCTTCTTGCAGCCAGCAAAGCCAATGAAGAGTTGATCGTCCAAGCGACAGTCTCTAGTTCTGTCCAAATAAAAAGACACCGCCCTCTTAGGGTCCAGACGGTGCAACCTCTCCTCCTCCTTGGAAGGGTGTGGGGGAGGATAAAAGGTAGGGAGGGTAATGGATTGACCAAGGTGGAAAGGAGTCACCACCTTAGGAAGAAAAGCAGCCCTGGTCCTTAGAACCATCCGATCAGCATGTATGGTCAGGAACGGGGGCTTGGAACTAAGAGCTTGAAGCTCACTCACCCTCCTTGCCGAGGTAATTGCAACTAGGAAAACTGCCTTAAAGGTTAAAAGCCTCATAGGACATTTATGAAGAGGCTCAAAGGGAGAGCCCATCAGAAAAGTCAGAACAAGATTCAAGTCCCACTGAGGTACAATAAAAGGGGTAGGAGGAAACTTATTTACAAGACCCTTCAAAAATCTCAAGACAACAGGTGACTTAAAAAGAGAGGGCTGATCAGGCAAACAAATAAAAGCTGACAGTGCCGAAAGATAGCCCTTAACTGTGGCAACTGCCAGCCCCTGTTGAGCCAAAGAGAGAGCAAACCGGAGCACATCTGATAAATGGGCTCTCAACGGGTCAATATCATTCTCACCACACCAAACAACAAACCTAGACCATCTATAAGAATAGACAGTCTTAGTGGAGTCACGTCTAGCAGACAAAATGACATCCACCACATCAGGTGTGAGAGAATAGGAAATCAGGTTGCCCCGTTCAATCTCCAGGCATGAAGGTGCAATGTCTGGAGGTGGGGGTGTAGAACCTGCCCCTCCATCTGAGAGAGGAGGTCTGCCCTGAGAGGGAGACGGAGCGGCGGGTGAGAGGAGAGGTGAAGTAGATCTGTATACCACACCCTTCTTGGCCAATCCGGGGCGACCAATATAACTTGGGCCCGGTCTTGGCGAATTTTCCTCAGAACCCGAGGAATCAAGGGTATGGGAGGAAACGCGTAAAGGAGTTGACTTCCCCAACACAACTGAAACGCGTCCCCCAAGGCTCCTTGCATCGGATACTGGAGACTGCAGAATGACGGGCAGTGAGCATTCTCGCGAGTGGCAAACAGGTCCACCCGAGGGGTCCCCCACGTCCGAAAGACGTGACGAACCACCTCTCGATGAAGCCTCCACTCGTGGTCGGCAGAGAACTGCCGGCTGAGACTGTCCGCACGTACGTTCAGAACTCCGGCCAGATGATTTGCCATCAGGCAAATCTGGTGGTCCTGAACCCAGGACCAGAGACGCAGAGCCTCTCTGCAGAGACACTGCGACCCCACTCCTCCCTGCTTGTTGATGTACCACATCGCGGTCGTGTTGTCCGTCAGGACTTGGATCGACTGACCGCGAAGGGAAGGGAGGAAGGCCTTGAGCGCCAAACGTATCGCCCGCAACTCTAGAAGGTTGATGTGAAGCAACCTTTCCTCTGGAGACCAAAGACCCTTGACCTCCAGATCCCCCAGATGAGCACCCCACCCTAGAGTGGATGCATCCGTAATCACCGTGGCCACCGATGGAGGTAGATGGAAAGGCTTCCCTTGCGACAGGTTGCCTTCCACGCTCCACCAAGACAGATCCGCTGCAGTTTCTCTGGAGATCTTCACCGACTCCCCGAGATCTCCGTTGTGCTGATACCACTGCCTGCGGAGACACCACTGGAGTGCCCTCATGTGCCAGCGTGCATGGTTGACCAGGAGAATGCAAGAAGCCATCAGACCGAGCAGGCGAAGGACCTTCAGGACTGGAACGACCGCTCCAGGGTAAAACAAAGGAATCATTTCCTGTATGTCGCGAATCCTTTGAAGAGGAGGGAATGCACGACAAACAGTAGTGTCCAGTACGGCACCTATGAACAGGTTGCCCTGGGAGGGCACCAGGTGAGACTTGGGTACATTTATCGAAAAACCCAACCTGAACAACAACTGAGTTGTCTCCTGCAGATGATGGAGCACCTTCTCCGACGACTCCGCTTTGATCAGCCAGTCGTCTAGATACGGAAACACAGGTATCCCCGATCTCCTGAGATGAGCTGCCACCACCGCCATCACCTTGGTGAAGACTCGAGGCGCAGTAGTAAGACCAAACGGAAGGACCGCAAACTGGTAGTGCTGCGACCCAACCGTGAAACGGAGATACTTCCTGTGCGACTTCAGGATTGGGATGTGGAAATACGCATCCTGCAAGTCGAGCGACACCATCCAGTCTCCTTACATCAACGCTTGAAGAACCTGAACAAGGGTGAGCATCTTGAATTTCTCCTGCTTCAGATAGAGATTCAAGATCCTGAGGTCCAGGATAGGACGATGCCTGCCATCCTTCTTGGGGATCAGGAAATACCGGGAGTAGCATCCCTGACCACTTTCCTGCTCTGGGACCACCTCTATCGCACCCTTTCGTAACAGAGTTAGAACCTCCTCCTGCAGAAGAGACATATGTTCCTGGGTGCAAAAACCTTGACAAGGAGGGTAAACAGGGGGGAATTCCCGAAAGGGAAGGGCATACCCATTTTCTACAAGATTGAGAACCCAAAGATCTGACGTAACCGATTCCCAATCCTGTAGAAAATGGGTAAGCCGACCCCCAACCGGACCCACATGATCCTGAATAGCGGATCTAGGGCTGCTTTTCTGCGGCAGGGGGGTTGGAAGAGGTGGAGGAAGAGGAGGGCTGACGTCCACGAGGACGCGCTCTTTGTTTTCCCCTGTACGATCTGTACATTGAATTTTGCTGCTGCTGCTGTTGCTGCTGCTGCTGTTGGCCTTGCCGGAAATTCCGAAAGGAGCGACCAAAGCCCCTGAACCTTCTGCCGGAAGAAGCGCCCCTGATCTGGAGGCCCAATGACTTCGCTGTTGCCCTGCAATCCTTGAACCGCTCAAGAGCAGCATCCGCCTTTTTCCCAAAGAGACCTGAGCCATCAAAGGGGAGATCAAGCAGAGTCGCCTGAACATCAGCCGAAAAGTCCGATGACTTCAACCAGGCAGATCTCCTTGTCGCAACAGCGGTGCCCATAATTCGAGCCACAGAGTCAGCAGTGTCCAGACCACTTTGAATTACCTGGCGGGCAGCTGCCTGAGTGTCATTAATCACCTCCTCAAAATCCTTTCGGTTTGCGTCAGGAATTTTAGGGGCCAGGATACGTAAGGAGTCCATCAGGGCATGAACATACCTCCCCATTAGGCATGTGGCATTAGTTGACTTTAAGGCCATACTAGCCGATGAAAAGGTCTTTTTTGCCACCTGGTCCTGTTTCTTTGCCTCCTTCTCACAAGGAACCTGCGGAAAGGCACTAAGACTCTTCTTTGAACAGGCAGCCTGAATGACCATGCTCTCCGGCGAAGGATGTGAAGAGAGAAAAGCCGGGTCCTCAGGAGCGGCCCTGTACCTCCTTGCAACACTCTTTGATACCGCAGGAGCAGACAAGGGTTTCTTCCAGACTTCCATAATAGGATCAGTCAAGGCATCATTGAATGGAAGTAAAGGCTCAACCACCGAATTTGGAGAATGCAAGACTTCTGTGAGGAGGTTAGACTTGAACTCCACTGTAGGCAGAGTCAATTGAAGAAGCTCAGCAGCTTTTCTCATAACTAGATGGTAAGGCTGGATATCCTTAGATGGAGCACCTGAGCCTGAGGGCAACTCCCACTCTGGAGAGAAATCAAGGGTCCCAGAATCCGCCAATTCCTCAAAACAGCTCTCTTCTAGCTCACCTTCTTCAACGTCAGACTGAGAGCCCATATAACTCTGCTCCTCCAGAAGGCGTTGTGCTTCTCTTCTGGATCTCTCCTTAACACGCCTCGCCGCCGGATCCACCAGCGGCTTCGACGGATTCGGGGCCGGCGCCGGTATCGAATCCGACGGCACAGAAGAATGCCCTCGAGGATAATCAGGAGCAGGTGACGCCGGAATCGGCGTCGACGACTTTGGCGGAGCCGGGGAATGCCAATGCGGCGTCGGAGCCGGCATGTAGGGCATAAACGGAGCCGGAGGATAGGAGTGAGGAACTCCCAGGCTGAATGCCAATGGACCCGTGGGACCCGAAGGCGCACCAGAGGGGTACCATGCCCTTGAGAAGACACCATACATTGCGTTAAGAAACGCAGAAGGGTCCTGGCCTGGAGCAGGAAAGGGCGGCTGAAAACCATCAGGCCCGGTCCTGAAGAGGGATCGGATTCGGCTCTACGACAGGCGCGGAATCCACATCCTCCCAGGCCTCTTCCTCTTCACGGGCCGGGGACGGCGCCGGAGACGGACTCGGAACCGGAGAAGCTTTCGGAGCCGGAGATGGAGATCGCCCACGCGACTCAGATGGCGAGGCCTCACCTTCATGCTCGGAGACTTCGAGGGTAACCACCTTCGAACGTACCTTCTTCGGTGACCTCGACCTCGAGCCCGACTCCTTACCAGACCGGCGTCGGGACTCATGTCTCCTCTTCTTGTGCTTTTTCTTCGACTTCGAAACATGATCCGACGCCGACTTCGAAGACGACCTCTCTCGAGAAGCAGATCTCGACCTGGACTTCGACCTCGCCCTTCGAGAACGAGACCTCGACGACTTCTCCTTTCCAGCTTTCACCTTCGCAACCAGAAGTTTGGCTTCTCTCTCTCTCAGGGCCTTCGGATTCATCTTCCGACATGAAGAACAATCCTCCACATCATGGTCGGAACTTAAGCACCAAATGCAGTCTTCATGGGGGTCGGTAATGGACATCATTTTACCGCACTCCCTGCAGGGCTTGAAGCCGGTCTTCTTAGATGACATTTTCGAAGAAACAGGATACAGAGAAGCAGAATTAACCAACAAAATGGCAACAATGTACCAGTAGGCTACAGAGATTCCCGATAACCGTTAGCGTCGACGACGCGGAAAAAAGGGAACTGATGTCATCACGCCGGCGTGGGCCTGTTATAGGCGTCGGTGACGTCAGCGGAGTCGCGAGCGGAGCCGTGTCTCTGTGACGTCCTATCCACGTCGGCGCGAGGCTACGAAAAAGAATTTCCGAATGTTGCTGGCGCAAGGGGGATATTCACAAGGTGAGGAATCCACACGGCAGATGTATCTATCAGAAATAAAAGAACTTGCATTTCAAGCTGCCCGGAGTGCGGTTTTCTTTGTGCACGTTAAGTGCAACACTTGGATTGGAGCATAATATATATATATATATATATATATATATATATATATATATCCACAATAATCCTTTCAAACAAAGGATGACGGCGCCTTGTGTTGCTGGTCCAAAATTACTTTATTTTCGGCTCCATCTAACGCGTTTCAGCTGTCCAGCAGCCTTGCTCACGATAACAGAAGTAATGGGAGCAGCCATTTTAAACAAATATTACGTGATTGTTACGTGCACGTGAAAACTGCAAAAACAATAGACAGTGCGAACAAACTTGTAGTTTTTTTTACATATTTACCCATTGCTCGTGTGCATTGTACTGCAGGAAAAGTTTATCTTCATTACAAATACAGAACTTAAAAAAAAATCATGACTTTCAAAAGTTCATTGGACAAATTGTTTTGAGATTACTAAACGAAAACCGTGTTTTTTGTGGATGGATTTCCATGGTTCAATTTAATTCATTATTATAATCATATACCGCCCAAGTGGGCATAATTTATACATTTACAATACTCCTCACTCCTGCCCAAGTGGGCTATTCACCCGTGACCATTTCTCAAGATGCCAATGCATTGCATCTGCAATTTCAGGCACACATACTGTATCGACAGTAAGGGTTTATTTTCCAACTAATACATCTGGTAAGTGAATTTATTAGTGATTTTAAAACTTTTTGTGTCGCGATTTGTCAAGGACAGACTGCTTTAATTACATACATAATGTATCTATAAGTGCATGTACAGATCCTCTTCTACATTAAGGCCTTCCGGTTGCATAGTATTTAATTCAATAATGTAGCAGGATTATAATTTTCGAAGCTCCAGGACATCAGATGCCCTCTTCACCACCATGGAATAAGACGCTCCCTCCTCCGTGGCTAAGGTAGGGGGAGAATGCATACCAGTGCCTGGCCTCACACCAGTCCATATCACATTTTAACTGGTATTTTAAAGGGTCCTGTGACCCCCACCATTCTTCTCCCATGCCTAGCCCTTCAAAAATGTCTCATGGTCCGACTTACTGGAGTCCTGTCGTCTCTGGGAGCGGTGTCAGGTAATGTGACTCCCTGTCAATGCTGTCTGGTATCAGAATGGGGCTGGCGGCGCCAGTGGCATCAGGAGCATAAGCGTTGTGCCGGCATCAGGTACGGTCGCAGCAGCACTGGGCGACCATCTGCCCAGAGGCTGGAGCTGTTGGCGCAGCAGGGCCGCTCAAATACTCGGCGCATGGCCTCTTAAAATTCTTTGACTTGAGTGGGGGTCGCTACGGCTCCTGGAAAAAGTCGGAGGCTCTTAGTCAGCCCAAGCAATAATTCTTAAGAACCACGACTCGACTGCTGATGCTCCTTCAATGTGGTGGCCGACGGATGAGGAGAAGTTAAAGTACGCTTCAACTTCTTGTGTTTCTTCCCTGAATGGCCTGAGGACAGGGAATGGGAATAAGATGACTTGGGGCTTCTGGAGCAGTCCTGCGACCTCAATCGGGACTGGTATCTCAGCGGAGTTGCGCAATGCAGTGTTGCCTGCCAGTCCGCTAGCAGCCTCAGGGACTGCTTCCTCAAAGTCTTCGATGCTATGGCCTGGCAGTCTGAGTCGTGGTCGTGCTCAAAACACCACAGATACATAAGGCGTGGGCCAGTAACTGACATGGCGCAATGACAAGCACCACACAATTTAAAACCTGTCTTCCTCAAAGACATCCCATGACACATCAGGAGGAAGTATTTCCTCCAAAAGGCTTGACAAAACATATCTTTCTCCGGATAAGCGCTAACTGACATGGTAAGAAAAGAACAGAGGTCAGCTCGCCAAGGTGGCACCTATATTGGTGATGCGGACGTCTTGAAAAGACAGTCAATGCCACCTACCGGCACGCAGGGGTACTGATCACACAAAAATCTTCTGGATCCAGTCGGATGCCTATGAAATTCAAAGGTAAGGAATCAGAGGCTAGATGTCTTAATCAGATAAGTTTCTATTCATACTTGCAGGGTCAAATAGTGGTAGTAAGAACTGACAAATTGACAGAAATATTATATTGTCAGATAGCAGGTCACTAGCCTTAGCCAAAATGTAATATGTCATCTTGTAGGCAGAGAAAACAGTGGTACAAATTTCAGCAGTATGCATTTGGGACGTATTGAATAAAGAGGCTGACAAATTGAGCAGGATGATTCCTCTCATGACTTTGCATTGAAACCAGAAGTGTTTGTGATGCTTTGTCAGAGGTGGAGGTTTGTGACTTTTAGGAATACTCTACTGCAGTGCTTTTATTCAAGGAATAGAGATAACGGGACATGGGGATAGATGCTTTCCACCATTTCCTCAGATTCTGAGAACCTTTGCCAGGATCAGAGAGTAGTAGTGACATTGATTGCACCAGCTTTGTGCCGCTCTTGCTGGTTTCCTCTCTTGAGGGCAATGTCAGGTTGTCAAGAACAACTTCTCCAAATCAGTCCCTGTCCCTTGGAGTTCCCAAGGTTATCTCAAGAAACTTTAGTCAGTCTCAACCTAAGAGCACTAGACTTGAAAAGAAAAGTTTGAGAGGAAGAGGGTTGTCAGAGGAAGTACAGGCTTCAAGGAAGTATTCAACCTTAACAACATATAAAATAAGCGGATCTATGACGTTACAACGCGTTATTTTACAACGCAGACCGTTACAACGCAATTTTTACAACGCAGGTACCATTACAATGCATGCCATTACAACGCATGGCATTACATAGCAGATACTATTACAACGCATGCCATTACATCGTAAGTATAGGTAAGTATATCTTTTTTTTTAAAAATTAATAAAGTTAATTTAATGAATTTAAAATAATAAATACAATGTTAAAAATGTTTAAACAGTAATTAATGTAATTTAATTATAGTAATTTAATGAATATTAAAATTGTAATTAATTTAATATATTTAATATAATATAATTTATGAAATATATTAAATTTATAAATTGTAAATATAATGTAATTTATTACAATAAATATAATTTAATTAAATTTAAAATACTTAATATAATTTAATTTTATATAAATAAAGAAAATTAATTTAGAAATTGTAAATAATATTATTTAATTATAATAAATGAAATAAATAAAGTAATTAATTTAATTTAAGTAATGAAATTCAATTAATTTAATAATTGAACATATTGTAATTAATTTAATTAAATTTAATTACATTAATTTAATTAATTTAATTTATTTAAAGTCGTAATTCCCCTGTACCCCAAAAACCAAACCTAGCCCTAAAACCTAAAAATACCCCTGTACCCCAAAAACCAAACCCAGCCCTAAAACCTAAAAATACCCCTGTACCCCAAAAACCAAACCTAGCCCTAAAACCTAAAAATACCCCTGTACCCCAAATCCCAAACCCAGCCCTAAAACCTAAAAATACCCCTGTACCCCAAAAACCAAACCCAGCCCTAAAACCTAAAAATACCCCTGTACCCCAAAAACCAATCCCAGCCCTAAAACCTAAAAATACCCCTGTACCCCAAAAACCAAACCCAGCCCTAAAACCTAAAAATACCCCTGTACCCCAAAAACCAAACCCAGCCCTAAAACCTAAAAATACCCATGTACCCCAAAAACCAATCCCAGCCCTAAAACCTAAAAATACCCCTGTACCCCAAAAACCAAACCTAGCCGTACCCCAAAAACCAAACCCAGCCCTAAAACCTAAAAATACCCCTTAACCCCAAAAACCAAACCCAGCCCTAAAACCTAAAAATACCCCTGTACCCCAAAAACCAAACCCAGCCCTAAAACCTAAAAATACCCCAAAATTACTTAAATTGATATATTAATATTTCATTTTAATATTAATTAAATTAATAAATTGTAAAAAAAAAATAAAAAAAATTATATACTTACCTATACTTACGATGTATTGGCATGCGTTGTAATAGTATCTGCTATGTAATGACATGCGTTGTAATGGCATGCATTTTAATGGTATTTGCGTTGTAAAAGTTGCGATGTAATGGTAGTGCGTTGTAAAAGTTGCGTTGTAACGGTGCAATACCAAAATAAGCATTGAAAGTCTTTTTGAAGTGGTGCACCTTAAAGAATATGGTTCCTCATCTGAAGAACTTAGCAGACATTTCATGATTTCTGCAGGATGGATTTAAGTTGATACTAAATGCCCCAACATTAGTCTGTGCATCATGGAACAATTGACCGGATGACCAGGAATTGGTCAATATAATGTTTAAGGGTGTTCAGAATTTAAGGTCAGCTGTGAATTCCAATATTCTGACAAATACATTGTTTTCTTGGTAGCAATCACGTCAGGTTCGCTTTTGCCTAGACATCATTTTTCCAAGTCTTTGAAAATAGAGTAGTATTGTGACCAGGTCATTCATTTACTCCAAAAGTAAATACAGCATTTCAGAGGGAGCACAATTCATTTTGCCAACTTTTGTTCTTTCTTCTTCAGACTCAAAGGAAGAAAGTCTTCATGCCCTGGATGGAAGAAGAGCTCTGTTGGGTTATATGGGCAGTGTGGAGAAGTTAAGAGCCTCACCTTCACTGTTTGACCCTGTAGGAGGCTGGATCGGTATAGTGCCCACCATTCATGAGGCACTGTGCACTGGGTCCAGGCAACCCTTAGTGATAGTGTTTAGGCCCCTTGAACGAGTGCTCTTAAGGGAGAGCAGCTAAGGCTTATTCAGTAGGGTGTAAAGCAGGTGCATTTACCACTATAGTAAAAAAAATCATTAAGCTTTTCAAAAAAGAAAGGACCATACAAGGCGAGTATAAAAATACCTTGTATTTATTAACAAACACTAGACACTAATTTGGAATATCTCCTATCCAGAAGAAAAAGTTACTTATCTTCGGTAACTATACATCTGTAGGAAACATTAGTAGTGAGATTCCTTACCTTAGAATTACCCCCAGGCGTCAGACTGGATCAGGAAAGTTTTCGTCAGCATTATCCTTGCACGTCGGTAGGTGGCGTCGTGCGGCTCCGTGCCCATCACTGGCGTCGTGGTCGCCGAGATTACGTTGCGGGCGCTACTTAGACGTCGCCCACGAGCACTGACGTCAGCTCTGTACACGTCTTTCCACGCTAGGAACGCAGAGCCATACAAGAAACTGACCACTGTGCATTAAGGCTAGGGCCCTGAAAAGGATGACCTTAACCCTAGAAATCAGTTTGCAGAACGGGGAGGATGGGTGGGGGGTTTAAGGAATCTATCACTACTAATGTTTTTTACAGATATATCGTTACCGAAGGTAAGTAACTTGTCCATCTAAAAGATACACATAGTGATAGATTCCATACCTTAGAATAGATATCCCATCAATACCAACGCCGGTGGTGGGTCTGTGAACCAAGATCACACCAGCAAGTCCCGGAGAACAGAAAACCCAAAGAAGCCGTCTCTCCGTACTTGGCTGTCCAGGCAGTAATGCTTAGTAAACGTGTGCGAGGCAAACATCGCTGCCTGACAAATATCTTGCCCGGAACTGTTGAGTGCAGTTGAGATAAAAGGAAAGAGAACGCTTTGGGTCCAGATGGTGGAGCCTCTCTTCCTCTCTGGAAGGATGAGGGGGTGGAAAGAAGGTGGGCAAGGTAATGGTCTGCCCAAAGTGAAGGGCTGCAACAACTTTTGGCAAAAAGGAAGGACGGGTCCTGAGCACAACCTTGTCTGGATGGACCGACAGAAAAGGAGGCGTACAAGAAAGAGCCTGGAGCTCACTCAATCGCCTATCGGAGGTGATAGCAACCAGGAAGGCAGTCTTCAAAGTCAAGAGACGAAGAGGAAAGTTATGAAGGGGCTCGAAAGGAGCACAAATGAGGTAAGTAAGAACCAGATTCAAGTCCCACTGCGGCATCACAAACGGAATATGAGGGGAAAAGGTGTGAAATGCTTTTGAGAAATCTATTTACAACAGGGAACTTCAAAAGAGAAGGCTGATCAGGGAGCCTGACAAAGGCTGAAATGGCAGCAAGATAACCTTTGATAGTGCCCAGAGCAGAGCCCTGCCGGGTTAAAGAGAGAAGGAACAAAAGGACCTCAGAAAGTGCGGAAGAAAGGGGATTCACAGCCTTCGCTGTACACCATGCCACAAATTTGTTCCACCTGTAGGCGTATTCCACATTAGTGGAGGGACGCCTGGCTGCTAGAATGACATCACAAACTTCAGGAGGCAAGTCGAAAGGAATCAACTGCCTCCGCTAAATCTCTACGCAAAGAGGTGGAGGCTGGACAGGTTCGGGTGGAGGACCGCCCACTGCTGCTGCGACAGAAGATCCTCCTGAAGAGGCAGTCTGATAAGAGGATCGATGCTCATACTGAGTAGCTCAGGATACTAAACTCTTCGAGCCCAGTCCGTGGCCACAAGAATATCTTGGGCCCGTTCGTGCCGGATCTTCTTCAGCACTCTGGGTAGAAGTGTTATATGCAGAAAGGCATACAACAGACCTCCACTTGCGACGAAAAGCGTCACAGAGCGAGTGCCGCCTTGGAAATTCCAACGTGCAGAACTTCTGACATTGCGCGTTCTCTTTGGTGGCGAATATATCTGACTAAGGCTCTCCCCACTGCCGAAAGAGACCTTGCGCCACGTCTGAGGACGCCATTCGTAATGCACAAGTTACTTACCTTCCGTAACTATATATCTGTAAAAAACAGTGGTTAGTGTTAGATTCCTTACCTTAAAATATCCCCAGGAGTCAGACTGGATCCGGAAAGTTTTGCGTAGCAGTACCCCTGCGCGTCGGTAGGCGTCGTCTGCGGCTCCGCGTCCATCGTTGTGGTCGCCGGGATGACGGAGTACTTAGAGGCCGCCCTCGCGCACTAACATCAGTTCCTGTACATAGCTTTCTGCGCCAGGAACGCAAAGCCATGCCAAAAACCAACACTGGTGCCATGAAACTAGGGCCCTGAAAGGAAGACCTTAACCCTAGATATCGGCTCGCAGAACGGGGAGGATGGGTGGGTCGGTAAGGAATCTATCACTAACTAATGTCTCTTACAGATATATCGTTACACAAGTAGTAACTTGTGCATCTGAAAGAGACACGTTAGTGATAGATTCCTTACCTTAGAATAGATACCCCAGCAATACCAACCCCGTGGTGGTGGATCTGCGAACCAATAATCACACCAGAAAGTCCTGGAGGACGGAACAGCCAAAGTAGCCAACCCTCCGGACTTGACTGTCCAGGCAATAATGTCGTGCAAACGTGTGCAGCAAGGCCCACGTAGCCGCCTGGCAAATGTCCTGCAAGGGCACACCTTGGCCCAAGGCAGTTGTAGTGGCTGTGGCTCGAGTGGAATGAGCCCTTCTTAGCCAAGGAGTAACACGCCTGGTTGCACAAGATGATCCACCGGGAGATGGTCCGCTTGTGCACTGCTTTCCCTTTCTTAGCGCCCGCGTATCCAAAAAAGAGTTGGTCATCCACCCGGAACGGTTGTGTGCGATTCAAATAAAATGAGAGCGCACATTTCGGGTCCAGACGGTGGAGCCTCTCTTCCTCTCTCTCGAGGGGTGCGGAGGCGGAAAGAAGGTGGGCAAGGTGATGGATTGCCCAATGTGGAAGGCCGTGACTACCTTGGGTAGGAAGGAGGGCCTTGTTCGTAACACAACCTTGTCCGGATGGACTGAAAGGAAAGGAGGCTTACAAGACAGAGCCTGGAGCTCACTCCCTCTCCTGGCAGAGGTGATGGCTACCAGGAAGGCAGTCTTCAAAGAAAGAAGGCGAAGAGGACAGTTGTGAAGTGGCTCAAAGGGAGCGTACATAAGAAACGTAAGAACCAGGTTCAAGTCCCACTGAGGCATCACAAAGGGAACAGGAGGGAACGTATGAGCGATTCCCTTCAGGAATCGATTAACGATAGGGAACAAAGAAGGTTGATCAGGCAGCCTCAGAAAGGCTGAAAGAGCTGAGAGATAGCCCTTGACAGGGCCCAGAGCAGACCCCTGCTGGGCAAGAGAGAGAAGAAAGAGGAAAACCTCAGAAAGGGGGGCATTAAGGGGATCCACAGCCTTTGCTGTGCACCATGCAACAAATCTATTCCACCTGCAGGCAAATACCGACTTTGTGGAGGGACGCCTGGCTGCCAGAATGATGTTACAGCGTTCAGGAGACAAGTCAAATGGCCTCAACTGTCGCCGCTCAATCTCCAAGCATGGAGGTGGAGACTGGACAGGTTCGGGTGGAGGACCGTCCCCATCTGCTACGACAGAAGGTCCTCCTGAAGAGGCAGACGAACCGGGGGATCGAATGACATACTGAGTAGCTCGGGATACCAGTGCCCAGTCCGGAGCCACAAGGATGACTTGTGCCCGGTCGCGCTTGATCTTCTTCAGCACTCTGGGCAGAAGTGGTAAAGGCGGAAAGGCGTACAACAGACCGCAACTCCACTCGCAACGAAAAGCGTCTCCGAGCGAGTGCCGCCTTTGAAATTCCAACGCGCAGAACTGATGACTGCGCGTGGCGAATAGATCTAACCAAGGCTCTCCCCACTGCTGAAAGAGACCTTGCGCCACGTCCGAGTTCAGACGCCATTCGTGATCCATCATGCACCGGCGGCTGAGTTTGTCCGCCTTGGCGTTCAGAGAACCTGCCAGGTGTTGAACTATCAGAGTCACGCCCTGATGTTCCAGCCATTGCCAGAGGCGCAGAGCCACAACGCCACCACGCCCTGTTTGTTGCAGTACCACATGGCGGTGGTGTTGTCCGTGAACACCTGCACTACACTCCCTCGGACAGACGGGAGGAATGCCTTCAGTGCTAGACGAATCGCCCGCAGCGCCAAAAGGTTGATATGGAGCCGGGACTCCGCCGGAGACCAGAGGCCTCTGATCTCCGCCTCTCCCATGTGGCCTCCCCAGCCCTGGAGGGACGCGTCCGTCACAACTACGTGCTCCCTTTTGGGGGAAGGGAGAGGGATCTGCAGTTGACCCAATCGCGGTCCGTGAGCCACCACTGCAGCTGTCTCGCAGTGCCCTCCGAGATCAGGACATGGTCGGACAGGTTGCCCTGATTCTGGGCCCACTGAAACTTCAGGTCCCACTGCAGAGCCCGCATCCGCCACCGTGCGTGATGCACCAGAAGGATGCAGGAGGCCATCAGCCCCAGAGTCAACCTGACCGAAACCCGGGATAAAGGCCGGAAGATTGGAATCAGAGCCTGTATATCCCGAACTCGCTGTTCGGGCGGGTAAACCCGAAACTGCGCCGAGTCGAGAACCGCTCCGATGAAAAGGAGCTTCTGAGAGGGACACAGGTGTGACTTCGGCACATTGATGGAGAACCCCTGCTGGTGCAGGAGATCCGCCGTAGTCTGGAGGTGGCTGACGACTGTCTGGGGCGAGCCCGCCTTCAACAACCAGTCGTCGAGGTAGGGGAAGACTGAGACTCCCAACCTGCGCAGATGAGCTGCGGCCATCACCTTCGTGAACACCCGTGGGGCGCTGGTAAGGCCGAAGGGGAGCACGGTAAACTGAAAGTACTCGTGGCCTACCGTGAACCGCAGGTAACGCCGGTGGGCCGGCAGGACGGGAATGTGGAAATACACGTCGTGCAAGTCCAACGCTACCATCCAGTCTCCTGGGTCTAGGGCAGCTAAGACCTGAGCCAGAGTCAGCATTTTGAACTTCTCCTTCCGGAGGAAGCCGTTGACGTTCCTCAGATCCAAGTTAGGGTGTAGTCCCCCTTTGCCCTTCTTGGGTACCAGAAAGTAGTGGGAGTAGCAACCACGTCCTACTTCTGGCCCAGGAACGCGCTCGATGGCCCCCTTGGCCAAGAGGGCCGAAACTTCCTCCTGCAGGAGCCGCAAGTGATCCCCCGATACACGGTGGTGTTGCGGTGGCATGGCTTGAGGAGTCGTCTCGAAGGGGAGGGAGTAGCCCCTCCGGACGATCTGCAGCACCCACCTGTCCGAAGTGACAGTGCGCCAGTGAGAGTGGTGATGGCGAACCCTGCCTCCCACTGGCATCACATGGACCGAAAAGCACGGACTAGGAGGGTTTAGAGGCGGATGCTGCGGGGAAAGGTGTGGACTGCCCTCGCCTGTTTCCCCGACCGCCTCCGCGGCGGTTTCCACGGCCGCCGCCGCGCTGGATGGTAGTTTGCGGCGAGTGGCTGGCGGCACGTGTGGGGACACCCCTTCCTTGGCCACGAAAGGAGCGAAAGGAACCAGTTTGCTGGCGCGGGGCCGGGAGGCCCAAGGACTTGGCCGTAGCCCTGGAGTCCTTAAAGCGCTCAAGCGCGTGGTCTGGGAATTAGAGGCCTAGATGACCAGACTCTCGGGGGTGGGATGGGAGGACAGGAAACATGCGTCGCCCTGAGCCGGGCGGTGGCGTCTGGCCACGTTCCTATCTACGGGCGAACCCGTAGCGGGCCTGGACCAAGTGCCCAAAAGAACGTTGGTCAAGGCCTCATTAAAGGGCAGCAGAGGCTCAGCCGAGCATGACTGCGGTTTAAGGACCTCTGTGAGGAGGTTAGTCCTCACGGCCGCGACGGGGAGCTCAAGGCCCAAGGCCTTGGCAGCCCTCGTCAACAACACACCATAGGTAGCCCCCTCCTCCGAAGCCACGGTAGGAGCAGAGACAAACCCAGTGTCTGGAGAGGTGTCCAGGCCACTGGTCTCCCCAAGTGCCCAGTCCTCATGAGACTGACACTCTTTGGTCAGAGGGTCCTCAGACCCCTCCCAATCCTCCTCTTCACCCATCTCCTGAGACTAAGGGTTGTAATTGAATGGGTTCAGTTCGTAGAAGTGGAAATCTCCAAACGGCGTTGGGTGCGGCGCCGCTCCGATGTCGGAACCGAAGCAAAGGAGGTATCGGGGCGGCGCCGCCCGAGGACGGCGCTGGAGGTAACACCTGACGGACCGACGCCGGGGGAGCCGTAAGGTCCACCAGTGACGATCCAGAGCCCGAGGAAGGGCCAGCGGCTTTCCGCGGCGCCGGACACGAAGGCACCGGCGGTGTCGGGATCGTGGGGCCCTGCGGCGCCGGGCCCGAAGGCGCCTGCAACGTCGGGGCCGAAGCACCCGACGGCTTCGCGCAAGCGTCGGGGGGAGTCAAAAGAGCGAGGACGTCTCTTCGACTTCTTGTGTTTCTTACCTGGCGACTTGGACCCGGAGGAGTGGTGCCGACTCCCGGAGCTGTGACGGCTCCGTCCCCGCGACCTGTCCCTCGACATCACGTGGGACTGGGACCGGGACCTCACTTGGCGAGGGGCCGACTGCCGGAGATCGAGCCGCCTGCGGGACCGCTCCCGCCTGGCTTTCCTCGAGAGGGCCCGACAGTCGGGGCAGGCCTCGTCGTCGTGGTCGACGCCTAGAAAAGTTAGGCACAGGCGGTGAGGGTCCGTGACCGACATCGTGCGGTCGCACTCCTCACAGTGCTTAAACCCGGGCATCCCTACGGCACCGATCAGAGTCCTTAGACTGCGAGAAATGATCAAAAATTGATCCAAAAAGTTAGTCAAAAATTGACATGGGTAACTGCTCTTTTCAGATCTGCGCTGGCTGGCGTGGAAAAAATAAGAACTGATGTCAGCACGCGGAGGCGACGTCTAAGTACTCCGACGACGTCATCACGGCGCCCACGACACCGACGACGGACGCAGAGCTGCAGACGACACCTACCGACGCGCAAGGGTACTGCTACGCAAAAGTTTCCGTATCCAGTCTGACGCCTGGGGATATTCTAAGGTAAGGAATTTATCCCCAACGTGTCTCTTTCAGATAGTCACTCCTATGGCAGGCCTTAACAATCCTGGAGGCAGAGTGCTTGGAATTATGTGAGATGGTGCTCTAGCATGAGCTGAGCCTGCCTACAGCTTTCGGAACCAAGTCCTTTACCTGTTTCCATGATAACGCTATACCATATACTTTTAAGTGCATTATAACCTCGCGGTTATTGCTAACTTTAGCATAGCATTATCAAAACATGTTGAGTAAGGTGTCATACGAATTGGAATACTATCTCCTCGCCAGTTCTGGCGACGGGGGTAGCATTCCACCCTTCTAGAGGGACATGACATGTATGTAACTGTGAACCCCGGTTAACGTTAACTCGAGCCTCAGCATCACAAAATGGATGCTGCCACCACAGACACAAGTCTGACCTCCTGCTGCTGGGAGTCCTTACAGCGAGGGAGGCTTGGACAAAGGGTTTCCTGCTTTGGGAGGTGCTAGCACCACCCCAGACAGGATTTTGTGTATTAGGTAGGAAAGGCCTGAAAGGAATTAGACATGCCTGGGGCACACAAGGTGTCCTGTGTATACACCGGTTCAAACCAGTTGCTGGGACACTCAGCCCCAGCTCTGGCGCGAAACCGGACAAAGGATAGGGGGTGTAACCACCCCCCTTCCTGGTCCCACCCATAGGAGGGAACTAGTCATAGTACAGCCCCCTTTAGGAGAATAAAGGTAGGAGATTGTCCCATTCCAAATTAGATTATCCTGAACTGAAACTCTACAAGCAGAAACTCTGTACTTCGACGTTCTGCTCCACAGAAGACAGAAGGAATCTCCCTTGTGGGCAAGGAGTGTCCACCCTGCATAAGCAGGCACCATGAAGCGTTCCAGCGGTTCATTTTGTTGTCTTCCTGAGTGGATCCAGATTTCAGAGCACGGCGAGACCCGGATTCCCAGACCTCTCCGACCTCAACTCACAGCTGAGATCCGTGGGTGCGACGAGACACGTGGGACCGGCCATCTTGGAGAAACTGCACTTCGCTTCCAGCACGACTTCTGAGGTATCCTCGATGTAGTGCTTTAGGGACTGAGAAGCCCCAGCCCCGAGCTGCCCCTGCACCGAAGATCAGCCCTCCAGCATCCACGAAATCTGCGTGGGGCCCTTCTGCCTGTTTGCTGCTCGACGCGTTGTCTGGTCACTTGCCGACTTGCTAGTGGCCTCCTAGACGACGATCCACGACATCAACACCGCTGGTCTGGTTGCTCCAGACTGGCCCTTGCTTCCCTGCAATGGAGAAGCACCCCCAACCCTCCTGGTCCGCACCAGACGCCTTTTCCACTCATCGCGTGGGTTGCCTTTGCCAAGGCCTGTTGACGCCGGATCCGGAACCAACACCGCCGACAGCGAGAGCCAGCGTGCGACAGCTCGTGCCTCCATCCTGGTCGAAGACACCTCCTGGTCCACGTGGCTGCAGAGTCAAGCGTCCACTCTTCACCTGATCGCGACGACAGCATCTGGTTCCTTCCTGGTTCCACTCCAGTCACTGGCTAGTGACTTTGAACATTGTCCCCTTTGCTTTCAGGTCTTCAGCATTCCTGATCCACCCTTGGATCACCCCGGACATCTTCCTCCTGGTCGCCTGCAGCATCTTTTCTTTCAGGCTCCATAGACTTCAACGCAGAAACCAGACACGACTTCCCACCTATGCACCCGCAGCCCGTGGGTGAGGTAACAAGAGCATTTCGGTGCTCAAGGGTAGATTGACTCTCCTAGTGTCCAGATTCACAGTCGTTTTAGTCTTAACTAGTCAGGATTGTCCGTACTCACCTTTTTCTTGAACTGTACTGTCCACAGACGACGTTACGCATCTCGCGTGTGAGTTCACACTGCACACTGGTTCCGTGGGCCTCCTATTACTTACCTAAAGTTAGGGTAGTGTAGTCCCAGCGATCCTACAGCCTCTGGACAGCTCCATTCCTTCTATCGACTTCCTTATACCACTTTTTTAGTATATGGTTTGTTGCGCCACTAGGGCAACATTGTAACTTGTGCAACTTAACGTATTTTTCTTAAGACTCTTGTCATTTGCTTAGCCATCTGATCTCATAAAGAGTTCCGAGGTGTTTGTTAGTTAATAAATATCTTGTTTATTTTCATAACTACCTGTGTGGTGTCCTTTCATTTGGTATTCAAGGGGTTATATGTGGTAAAACAGCTGGCTTCACATGCCAAAAGAGTTTAGCCTAAGACTGCTTTGTCCATGCTACCATTAGGATAGCTGGTCTATACGGTTGACTTACAACCAATCACCATAAGGGTTGTTTGGACTGATACAATGTGATCACTAGAACTAGTGAGCATCATATATCAGGCCAACCTCTCACATTGGTGTGCAGCGGTTGGGATTTGAGCTTGCTGTTGTTTTTACCAAATATAATCTTGAGATATCATTTGAAAGATCACATAAGGTACCATAGGTACAATAACAAAGCTTAGAAATACTCTGAGTTCTACTGAACCAGCTGTTGTAGTAGAAAGGGCCTAGCAAACCCGGACTACAACTCTTAGCAAGGGATCAGTAGGAAAACCCATAGTGTAGGTAGGTGCACACACCACCCCTAAACTAGAAAGCATGTCTATCACAGGAACAGCTATAAGGACATGGTTCTGAAATCTGCAGACAGGCTCAGCTCATGCTAGAGCACCATCTCACATAATTCCAAGCACTGTGCCTTCAGGATTGTCATCACCACCCCCTTTTCTGAATCGTTTCAGGATTGAAAAGGCCTGCCATAGGAGTGACTTATAGGAGTATATGTGTCGATTTTAGGGTTAGATATAGGTATACTATATCTAAAGGAAAGGGTGATTACACCACCTTGCCCCAGCTGTGTTACCAGCCAGTTGTGTCCGTTTAGATGGCTAGCCAGGGGTGGCACAATACATGCTGCAGCCCCTGGTAGGCCTTGGGTACACTTATGCCCTGGGTACCTATGGTACACTGTACAAGGACTTACAAGAGTGACCCAATACCAATTGGTAAATGCACCTAAAGTAAATGTATGTCAATTTAGAGAGAGAACAGCTAGGCTGTGGGTCTGATTAGCAGGCCACAGCCAGGGAAAGTCGTAAACCAGTGAAGCAAAAAGCAAAATTCTGGGGTGACCATAGGATTGCAGACCCTACTCTCCAACACCTACCTCAGCCCGGAGGTCAATGTCTGAGTCGGTTGGCCAAAGAACGGTGACAACGGCAAAGATCCCGAAGGACTGTGAGCCTGCGCCAAAGTTTGTCAGCCGACGTTGATCCCTCCACTTCGATGGCCCAACTGTCACCGAGGACAATTCCTCTGATGGTGTCCCACTCACCTCCTTGGGGCCTGGAGGCGCTCCAGAGTGAGATGGGGCCCAAAGAGTAGGTGTAAGGAATCGTATTTCCTAATTTGAGCCATCGACGCCCAAGCTCCCCTAAATATGGGGAGACTAGGTGTGAGACATGTCTGGCTTCCTCAACCGTCAAGAGGGAGGAGCCATGGGAGACGGAGTCTCCACGCCGTGAAGTCCGAGACTGCTGTGACTTCAACCGCCACTTACCTTTTCACTTCCCTGGAGAACGACGTACTCCAGACCAGTTTTGACTCATAGATCGACACCACACATGCCATTCCTGGGATGATGAAGGCGGAGGCTGGGAATCCTCCGAGGATCGCGATACACATGCTGCCATCAATTTTAAACACCGCTCTTTTAACTACTTCGGTTTTAACTTCTGGCATAAACCACAATCCTTGGCGTTGTGCTGTTCACCTAAACACCACATACAAATTGTATGCTGGTCCGTCACCGACAAATGTTGGTTACAAGACCCACAAAGTTTGAAACCTATTGACATCCGACAAGGGCACACAGTTCCACCAACATCTGGTGTGGAAGTAGGTCAGGAAAAATACGACCTGAGGAACCGCTTCTCTGCATCAGAGTTACAGTGAGGAAAAGATAAAACTGACGTCCGTGCGACAGAGGCGACATATATAACTCCACTGATGTCATATCTGGAGACCGCATCATTGTGGAGCCCAGCATGCAGAGGTACTGCTGAACAATTTCCAGATCGAGACTTGTGCCTGGGGAGAATGCAAAGTTAAGGAATCTGTGGCTAGATGTCTCTATCAGATAAGCGATTTTCCTTCATTGAATCATGCGACAGACATGGAGAATTCGAAATGCGCTGCATTTGGACAATTTTGAGTGGGACGAAGAGGACTTTGGACTCCTGGAATGGTGTGGACGGCAAAGATCCCAAAGGACTGAGAGCCTGCACCAAAGTTTATCATCCGACGTCGATCCCTCCACTCCGATGGCCCAACCGTCAGGACAATTCTTCTGATGGTGTCCCACTCAGCTCCTTGGGGGCTGGAGGTGCTCCAGAGGGAGATGGGGCACAAAGAGTAGTCAACTTCCATTTGAGCTGAACTGTGACTTCCGCAAAGTTGCTTTCCGGGAAGCTAGCAGCTTTTGGGACCACTTCCTAAATGCCTTCAACTCCATGGCCCGGCGGTCTGAGTACGACTTGTAGTCGTGGTCGCTCTCCAGACAGCACAAACACATGAGGTGTGGGACAGTCACTGACGTCGCGCAGTGACAGGTGCCACAGGGTTTAAAACCTGTCTTCCTCGATCACACCCTTCACACACCAGGACGAAAATAACCCAAATAAGGTGTGCAAAATTTTTGCAAAAATCAAGTCAAAAACGGACAGTGGGGTAGCTCTTTCTTCGGATCAGCACTTGCAGGTGTGGAAAGAAAAGAACTGACGTCAGCATGCTAAGGTGGTGCCCATATAGGTGACGCAGATGTGCTGGAGAAGCTGATGAAGCCACACAGAGCCAACCAATGTCACCAACCGGCGCGCAGAGGTACTGCTCAAGAACAATCTTCCAGATCCAGTATGACGTCTGGGAAATTTAAAGGTAAGGAATCTGTGGCTAGACGTCTCTATCTCCTTTTAACAAGGTCTTATCTTGATCCATCAATTCCACCTAAGTATAGACCCATTAACTTTATTCTCGGTTGTTGCCAAAAACATGGAACATCATGTAGCAGGGCAACTCAGTAGGCATCTTGAGAACAATAAGACCTTTGATGATTCACAGGAGGGATTTCGCCCTGGTCTTGGCACTGAACTGGCACTTATAGCCACCACAGATGACCTTAAGATGGCTGCTGATACCAACTGTGCTAACACCCTGATTTCATGAAGCCAATCAATAACATTTTACATGACTGATCACCCAGCTCTAAAGAAGAAACCGTCTATTGCCATTACATCATGTCAGGTGCTGTTTGAGCTCAACACTTTCACTGTATATGTATATATATATATATATATATATATATATATATATATATATATATATATATATATATATATATATATATATATATATATACACACACACACACACACACACACACACACACACACACACACACACACACACACACACACACACACACACAACTTTAGGTACTTGGAATCATTTAGTGGGTCTGCAATTTTACCCCAATGTAGACAACACGGTTATTATTCCATCTGAATTGCGTGAAGAAATTAGATGAACATTTAAGGTACTGTCTTTCTCATATCAAACACTGGATGAATACAAACTGACCTAAACTTAATGCCAACGAGCAAGATATTTGACTAATAGGAAACAGCTATTAATACTTTCTGACTAGTAGAGTCCTCTCCCAGATGCAGCCCGGGCTGTGAAATACTTGGCAGTTAAACAATATAACAAAGTAGATATGGACCCAATAGCATCTGCAGTTGTTACCCCAGATGAGGCGGCTTCATAAACTTATGTTTATAATTTTTGTAAGATGCATATCTCACATTGTAGTATCCTTTCTAGTTAAGCCAAAATCACATTAATTAATTTTATGCAGGCAAAAGCAACTCCTTCATTCAGTGTACTCGAAATCAGGCAGGCTGTGGGACTAGTCCTAACACCAAGCTTCTCCAGAGCATCTCTACTGCTACACAACCTGCAGTAGCTGTCAATTAGCTGAATTCAATTAAAATGCATTTGCATAGTTCGTACAAATACTACAACTGCCAGAGTCATTGCTTATGTAAAAGGTTCTACCTATATGAGCAATCTCAAACTCTTCGTTCAGCAAAGGAGCCTATGTTGAGACTTTTGCGAATTAAAAAAAACACAATGAAAGGCTGTTCCTATTGTTATAAAGCCTCTGGAGCCTAGAAGTCCTTACCGTTTACTTTTTCCTTAGGATCCATTGTACCACACAAAGTATGCTAACAAACTGTTCTGTTTTAAAACACGTCAGCTACCCTTCCTCTACAATGCCATGTCAATGCGCTTTACCAATTTAATGCATAAACATAACACAAGTCACTAGCTCTGAATACTCAGAGGCACGTGGCAACAACTTATAAGTCTAACCTTTAAAATGGGGCACTAATATCGGTCAATGAAAAAGGTGATAGAAAAAGTACGTAATCTATGGAAAAAAAGCACCTGCTTAATCTATGAAGTTAAAAATATCTGGTTGGTTTAAGCAAATCAGTACAGAGTTGGCAGAAAACAATCAGCAATGTACTAATAGTGACTTTGCGTGCTATTTGAGGGGTAAAGGAATATATGAGTTAGACATTTGTGTAACTGGGCAAATTAGTTCATCTTTCAAAACAATCAGCAGTCTTTTGTTTTTATATGAAACTCTGCAAATAAACTGAGCAGGAGGTAACCAAGGCACTTGAAGAAACGAGGAGAAATGTGACTACAGCATTGAGTTTTTCACAATCACCCAACTGGCTAGAGCTGTTGATATTATGGTAGGTAAAAAAAAGTAAAATAAAAACGTTACCAGGCTCTTTCAATATGTCTGTGTCTCCTGCCAGTTCGGCAGCTATTGGTCCATTATCATCCTTGGCTAAAATGTCTTCACACATACTATTGCTGTGCTCTTCTTCTGCCATTTTCTTCATTAAATCACTCTTTCGAATGAAAGAAAATGAAAACCATCAGATAATAACGAAGAAATCGGATCTCAATTATATTTCTGTTCAAGACACAAAAACAATACCTCTGACACATTGAGTTTGAAGGGCAGGTCTTCAACTTTAACAAAGTCATCCTCATCAGACTTTTGACTTTGGTTCCCAGAACCAGTTTCCTAATTAAAAGGCAAGGTAGAAGAATGTAATTTAGCTAGTGAAAACCTCTGCTGTCAAGTTGCGAACAACAGTATGAACATAGCGAATGTTCGTATTTAACATTACAAACATTCAAACTCGTGGGGTTAAGCAATTAAAGCATATTCACAAAATGTAAAAATACATCAACTAACATAAAAACATTCTTTGTGCTTCTCAAATACGGAGAAAAATCACTAGTCTTTATTTTATTTGCTCTAAATATTTCTATCTATGTAAAATGCTCTAAGAAGGAGAACCTTTAATCGGCACATGCTTTTAAATTACTCCTGTTGTCAGGAAAGGAATCCATGGTACTTTGTGTACCAGTATTAAAGAAATGTGAACCAATCTTTGTGCCTTACCTTTCTTATTATGTATGGCCATAATAGTGCACATTATGTGGAAAGGCTTGCATCTCACCCCATGGTGTACATCATCTTATTTCTTTATTTTTTGACAAACACGAAGAACACGTTACTTACCTTTGGCAAAGCCGTTTCCTGTAGAGACGCAATCTAACCGCAAATTCTCCACCATGTGAATCTCTATCAGGCGCCAGACTGGATTCAGAAACTTCACAGCAATTCTCTAGCATGTTGGTAGGTAGCATTGTACGGCTATGCTGCGGCTCTGTCCTGCATCGGAAGTGACATTGGTGCCCCTATATATGTGCCACCTCTGCATGCTGTTGTGAGTTTCTTCTGATTTTGGTCTGTGCTGTCGGATGTGAAGCAATGAAAAACAAATAGTGCAATGTGCAGGTACTTTAGATTTGTCATCTTATTAATGGACTGAGTCCATTCCAGTGAACGGGGAGGAGGGTGGATCGGTGAAGATTCTGTGGTTAGACCGTCTCTCTACCAGAAAAGGTGTCACTGAAATTAAGTGACTTCTTCTGATAAAGATTTTTAACCACCAATTCCTCACCTTGTGGATAGATACCAAAGCACTACTTTCCGAGGAGGTGGGTGTGGAATGGCTCGGACCAGGAAATTCTGCAGGACAGATTGGGCGTAGTGCCCATCTTGCTGGACCTGGCTATCCAGGCAGTAATGCTTTATGAATGTGTGGAGGGGCGCCCATGTGTCAGCCCCTGTGTCTACGCAGTTGAAGCACCCTTCGCTCTGGTGGAATGAGCAGGCAAGCAGTCAGGGAGCACCTTCCTAGATAGCCCATAGCAGATCTTGGTGCATAGCACAATAGATACTGAGATGGTCCTCTTTTGCACTGCTTTGCCTTTCTTAGCCCCAGAGAAGCCAACGAAAAGTGGTCTTACTGTCGTCAGGACATTTCTAATCCGGTCCGCATAAAAATGAAGTATGTCAAGATGATTAGGTTATTCTGCCTCAATGGAGGGATGAGGCAGTGCATGAAAGCTGGTATGGTGATCGACTGTATGTGGAAGGGTGGGCAGGAATGCCACTTTTGCTCACAGTATTTAATTTGTCCAAGAAGGAAGATGTATATGGTAGAACCACAGACATTGCCTGGAGTTCACTCACTTCTCGGCCAATGTTATGGAGAGGAGGAATGCAGTCTTTATCTTAAGACGACAAAGAGCAACAGTGTATGGACTGAAAAGAGTACACAGAAAGTGAGTGTTGCATTAAAGTCGCACTGCAGCATGGCAAGTGGAGTCAGCAGGAACATATAGACCTGCCCAACAGGTGACTTAAAGTGGAATGACTGGTTAGGTAAACATAAGAAGACTGAAAGGGCTGAGAGTTAACCTTTAACTATTGTCACAGCAGGACCTTGCTGGGCCAATGACAAACAGAAAAGAAGAACATCTGATAAAGGCGTATTCAGGTGCTCTTTTTATGGGAAAAGCAGCAGACAACAAACTTCTCCCAGTGTCCTCTACAAATCGATTTTGTTGAAGGATGCCTGGCTGCTAAGATGACACCAATCACTTCAGGAGGAAGAGCAGAAGTAATCCACTGTTGCCATTTAAACACTACATATGGCAATGTAGAGTGTGCGGGATCGGGAGTAAGACTCGGCCCAGCTGATGCGACAGGAGGTTCTCCTGAAGGGGCAGCCAGATAGGAGGACATATGCTCTTTGCCAGAAGTTCTGTGTACCACCCTCTCCTTGCTTAGTTCAGGGCCACTAGGATGGCTTGGGCACAGTCTCTCTTGATTTTTTTGAGTGCTCTGGGCAGGAGAGGAAGGGGCAGAAAGGCGTATGGGAGTCCCAATGCCGGCAAAATGAGTCTATGAGGCAGGACTGCCTGGGAAATCCAACACGCAGAATTTTTGACATTGCTCCTTCTCTATGGTTTCAATTAGATGCAGCCAGGGTTCTCTCTATTTTTGGAGGATGCTGTGTCACCTCAGAGTTTAACCAGCATTTGTGATCCGCATGGTAATGTTGGATGAATTAGTTTGCCCTGGTATTTAAAGCACAGTGATTAGGGAGCTGCATTGAGCCACTTCCAGCAATGTCACATAGTGGTCGTGTTGTCCATGAGTACCTGCACCCAGTCCCCTTGGATGGTCATGAGGAACGCTCTCAGTGCCAATCTAATCTCTTGCAGCTCCAGCAAGTTGATGTGGTTGCAAGCCCCCGCTGGAGACCACAATCCTCTGATCTCCACCTCTCCCACATGATCTCCCCAACCCAGCAACCATGCATTTGTCACAGCAGTTAACTCTGGGTGGGGTAGAGAGAGTTCTGCCATCTGTCCAACTACAATTGAGCAGCAGCAGTACTGCAGCCCTTTCGCAGTTGTCTTTAACCTGGATGGAATCAGAGAGGTGATTTGGTGTTGAGCCTACTGAGACTTCAGATTGAATTAAATTGCATATTGTAGTTATAGAGAGCGCTGCCACTCCCAGAATAACATCCTGGTACTAAGTGGCAATGAACGTGGCAGTATAAGCTTAGTCAATCTTGGTCAACCATTGGGGGAGAAATGCATCAGAGAATGAGTGAATAGCACAGAGCATCGGGGAAGCCAAAAAGCCATGTCTTAAGCTGCCGTTTGACAACCGTTTCAGATTCAAATGAATCTCAACTCCCTAAGGGGCAGGTTCTAAGCCCTTGTACCCAAGAAAGAAAAGGATTTGCCTCCTCGAGTTTGAAGTCTGTACATGGGGGTTTGAGTAAGTTGGCTTGGTAGGACCCAAGAGGCTGTGTCGTTGTACAAGGGGTGACTCTCTACCAGTCTAGCGGCATCACGCGACTCCGCCCATGCATTGTCCGCGTACGTGACGTCAGCGAGGTCACAAGTCCCACCCCGGCGCTCCTACGTCAGTTTTCTACGGAGAACTTTTCCGCGCCACAACGCGGAGCCATCAGACAAAACTGTGAGAGTATAGGCACAGTGCGAAAGAACAGAAAAAGGAATGGCGAGGAACCACACCATAAAGAGCAGTGCCAGGCACTGCAGTACCGAAAGTCAGGGAAAGAATAAAGAACAGAGCCCAGCCCTGAGCTGCAACCCTGCCAGTACTGAGATAGTTCAAGTTCAAGTTCGAGCATTTGTATAGCGCACTACTCACCCAGAGGGTCTCAAGGCGCTGGGGGAAGGGGTTCAGTATTTGTCGAATAGCCAGGTTTTGAGTTCTTTTCTGAAGGAGATGTGGTTCTGAGTATGGCGGAGGTGGGTGGGGAGAGAGTTTCAGGTCTTGGCAGCCAGGAAGGAGAAGGATCTGCCACCCATGGTGGATTTCCAGATGCGCGGGATTGCGGCGAGGGCTTGATTAGACGATATTAGTTGGCGGGAGGGTTTGTAGAAGGACAGTCGAGTGTTGAGGCATTCGGGTCCTAGGTTGTAGAGGGCTTTGTGTGCGTGGGTGAGAAGGCGGAAAGTAATTCTTTAGTTGACGGGTAGCCAGTGGAGGTCTTTTAGATGTCCGGAGATGTGATCTTGGCGAGGGATGTCTAATATGAGTCTTGCTGACGCGTTTTGGATGCGCTGGAGTTTTTTCTGTAGTTTTGCTGAGATTCCGGCGTATAGTGTGTTACCATAATCCAGTCGACTCGTGACCAAAGCGTGGGTGACAGTCTTTCTTGTCTCGAGGGGGATCCAGCGGAAGATCTTTTTGAGAATGCGAAGTACGTTGAAGCAGGAGGACGAGACGGCGTTGACTTGTCTGGACATCGAGAGAGAGGAGTCTAGGATGAAGCCAAGGTTACGTGCATGGTCTGTGGGTGTGGGTGCTGCGCCCAGAGCGGAAGGCCACCAAGAGTCGTCCCAGGCTGAGGGGGAAGATCCTAGGATGAGCACCTCCGTTTGTCTGAGTTGAGTTTAAGGCAGCTATATTTCATCCATTCGGCTACTTCTTTCATGCCTTCGTGAAGGTTGGTTTTGGCGGTGTTGGGGTCTTTGGTGAGGGAAACGATTAACTGGGTGTCGTCGGCATAAGAGATGATGTTAAGGTTGTGTTGACGCGCGATGGAGGCGAGAGGACTCATGTAGACGTTGAAGAGGGTGGGACTGAGTGATGATCCTTGTGGTACGCCGCAGATGACTTTGGTGGCCTTTGAGTGGAATGGTGGAAGTCTGACTCTTTGAGTTCTTCCAGCGAGGAATGAGATGATCCAGTCCAAGGCTTTTCCTTGTATGCCAATGTTGCTGAGGCGATGTATAAGGGTACTGTGGCAGACTGTGTCGAAAGCGGCGGATAGGTCGAGTAGGATGAGGGCCACTGTTTCTCCGTTGTCCAGGAGTGTTCGGATGTCGTCGGTCGCTGCAATGAGGGCGGTTTCGGTGCTGTGTTTGGCTCGAAACCCGGATTGGGATGGATCAAGGGAGTTGTTGGATTCGAGGAAGGCAGCGAGTTGGCTGTTGACGACTTTCTCGATGACTTTGGCCGGGAAAGGGAGGAGGGATATGGGTTGGTAGTTTTTAAGTTCAGAGGGGTCTGCTGTGGGTTTCTTCAGAAGGGCGCTGAGTTTGGCGTGTTTCCAGCTTTCTGGAAAGGAGGCAGAGTTGAACGAGCAGTTGATGACATCACGGAGATGGGGTGCGATGACAGAGTCAGCTTTGTTGAAGATGTGGTGGGGGCAGGGGTCGGTGGGTGAGCCAGAGTGGATTGAGTTCCTCAGGCGAATTGTGTCTTCAGTGGTGATTGGGTTCCAGGCGCTGAGGTTGTTAGTTAGCGGAGTAGGATCTGAGGGGGGTGGGGAGGGTAGATCAATGGGAGTATTCTCGAAGCTGTTATGGATGTCGGCAATTTTGTTGTAGAAGAAGGAGGATAACGCGTCGCAGAGGTCTTGGGAGGGAGTGATGTCGTTGGATGCTGCGGTGGGGTTGGTGAATTCTTTAACGATGTTGAAGAGTTCCTTGCTGTTATGAGAGTTGTTGTCGAGACGATCCTTGAGAGCTGATTTCTTGGCGGATCGAATCAATTGGTGGTGTTTGCGGGTGGCTGACTTGAGGGAGGCCATGTTGTCGGAGGTTGGGTTTTTTCTCCATATCTTTTCCAGGGTGCGGCATAGCTTCTTGGATTTTTTAAGTTAGTCATTGAACCAGGGAGCCTTTTTGCTGGCTGATTTCATCTGGTGCTTTTTCAGGGGTGCTAATTCGTCAACACTGTGGGTAATCCATTGCCTGAGGTTGATGGCCGCTTGGTTTGGGTCCATTGAGATGGTGGGAGGGTTTTGGTTGAGTGATGTGAGGAGTTGGTCGGAGGTGATTTTGTTCCAGTTTCTCCGAGGATAGGCTGTGGATGGTTAAGGGTCAGGGTGGTTTTGCAGCTGAAGTGAACACAGCTGTGATACGTCCAGTGGAGAGCAGTAGTGCGATCAAAGGAGATGTGCTTGCTGGAGGTGAAGATGGGGTCGAGCGTGTGTCCGGCTACATGGGTGGGGGTGTCCACAAGTTGTTTGAGTCAGAGATTGGCCAGGTTGTCCAGAAGGGTGGTGGTGTTGCTGTCGTGTTTGTTTTCAAGGTGGTAGTTGAGGTCTCCTAGTAGAATGTAGTTCTCGGCGGCGAGGGCGTGTGGACTGACGAAGTCCGTGAAGTCATTGCTGAATTGAGAGCGGGTACCTGGAGGCCTGTAGATGAGGGTGCCTCTAAGTGTGGTCCTGGAGTCGGTGTGGATCTGAAAGTGGAGATGTTCGGCGGTTGCAAGATTGTCGTCGGAGTTGGTTGTGATTTTGATGGTGTTTCTGTGGACGATGGCGATGCCTCCTCCTGTTTGATTGGTGCGGTCTTTTCGGATAATCTTGTATGTGTCCGGTATCGCTATGGCGAGACAAAGGACATATGTAAAAATGTCATGATAACATGTGGCAGGACTACAAATCCAAAAAATAAAAACTAAGGAGAACCAGTCCGGAACAGACAAGGAACGACAAAACTCCAAGACAGCCCCATCACAGAGTGTGACAACCCCCACAAGGAACAAAGGGCAGAGGCACAGCCAAATGACCCCAACCTAGAGGATAGCAGAGGGCTCAGAACCCTAGTAATAAAGGGGAGGGGGCAGGGGGAGGGAGGGAGGGGAGAGGCAGGGTGGAAGGTAGGCCCCAACCTGGAGCAACCAGAGCATAAGGGCACAGAAGCACCCACAAACCTATCCTCCAAAGTGCCGGGAGGGAAGGAACAATGAAACAGGATGGACATCCTGTCAGAAAGAGGGAAAGAAAGTACCCACAGAAGACACAGCCACCCACAGGGAGGCAAGTGAAATAGACCAAGCCAAAGGTCCTCGCAGAACGAGGAGGAAGGGCAGACCGTAAAGGAATCTGCGGCTAGAATTGTCTCTACCAGATACATCTTTACCGAAGGAAAGTAACTCGTACATCTGATAGAGACTACTAGCTGCAGATTCCTTCACGTAGAATAGATACCCTAGCCATACCCAAGGGGAAGGAGGGTCTGTGAGACAACATAACAGAGGGTCCCATATTGGCTGAGACCCAAGGCAGGACGAGGAGCCCCGTCCCCCCAGGCAAGGGGAACCCCTGCCAGCAGAAGACCACCAACCCCAAAAGGGGTTGCGGAAAAAAGAGAGAAGAGGTAGCCTGTCCTTCACCCAGCAGAGGAAGCAAGGTAAGACGAAAGGAGGCAAAGCACCCCACAAGCATACAAGGCAACAAACCACCGCCCATGCCAAGGCCAGGAAGAGGAGCGCCGAAGGAGAAGAGGAACCTAGAATCTCCAAGGAAAAGAGGAACCTAGAATCTCCAAGGAAAAGAGGAACCTAGAGTCTCCAAGGAGAAGAGGCAGAGCAAAGGCAATCCCAGATAGAACGGCGCTGCCAGCAAGAAACAGGCAGAAGCCAAAAAAGGGTAACTCAAAAACAACCAATAAGAACCATCCAACGGCCCGCAGGGACAGACTGCACCCGCAAAAGGGACAAGACGTCAGGGACCAACTACTCCCACAGGGAGAAGAGGTATAACCGGGGCAAAGGCCCACTGGAAGAAGAGGACAAGGCAGGATGACAGTCCCACTAAAGCCCCAAGAAGGCACAACGGTGCAGAGAAAACAATAGGTCGGCACCGGCAAGTTCCGCCACACGCAGAGGACACCACAGAACGAAGCACTCAGAGCAAGCCAGACTACAGCCGAAGCCAGAGAACAGGAAGGCAAATAAGTCTGGACACGCATGGCCCAAAAAGAAGTGGGACTGGACAGGAACATGACACCAGGCCACGGACAGCAGGCCAGACCGGGCAAAACAGCGCAGCGACCCCAGAGAAGAACACCCTGGGGCAGAACTCAAGCTAGTCCAAGGCATCAGCAAGAAGATTACATCTGCAATATACTAGAACGCCACGGAGAGCAGAAGCCCGCAGGCGACCACAGCTCCCCAGCACATAACAGGGCTATATAACAGCCACCATTACCCCACATAGGGCAGGTCACGTGCGAAGACATGGGAACCTCTTAGAAAAAAACTTCCCCAGCAGAGGACAACCGAAAAGACCTCCGGGAAAAACCCAGCAGAAGGCTCATCAAGCAACCAGAGAGGAAAAACACAGAAGGCCCAATCGCTGGGCCAGCATGGTGTAGAAAAAAACCCAAAGTAAAAACAAATAGTCAACAACGGTTGGCCAGCAGCCAACAGAACCACAGTCCCAACAAGGAGGACTTGAGTGGCCATGAGGCACAAAGAACAGACCAGGGGCGACCCGTCCAAACAGAAGAACACCTCCAAGAACCAGATCAACTCGCAGGTCACTGAGGGGGAGGAGGACGAAGCCCCGCCAAGAACCTCTGGATGGCCGAGTTCGCAGGGGCAAGGAACAAAAAAGCACCATCGAAGGGAAGGTCCACCAACCGTTCTCGAACGTTCTCCGGGAATACAATGTCCCGAAGCCAGGCATGGTGACGAAGAGCAACCGAAGAAGCCATGGCACGACCCAGCACCTCCAAGATGTCCAAAGCGAAGCGAAGAATAAACACCGCCAGCTCCCGGCCATTCAACACATGGTGTCTCAAATCAACACAGACACCCTCCTGTGAAGCAGTAGACATAAGGGACTCCACCGAAACCCACAAACAAGAAGTGGCCCGAGCCAAAACACACAGTGTGTTAAGGGCCCGCAGAGCCGCACTGGTCGAGGTGAACATATTGCACCCCTGGGAGTTCAGCCAGCGGGCCCCTCGTGACGGGGTAGACAACTGCGGCGGCAGAGAAGGAAAGGCAGTCTGCAAAAGGGGACCTCTGGTAGAGGGGTGAAGGGAAAGACACATCAGATAACGCGGCGCCAGATTATGGTGGTGCAGAAGGTGTTGAGGCACCGGGTCCCCGTAGCGGGATGGCCCCAAGTCCCCAGCAGAGAAGAATGGAGTGATCCCTTGAAGGGAAGCAACAGCTCCCTGCCACTAGAACCCTTATGGAAAACCTCTAGAATATGAACCGCAAGGCGCCGACCTGACCAACGGGGCAGCCGCCTGCTCGGGGGGACGAGAGGGACCCCGGTCACGCCACGGAGGTCCCGCACATGGCAAGGGATCCACTGACGTCCCAGGAGGGAAAGGAGGAGAAGCCATTGAGACTTGCAAAGCCGCCGCATATTTATTTATTTTGAGAGTTTTATACAGCGCGAACCAGTACCTTGCGGGTATCAGAGCGCTTTACAAGGTATTCTTAGTTACATAGAAACAAGGTAAATAGCAGAGATCACGGATAGACAGTGCTAGTATAATCGTTCAGTCTTTGACACGCGGTATATGAAACATTACAAAAAAACGTACAGTGAGTTACAAGCATAATATAGATAAAGATAAATATCTAGGGTCTCTCGCTGGGTAGAGGACATTGTAAGGTTCCGAGTAGAGGATACATTGGGTCGGAGAATAACAGTAGTCCCTACTGAAGTGACTTTAGCCAGGGGAAGCGACTTCACTTCCTTTTTTGAAAGATGCAGTAGAGGGATTACGTCTGGTTTCTGGAGGTAGAGCATTCCAAACTCAGGGCGCAATCCCTGTAAAGGATCGCTTGGATGTTTTCTTCCTGTTGAATCTTTACGGTTTCAGTAGAAGGTTGATAGAACTTCTTGAGGATCCGACACCACAAGAGGGCACCAGTTTCTGTGCCAGATAGCTGGGTGTATTGTGATGGATGACTTTATGAGTCATCCAAGCTATTTTAAGATGAATTCTGGATTCAAAGATTAGCAAATTAAGGGATTTTATGTCAGGGGATATATGGGAGCTTCTTTTGGAGCCAGTGATAAGTCTCGCTGCGGTGTTTATTGAGGCTCTCAGAGGAGCCGTTGTAGCTCTGGGTAGGCCACAGAGAGCAACACTTCCGTAATCCACTCTTGAGCTGACTAGAGCTGGTACAGCCAGCTTGAAGTCCGTTTTCGGCAGGAAAGGTTTCAATGTTCTCAAAGTATTTATCTGAAAGTTTGCTCCCTTTGTTGCGTTGCTGATGTGTTTTTGCATATTGAGGTTTCTGTCCAGAGAAATTCCGAACGATTTTGCGGAATCAACGATGAGAGGTTGACAGTTGAGTGCGGTAAGGTGTTTGATACAGCCTTGCAATATGGGTACTTGGGCGGGGGGAGCAATGAGGAGGAATTTGGTTTTAAGGGCATTCAGTTTTAGATGATTTTCTGCAAGCCTTGTTTGAGTTTTCCCGAGAGTGGTGCTGAGCGATTTGATGTCTTCAAGGGTATGGATTGAGATATAGTTGGGTGTCGTCAGCGTACATGTGATCTTGCACGCTAGACAAGTAGAGAATTTCAGTGAGGGGTTTCATGAAAAGGTTGAACAGTGTCACAGATAATGCAGATCCTTGTGGGATCCTAAAGTGACTGGGACGGGTTTGGAAAGGGAGTGATTGACCTAGAAGCACAAGTTACTTACCTTCCGTAACGATATATCTGTAAGAAACAGTAGTTAGTGTTCGATTCCTTACCTTAGAATATCCCCAGGCATCAGACTGGATACGGAAAGTTTTGCGTAGCAGAACCCCTGCGCGTCAGTATGCGTCGTCTATGGCTCTGCGTCCGTCGTCGGGATGACACTGGAGTACTTAGACACCGCCCTCGCGCGCTGACGTCAGTTCTTGTACATAGCTTTCCGCGCCAGGAACGCAGAGCCATGCCAGAGACAGACACTAGTGCCATGAAACTAGGGCCCTGAAAGGGCTGTCCTTAACCCTAGATATCGGTTCGCAGAACGGGGAGGATGGGTGGGGTGGTAAGGAATCTAACACTACTGTTTCTTACAGATATATCGTTACTGAAGGTAAGTAACTTGTGCATCTGAAAGAAACAGGTTAGTGTTAGATTCCTTACCTTAGAATAGATACCCCAGCAATACCAACCCCGGTGGTGGGTCTGCGAACCAAGATCACACCAGAAAGTCCTGGAGAACAGAACAGCTGAAAAGGCCATCTCTCTGGACTTGGCTGTCCAGGCAGTAGTGTCTAGCAAATGTGTGCTGCGAAGCCCATGTAGCTGCCTGACAGATGTCCTGCAAGGGAACTCCCCGGCCCAGGGCAGTAGTTGCTGCTGTGGCCCGAGTGGAATGGGCCCTCAGCCCAACAGGAGGCTCCTTTTTCGCCAAGGAGTAACAGACCTTGATGCACAACATGACCCACAGAGAGATGGTCCATTTGTGCACAGACTGTCCCTTCTTCGCGCCCACGTAACCAACAAAGAGACGGTCGTCCACCCGGAACTGGCGTGTGCGATCTAGATAAAAAGAGAGCGCACGTTTTGGGTTCAGACGGTGGAGCCTCTCTTGATCCTTCGAGGGATGCGGAGGCGGAAAGAATTTGGCAAGGTGATGTACTGCCCGATATGAAAGGCTGTAACCACTTTGTGCAGGAAAGAGGGACGAGTTTTCAAGACAACTTTGTCCGGATGGACAGAAAGGAAAGGAGGCTTAGAAGATAGAGCCTGGAGCTCACTTACTCTCCTGGCCGAGGTGATGGCAACCAGGAATGCAGTCTTAACAATCAGAAGACATAGAGGGCAATTGTGAAGTGGCTCGAACGGAGCGTACATCAAATAGGTTAGAACAAGGTTCAAGACCCACTGAGGCATCACGAAAGGAACAGGAGGGAACATGTGCGTGATGCCTTTCAAGAATCTATTTACAACAGGGGACTTGAAAAGAGAAGGCTGATCGATCAGAAAGCCTCAAGAAGGCAGAAATGGCAGAGAGGTAGCCCTAATAGTGCCCAGAGCAGAGCCCAGCTGGGCAAGAGAAAGAAGGAAGAGGAGAACCTCTGAAAGGGGGGCAGAGAGTGGATCCACAGCCTTTGCTGTGCACCATGCCACAAATGTGTTCCACCTGCAGGCGTATACCGATTTTGTGGAGGGACGCCTGGCTGCCAGAATCACATCACAGACTTCAGGAGGAAAGTCAAATGGCCTTAACTGCCACCGCTCAATCTCCACACATGGAGGTGGAGGCTGGACAGGTTCAGGACAGTCTCCTGCTGCGACAGAAGGTCCTCCTGAAGAGGCAGACGAATCAGGGGATCGACTGACATGCTGAGTAGCTTGGGATACCAGTATCTTCGTGCCCGGTCCGGAGCCACAAGGAGGACTTGATCCTGATCTTCTTCAGCATTCTGGGTAGAAGTGGTATAGGCGGAAAGGCGTAGAACAGACCGCAGCTCCACTCGTGACAAAAAGCGTGTCCGAGTGAGTGCCGCCTTGGAAATTCCAACACGCAGAACTGATGACATTGCGCCTTCTCTTCAGTGGCAAATAGTTTTAACCAAGGCTCTCCCCACTGCCGAAAGACACCTTGCGCCACGTCCGGTTGATAGGTGCTCGAAATCCTGAAAACTGAATTATGCCTGAAACGTTCGAAATTAAGTGAATATCTTTAGTGAAATTGTATGCTGTCACTCGTCCCCTTCCCTTCTTCCGTGTGCCCTGACGAAGGTGTGGCCGTAGACCTGGCCTAGCACCGAAACGCGCGTTGGCGCTCTGATTCTGTCCTGTTATATGGTCATCTAGTCTCCTACCCCTTTTTGAGAGACGCTCCAGCAGGACGCAATATATGCGGAACATCTGGCAACTGAAGCATGATTTGTATGGGATAATTGAAGAATGTATGAGTATGTGTGAATCGTTATGATATTGGATGTTTGAGGAATATATGAGTTTGCTTGAAGTATGTTTTATGCCTGAAGGGATGTGTGGGATGTTTTTTTGAATAATCCAGAGTGTATTATCATAGCTATGTTCTGTCTATTCTGGCCTGTTGTTGTGGAAAAATATATATTTATACAAAAGAAATTAAATAAACAATGAATATTTTTTCTATATTGACTTGTCTTTGAATTCGTTTGTCTCGCTTCTGGTCTCAGTGAGCTTACTACTGCACATTTCATTATAGGACTCTATCTGAGCCTTGGTATATATTATAAGGGGCAGATTGTTCTGTTTCTTTCAAATTAGCTCACCCAGAGGGAAGGCAAAAGGCCAGCTCGAACGGCAGCCATAACCACAAGCTGCCAGAAGCATGAAGGACAACAAAGCATCCCATCCCTCAGCACCAGAGCAGGTAGGAGAACAAATAGACAGGCCCATCACTACAAGGGCTAAGCACACAATCTCAAGAAGCAATAGCAACATACGGAGACGCCATGGAGAACAGGCACCTGAAGGCAACCAGCACTCCCCAGCAAGGCATAGCTATATAACAGCTACCACTACCCCACGTAGGGTACGGTAAGTCCCAAAATATGGGAACCCTCTTTGGAAGAACTTCCGCAGCAGAGGAGAAAGCAAAGCGGCACAGGGTAAAAACCGACCCAGCCAAAGGCTTGACATCAGTCCAGAGAAAAAACAGAAGGCCTAATCTCAGGGCCAAGTCTGTAACTACTCCAACAAAAAACACACACACAGCCAACAAGTGCCGTCCAGCAGCCAACAATGCCAAAATCCCATCAAGGAGGACTCAATGGCCAGGAAACACCATCTATAGCAAGGGCATCCAAAAGGCCCAAACCCAGCTCAACCCAGCAGTCACTGAGGAGGGGAAGGAGGAGGAGAATAAGGCGGAGGAGGAGGAGGAGGAGTAGGAGTAGGAGGTGGAAGAGGACGGAGCCCCGCCAGGAACCTCTGGATGGCAGAATCAGCCAGGGCATGGATCAAGCTGCCATCAAACGGTATATCAATGAGCCGCTCCCGAATATTCTCAGGAAACACGCCGTACCGAAGCCAAGCATTGCGACGGAGGGCAACTGAGGAAGCCATAGCCCGGCCCAACATCTCCGAGATGTCCAGAGCGGAGCGGAGAATAAACGCCGCTAGCTCCCAGCCATCCAAAGCATTATGGCATAAGTCCACCTGAACAGTCTCCTGGAAAGCCGCAGATCCCAGAGACTCAGCCGAGTCCAACAAACAGGAGACACTCCCCAATACACACAAGGTGTTATGGGCCCGCAGGGCAGCACTGGTTCAGGCGAACATGTTGCGCCCCCAAGAGTCCAGCCAGCAGGCCTCCCGGGATGGTGGAGTCAACAGTGGCGGCAGGGAGGGGAAGCGGTCCTCAAAAGTGGACTGGCAGCAGAGGGGTGGAGGGAGAGGCACACCCTGTTACGTGTCGGTGCAGAAGGTGTTGAGGCACCGGATCCCCTGAGGCGGGACGCCTCCAAGCTCCCGTCAGGGAAGAAAGGAGCGAACCCTCAAAGGGGAGTAAGATCTCCCTCTCAGCAGAGCCCTGGTGGAGAACCTCCAAGAGATGGTCCGCCAGAAAATGAGCAATCGGTCCCCCATGTGCAGAATGCCCACAGCCGTGGACACCGTGTGAGCGAAGGCGCACTCGCCTCTGTAGGGCCCCGCGGAGAAGAAAGCAGTTCCTCTGTGAGTGACAGCTGCAGACTAAGTCAGTCGTCCCTGAAGCCAAGCGGGACGGGCAAAGGCCACACATTGAAGCCAGAAGGTACTGAAGAATGGGGGACCTGCCGCTCCTCCTACGAGCACCTCGGCCTCAGAAAAGGCGGGGTGTCCCCCTTCGACACCGCTGGCGAAAAAGACACCACACAGCGGCCAGTCTCCGGGGAAGAGGTCACCAATATGCAGCCAGCCTCCGGAGAAGAGGGAACGTCTGAAGACGAATTTGCAGCACAACCTGTGTGTGGAGCCGTGGAGTCCGCACCCTGAGGTAGGACCCCAGCACCATCCGGAGCCAAAGGAGAGACCGGATAAGGCTCCTCCAAGTCACACCGCACAGGGGACCGGAGTGGGGCCAGAGCCGAAGTGACCAAGGGGCGGCGCCAGCTCGACCTCCACTGAGGCAGCCTCCTGCGTCGAGGGACGAGAGGGACCAGGGGAGTGACCCGATGTCCTCCTCCAGCCTCAGCCCAGAATGTTGCGGAGGCAGTCCGGCGACCAATGCGGTGGGGCCAGGGACGAATCAACCTCCCACTCGCCCTCTTACGAGGCAGCCGCCCGCGGGGATGAATGAGAAGGGCATGGAGGGGGACCAGAAGTCCCCACCCCACCTCGACCCAGAGCGGGACGAGAAGAGGTCACCGACCCCTGTGGCGCTGCCCAAAGCAGACACCGGCACCTTGGCGGCATCAGCCCAGCCTTGGACGAGGCCTTCGCGGGGCTCGGGATGCAACCCAAGCCCCAGCGACCTCCCGCGACACCACAGCGGCTCCCGCAGGAGTTTGCAACGAGGCAGAGGTGCAGTGGACTGAAGGAGGGACCCCAGAGGGACCGCACCCCAACAGCACCACATCCTCCAAGCCTGGATCCGAACCAGTCGGCACAAAGGGCCACGCGCGAGGCAAGGGATCTGTCGCCGCCCCAGGATGGGAAGGAGGAGACGCTAGCAAGGCCTGCAAAGCCGCCGTTTATATCTCCATCTGGACTCTCGACACCCCCTCACCGGGAAACGTGGATAGGAGGACGACACACGGGGTTGCATCTCCAGAGGAGAGCCCACACCCTGGGGACAAACTGCGACACTTACCCACCGTGGAGCGGCGCGCTCACGTCATTGGAGAAGGACGAGGACCACGGACGTATTTGAAGCAGTCTGCCGAAGCTGATCGAGGGGGAGGTCGACCTGGAGAGACGCGCCGATAGAAGTTTCATTCGGCGCTCCCTCCGCGACTTCGGCTTCAACTGTTGACATGCCTCACAATCAGTGGTGCTGTGGTCCTCCCCCAAACACCACATACACATGAGAAGAGGGTCCATCGCCGACATAAGACGCCCACACGACGTGCAAGTTTTGAAGCCCGAAGGAATTCGCACTCTTCCACCAGACAGAAGACAATTGGTGAAGAAAAAAAGGGCCCCAAAAAGGCCCGCAGCAAGACCGGATCCGTGTTGCACACGGAAAAGGAAAGAACTGACGTAGGTGCGGCAGGGTGGGGCTAATGTGACCTCGCTGACGTCACGTGAACGGACGACGCCTGGGCGGAGTCGCGTGATGTCGCCCTCCTCCGGTGCGCAGGGATGATGTGGCAAAAATGTTTCCAGATCCAGTCTCATGCCTGGGGATAATTCTACGTGAAGGAATCTGCGGCTAGTAGTCTCTATCAGATGTGTTTATACGAAAATCTAGGCTTTCAACATATATTCATGGCTATTGTGTATTTTTATAGTCGTAGGGAGGGTGTTGTAGAGCATGCATTTAGTTTCCATTTTAGCTTTCCTTTTTTTCTGTGCATCTTTTTCTAAAGGTGGTTTGAACAGGTTTTCACAGGCACAAGACTGTGCCACACACATTTATTTCTGGTAGGCACTGTCGCCCTGTTGTCTGTACATTTAGTGCCAGGGTCACACATATTAGAACGCAATGCATTTTTTTATTTTTACTCATAGAAGACAAGACTTTCTCCCCAGACTAATTAAAGACGTTGTTCTGCACCCTTGGAATAGTATGCGAAGCTTGCTATTTTATTATTTAAACCGAGTCCATGCTGAAGATAGTGAGAGGTGTTTCACTTCCCGCCAGAGTTATCATGGAAGCTGCTGTGACTGAGATACAGCTCTGCTGTCCCGGACTTTCATCCGGAGAAGAAAGGTAGTTGTGCAAGAGAAGTATGCAGGCCTGAACACAGACTGGGTGTATTCATCAAAGCACTGAGGTTGGTTTCCTGAAGGTATGGGGTTAGAACATTCCCACAGGTTTGGCAGATGGGCACTACCAACAAGCTCTCTTTAGCGCAGTACTAGTGACAGATAGAAGTGACTTTAGTAACATTACGCACAATTGACAGTGAAATGGTTTGTGCTTTTCACCCGTCTAATAATACTTATGACAATTATGTGTTTCATCTTTCTAATAATCGCTGTTCATGTTTTAGCTATATAGATTCGTTTTTTTCAATAAAAATTGAAAATGCATTATCATATCTTTTCTTTGTGACACATTGAGCATGAAAAAGTGACAAACAAAAGGGTTAGATTGGTTTTCACAAATTCCTTGGGAACTGGAGTCATATTCGAGGTTACCAACAACATCTATAACTCTGTAAAGTTAGGAATTTAGATGTGGTACTGACAGCCAGCCAAATAAACCAACATTTACTTATTATATAAGATTATATAAGAAGACTAAGTCTCTGTATTAGGAAGTTTTGTTGATCTAAAGACATAGTCCTACTAAATGTGTAAGGACCGTATAACACTGCATGAGTGAAATTCATGAAGTCTTGAGTGTTAGTAGAAGGAAGCATTAAGTGGAATCAAAAAGGCAGTATTGGGATCCTGCAACTCCAGAATTCTATAGTGGGTTTCTAAAAATGTTGAGCTTTTACAACTTAACCATTGGTAAAGGCCCTAAAAGATAGGCAGTAAGCATTAAAAGTTTAAAACTGGAGCAAAAAGGGAAATATACCTTTCATGCATAACTTGATAAGGCTTTATGGAAAGAGAACGCAGACACTGGTTCTTTCCCATGGTTGAATGAGTGAATATTTTTTTTTAAAGCTTTATTGTTACTTTAAACAGTTACAAGTATGGGCCTACAACTACCAGGGCCGGCCGCTAATAAGTTTCATCACAGCAAGTCAGTTATGACACGACTCGGCAGCCTGTGAATCGAAGGTACCATAAATTCGGTAAAAGCTCGTTATTGAGCGTACCGAGCAAATTACAGGATTCTAAAGTAACCATTTTATAATGTAAAGAATGAAAGGATCAGGTGCCATACAATAACACAGAGTCGCATAAAGGGCGGGCAAAACAGTAAGACATCCACAGTTAGAACGATCTCATTTAGAACAGTGGCGCTAAGGCATACAATTCAGGATAAACAAGCATACAATCACAGTTCGCACCAGTTAAGCGCCCGCCCATGGATACTGATTATACTGTAGAAAGTATAGGCACAGATAAGGAAAATTCGATAATTGACACAAGAGTGGACCCACTACGCTGACCCGAAAAATGAAGAAACGAAAGAAAAGGCAAAAGAAAAGAAACGAAAGAGAAAAAAAGGCCATAGAAACAATAAAGGCAAAACAAAAAAACGCCCGGTCTCCGTTAACCTAATAAAGCAAATCCCGTTACCGATGAAACCACAATAGTAAACCCAAAACAACAGTCTCAGCCTTGACCCCGTCGATCAAACTTGCTGACTACCTCTGGTAAGTAGAGCTCCATCCACAAATTGTCAAAATATACATAGAAGTTGCCGAAATATAGTCTGCTAGATGGAGAAAGGATGGCAAACCCAAAGTACATGGCAGGTTCCAACGATGTCCCTCCCCGACTCCAAGGCCAGACACTATCTCCTCCGCCATCTTGATGAACCAGCTGGGAAGGGGGTGCGACACAATCCAACGCAGTTCAGTCTCGACCAAAAGTTTCCAGAGTGGGAACAGCAGTTAAATGTTCCACTGGTAGCGAAACCAAGGATTCCGACCATACAGTCGATACACAGATCGCAGCATGTTCGATCAGTTCCACTTCTGTAGGGGCAGGCACAGCTCCATGCACCGGGTCTGAATGCACCGCTGGGGTGTCTATCGGGAGTAGAGCTGGCCGCCGAGTCTCGAGCGAGGAATCAGGGTCCGGTCCCAATCGCCTAATTTCATCTGCTGCCGACATCAGTTTACAGACCTGGGCCTCCATAGTCACCCGAATTGCCTCGAGGGCTGCCAGCACTGAACGCAGTGACGGGTCGCACTCAGACCGCTCCGCCGGGTCTCGCATGACATCAGGCATAGTGATCCCCTCGGAGAGCCGCTCTCCCCGGGTGAAGATTAGGCGGAGCAGGGATGAACCGTGAGGGACAAATCGTCAACATGCTTTCGTGCGCGCCAAGTCCCCAACCCAAAGGCACCGGCGATGCGAACACTAGGCCTCCGGGTCAGGGACCCCCCGCCACACCGCCTCGGGCGTCACACGTCTCCTCACCTTCGATACGAGACCAGGCAGCAGATCGGCAGCAAAGCAGTCCAAAAGATGTCGAAAGTTCCATGGACCGGACCCTGTCGCCCTCACCAGTCCGCTGTTGTTCAACTGGGACCCGGCAGGACCAGCACTCGAGACCCTGGCTTCCAGCCTAGGTTAGGCCTCGAGTCAAACCTCTACATTACTCTACTCCACAATGTCGGAAAAGTCTCGGGCTTGCTCCATCGGACTGCAGATTTGTTCATAGACACGGATATGTGGCGGAAAATCAGGATAGATGACAGGATCTTCAAGCAAAAGACGGAGGTCAGCGGAGCCGGGAGACTAAGCGGCCATCTTGTTTGCTGTCGTAGCTCCTCCTCGGGTGAATATTTTTACTAGGCCCAAAGTAGCAGATCATAGTTCTTCCTCATATCTGACACTCTAGTCAATCAATGCATCTATGAAGTCATCAAAAGTGGCCAGATTGAACACTCTGGGTACAGGGGAGCCATGCTGTTAGGTTCACAAGGATGCATCAATAAGGATTAGTTACTTACCTGTAATCCTAGTTCTCTTCCAGGGGTATCCTCATCAAAGTCATAAGCATTAGAATATTCCCGCCCATGCGGTATATATATATATATATATATATATATATATATATATATATATATATATATCAACAGAAAAACATGTTTTGAAACTGTTTTAATGCTCAGCAGTAAGCAGAAAACTCACATAGGACAGAAAGCATATACAGCTCCTAGGCTGCATTGCGAAAACACAGTGTAAAAAGACTGAAAAGCTAACTCATAGAAACAGAGATAAACTGTCACTGTGCCTTTAAGGCAGTCATGAACCTCAGCTTCCCATCATGCCTCAGGGGTGACAGTTAGGTCAGTAGTTCTTTGCGGTGACTAAAAAGCCATGTTACAAAGAGTTGACAATACCTTGAAAATACCATAATTCTTTGCCCGGGGTGGTGGGAGGGTTGCTTATGACTTTGATGAGGATACCCCTGGAAGAGAACTAGGATTAAAGGTAAGTAACTAATCCTTCTCTTCCAGGGGATCCTCATCAATAGTCATAAGCACTAGAATAGAATAGCTAGCCTTACCTCATCCACCAGCGGGCAAAGGAAAATAAAGGTACATTTAACAATAAGCTCAGAAAACTAAGCCAAGATAGCCAGATAACTATCCTCAAGGAGGCTTGGCCTACTTGAGTATCCGCTCTGGAATCGGATTCTAGGCAATAATGCCTCGTGAAGGTGTGAACCGATCTCCAGGTCGCAGCCTTGCATATTTCTGACATTGGGACATCATGCAAGAAAGCCACTGTGGCCGCTTTCCCCCTAGTGGGGTGTGCTTCAGGCGACAACAACAAGGGTCTTTTAGCCAGGTGGTAAGCCAATTTTATGCAGGACACGATCCACCGGGAAATGGATCTTTTAGAAGCTGGGAAGCCTGTCCTCATGGCACCATAATTCAGGAATAATTGATCAGTCTTTCTTATACCCATGGTTCCGTCTAGATAGAATTTAAGAACCCTTCTGAGGTCCAAGGAGTGTAACGATCTCTCTGCAGGGGTCGTGGGGTTTGGAAAGAAGGATGGCAGGGAGATTGACTGATTAATATGAAAATCAGACACAACCTTAGGCAAAAAAAGAAGGATGAGCCCTTAAGACAAACCTGTTATGGTGAAATACAGTGTAAGGCTCTTTCGCACACAGCGCCTGGATTTCACTTACTCTGCGCGCTGATCTTATTGCTACCAGAAAAACGGCGTTCCAAGATAAGTGCTGCAAAGAGGCCTTGTGAATTGGCTCAAAAGGCGGGCCAATTAATTTGGCTAGGACCAGGTTCAACTCCCATGGAGGAGAAGTGTGCCAAACAGGGAGATATACTTTTTTCAACCCCTGTAAGAAGTCCTTGACCACCTGCATTTGGAAAAAAGAAGGCTGGTTGGGTGCCTTCCTATATGCCGTAATGGCAGCCAAGTGAACTCTAATCGAGGCATACTTTAACCTTGACATAGCTAGGTATAGAAGGTAAGGAAGAATTACATCCTCCTGTCCCTTCGTAGGATCAAAGTGATGTTCTACACACCAAAGGAAGAACCTTTTCCACTTGAATGCATATGACGCTCTTGTGGAAGGTCTTTTGGCCTCTTTCAAAATGTTCATGCAATCTTTCGGTAGCCTCAAATGTCCGTATTGGAGTACCTCAGGAGCCATGCTGCCAAGTTCAGCGAGGCAAGATTGGGATGGAGAAATTTCCCGTCCATCTTGGTCAGCAGGTCCGCTCTGCAAAGCAGTCTCCTGTGTGGAAGTACTGACAACTGTAGAAGGTCCGGGTACCACCACTGCAGCAGCCAGTCTGGAGCTATCAGAATCATCTCCATGTTGGATCTGATGAGCTTCGACACCACCTTCGGAATCAGAGGCAGGGGAGGAAAGGCGTAGGCAAATGTCCCTGACCAATCCATCAAAAGCGCATTTCCCCTTGTTCCTGGACGGTGGAATCTGGACGCGAAGGCGTGGCATTTTTAGTTTTTGTCGTCTGCAAACAAATCGATTGATTTTTTTTAAAAACGTATTTTATTGGTTTTTACACAAGACATACATAAAGTATTATACACTGCTTTCCTGACCTGGACGGCGCTGCGGATTACTGGAGGCTCTTCTGTCCTGCTGACTGCTGGAGGCTTTTCTGTCCTTGTCCAACGCCTCGCGGTACCCGCTCCGCGGGTCCCGCTTCAGATTCTGCCGTTTTGTGGACGCTGCTGTGGGGTTGTAAAAAGCGGCAGGGCTGCGAGCGCAAAACCCGGGACTCACACTCCCAGGAGTCCCAGTGTGTGAGAGGCCGAGTCACCTGGCCCCGCTCTCCCTGACCGCCCCGCCCCACCTCGAACAGCTGAAAAGAGGGAAGGACCCTCTGTACTGTGGGACACTGCTTTCCTGACCTGGACGGCGCTGCGGATTACTGGAGGCTCTTCTGTCCTGCTGACTGCTGGAGGCTTTTCTGTCCTTGTCCAACGCCTCGCGGTACCCGCTCCGCGGGTCCCGCTTCGGATTCTGCCGTTTTGTGGACGCTGCTGTGGGGTTGTAAAAAGCGGCAGGGCTGCGAGCGCAAAACCCGGGACTCACACTCCCAGGAGTCCCGGTGTGTGAGAGGCCGAGTCACCTGGCCCCGCTCTCCCTGACCGCCCCGCCCCACCTCGAACAGCTGAAAAGAGGGAAGGACCCTCTGTACTGTGGGACACTGCTTTCCTGACCTGGACGGCGCTGCGGATTACTGGAGGCTCTTCTGTCCTGCTGACTGCTGGAGGCTTTTCTGTCCTTGTCCAACGCCTTGCGGTACCCGCTCCGCGGGTCCCGCTTCGGATTCTGCCGTTTTGTGGACGCTGCTGTGGGGTTGTAAAAAGCGGCAGGGCTGCGAGCGCAAAACCCGGGACTCACACTCCCAGGAGTCCCGGTGTGTGAGAGGCCGAGTCACCTGGCCCCGCTCTCCCTGACCGCCCCGCCCCACCTCGAACGTCTCTGCCCATTGGCCCAAGGACCTATAGATACAGCTGACCCTCGCTGCGCGGGAGCGCGCGCGGGAGCGCGCGCGGGAGCGACCGGGGCGAAGACCGGGCAAAGAGCGGGCCGTTTGAGGCCGTTCGAGGACTGAGCGGACCGGACTGGCCTACTCTCTTTTGCCCGCTACTTCCTACCACAGAGGACCGCAAAGTCCGATCCACGCCCTCCTTTTCTCATATATATTTTGTTGTTTGGCCTTGCCCCCTACCTAAGACATGTGCACAAGAATAACCAGGAGTAAGGCCTCCAAAGGTGGTCACCCAATTAGTGGTCCAATGGATGACTTCATTACCCGCACTAACTTTGCCATTGACCGGGAAATATCCAAGCTTCAGACTCGGGTATCTCTCGAGTTGGCAGCGGCCAGAAGACTGTCTGAAGTCATTGCTACTTCCAAAAAATCCTCCTTGGGCTCTATAGCTGTGGCGATCACTCCAGAGCGTCCTCCCATCCCCCACTGTATAATTTCCCAGGCAGAGGTACACCAGACTCCTCCACAACTTATCCCTTCCCCACACCACACCTCACAACTCAATTTACTGGAAGTGAGCGCTCCCGTCACCTCTTGCGCCCAGAATGCTGTTCCTACCCTTCCCCCCCCAGTGGTCTTTAATGCCCCTAGTGCCACCAAACTAAACCGGAAGGCTCGCTCTCGTTCCGCCTATTCACGGAAAAAGGCGAAAATCGCGGTGCCACAACACCTGACACCGACGAATGGCCCAACACCCACCATCAAAGTTCCTCGGCCGTTTGGGGAGCAGCCATCACTGGAGGGAGTTGGGGTGGGGACAACCACTGAGCAATTACCTGCTTCCACCCCAGTGACTGAAGGTCCACAGATAGATGGTCTGGGTAATAATGATAGGGAATTCATAGATCTGGTTTGGGAATCCCTGAAAAAGCTCCTTTCTCCCTTAGACCTCAGACTTTCACGAATCGAAAATAATCTCCTTGAGATGGAAAAGAGCATTATTGCTCTGGCCACTCTCGGTTTGAGAAGTCTTGAGAATCAGGGCCTCTCTGTAGCCGATGCTACCTCTCCAGTTCCCATAGTGCAAACAGACCAAAATCAGCCCACTTTACCCTCGATTGCACGACCGGTTCCTAAACCGAGGACTGTGAAGGTGGATCAAATACCTCCTGTTACAATCCCTAAGGCCCCGAAGCGGACCCCAACCCATCTACCTGTCAAATCTAAAGCTGGGCTATCTTTGAAACCCCAGCCTGACAAGGTAGCTATACCACCTACCCGGGACTTCCAGGTTAAGAACAATTTTAGAGGGGGCTATATTGACCTTCCCCCGGAAGCAAATGATTTTGTAGTTGTGTTGATGGGGGTTCCACAGATCAGCAATGGCCAATATGAGGATCATTGGTCCTTGAAAAATAAAATAATGCATTGGCTTAATGTCAATAGACCTATCCCCAATGGCCGTAGAAGTAAAGTGCTGATGGTGCGCAGAACCTCCTGGGTGGGCCCAACTAGGAAAACAAATGCGGGGGATTGCATAGTTGTAACCTTTGATGACCCGCACACAGCACAGCACATATGCTCGTGGCCTTGTAGTGAGGGGTCCTCTGTCATTCCGAAACCCTTGTCCTTCTTCTATCCCCCACGACCGATCCACAATCAGGTGGACAATTGGTCACTAGTCCAGCAACAACCAAGGAGAAACCATTTTAACCATCAAGTGGATCCTTTTTCACATTGGAATGGTTTCCCAATTTCAAATAGATTCGGGGGTTTGGAGGAAGTAGATTGACTCCCTAGGCACCCAGGTTCCCACACAGCGGGCAATGTACCATCTTTCCTAGCCCATGGGCGTCCCGGGTCCGATTGTGCAGGCTTTGAACCCCTAGCAACTGTACATCCTTTTGGCTTAGTTCAAACACTACACAGCTCTATTTCTGAGGGGGGTTTGATAGCTAAGAGTAGTGCAGATCAAGCCGAGCTGACTGTATTGGGAACCTCTAGTCCACAAGGTAGGAATGAACAGTTGGAACCCTCGCATATCCTATTAAATGCCCCTGTACAGGCCCCACCTTCATTCGTAGGAAGTCAGTCCGAGGGAACTATGGTCCTTACAACCTTCCATAAAATTTCCCATGATGAGCCCCTTGATAGGTTACCCTCAGCGGCTGTGCCAACTTCTTCCGCATTTGCTTACTCCCCCAGTCAACCTATCACAGCTGTACCTCCGTTAAAGATTGTAAGCTGGAATGTGGCAGGGCTAAATCGGAACTTTGACAATCCCGAATGGAATGTGTTCATAGAGCCATTTGACATTTGCATTTTGCAAGAAACCTGGAACTTGGACCCAAAACATAGAGTAGGCTTTACCACCTATTTTGTCCCAGCTCTCCAACAAAGGGGTTCAAAGGGTCGTCCATCCGGAGGCCTCTTAATATGGGTTAGAATTGCTTTGGGTTTAAAAGTGAGCGATAGGTCCACTCATTCTTCTGACTTGCAGAGGATCTCAATACATTGCGAGGGGGGCAAGATGCTAGAGGTCTTTAACCTATATCTGAGGGGCGCCAGGAGCGGGACATCAAGCCTACCTCAGACAGGTCTTAGCAATGATCTAGCTGCTTGCAAGATTGACTCTTACATTCTCCTTGCGGGCGACTTCAACTGTTGTTTCGAACCGCTGGCAAAGGAGGATATTTTGAACTCCTTCGAAGAAGATGCAAGAAGGGGTATCCCGACCTTGTCGCTGGATCCGATTCCCAAATGGACACAAAGTGCGTTAGATATTAATGCACTCTGTCTGGAGCATAATTTGAGATCAGCGAATGGCCGCTCAAAATCGGACCTTATGGGAGCTCACACCTACAATAGACCGGGCCACTCCTCCAGAATCGATTTTATTATCCTGAATTATAATCTTTGGCCATTCCACTTGGATATGGAGGTTGTAGTATCTTGCGATAGCGACCACAACCCCCTTTGTTTAACCCTCTCTCCTAATTGGCAAAGCAAGAAGTACAAGCAAGCACCCACTTGGAAGTCATCCCATGAAATTGTTCCGTCCAATTGTGGTAGACGTTTGAAGTGGGCAAAAGTTAAAGCTGATGAGGCAAGGATGGCGCAAGCCGGGTCCATCTTGTCAGTGGTGGAGCCTCGGCTTGACGCCATATGCCCAGCCAGTACTAAAGTCTTACCACTTTTTATAGAGACTATAGTATCACTGAGTAAATTGTTTACTATTCAATGTACCAAACCTAGGGTGGGTTCCAAAAGTGATTCCAATGCCAGAGACAATTGGTACTCTCCTAAATGTCGTATTGCTAAGGGGGAGCTTATTGCTGCAGTAAAGAGTAGGGACAAGGTCGCCATTAGTTCGGCGAGGAATTCTTACAAAAAAATAGTGGTTGAGGCAAAGGAGGCTCATGATTACCACTTCTGGTGTGACCTAACTGAAGCTAGTTCCTTGAAGGATTCCAAACGGTTTTGGGATCTCCTAAGAGCAAGGAACAAGCCTATTGACCAACAAATAACCTGCAACATTCCGGGTGATGCTTGGTTTGCCCACTTCTCCAAGCTCTATTCTGTTGCACTGGACTTGTCTCCTCCATGCCCGGGATCTTTGGCCATTACTATAGCTAACTCTCTTCCTATAGACTTCCCTTTCACCAGTCAGGAAGTTGAAGGGGCTATCAGGAGCATTATCCCCAACAAGGCTCCAGGCCCTGATGGTATCCCAGGGGACTTACTTAAATCCTACCCGGTAGTATGGAGCAGATTAATTGCTTTACTCTTAAATGAGGCTCTGCTAGGGGGATCCTTTCCTGATTCTTGGAGGGGCGCAGAAGTTGTGCCTATTTTCAAGAAAGGCAGCCGGGACGATCCAGCAAACTACCGCCCTATTAGCTTGCTGGACTCATCCCAGAAGGTTGCGGGGAAAGTCGTTCTGGGTAGGATCCTTCAATGGGCCGACGAGGAAAAAATTCTGTCTGATTTTCAGGCAGGTTTTAGAACAGGGACAGGCACCATCGAGCAAACATTCCGCCTTCTGATGATATATTGGAAGGTGGTGGTGCTGGGAGGGGGCACGTTATATCTAGTCTTTATAGACTTGAGAACGGCCTTCGACCTAGTCCCACGGGAACTGCTATGGAATGTCCTCGATGGTCTAGGACTACCCAACTACCTGTTATTCTTGCTTAAAAAATTCCATGAAGGCAATTTCGCCCAGATCAGGTGGGGTGTCCAGGGAGAAAAAACATCTCGCATCCCAGTAGACAGGGGCGTCCGCCAGGGGTGTGTGCTTGCCCCCACTCTGTTTTCTCTATATGTCAACGGAGTGGTGGAGCATCTGCTACAACACCCTGCGGATGCGCCTACCCTGGCGGGCAGAAAGATCCCAACGCTCCTGTTTGCGGATGACACCCTCCTGATCTCGAAATCTCCAACTGGCATCCAGAAATTGCTTTCTAGCTTTAAATCCTTCTGTGATAGCAGGGGTTTAGCTATAAATATAAGCAAGACCAAATTCCTTGTCCTTAATCCCCCCAAGAAAACCGTCGCCCCACCTGTTTTAGACTCCACCCCCCTGGAGAGAGTCAAAGAATTTGACTACCTGGGAATTCGCTTGTGTGACTCAATGAGTTGGAAGGCACACCATCAAAAGGTGTTTCTGACGCACAAAAGGGTCACGGGTGTTTTGCTCAAGGAGCAACGAGCCTCCTCATTGAAACCAATCGGGGCAGTGCTAGATATTTACAGAGCAAGGGTTGTAAGCGCAGCTTTATATGGCGCCGAACTGTGGGGTATGCAGAGAGTCGATACATTGGCAAAGATGGAAAACAACTTCCATAAAGATCTGATGAGGCTACCCCACAGCACTCCTACAATCCCCCTCCTGTTGGATGCAGGCACTCGCCCAATTTGCGAGCAAGCAAAACTGCGCCCCCTGCTACTTTGGTCCCGGGTATGGAATGTCCCTGAATTGTGTAGTTACGCTGACGCCCTGAAAGATCTGTTGTCTCTCCCAGGTTGTAATAAGATACCCTGGTTTAGGGAGGTAAAAAGATTGCTCTATGAGCTGGGATTGGGAGACGCTTGGGCCAATAAAACAGCACCACCCAAGCTGCTCCTAAAGAATGCTTACTGGCTATGGGTAAAAAATAACAGAATGCGTAACTCCAATCTTTGCAAATCTGTTGCCCAATTTTTACTAGTTAAAGATCTCCCCTCCAGGGAACCTTATTTGGACCTAATCCGCAGCTCTGGAGACAGATCACTCTACTTCAAATTTAGGGTGGGTGTTCTCCCCTTAGGATTGTTTACTTCTTCCTGGAATCCTCCCTTTCAAACGGTCCCAATTTGTCCTTTTTGCGACTCAAGGGTTGAATCTGACGCCCACCTTCTGTTTGAGTGCAGTGTTTATGCAGCTCCTAGATTGAAATGGTTAAAGCCTCTGTGCAGAAGTTTGGGAACAAGATCACATCTAGAAGCCCTACGTATATTGCGCTCGGATGCCCGCCCATTCTTTGCATGCTGCATGGCAAAATTTCTTGGCTGGGCATGGCGTATAAGATCTGCAAGAAAGCTATTGATCCAATAATGTTCTATTCTCTTTGACCTGTTTTTAGCCATTAGTGCAAATATATGTAAGAATAGCTTAAATGTGTATTTTATGTATTAATGTCTGTTATGATTCTCTACGGTATTTTATATTATGCACCCTTGTAATGATTTTATTTTTTGTACTGCTTTTATGATATGTACCGTATCGAAATAAAGCTATACTACTACTATATTACTTTTCCCATCCTCGGCCCATGGTGTCATGTCGTGAAATACATTAACTCTTATAATCAATGTACTAGTTAAACTAAGTCTCAAAACAGTCCCTCTTCCAACTACCCACCGATCCCCATCCCCGCTCCCACCTCCCCAAGCCCAGTCACTGGCGCGGGCGGTTAAGATGTACTCTCGCAGTGAATGTGTGCAGGAGTGATTGTGTGTTGTCTTGTTTGGTGCACCTGTTGTTTTCCAGGGTCGTTTCCCAAGTAGTCGCCTACTCTGCACTATCGTCCGGCGTCCCATAATCCCGTAAAGCCTGCACCAGTGCCTCCCAAGCCGCCGCTGTTTCTAGCCCTTTCTCATTGTTTTGCCTACGCACCTGCTGGTATCGTAGTGTGCTCTCACTGCTGGCCCACTTTAGAAGCTCGCCTGCCCATCTGCTGCTGTTGGGACCCGCAGTGGCCTTCCAATGCCTTGTGATCTCCCTCTTCGCCAATATGAGCCCCATGTCCACAAACTAACTTGTGATCTTGTTCTTAGAAGTGTGGGGGAACCAGTGTAAAATACTAATAGCCATATCGAACTCTAGTTGTCGGTCTGTTATCGGGTTCAGGGTATCCCCCACCTCCTTCCAGTATGGACCTAACACTGGGCAGATCCACAGCATATGCGCCAGGTCCGCCCCCGCGCATCTAGGGCACGCTGTGTCCTCTACCCTGAAGTACTTCTCGATTTTCTTTGGTGTTAGATATGCCCTGTGTAGTATATAGAAGTGTATGAGCTGAAACCGTGCGTTCCGCGTGCCTTTCCAGGCCCTTCTCACTATCTGCGCCCATGCCCCTTCAGGGATGTCTTTCCCTAGGTCCAATTCCCATTTTGCTTTCAGTGTGTCCAAAGGTGGCAACTTTTCATTTAGCATCCTAGAGTATTTTATTTATTTATTTATTTATTTTCACATTTGTAGAGCGCTCTGTTACCCGGAGGTGTCCTGGCGCTAGAAGGATAGGCTGGTGTGAAGGAGCGTGCATACAGAGTGAAGAGCCAAGTTTTAAGTCCTCTTCTAAAGACCATCAGGTCCTGAGTTTGTCTAAGCACAAGTGGGAGTTTATTCCAGGCCTCTGCCGCTCCAAGAGAGAAGCTCCTACCACCCCAGCGAGCTTTTTTAGTTCTGGGGACTGTGACCAGGGCCAGTTGTCCTGACCTCAGAGTTCTTGCTGGTTTGTGCCAGCGGAAAAGAGATTTCAGGTGCCTGGGGCCTGTATCGTGGAGGGCTTTGAAAACCATGCATACCGCCTTAAAAGTGATTCTTTTACGGATGGGTAGCCAGTGTAATTTTACCAGATCGTGGGATACCGAGGAAAATTTTGGTGTGTCAGTGATAAGGCGGGCGGCTGCATTTTGCAGTAGTTGGAGTTTGTTGAGAACGCTCTGCTGGGCGTTTAGCATCAGACTGTTGCAGTAGTCTAGGCGTGAAAGCACTAGACCTGTGACAATTGTTTTCCTATGTTTCATCTCCAGATATGGTAGAATTTTTCTGATGGTTTTAAGTGTGAAGTGAAGAGAGGAGGAGAGGGCATTCACCTGGGATTTGAAGGTCAGGGTGGAATCCACCAGAATCCCGAGATTCTTCACTTTGTCCACCGGCTCTGGGAGAGGTCCCATTTCGTCTGGCCACCATCTCGGGGACCAGAAGTTATCTTTGGCACCAAAGAGCAGGACCTCGGTCTTTGAGGAGTTTAGCCTAAGACAGCTTTGAGCCATCCAGCGGCCTACTTCAGACATGCAGTTTCTGAATCTGTCTGCGGTGTTTTCTGTGTTGCCGGGAAGAAGGGACACCACAATCTGTGTGTCATCGGCGTATGCCGTGAGTTGAAAGCCGAATGATCGAATTACCGGGGCGAGGGTAGACACATATACATTGAAGAGGGTCGGGCTTAAAGAGGACCCCTGGGGGACACCACAGGGAAGTACAAAAGGGCGTGATTCGTAGCTGCCCAGTGCCACTGTCTGGGATCTGTCAGATAGGAAGGCTTGAAGAATTTTTAGAGCCTTTCCCTGAATTCCACAGGCCCTCAACCGGTCCACCAGTAATTTATGGTGGACCGTGTCGAAGGCCGCAGAGAGGTCCAGTAAGATCAGGGCTGCTCTGCCCCCTGCATCCATCACCAGCCTGATATCTTCCATGGATTTAATCAGGGCGGATTCCGTGCTGTGCTCCTCCCGAAATCCATGTTGGGAGGAATCAAGTACATCTGCTGAGTACAGGCATGTGACCGCTTTGAAAGTCCCCGCCGCCATAATGACATATTGACAGGCCATCGTTGTTTCAGGCTCCGCCAAGCCGTTCCGCCAGTACTCTTGGATTGCTCTGGTCAATGCCATGCGCAGCAAGTAGCCTCCCCTCGGTAGATCATATCTTACCCGAAGAGCCTGATAGGGTAACATAGTCCCATCTTCATAGAGGTCCCCCAACATTTGGACTCCCGCCTCTTCCCAGTGCTGTAGTTGTGACCAGTCGCCTCGGTGCGGTAATGCCGCCACCATCCCCAGGGGGATTTCAGGTGCATATGGATGCGCTACTTTCGCCTTCCCTTGAGAGCGGTTCCAGCAGAGCCTGAGTGTTTTATCTTCCAAAGTCAATGCCCTAAGGTCTAGTTTCTGCTGTAGTGCTATAAACGAGAGAACGTGACAAGGAATGCCTCCCTGTCTCTCTGGGCTTGGTCCCCTAAATTCTCTCTCTATCTCTTGCGTAAACACCTGCAGCTGGGCCGCCAAATAGTAGTTCAAGGTCCGGGACCGCAAGGCCTCCCTCAGCCTTTGCTCTTATGAGCGTTGTCAGTGCTACTCTCCGACGGCCCGTGCCCCAGATGAAAGCCACGAACATCGATTTTAATAACTTAAATGTGGAGCCGGGTATCCACACTGGTAATGTCCTAAAGTAATAAAGAAACCTAGGGAGCGCTATCATTTTAAGTAAGGCTGTGCGGCCTGCCATCGATAATGGGAGGGTAGCCCAAAAGGCCATGCTGCGCTTCAGTGCCCGTATTCCCCGGCCAATATTACCATCCAACAGGTCTGCCGTCCCGCGGTAAATGTGCACTCCTAAGTACTTCAGACAGTTGGGCTCCCACCGTACCGCCCACAACTGGTTAGGCTGCGTCTCCCCTTGTCGTGCTGGGAATAAGCATGTCTTGGACCAGTTCACCCTCAGTCCTGAGATCTCTCTAAAGTCCGAAAGTACTCCCTCAGCCCCTACCAGTGCTCTGTTGGCATCCTCAAGAAAGAGCAACAGGTCGTCTGCGTACAGTGATATGTAATTTTGAGCGTCTCTGCCTTTTAAACCCCGAAAGTGGGCGCCCGTTCTTATCGCCACCGCCAGGGGTTCAATAGCTAGGGCAAATAGTAGCAGGGACAGCGAGCATCCCTGTCTCGTTCCCCGTTCCAAAGGGTACTGTGAGGAGATCAACGTGCCTACTCTCACTTGGGCCACCGCCGATGTGTATAACACTTTGGTCCATCGTAGGTAACCGTCTCCTAGCCCAAATCGCCGCAATACTGTATATAAATAGTCCCATTCCAGACTATCAAAGGCTTTTTCGATGTCCACCGAAAGTATCATAGGCTGCTGTGCCCTCAGGTCATCCTCTCCCAACAGACGTACCAGTCGTCTGATGTTCGTAGTAGTGTTTTACGTTGGTATGAAGCCAGCTTGGTCTTCATGAACTAGTGCGGTCATATGGTGCAACAATCGGGTCGCCAGGATACAACTCAGTATTTTGTAGTTGGCTGTCAACATCGAAAGCGGTCTGTAAGAAGCTGCCTCCTTGCCCTCTCTTCCTGGCTTCAGCAATGGTATTATCAATGCTTCCCGCATAGATTGCGGCAGTTGACCGGATTCCCTCGCTTCTTTGTAGACCTCTTGGAGCCTCAGCGCCAGGAGATCCATGTATTTCCCATAAAATTCTACGGGCTTCCCATCCAGTCCTGGGGTTTTGTTCCGGGCCATACTCTTTATTGCCCCTCTTATTTCTCCTATCTCTAGGTCTTTTCCTAAGGCTTTCGCTTGCTCTTGGTCCAGGACAGGTTGCAGTAAGTCCCTGAGGAAAGTGTTCTATGTCTTCGGTCGTTAACCTGCTTTTAAAGAGAACTTTATAATAGTGCATGAAGCACTGCAGGATCTCATTTTGGGTGTGAACTGCACCCCCTTCCGCAGTGTCTAGGGCTACTATGGGGGAGCTTCTCTTCAAGGGATTGGCCAGCCAGGCCAACAGAGTTCCTGCTCTGTCGCCCTCCGCATGGGCTCTCACCGTGTACGCCCTGTAATCAAAACTACGCAAGCGCTCCACTTCTACTGCTACCGCTTCTTTCGTTGCGCAAACCTTGTCCTGAAGCTCCGGGCGGCCGGGTCGTAACAGCTCCACCTCCCGCAGTGCCGTATCAGCTTTTCCTAAGTCGTTTAGAAGCACCTTCCGTACTCCTGCATGCCTCCCTATGCAGAGCCCCTGGACGTCCCCTTAAAGGCGTCCCATTCCGTTGCCCTCGTTGCAGTTGTTCCAGCGTTCTCTGCAAAGTAATAAGTTATCCCCTCCTCTATTGCGGCCGAGAAAATTGGGTCTTCCAGCGTCTCGGGTCGCAACTTCCAGGTAGGGACGCACGAGACTCCTGGCATCCACTGCATGGCAACCAGTAAGGGGATGTGTTCCGATAGCGTTCTGGTCAGGTATTTGGATCGCACAATGGTTGGAGCCATTACTGAGGAGCACAGCACCGCGTCCAGCCGGACATGAAGGACGTGCATGCCCGAAAAAGAGGAGTAGTCGTGGCCCTGCGGGTGGTGCGCCCTCCAGACGTCAATCAGCCCCCACCGTGTCTGCCAATCCAACCTTCCTTTGGTTAAGCGGTGTATCGGGGAGTCGGCGAGGGGTGGGTGCGATCTATCCAGGGAGACGTCCGTTACAGAGTTAAAATCCCAGCCATTACTAACGGACCTGCCAGATAGTGCGCTAAAGATCCCGACAGTCCCGCAAGGAATTTTAGCTGGTCAATGTTGGGCGCGTATATACTACAGAAGGCCACTTCTCTTCCTCTCAATTTCCCTTCCACTGCCACAAATCTGCCTTCGGGGTCGATCGTCTGCTTAGTCAACTGAAAAGAGACTCCCGCCCTAATCCATATCAGCTCGCCTCTAGCATACGCCGAATACGTGGTGTTATACACTTGGCCTCTCCACCTACACTGTAGCGCTATCCCTTCAGCCTTTGTCATATGTGTTTCCTGGAGTAGTGCCACGTGTACCCCTCTCCTAACCAGGTAGGTGTGTATTTTGTGTTGTTGTGTCATGGTGTGTAACCCTCTCACATTCTAGGTTGTGCATCTCAGGTTCGTAGAGTCACCCATTCACCCAAGATTTCCTGCACAGCACTCCCAACTCTTCACCAATTAGCTTCCTCACATCGACGCCAGTGACAATCTCCCCCCCCCCTCCATGATGCCCAACTTTCCACTAACTCCCCCCCCCCCCCCCCCAAGAACAGGACCTAGCAACAACCATCTAGTCCCCGTCCAAACTAGTGTAACTTGTGATACAACTCTAAGCCCAACAGTAGACACTGCAGGCATGCCTTAAGGGCAATGAGGGGGTGCTGGCAGCCAACCGGTTGGCACCCGCTCCAATGGATTCTCTCTGAACAATTGAGCCCTGATCATTAACGCTTCCCGAGACACCCCCACTCCCCCGGCCCTTGCCGCCATTCAAATAATCAACCTCCCTTAGTAAGTCCTGTCGGGAAGTCCACTGGGGCTCTGAGCCCCCAGCCGCTCCGCTTTGCGGGTTCGCCTAGACCTCATCCAGCATGCCCTCCGCAGTCTCTGGCGTGACCTTCGGCAATCGTACGCTGTTCGTTTCAGAGTGTCCAGAGTCTGATTGGGAATGATCCTTCTCCGAGTCCGTGCCACCGACCGATGGCGTCCACTGCGTGGTCGAGATCGGGGTCACTGCAGCCAGTATATCTCGCCATTCCGCTGCTGTCTGGGACGGGGAGGGCCTCCTCAGCCCCCGCTGCCTGTTGCGGATCCGCCTCTATTTCCGTTGTGGTAAGCTTTCAGTTGCAATTCGTGGCCCCTGCTCGCCCCCATCTTTTCCAGCTTTGTAGAGCTCCAGCCAGGCACCGGCGTCATCCGGGGTGTCAAAGAAGAAAGTTTTACCGTCCACTATGACCCTCAGCCTGGCCGGGAACAGGAGCGAGTATTGCAGTCCCTCGGTCCGCAACTCCCGCTTTATGGCTAGGAAAGAAGTCCGGCGGCACTGCGTTTCGTAAGTATAGTCGGGGAAAATGTTGACCTTGCTGTTCTCTATCTGGAAGGGACCATCCGTCCTCGCCTTCTGAAGGATCAAGTCTCGATCTCTGAAATGTAGTAGTCACCACGGGCCTCGGAGGTCGACCCTGCTGGGGCTGTCGAGTCGGTACCCAATGCGCTCGCTCTAGTGTATAGAAGGTTGACAATCCCTCTGGTGCCACCACTGTTTTGAGCCAGGATTCCAAGTACTGAACCATGTCCAATCCTTCATTTTTTTCGGGCAGGCCTACTACCAGTATGTTATTACGACGGTTACGGCCTTCAGCATCCTCGGCTCGTTTTTCTCGAGTGCCCATTCTTTCCAGTATGTTGGCCATAGTCGCCCCCAATTTCTGTTGTAGTGGTTCCATGGTCTTCATCTTGTCCTCCACCTCGACGACTATCAGACAGTTTGCCAAGGTCGGCTCTGAGCAAGCTCAGTCCCGTAGCCACCTGCGCTATGTCCTGCTGTAGCGCTGTGCGGGTTTCCGTTATCGCCATTAGAATTTTATCGAGCTGTTGTAGATGAGGGTCTCTCGCCTGCTCGGGCTGCCCCCGCTCCTGTTTGTCCGGCATTTCTTCTTCCGCGGGCTTCTGGCTCCCACCTTTAGGCCCTTTTGGTTTCCCCATCAGCAATCAGCGGCTGGAGGTTCAAGCCTCTTTCGTCCGTCGCGGTGGGCGCCCAGGAGAATGCCCCAGGGGGTGGCCTCAGGTATTCTGACCTCACGCACCGTCCTTCCCCCCTGGTCGATCGGCAGAGTCTGTGGCGGGCGATCTCGCCCCTCGGATGTCGTGCGGAGCTTTCTTGCTCTCGGAGCGGTGGTTCCCCTCAGGCACCAGTAGTAGTGTTCCTTACTTCTGACAGCCGCTGCCCCCTCTGGAGCGTGGTTTCGACCAGGGATGTCAGGGTCAGTGTCCCCACCGACCTACCATGTAGTGAGAGCTGGGCTGCTCACTCCAGTCCCGGGCTCAGGAAGGTAGCGTTGTCTTCTTATCTCGTGGGCATCTCCAAGCAAGGGGAGCAGCACAGCCTTGGCTCAGGCCCTGCTACTAGCTCGCCTGTCTGTGGCTAGTGGGCTCTTCGCAGACTCCAGCCCAGCAGCGTTTCAGCCTGAGGTCGCACCGCAGCCCTCCGGGTAGGTCCCCCTGCCGGGGGAGCTCTTTATTGTCTTCTGCAGGCGGTACCGAGCTCAGCAGCTGCCCGCCTCTCCGTTCGCCATCAGGCAACTGTCTCCCGCTCAGTGTCACTCCGTACCTTCAAGGGTAGCTTTGGTCCCCAGGCCTCGCAGGTCCTAGCACAGCCCGCTATCAGGAGCTCGTTCCCCCACCACAGGAGTCCTCGGCACCCTTGCGCTGCCAATCCAGGGCTACTCTCTCCGCCTAATTCCTCCACAAGCACCTCTGCCCAGCTCTGCAGGGTCCGCCCAGCCGCAACGGCCCCATCACCATTAACCTCTTCGCCGCTAATGACAAGGGTAACTCGTCATGGAGTTTCCATTGATTTCAATGGAAATTACATGGAAGATCCAGAGGAGCCATAGCATCCAAGTGGTTAAGGAGCGGTTCGACCTCGCCTCCAGTTCTACACTGCCTGCCGGCATGGGGTGCTCTTTCAGGCACTGTCACCAGCCTCTGCTGCTCCAGCGGCGTCCCCGCCCGTCCCTCGCTGTTCCTCCAGTGGTGATTCGGTAAGCCTTGGGGGTTCTCCTGCAGGCGCCGTCTCCATCCCCAGTAACAGGCGCAGCAGTCAGCTCAGACTCAAGCCCCGGGAGGCACCGCCGACCTCCTCCGCTCCCCTCTCCTCGGCCAGCCCCAAGCTCACCTCCTCCAGTCTCGCTCCTTAGGGCGCAGGGCTCTTCTATTGCAGGAGCAACCTTCACCGCTCCTTAGGCGCTCTGCCTACTCCCACTCACGATCAGTTCCTCAGCGGCAATGAGCCCTGGGCAGCAATCACGGCCGCCACCGCTGCTCTCCACTCGCGTCGCAGGCACTCCACTCTAGTACCTGTGCTCCCGAGGCTGCAGTTCCTCCGATCCTCGCTGTCGTTTTTTAGGGGCCTCGTCTGCCGTTTAGGGACGAAGTACTCCGGTCCCGCAACTCAGCCGCCATTTTGGGTGCTTCCCCGGAGGTCCCCAATCAGTCCTTCAGCGCGCCCCAGCAGGACTCCCAGGAAGCTGTTACTCTCTTTATGGCGGCCCAGTCGGGGGTCATCCCTTACACGAGCATCGGGTGTGTCGTGGGGAGCCCCGGGCGCAAGGAATCAGGATAATCTGCGGCTCTGTCACGGAGCTCGCAGTTCAAGCAGCCACCATTGCCGGCTGCAAGCCACGCCCCCTGCAAACAAATCGATTGATGGACGACCCCAACGATGGAAAAGATCTGCCATCACCTCCTCGTGCAGCACCCAGTCTGGCTGATCTTCGAAGTGCAGACAGAGCGTCCGCTTTGATGTTTTGCTCTCCTGGAAGGTGCACTGCCACCACCGAGAGGTTTCGGGATAACAGCCAGTGCCAGATCGTCTGAGACTCCAGAGAGAGAGGACGTGATCTTGTACCTCCCTGTTTGTTTAAATAAAACATGGTGATCGTGTTGTCGGTTTGGATCAGGACCGAGCTGGACTTGATCGCAGGAAGAAAAGCTTTTAGAGCCAGGTGGACCGCTCGTAGTTCCAGCATGTTGATGTGATAGGACTGCTCATTCCTGGACCACCGTCCCTGCATCTGAAGGGACTCCATGTGTGCCCCCCATCCTTGCAGAGAGGCACCCGTCACTAGCGATTGTACTGGAAGTGGCTGGTGAAAAGGAACTCCCACCAACAGATTTTGAGGCCGAGTCCACCACTTGATAGAGGACTTCGCTGCTTGGGAGACCAAGATGCGATCCTCCCAGCGACCCGTTGCTTGATCCCACTTGTCTTCGAGATCTTGCTGCAACGGTCGCATTCTCAGCCGGGCGTTGGGTATGAGAAATATGCAGGAAGCTATTGAACCCAGCAGGGATGCCAACTGCCAGACAGTTGGGTATTTCAACTAGAGCAGAGTCCTGCCCTTCTGCTGCATTGAAAAAAGTTTCTCCTCCGAAGGAAACGCTTTTCCTGTGCTTGTATCCAGAACTGATCCCAGGTAGTGGATCGTCTGGGGGGAGGGGACTGCTGCACGGACTTCTCCCTGTTGACATGGAGGCCCAGGTCGTGCAACTGCTGAAGGCAAACTTGAAAATCGCTCCTCACTTGTTGAGGAGATGGGCCTTTGAGAAGCCAATCGTCTAAGTAAGGGTATACAAACAGACCTCTTCTATGAAGTGCGGCTGCCACCACCGCCATGAATTTGGTGAAGACTTGTGGGGCAGACTTGAGCCCGAAAGGCAAGACTTTGTATTGGTAGTGCTGGAGTCCGACCACAAACCGCAGGTACTTGCGATGTCGTGGAGCAATGGGAATGTGGTAGTACGCATCTTGGAGGTCCACCGAACACATCCAGTCTACGACTTGGAGATGTGGACATATTTGATGAAGGGCCAAAATGCGAAACTTCTCCCTGATGACTACTCTGTTCAGAAGGCGAAGATCCAGGATCAGTCTGGATTTGTGCTCCTGATCTTTTTTGGGCACAAGAAAGTACCTGGAGTAGACTCCCTTACCTCGCTGAGAGGAAGGAACTTCTTCTATAGCCTGTTTTTGAAGAAGAACTTTCACCTCCTGCCGGAGGAACTTTAGCTGATGAGGACGAGATCTTTTCGGAGGAATGTCCTTTGGAGGCGCACAGAAACATAGAGAGTACCCATTGCGTAGTATATTAAGCACCCTGTAGGAGAGTAGGGTCTGCGATCCTATGATCACCACAGATTTTTGCTTTTTGCTTCACTGGTTTACGACTTCCCTGGCTGTGGGCCTGCCAATCAGACCCACAGCCTAGCTGTTCTCTCACTAAATTGACACGTGTACCTTAGGTGCATTTACCAATTGGTACTGGGCCACCTTATCAGACCCTGTAACTCAGGGCATAGGTGTACCCAGGGACTACCAGGGGCTGCAGCATGTATTATGCCACCCCTGGCTGGCCATCTAAATCTGACACAACTGGCTGCACGACAGCTGGGGCAAGGTGGTGTAATCACCCTTTGCTTTAGATATAGTATACCTATATCTAACCCTAAAATAGACACATGTATTCCTATCAGTCACTCCTATGGCAGGCCTTAACAATCCTGAAGGCATAGTGCTTGGAATTATGTGAGATGGCGCTCTGGCATGAGCTGAGCCCGTCTGCAGCTTGCGGAACCAAGTCCTAATAGCTGTTCTATGATAACACGTACCATATACTCTTAAGTGCCTTATAATCCTCGCAGTTATTTGCCAACTCTGGTAACGCTTTATCAAAACATGTCGGGTAAGGTGTCATACGAATTGGAATACTAACCCCTCGCCAATTCTGGCGACGGGGTTAGCATTCCACCCTTCTAGAGGGACACGACATGTATGTAACTGTGAACCCCGGTTAAAGTTAACTCGAGCCTCAGCATCACAAAATGGATGCTGCCACCACAGACACAAGTCTGACCCCCTGCAGCTGGGAGTCCTTCCAGCGAGGGGAGCTTGGACAAAGGGTTTCCTGTCAGGGGCGGTGCTAGCACCATACCAGACAGGATTTTGTGTATCCTAGTTAGGCAGGGCTGAATAGGAAGGTGACTGCAAGTGGCACCCCGGTGCTCACTGTGCATCTGCCGGCTTGAACCAGTTCCAGGGGCACACCAGCCCCTGAGCTGGGGAAAGTCCGGCATGGGAGAGGGGTGTAACCACCCCCCTTCCTGGTCCTACCCATGGGCAGGACCTAGTCGCGTACCAGCCCCTTTCTTTAGAATAAAGGTGGGAGCGGGGACCCTTCCAAATTAGATCATCTTTGAATCCTGAAAATACTTTCTACGAAAGGAACTCTCGACTTCTTCTCAAGATTTCTCCCTTGTGACTAAGGAGTAGTCACCCTGCAGCAGCAGGCACCAACTAAGTATCTTGCGGTTTGCTGAGACGTCCTTCCTCCGGAACCAGACTGCCCAGCTCGACGAGACCCGGACTCCCTGCCCTCTCTGACCTCAACCTGCCTCTACAGCACAGCTGAGAACCATAGGTGCGACGAGACCAGTGGACCCGGCGACCATCAGAACCAGCACGACACTGACCCAGCACGACCGCAGAGGGACCCTCGAGTGGGTGCACTGGGGTAAGAGAAGCCCCAACCCCAAGCAGCACGAGCACCGAAGTCCAGCCCCCCAGCATCCACCAGATCTGCGTGGGGCCCTTTTTCTCCTGGGTTGCTGCTATGTTGTCCGGTCACTTGCCCGTTGGCTAGTGACCCTCCAGACGACGTCCTACGTTTGTTTCACCGCTGGTCTAGCTCCTCTAGACTGGCCCAAGTCTCCTCCTGAAGGGGACCTTCCTCGGACCCTCCTGGTCCACCCTAGACGCCATTTTGTGTCGCCACGTGGGCTTGCCGTAGCCAAGGCTTGTTGCCTCCTTCACCGGATCCAGCATCGCCAGCAGCAGATATCCGACGTGGGACAGCTCGCAGACCTCCAGCCTGGCCGACATCAGCGCCCTTGGTCCGTGCAGCAGAAGAATCCAGTGTCACCTCTTCACCTGGCTGAGTGACCTCATCCGGTGCCATCCTGGTGCCCACCTAATCACTGGCTAGTGATTCAGAACTTGGTCCCCTCTGCTTACAGGTACTCTTCTTCACTGATCCGTCCCCGGATCAGCCCGGAACATCTTCACTGGTCGCCTGCCAGCAACTTCCACTTCAGGCTCCTCGTTCGTCAAAGAGGCTTCCCGACGACACTTGAACCCTATGCAGCTGCAGCCCCTGGGCTAGGTAAACCGAGTAGCACGGTGCTCCAGCGTAGAACAACTCTCTAAGTGTCTAGATCCACTTTCGTTTTTGACCTACCTAGTCGGGTTTTCCCGAGAACACTAACTTTTGCATTTACTAGTATCCATAGACTTTGTCCCGCATTACGCGTGAGAGTCCCCACTCTGTACACGACGTTCCTAGACCTCCTGCTTCTAATCTAAGGGTTCAGCATTGTAGGCCTAGCGATTCCAAAGTCTCTGAGAGTAGTACTTACCTGCTAGTAATTTTGCATTCCACTTCCATAGTATATGGTTTTCCGTGCCCCTCGGGCATTTGTGTAAATTGTGCGACTTTCAGTATTTCTTTAAGAGCTTTGTATTGTGCTTAGCGCCCTGTCCTCATAAAGAGTCCAGGGCTGTTGTGTTATAAATAAATATCCTTTTATTTTCATAACAACTTGTGTGGTGTCCTTTCACTTGGTGTTCAAGGGGTATATGTGATGGTATAACAGCTGGCTTAACACGCCCTCTAGAGTTTAGCCTAAAGACTGCTCTTGTCCATGCTACTAGGATAGCTGGTCTATAAGGTTGACTTACAACCAATCATAAATAAGGGTCGTTTGGACTGATACATAGTGATCACTAGAATAGTGAGCACTGCATATCAGGCCAACTTCTCACACACCCAACGATCTTTTGTGATATTGCACCACTCTGCCAGATGTTGTGAGGCACTTCCTCCCACTGGAGTGGGCAACGGTGCCAGAGAAAGCCACTGCTCATGACTTTCCCCCTGTTCTAGCCGTGGTGCTGGATTGCTGTTGATTTCCACCTCGACCTCTGTTGCACTTACGGCCCCGTTATTGAGACTTGCCCTGGTTCTTGCCCTGGGACCACTGAGGGGTTTGAACCCTCTGTTGGAAACCCTTGCCTTTGTTAGGCCTCTAGCGACGCTTGAACTCCTTTTTTTCTAAGCCGACGGCTTTGAGTGGGTCAAGCTCAGACTTCCCTCTGCTTATCCCCTCGTCGGCGTGGGTGCCAAAGAGAGAGGAGCAAGAGAATGGGAGGTTTAAAATGTTCTGTTGCGCATCAGGTTTGAGGCATGTGAGCCTAAACCAAGATGACCTTCTGGCGCAGATCCCATGAGCATAGGTATGTGCTGATAACGTAGCGCCGTCTGCTGCCGTGCTGATTATCTGATTTTCTACCAGCGATCCTTCGGTGACTATCTCAGCAAAGTCTTTCTGGTATTTCTTTGGTATCTTTTCTTCGAAGCGATCCAAAGAATCCCATAACGCCCTATCGTAGCGGCCTAACAACGCTGCCGCGCTGGGAACCTTCAAGGGAGAGGCAGCCGAATTGCAGACTTTGCGTCCCCAGGAGTCCTGGGACCTGCTCTCCTTATCGGGGGGAACCGAGGAAGAGGCAGTAACAGTATGTGTCTTCCGTGCTGCAGCAACGATTACAGAGCCTGCAGGCGGATCCATCTTCACAAAGATAGGATCCGAAGAAGCTCGCTTATACTTCTGTATTCGAGGTGGAGCAGCTTTGATGGTAGCTGGAGACAGGAAAGTGTCGATCACAGGGTCAAGAATCCCTGGAACCAAGGGTAGCAATGGACGGGACGCCGCTTTTTGGTGCAGAGTCTCGAAGATCACAGTTGTTGCTACCTGAGGGACAGACATCACTATGTAGAGTTTCTGGGCCCCTCTCTGAAGTACCTCCTGGTAGGTATTGATGTCATCTACCGGAGAGATCCTAGAGATAGGACTGTCTGTTAAAGTAGGGGAATAATCCCTCCTTGACGAGTGGGTAGAAGAAGAAGTAGATGGTGTTCTCCTACTTCTGCGATGGACACTGTGCCTTCTTCCCCTCGATCTGTCAGTTCTGGGAGAACGGGATCTGTCCCGCCGTCTGCCATGGGATTTCTCAGTGCGTCCTCCACTCCTAGGGGAACTCGCCCTGTCCACTTCTTGCACCAGTCTCTGAAGAGGTGGCCTGTGGATAGGACGGGCATAGTCCTGCATCCCTCTTGCAGCACCAGAATCCTTCCAGTGGTGCACGGGGCGAAGCCAACTCGGGGACAATTGCACAGCAGAGGAAGTCTCCCTTCGAGAAGGAGACTGATGGACAGGACTGCTGGCTGTTGGAGAGGCTGGTCTTGAAGAAGGCTGTCTGGAGGAGTGAGAAGACGAATTGCGTGATGCAGACTCAGTCACCAATACCACCGATCCTTCTCGAGGCAGGTCTCAATGCCTGGCGTGAGCCCCTCGACGTCGATCCGGAACGTCCCCTAGACGTCGATCTCCGGTCCGAAGTGACTGGTCTTGATAGGAATTCACTTCTTAAAGCCGTCTGAAACTCTCTTCTACTTGACGTTGAATCGACGGAGAGCGACTCCGCTCCAGACCAGATGGATGTCTATGCCTCGACGCCGAACGTTGGTGTGAAGACGTCAGCGGAGGACTCCTCTTACTCGACGTTGAGTGTCGTCAAGATGACTGAGGAATAGTGTCCATCCTCGACGTCAAAAGCCTCTGTGACGACGGCGGAGGAGTGTTCATCCTCGACGCAGAACGTCGTGCTACCAACGACGGAGGCCTCGACGTAGTCTGCTGCTGGACTAGCGACAACGGAGGGGAACCTGCTCTCGACGCCGAACGTCGTACTGACGTCGGCGGAGTGCCTCTGCTCCTCGATGCCGATTGTTGCCGGGTTGAAGACGCCGGAGGGCTGGTACATCTCGACGCTGATCGTCACCGGGTTGACCACGGCGGATGGCTGGTACATCTCGACGCCGATCGTCGTCAGGTTGACGATGTGGGGGCTATAAAAGGGCTCCGCGGGGCAAAAAAAAAAAAAAAAATTTGATTTGCGCGGGGGAGCGCCCGGTACACGCACCGCGGAGCGTACCGGGAAGCGTTCCATGGGTAAAAAAGAATGATAGTGTTTTTAAAAAATGCAGCTTTTTTTTATAAATTGCAGGTAGTTCTAAAAAGAACTGTTTTTTTTCTTCTTTTTGTTGTTTTATATTTTTTTATGTTTTTTTGAACATTTTGTACTTTTTTTGGCTTTTATGAACTATTTTATATATTTTTTGTTATTTTCATGTGGAGAAACAAAAAACAGGGAATAGAAAATGGCTCAACTGGAGCAAAAAAAAAAAAAAAATCAGGAAAAACTTAGGGTTTTTTAGGGCAATTGTGGTTGTCACCAGCAAGGAGGATGAGCTTTATGCTCTGCTCACCATAGGAGATGGCCTTACCACAAAAAATACATGTGATCCTGAATTCCCCAAACCGTGATGTATGCAAGGGATCGTCTCCCTTGTCTCTGGTCCCGATGGAGTGGGTTGCTTTCTTTTGGAGGTGGTGGTTGAAGATTGGGGAGGGTTACTGGCCAGTTCTCCCACCTCTGCGGCAGCATAGTTGTTCGGATGTTTGCGCTGCATGTGTCTAATCATGGTATTGTTACCAAATGAATATTTTTTGTTAGGGTTCTCCCTTGAAAGTTCGATGCCACAGATTTGGCAAGTCACCTTGGGCGCATTGACTTTCTTCTTGCCCTCTAGGATAGAAAACAACTTCCATACAATGTGCTGCCTTGGCTTGTATGGGGTATTGTCTTCTGGCAGCCACCTTCTCCCCTCCTCCTCCTCCTCCTCCTCCTCTTCTTGACCACTAATGTAATGTTGTGGTGGTCCTCTTGGTGGTGGTGGTGGTGGTGCAGATGCTCCAGCTGCTGCTGCTACTGTAGCCATTTTAAAGTACAAAATATTTCAGTTAGATCTCCAAACAGGTCTTATTCAGTCAAAGGACAAAGTCAGAATAAGGAAAAAAGGTGGGGTCTTTCATCATTTGAAAAAAAAACTGTCCTGAACCAATGAAAAGTGTTATTTTCAGGTCACATGACCTGGGCTTTCAGCATTTAGAAACCAAAACTGTTCTGCACCAATAAAAAGTTATTTTTAGGTCACATGACCCGATACGCTTACGCGACGCGCCCCCGGGGGCGCGTCGCGTCAGCGCGTCACATGATTACGTTGCGCGATCGTATTCGCTCGAGTATTTCCGGGTGCGCTTACGCCGTGCGTATCACGCGGACGCAGCTACGCGATACGCCATGATGTTTTCGTTCGCGGCAATAGCGCTAACGGGACGCTCACCGGTGCGCGACCCGGGGCGCTCCGAAAAAATGCGCTTTCCAGTGCGCACACCGGGGCGCGCACCAGGGCAAAAAAAACACACACAAAAAAAAAAAGTATTATATAAATATACAATATAGGATTCATTATAAAAAATATTACATTTCATAGGTTTGAGGCCCTATATATAGTTAGGAATTAGCATTCACTGAAAAAACCATAGGTTTCACACCAGTTATAGTTAGGAATTAGCATTTAAAAAACCTATTAAATTCAATGAAAAAACCATAGGCTTCACACCAGTTATAGTTAGCTGGAAATTTTACTGACATAAAACCATAGAAATTCCACGTTATAGTTAGTTGGACTCACTATAACAAGCGCGCCTGCAATGCACTGCTGATGACGTCACATATTACATCACTCATGACATCGTCAGTGACATCACTCATGACATCACTGATGACACCATCCTTGTGACAGAGTGACAGACCTCCTTTTAGTGTAATGTCATCCTTGAAATAGATATTAAAAAATAGAAACTAACATTTTTAAAAAAATGGAGATACCCATACCAGTTACAACAACCAATTCAGTAATTCCACCATCTATATACACATCGACTCATTTACCAACAGTTCTATATAGCCACTCATACATATACTCACTCATCATATGTAGTGATACATCTATACATCCTGTTATATACCGACAGTCATCCAAAAGTTACTCACACACATACTCACACATGCAAATAAATTATTGAACATCCATTTATTTGCATATAAAACTATACACACACTACCTCTTTACTTCTAAGGAATCTTACACATACTTACTCTCTTAAACAATCATTTACATAAACATATACTTATTTAAACAGGAACTCTTACAATCTCTGACTCTCACATAAACTCACTTATATACATTAAAACTCACGTACACTAGAATAAAATATATGTCGTTACTAAAAAACACAATAGTGAGACAGTCATTCACTCACTAACACACATATACACTCATCCACCCATACAGTCCTGCACATATGCTGTCTTCAAAACACATACAAACAGTGAGTCAGTCACCAACCCATGCAGCTGCTTATACACAAAGTGAAACACTGATATATATATTTCAATATTTAAAAGTTACTCGCTAATATATGTATTCAATAAAATACACTTAATAAAGCAGTTAACCAATCATTTTTTTTTAAAACATCCATTTACACACTTATTTAACCATTTATTCTTCCATCAACCTTTACAAATACAAATATTAAACATATTGATTTTAAAGAAAGACACATATCCACTGGCTGGTGTCATCAGTGATGTCACTGACGATGTCATGAGTGATGTAATATGTGACGTCATCAGCAGTGCATTGCAGGTGCGCTTGTTATAGTGAGTCCAACTAACTATAACGTTGGAATTTCTATGGTTTTATGTCAGTAAAATTTCCAGCTAACTATAACTGGTGTGAAACTTATGTTTTTTTCATTGCATTTAATAGGTTTTTTAAATGCTAATTCCTAACTATGGGGCTGATTAGGATGGAGGTTTTTCCGCATCCTCCGGGCCGGCGGAAGCCACCTCCAGCCTGGAGGATGCGGAAAATCCTCAGCGGACCCACCAAGACCCACCGCTACATTAGGATGGCTGGTGGGTCCTGGTTTCCGTCCGCGACTTTTCCGCCGCGGTTGGCTTACAACCGCGGCGGAAAAGCACTAATATGGTGACGGTGTCTTTCAGACACCGTCAGCCAGATTAGGATGTGCTCGGAAACATGCTTTTCCGCGGCGGCTTTTCCGCTGTGGAAAAGCATGTGTAACTTCACTGCGGGGGCCCGTTGCGGGCCCCCTAGGTGAAGGGGGAGTGAAGGGTGCACATGGGGGGTACCTATGGTATCCCCCTGCATTTGTATGCAGAAAGCAGCAGGCACCCGCGCGGTGCCTGCCACTTTCTACATACAAATGCAAAGCGTGCATTTTTAACATTGCTGCGCGTGCAGCTTGAAGCCGCACCCGCCGCAATGTTAAAAATAGAGGATGTGACCGCCAGGGTGGCGGTCACATCCTAATTGCACAGGAGGGAACTCCGCAGCCCATGCGGAGGTTCCCTCCTACTCAGGGGCCGCGGACGGACTCAAGTCCGTCCGCGATCCTTATGACCCCCTATAACTGGTGTGAAACCTATGTTTTTTTCAGTGAATATATATATATTTATATATATTCAATCACCTCCTGGATGCTTCTCTTTTTTGCAGAAAAACCAGAGTCGGAGCCCAAATAGTGCGCAAAAGGGTTTATTAGGCACAACGAAAATTACCCTACGCGTTTCGAAGCTAGCCGACTTCTTGCTCACGGGTCGAGATCTAATCCATAGCCATTCCTTTTAAAGTGATACAAACATATTTTTGTGTGCATGTGATCAAACAACATAAACAAAATACTGAAAGCGTTACATTGTTGCTCAGTGTTAACCTCGTGGTTCTTATTGAATTGCAGTTCTTAACACAACATTATTACATGTTAACGCCACATGTTTGTACATAATTATAACCATGTTATTTACAAAAATATTAGGTTTATCCCTTTATAGTCCATAAATGCAGCCACATGCATGCATTATCTCCAATTGTTTTTAGATAGATTTTGTAATTGTTTTGCGGTCTTGCCCAAGTGGGCATGTTATTATTTCCGGGATGAATCTCATTTCTGATGGTACATTAGTGTTGCCCCAGTGGGCCAGGACATTCATGTTTCATTAAAACAGCTTCGTATCCTGCAAATCAAAAACAATGGTATTCTTACTTATGCTGTTCTGTGCTGAGTTTGATCACAACTTAAAAACATTTTAAAATCATAAGAAATGGAGACTTATTCTTTTGACGGCTGTCACAGTTTAAAATGATTTACAGTAGTAAACATGTTAACTTTGTAGATGAATTGGCAACTCATCCCCCACATTATGCCCTTTTGGCTGTAAAGTGTCATACTGAATGATGTATCTGGATTCCAGTTTACGAAGCTCCAGCCATCTATTCCCTCCCCTCTCCTTTCTCTCAATGCAGTCAATTACAGTAAATTCAAGAAGATCAGGGTTTTGTTTGTGCTCCACTGCAAAGTGTCTTGCCACCAGATATTGCTGATTTAAATTCTTTATTGCCCTGAGGTGTTCCAGTATTCTCAATTTTGCTGGTTTAGTTGTACACCCAATATAGAATTTATTGCATGGGCAACGTAGCGCATAACTTGAAAAATCAGTATTACAGTGTAGATGTTTGTTAATTTTATGAGAGTCATGATCTGGGGACAATTTGAGTACTCTGCAGTTGTGGCTATGTCTGCAGGCCTTGCATTTTCTGCATGGAAAAAACCCTTGAATCTTGTTAAACAACTGCAAAGCTGGAGCTGGAGCTTCGTAAACTGGAATCCAGATACATCACTCAGTATGACACTTTACAGCCAAAAGGGCATAATGTGGGGGATGAGTTGGCAATTCATCTACAAAGTTAACATGTTTACTACTGTAAATCATTTTAAACTGTGACAGCCGTCAAAAGAATAAGTTTCCATTTCTTATGATTTTAAAATGTTTTTAAGTTGTGATCAAACTCAGCACAGAACAGCATAAGTAAGAATACCATTGTTTTTGATATGCAGGATACGAAGCTGTTTTAACTCCTTCCATGCTCATGACGAGCTGAGCTCGTCATGAGGCACAGCGGAGCTGCACTCATGACGAGCTGAGCTCGCCATGAACAATGGTAAATGTCGGATCCCAGCACCGGGGGGGGAAACCCTTAGCAGCCATGGAGTTAATGAAACATGGATGTCCAGGCCCACTGGGGCAACACTAATGTACCATCAGAAATGAGATTCATCCCGGAAATAATAACATGCCCACTTGGGCAAGCCGCAAAACAATTACAAAATCTATCTAAAAACAATTGGAGATAATGCATGCATGTGGCTGCATTTATGGATTATAAAGGGATAAACCTAATATTTTTGTAAATAACATGGTTATAATTATGTACAAACATGTGGCTTTAACATGTAATAATGTTGTGTTAAGAACTGCAATTCAATAAGAACCACGAGGTTAACACTGAGCAACAATGTAACGCTTTCAGTATTTTGTTTATGTTGTTTGATCACATGCACACAAAAAATAGGTTTGTATCACTTTAAAAGGAATGGCTATGGATTAGATCTCGACCCGTGAGCAAGAAGTCGGCTGACTTCGAAACGCGTAGGGTAATTTTCCTTGTGCCTAATAAACCCTTTTGCGCACTATTTGGGCTTCGACTCTGGTTTTTCTGCAAAAAAGAGAAGCATCCAGGAGGTGATTGAATACTTTTGGGTCGGCGACCCAGTCGAGAGCCCGCCGAAAAAAGTGGCAGGAACACGCCGCTTTTTGTGTTTGATATATATATATATATATATATGGGGCACATATATGATTGTGTTTCCGAGGTCCCGCGCATGGCGGGAATATTCTAGTGCGTATGACTTTGATGAGGATCTCCTGGAAGAGAAGGTGCCCTTACAGTTTATGGGGTTGTCTTGGCAGGGTTTTTGGCTCTATGTAGCAGTGATATAGACTTTAATCTTGCTCACATCTAGGATATGTATTCTTAGCTTGTGTTGGCCCTTTTAAGCCCTTTCTTCTAGACCTAGAGGAGGCCATCTATTGCCTATTGGCTTTGGCCTGTCATTATTTCTTATAGTAGAGGTTGGATCCTGTGGTCCTGACTTTATATTACACATTGGTATGGTTTATGTAGGTACTCTGACAGAGCTAAGGGTTATTTCATCCTTCTTAGGCCTATAAGGCCTAGAACTAGAGGGACTCCATCTTGATGGAGCTGAGAGGCTTCAGGGGGAAAGGTAAAGTTTACAGTAAGGCTGTTTGTGTGCTAGAGGAAGACCGGTTAGGACTGCTTCTTATCCGAGGAATGTGTTTTTCTCTTGGGCCCAGATGTAACAAGCAGCTGGCCACTGCGGTTGCGTGGAAGCCTTGGAGCTGGCACAGGAATTCGGTAGGAGGCAGCCCTCTGTTGGAAATTTCCATGAGGGGAGAGGAATCCATATTAGCGAGCTACAGGAGAGGAGGAGTGTTCATTCCAGCTTGTGTGCAGTTCAGCTTGGAGCTCAGTTCAACTTGGAGCTCAGTTCAGCTTGGAGAGAGAACAGGATGTCTGCCTGAGCTGCAGAATAGAGTGCAGTTCTGGAATGGAGAAAGAAGGCAGACGATTGCTGAAGATGAGGAGAGAGAGCAGTGCAGAGAGCATCAAAGAAGGCTGTCAGCTGGAGCAATGGAACCAGAGGCGTGGTGATGTGGTGAAGGAGGGAGAGACAGAGAGAGCCCTAATCCCACCAGAGGCAGAGAGAAATCTTCCTTCTAATAGGTGAGGTAGTCTGAACTAGTCCCCTTTACACTTACACCTTAATCTTGTTCTTATTCCCTAGGCTATTGTATGTCTAATCTTTTCCCTTTCAGCGGTGTGTTAAAAGTTCCTGTTACCCCGCAGATAAATTGTATGTCTAATCCTTTTCTTTCAGCGGTGTGTTAAAGTTACTGCTAGTTATAGAGACCCCATAGTTTTGTGTATGTATACTTTATTATTGTTACAATAAACTTCCCCATTAATTAGTGAATTAGTGTGTATGAGTTTTTTTATGATAAGGCTAGCCTGTCTTCTAACAGAAGGGAGTAGGAGCGCTTAAATCAAGGAATAACTCAATCACATAGTGTGTATATCTTTGTCCCCATACAGTGAGGGTAATTGCCTTTCCTAGTCAGGTATTACTGTTTGAACAGATGCTACCCCTGATCAGGTAAGTAATATTGAATAATTAGGGAGATTGGAGACCTGCAACTAAGGGATAAAGTTAGCACACCATCCCATAATCCTGTAAACAGCGTCTTCTGTTCCAAAGCATAGGTAACCTTTTTCTCCTAGTCAGATGTTACAGCCAGAACAGATGCTGCCCCTGATCCGGTAAGTCTGAATAAATAGGGAGAACAGGGAGCCCTTGAGCTAGGGAATTGTTGACACTAAGTAATTTGGCTATCCCATAATATTACTGTAGTAGCAGACCCTTAGTGAAGAGACAGAAAACTGAAGGTGTTCATAGGAAAGTGGTCGTCGTTGATATACGGCGTTAATGAGAACGCTGGGGAGGATTACCAGCGTGGAGGTCTGCCAGATTGCGGGCCGTGTGTAAGTGAGAGCGCTGGGGGGGATTACCAGCGTGGAGGTCTGCCGGATTGTAGACCGTTTGGAAAAGGAGAGCACTGGGGCTGCAGACCCACGTGTGTAGACACGCCAGATTGTGTGTCATATCTGCCCCAGGGTAGATTAGTCTGGGTCTGAGTGGCCGCGAGACTATAAGGTATGAGTGTGGTGTAGGGTATGGATATCCTTAGTAATCAGTGAGTATTCTTAGTATCCCTATAGATTTAGTGGTGTTTCTGATAATATGAGCTTGTATATTGCGAGTTCCCCATCCTCAGGTAGGTACCCAGGTGCCTGGATAGATGGTCCTGAGGAGGGATGTGGTTACGTTCTGGCTGGGTTAGAGGGGCCCCTAGGGGCTGATCCCATCTAAGCAGAAAATCCGGCCATTACATCTGGCGTAGTCGGCATCTTACGAATCCTGTGTGACCTGGCCATGTGCTTAGATTGTTTCCCATGTGCTGTGAGGGAGTGCCCTGAGCGCCAGTTCCATCTGGCGTAGTTTGGCAGTTTATGTAGCCTGTGTGACCTATGGGCTTGAACAGTTGCAGTGTGAGGAGATTGCAGTACATCATGGCATTTGGTTTATTCAGGGTGGAAGAAATGGTTTTCATCTTGGTGTTTGAACTGTCAGGGTTGAAGGATGACATTACATGAGGGAGCCAGTAACATCTTTGTGATGGTCCAATTGTATAAATGTGTGTAAAAAATGCTTTTAAATTGCCCATTAACTTGCTTGCTGCGTTTGCTTATGCTGTGCAATGTGAAATGTGTTCAATGTAATATGACTTGTGGAATTCCTTGTTAATAGCTTCTTGTAAATATGGCTTGTGAATAGCGCCATGTTAATGTGGCTTGTGAGGTGTATGTTCTCATGTTGATTTGCTGTGTTCCTTGTGAATTGCGCCTTGGATATATTCCTTGTGCAAAGCGTGTCATTTTTTGAACTTGTTTATTGTCTTGTGAATATGGCTTGTGAATAGCGCCATGTGGTCATGGCTTGGACAGGGCATGTTATCATTGCGTTAGGCAGGAGAGAGCTGGATCTCTCTCGGGTGCTTGGGGATAACGTTTTGAAGATGTGCGTACGTGTTATCTGTAAACGTGGAGAGATGAGTTCATGACTTTCCCATGTATCTGAAGTCATTAAGGAATGATTGTGCTTGAGCTGCCAAAGGGTTAATATCTTGAATTGAGATGGCAGTATTTCTTTTAACATGCTGTTTAACATGCATGGTTATTTGAGCTGACTCTAAAAGTTCGTGAGTATTTTGCTGATTGATGGTTTGATTTTGACTTTTATTGGTTCCTGTGTCTGCCTACGTGCTTTGTCAGCTTCTTGAAGGAAAGGTAACATCTTGTGCTGAGCGTAGGGCTCTGTTCATTTAACATTCTTTTTGAAATGCGTCTACGAATTTGTGTGGGTTTGCCTTGGAACTGATGACTTCATGTGTCTGACTCTTAGAGGTCGGTAAGTTATAAATCAACCAGTCGGATTGAGATAAGGGTTTGCACGGAGAGAGCTGTGTTCTTTTAAATGTGCTACTTAATATGCATCCACAGACGTGTGGAGAATTATTTTTGAATGCATGTTTAAAATGAGTGAAATATTACAAAGATGGCCCAGTTAGAGTATACGCTACGGGCTGTTTTTATTAATTATTTCTTTGAGGGTTTTCCATCTAGAAAGGAATGTGCTGGCCGGTGTTTTCCGATGATCACAGGTTGAGAACAATCAATCTTGCCCGATAGTGCATGGTAACATGTGCTTTTAATTAGTGAAAGGCAACCGTGTGCTTTTAAAATAAATGTGTTCTCATTATTATTTTCCCTGATGCAAGCTGAACCTTTTTTCAAATGTGGATGTTTTAATATGCAGCAAACCGGCATATGTCAGTTAACCCACTCAGTTAGAAAATAAATGGCTGTTTGATAATATATGAATTTGGCACTTTTATTAGGTTGAATTGAACGGCTTGCACGTTAAATTATGATGCAATGCAATATTACATGTTGCCCCTGGTTGAACAAAAATACAATGGTGAACTGTATCTGCATTTTATGTCGTTTTAATATTATTTCACTTTCAACAGCTGACAGTATATATTTTATTTTTTGGATGCTAGTGTGTATAGTTAGGGTGGAGCAGAATATATTGTTAAAAATGATAACTATAACACACTACCATCTTAACGCATTGCTATGTGTCCCTTACATTAGTTTAATTTGCATTTAGTTACAAGGCTTGCCTATGTACTTTGACAATCTGTTGATAGAAAGGTAATACCCTGCACGGTAAAAGCAGTGTTCACTAAACATGCTGCCTGATAGATATATGTGCAGAGAAATATTAAACCCAACAGTCCATGATAATTCGTTTTTTCAAATGCAAAATGCATAGTCTTGTGTGCAGAAGTAAATTGCCCCTTTGTGTGTGTTGATCTGCATGCTAAATAAATGCCCATGTTTCAAATGTCTTGCCTTTTAGCTGAATTAGTTAGACTAAAGTCTTTTTAGAAAGTGGAGCTTTTAAGTAGCAGTACATTGTAACAGAATTATTTTTAAAATGCTAGCTTTTGTTAGTTAGAGAATCTGGCCTGGGAACAGAATTGTTTTGGCTTCCAGGAAATGTGTTTGACCTTGGAAAGTTAGCCTGGCTCATACCAGATGTTTTGTAAAGGGGGGCTTTATCCCTCTAGAGGCTCCGAACACTGCCTGTCTTGTTATGATTGGTTAACATCCAATTTTGTTCCGCGGACGGAATGTTTATGTAAGGGAGGGGTGAACTCGCTCTTCCTTGCTGTCGGCGCAGACAGCTTCATTGCCTCCAGATAGGGAATCCTCGTACATGCAGAGTAGTTGGCAGACTCTTGGCCCTTGGAGTTAGTTAGATACAGTAGGCCTGGGCAGGCTTCCCTGATTAGAGAAAGAGAGGCTTGAACCGAGTGCTTGGCAGCGCCCTGCTCCTGCTATGAGATCATCACTTGGCAGTGATTCAAATTACTTCACACTGTAGCCTGGCTTCTGCGTATTTCTTTTTTTTTTGGAGCAGATTCAAAACTCTGAGCACGAACATCTTTCTGAAGGGAGGGGCTGTCTCACAGAGGATTAGGGTATTATTAGGCCCTTCTGGATGTGTTTAAAAATTAGATTTTGCCCAAACAAATTTCAAAGTATATGGTTTTAATTATTTCTTGATTTCAGAATAATGTTTTTAATTAATTAGGATATTTTCTTTTCAACAATGAAAAGCACTTGGGGTGCTTTTTAAATGGAAAATTTTATTTTGCAAGATTAATGATACTTGTTTTCTTGTCCTAGGTTGCTGGGTTGTGGTGTTGGTGCGTGCGTCGGCCCCCCCCCCCCACTTCCTTTATTATTTTAGTTTTTTACTTTCATGTTTTTATGTTAGTTTATTATTTTTGGAAGATGGAACCAGACCAGATTGGTGGTGGATGGCCGCATCGGAGGAAATGACAGAAGATGCAGGGTGGTGACCTACACTGATGTCCCAAAATTGACTGCCTTGAACCCCAATATTAGGACATTGGACTTATATTTTTGACAAAACCAATACCATTTTTTTATTTGTGACAGAATCCATCATGATACGATTTCCCGCAAAAGGATTTTGTTATGTAATTCCTTGGCCTGCATTATTCCCATGTTTTTCTTTGCAATCACTACGAACAGGCCCCACTTTTAAACAAAAAAAAAAAAAAAGAGAAATGTTTTCATGGTTTTGATGTTTATGTAGTACTATCTTTGCTTTTTAGGATGCAGTCACCTATTATATTTTTCCTGCTTTCTGCAAAACAGTATGGAGGAATGAAAAAAAAAAAAAAAGAATGGTGGTGCACACGTGTTCCACAGTGTGATGAAAACTGGGTGCTAACTGTTTTGTACTTTTATATATACATCACATTTATATATATTTTTATGCTTAGTGCTACACCAGCTATCTTGTAGGAATGGGGTTGTCTTTATTTTCCTGTTATTACACTTTCACTTTGATTGATCCAAGGGTGGTTACCCTAGCCTTTAAGTTGTCCTGGGAGGTGTGTCTTTTAGTACATTTATTATTAATGTTTGCCCAGACCTTGAGAACCGTTTGTCATGTTTCTTTCTCAGATTTCACCAAATTTTTCCTTAAGTTGACCAATGTCAGTAAGCCTCATTTAGGCCCTTTGTTGTTTTATCATTAGAAGTTGAGGCACATTTAGTTCTTAAGTTGTCCGAAGTAGGTAGGCCCCATTTAGGCCCCTTGCTGTTTTCATTCAACACATAAGTCCCTACATCACTAGACTTCACCAGTTATCACTAGAAGTTGAGGCACATTTAGTTTGAGGATGCTTTGGATAGTTTCTGTTCTTATCAGTTCACATCTTAGATATGTTTCAGCATTCAAGACAAGGGTGCTTTGATTTGTTTTTAGTTGGTTGTTGGATTTCTATTCCCTACATTAAGTTTCAGGTGGAATTTCCTTAAGTTGTCATTCATTTTAGAGAGTTTTTTTGGTTTTTGATTTGTTGATAGATTATGTTGATGTTTGTTTATATGGATGTTGTTGTTTATAGATGTTCGCAAAATAAAGTCTAAGGGTGGAATGTCTTGGCAGGGTTTTTGGCTCTCTATAGCAGTGATATAGACTTTAATCTTGCTCACATCTAGGATATGTATTCTTAGCTTGTGTTGGCCCTTTTAAGCCCTTTCTTCTAGACCGAGAGGAGGCCATCTATTGCCTATTGGCTTTGGCCTGTCATTATTTCTTATAGTAGAGGTTGGATCCTGTGGTCCTGACTTTATATTACACATTGGTATGGTTTATGTAGGTACTCTGACAGAGCTAAGGGTTATTTCATCCTTCTTAGGCCTATAAGGCCTAGAACTAGAGGGACTCCATCTTGATGGAGCTGAGAGGCTTCAGGGGGAAAGGTAAAGTTTACAGTAAGGCTGTTTGTGTGCTAGAGGAAGACCGGTTAGGACTGCTTCTTATCCGAGGAATGTGTTTTTCTCTTGGGCCCAGACGTAACAAGCAGCTGGCCACTGCGGTTGCGTGGAAGCCTGGGAGCTGGCACAGGAATTCGGTAGGAGGCAGCCCTCTGTTGGAAATTTCCATGAGGGGAGAGGAATCCATATTAGCGAGCTACAGGAGAGGAGGAGTGTTCATTCCAGCTTGTGTGCAGTTCAGCTTGGAGCTCAGTTCAGCTTGGAGAGAGAACAGGATGTCTGCTGGAGCTGCAGAATAGAGTGCAGTTCTGGAATGGAGAAAGAAGGCAGACGATTGCTGAAGATGAGGAGAGAGAGCAGTGCAGAGAGCATCAAAGAAGGCTGTCAGCTGGAGCAATTGAACCAGAGGCGTGGTGATGTGGGGAAGGAGGGAGACAGAGAGAGCCCTAATCCCACCAGAGGCAGAGAGAAATCTTCCTTCTAATAGGTGAGGTAGTCTGAACTAGTCCCCTTTACACTTACACCTTAATCTTGTTCTTATTCCCTAGGCTATTGTATGTCTAATCTTTTCCCTTTCAGCGGTGTGTTAAAAGTTCCTGTTACCCCGCAGATAAATTGTATGTCTAATCCTTTTCTTTCAGCGGTGTGTTAAAGTTACTGCTAGTTATAGAGACCCCATAGTTTTGTGTATGTATACTTTATTATTGTTACAATAAACTTCCCCATTAATTAGTGAATTAGTGTGTATGAGTTTTTTTATGATAAGGCTAGCCTGTCTTCTAACAGAAGGGAGTAGGAGCGCTTAAATCAAGGAATAACTCAATCACATAGTGTGTATATCTTTGTCCCCATACAGTGAGGGTAATCCCCTTTCCTAGTCAGGTATTACTGTTTGAACAGATGCTACCCCTAATCAGGTAAGTAATAGTGAATAATTAGGGAGATAGGAGACCTGCAACTAAGGGATAAAGTTAGTACACCATCCCATAATCCTGTAAACAGCGTCTTCTGTTCCAAAGCATAGGTAACCTTTTTCTCCTAGTCAGATGTTACAGCCAGAACAGATGCTGCCCCTGATCCGGTAAGTCTGAATAAATAGGGAGAACAGGGAGCCCTTGAGCTAGGGAATTGTTGACACTAAGTAATTCGGCTATCCCATAATATTATTGTAGTAGCAGACCCTTAGTGAAGAGACAGAAAACTGAAGGTGTTCATAGGAAAGTGGTCGTCGTTGATATACGGCGTTAATGAGAACGCTGGGGAGGATTACCAGCGTGGAGGTCTGCCGGATTATAGACCGTTTGGAAAAGGAGAGCACTGGGGCTGCAGACCCACGTGTGTAGACACGCCAGATTGTGTGTCATATCTGCCCCAGGGTAGATTAGTCTGGGTCTGAGTGGCCGCGAGACTATAAGGTATGAGTGTGGTGTAGGGTATGGATATCCTTAGTAATCAGTGAGTATTCTTAGTATCCCTATAGATTTAGTGGTGTTTCTGATAATATGAGCTTGTATATTGCGAGTTCCCATCCTCAGGTAGGTACCCTGGTGCCTGGATAGATGGTCCTGAGGAGGGATGTGGTTACGTTCTGGCTGGGTTAGAGGGGCCCCTAGGGGCTGATCCCATCTGAGCAGAAAATCCGGCCATTACAGGGGTCTCATCTAAAATTACTTGAAAGACCAGAATTGCCTGACCTAAAGATCATTTTGTAACTCATTCCTAAACCTAGAGATTGCGAGAAAATGGGTTATTAGTTGGGGTGGATTGGTGTCCTCCACAAGTAATACATTCTCCATCTTGTTAGTTCCAATGAAGGGTTTCAGTAGCTTAAACTTGAGCTCAATCCTTCGTAGATAAGACCCAGAGCAGACAGGCTTACCTTATTGAAAATGTGTAAATCATCTAAAAAGTTGAAAAAGACAATACAGTAAAAACCCCACTTCAATGTATAAAAATAGAGAAAAATGTAATAAGCAAATGACACCAAAACGACAACCACCCGACAAGGGGAACCAGAGATATGAATTTATAAAGATTTAAGTGAAAATAGACTCAAAAAGCACAGAGTGCCAAAGCTCGCAGTACAACAGGACCTAGATGCGAATTGAGCCACACTGCGATGTAGCATGAGTTGGATACACCAAGCAGATTGGCCCACTAGGGAAGTTCGTAGAAGTTTCCAAGTCACAATCTGAAAAGACAGTCTTATTTTGTGGACAATCTTTTCTCCACATAGGATAAATCTCAAATTTAATCAGATGCTGTAGAACAGCATGTCGGATACTTATTGCCGTCAGTCTCCTTGAAGCTCAGGAGAAAAACTTTAAATACTTTCTGAAATTAAGTACCCAGAATAACCTTAGGAACATGCTTCCAAGGCCCCCAGCAGGAGAACTTAAAGACTCTCAGGCAGAGGCAACAAAAAAGTTCAGTTCAGATCCAGTTGCAATTCTTCACAGGGATGTCCTCTTGAGATTTTTTATGTTCTTGGAGACACCCAGGGGACCAGTCTTATGATACTTGGGGATCTTTCCGTCCTTGGATTTTAAGTGAAAGGGGGCTCCGACCTACTCAGGTTCTTCTTTATGGGTCAACAGATGCCAAGAGCAGCACATTGAGTCAGCCTGGTGTCCTTTCTCAAGTTCAGTAGTGTTCTGATAAAGGTTTTTTGGAGTGCCACATTTAAGCATGGCACCAGCTAGTGGATGGGGGGTGACTCCTGGGAACTCCCTAACAAATGGAGTAAAAGTTCCCAGGGGCAACCCTACCTACTTTACCAGTAGTTTGTTTGTCTAACGGCAAACAGGTCCACAACACTATATGCAGGGCATTTTTAAGATGGTGAAAAACTTTGGCCAGACTAAACGTGGGCTCTGAAGGCTAAGTGTGTGTTCGTGAGAGTATCATAGGAAAATCACCTGTGTCCTCCCACATTTAAAACTATAATCAAGTTTGAAGTTGGAACTGTATCCACAACAAACCCAGAGGCAGAAGTCTGGTAGGACAAAAGCAGGGTCCTTCAGTAACCATATTGGGGATGCACAAGAAATGTCTTGGTATCTTGTTCTCTCCTTGTTAGGTGCCTCCAACATGTTAGAAGTGGTTCAAGAGACCAGTCAAGCTGGATTTGACAGTGTGTTATCAAGAGAATGCCCACAGCCCTATTTCTGAAAATGTTGTTGAGTTCAGAGGAGGCTTCTCTGGTCACTCAATTAATCCTATTGTTTTGTCCAGGGAGGCATCTCACACAAATTTCACATCTATTACCAGGCTGGGAGCTGGCAGAGGCTTATACTAATAAGCCTTCTGACAGTTCATACAAGTAAAGCGTAACTTTCCAAAAGTTACTTTTCCTCAGCATTTTCAAAAAATCAGACTACCATTGGATTTTCAATAACTACTAAAATAGTTGTTCAGATAAAGAGTAGCTTTCTAAAATGTACTTCTCCTCAATGTCTATTATAAATCAGACTTAGCTAATTGAATTGGATTTTCAATAACCATTAAAATAGTGGTTTAATATGTTTTTCTACATTGCCCCATTCCTGAAAAAGCAGGATTAGTATTTTAATCTATATCCTGGTTTTCTAAACAGGACAGCTGAGCTGGCCATAGTGAAAATAGCTTTTAGGACCATGTCACTGTAGGGACATGGTAAATGTATTTTTATCTGCACGTCCTGCTTTTAAACACCATGCACCCTACCTTGGGGGTTGCAAGACTTACATAGAGGGGCTTACTAAATATTAAAAGGAGTAGATGGCTCAATAAATGCTGAAGTCCACAGGTGACATTTAACTTCCCATGCAATGGGGTTAATTGCTATAGAATATACTACAAATTACTACAGCTTTATAGAAGAATTAAATACGCAACTCTGAGATTAGCCAATTTGTACATATTTTAGAGGTCAGAGCTCATACACTAGACAGCAATGCCCCAGTATGCAGTCTAAAAACAAGCATTAAAATTCAGCACATAAAATGGGAGTGTGCTGGTTTGAAAGGGGTAACCACACAAAAAGGGATAATTTCTCACAGATGCCCAAATCCAACTCAGATTTAGGTGGAGAATCTGTATTAGGGCTACCAGTTACAGAGGTTTCAGTAGATCTTGAAGAGGACTTAGGCCTGATTTATATCTTGGTGGACAGGTAACTCCGTCGCAACTATGACGGATATCCAGCCCGCTGAAATATATATCCTATAGGATATAATGGGATTTATATTTTGGCACATTGGATATCCGTCACCGTTGTGACAGAGTATTCAGTCCGCCAAGATCTAAATCAGGTCCTAAGTCTTCTCATATTGTAGAATACATGCTTCTCCTGAGTCGTGGAAACTAGAAGGTGGAGTACAAAGGAGTATGCAAATATATCCAAATAATTGAACATGCCTCCAGTAGAGCTTGGGGTTATCAGAAATTGTTGATGAACCGCTTGTATTTATAGCTGGCCATTGTAGCAGAGTTCAAAGAATACAATTCCCCCCACTTATGAAAGATTCTATGGAGTTAGATGTCTTCCAGTCCTATTTGTGGCGTGCTTCTTTCTGCCATTTCATTCAACAGCGCAGGTAGATGCTCCACTGGTATGGATGATATAATTCCGGAGCCTAAAGTGAGAGAATGCTTGGCTTTGTGCCACCTTGGTTCCTCATGTATAATTTAGTTGCTCAATAAAATCTTCACTTCTGACACACTATGGGAAAGAAACTCAAAAGAGACAGGTGGCTTTTTTTCAGTTCCAACACATTTATGTGCAAATATTGTTCTCCATTACACAAATGACCCATAATAGACAAGGACCCTAGCCCATGTCGGTTTCATCCACTGGGCTGGTCAATATCATGGAAGGGAAGGCCCATCTGCATATTTCTTTTAGAATGAGCTGAAATGTCTGCCCCACAACACTAAGACTTTGTGAAGGAGTGAGGTAAGGACCTAGAGACACCTTACAGACTGTACTGTGACCTAGCTGCAAACTATGTTAGAAATGAAACAATCTGTAGCTTTCCAATTCACAGATTCATCTTGATAGTGCTCCAAGAAAAGGCAACTTGAATGTTAACCATGGCTTTAGTAACATGCAACAACAAATATGCAACACATGGGAAAGATTTTAAGAAAGGTCAGTACGTACATATTCATTAACCAATACTGGGGACTCCGTATTAGGGCTACCAGTTACAGAGGTTTCAGGAGATTCTAAAGGTGATTTAGACTTCTCATCCAATAGATTACATGCTTCACCAGCGTTTACTTCATTTACTTGGCTGACGTGGCAAATCTCTTCTTCAAGGAGGTTCACCATTATGTTATCAGGCCGATCACTTGGTAGCTGCTGTTCCTCATTTAAAAACCTTTGGGATTCAGTACAGAGCACCCCGTTTTCACCTTTTAAATAACAAAAAATACAACCTTAGCACAAGAACGCAGATACCAAAAACACAAAGGTACTGACAAAGCCAGAAACAGGCATGAAGAACTGTATCTAAATGTAAAAAAAAATGTATTTACCTGTACAGTGTGGTTCTCCGGTATTGATATCTTTTTATATAGATTCACATGCTTCATCTTCCCCGTTGTCAGGGTGGGAGTCCAACAGTAACAGTAATAAAAGCAGTGCTAAAGCATTAAACTTTACTGATTTAACAATTGTTAGTAGACAATTCACATTGATTTAATACACCCAAACTTCAGCCTACGACAGCCGAGATGCTGGAGTATTCATCCCCTGCAGAGCAACTTCAGACTGAGTGCAAATAAAATAAAGGTAGGCAATTGATGAGCCTAAACTAGGAGGAGGGAGGCTCACATGTGAATCTATAAGATACATCAATACTGGAGCACCATAGTGTACAGGTAAGTAACTGGTTTCTTCTCCAGTACTGTATATTTTATGGATTCACATGCTTGAATAAGAGTAGTTAGTAGTATCTGAAGACTAATGGCGGCAGGTAAGGCGAACCATCCCACCATGAGATCCAAACTTAAATACGATTAGTCGAACCAAAGACATTTAAATTGTACAAAATCAGAAGAGAGATAGTATATCATTAATCAATCAAAATAAAAGTACTAAAAATGGTGAACAACGACCAAACATTATAACATAGAGAAATTTGAGCTCAATAGCTGCATACCTTATGCGAACAGTTTTCGCAGGGCAGCCTCACCGACTGCTACATCTGCCTTACACCAGGCAGCAATAATTTGTGACGGTATAATTGTTCACTGCAGAGGCCAGGTAGAGCTACTCCTGCAAAGAGCGCTGAGGATGCTGCCACCTTCCGAGTTGAGTAAGCCTTCACCTTTGCAGCTAGTGGGTGTCCAGCCTTCTCATGACAGAAGACTATATTTTGGGAGAGCCAGCGAACAATACTAGCCTACTTTAAGGCTTAAACTTTTCTGGGAGCAGAGAAGGAAATCAGCAACTGAGTAGACTTACGGAAAGTATTTGTCCTTTACAAGTAGAATTTCATACAGTGCTTGGGGGATTGGGAAAAAATGAAGGCAGAATCACTGGCTCATTGAGACGAAATGTTGAAGGCACCTTGGGAATGAAAAAAGGATTGGTGTGCCGACTAATCTGTCCTCATGGAACTGTAGGTAAGTCTCTGTTGTGGTAAAATCCTGAATCTCACCAATTGCCCAGCAGATGTAATGGATAATAGAAATGCCACCTTCCATGTACGACATTTTAATTAACAATTGTTAATGAGCTCGAATGGAGACCTCATGAGTTGCAATAAGACGGTGTTCAGCTGCCAGAGCACAGGAGAAAGCTTAATAGGCGGGTAAGCTCTGAATAGACCTTTGAAACTCCTTCAAGAGCCTGTTAGACCACAAGGACAAATTACTAGAATGCCACAAGGACAATTGGAGAGAACTCCATCTGTACCTGGAGATTGATGCTAGACCTTAATGGAGGAATGGGTTGGGCCTGATTTGGCGAGATGCAGAAGATAGGGTAGAACTGTTCAAGTGTGAGGAGAAAGGGTGGCTAGACTGACGCACAACATGAACAGTACCTCTTCCATTTTGCCAAGTAGCACTTGAGTGCAGGAGCTTGAGCTTTCTCAAGGCCCAACTTGCATTCGGCAGAAATTGTTAGAGCTCCAAAGTCAGCATGGTGAGGAGCCAGGTTGATAAATGGAGGGTGTGAATCTGTGGATGAACCACTTGGCCCTGGTTCATTAAAAGAAGATCTTTTGTCAGCCGGAACAAAATGGGAGATGCAGCTTTGTGTACCAGTATTGCCTCGCACACTTCCGGGCGATAAGGATGTACTGGCACAGCTCTCGTCTCAGCTTCTGTAGAATCTTTGGGATCGGAGGAATCGTGTAAGCAAACATTCCTTCCCATGAGAAGTGGAAGGCATTCCCTCAAGACCCTGACTGAGGAAATCTGCTGGCGCAGAGTTTGCATTTTTTGTTGAGGTATTTTATAATTGTTTTTCGCTGAGCTGCCACTTGTTACATTGCTTGGTGACCCTGCTGAGGGAGTCGGCCCACTTGTTTTGGACTCATGGTACATGCTCCACCTTTAATGAGATTTTGTCAGCCACTCCCATATTTGTTGAGCATGGGCTGAGAGGGATTGAGACCTTGTCCTCCCTGTTTTAGCAGATAAAAAAAGGCAGTGGTTTTGTCTATTCTGACTAGAACCAGCGATACCCAACCCCTTGGCAGGAAGGTTTGAAGACCAAGAAAAACTGACTTCAATTCTAGAAGATTTATGTTAGGGAATGCTTCCTGTCTGGACCACTTCCCATGGATCTCTAAATCATTGTTCTTTGGAGGCGTCCAATGTCATTATCAACTGTGGTATTGCAGTGTGAAAGGAGAGACCCTGAGCGATGTTGCCTTTGACCATCCATCAGGACATCGCCAAGGCCATTTGTGAGATGATGTATTCTAAAGAACCCCGAGATTCAGCCCACTGTTTATCGAGCTGCCTCATGTGTACGTGGTGATTGGGGATTAACGAGAAGGACGACATCATCCCTAGCATGGATTTGTATGTCCTTATGGAAACGCACCTTTTTGAAGACCGTAATTGAGTTATTTTCTGGAGGCGTGAAATCCTTTCTTCTGTGGAAAAAGGCCTTCAAAAGCGTTGCATCGAGGATTGCTCCTAGAAACACCAGAGACCTGGAGAGGACGAGAGATGATTTTTCTCAGTTTGCACTGATCGTGCGGTGCCTCTTCAATCGCTTGTTTGGAGAGGAGTAATTTGATTTCTTTTTTGAGTACTGGTAAATTACAACATAATGTCTTCCATGGAGGGCAATTTGGAGGTTGTTGAACAAATTCCAGGGTATGACCATGCTGGAATATGTTTAACACCGATTTGTCAGAAGATCCATTGATTGAAGAATTTGGATTTGGTAAGAACTGACATGGGACTGCGGTAACAGGGGCCTGTGATTTCTCATAGTCTCCTGTTAACTCCCCTCCTGCTGTTGGGCGTCGGTCCTCCGATGCTCTAGATTAAGAGGGCGATATGTTTGGTCAGTAAGCCTGAGCCGAATATTGTGATCAAAACAACTGTTGCGAAGTGGGCTGAAAAGGCTGCTCTAATTGCGGTTGAGAGAGCTATTGGCCTCTGCTCCTACCGTGAAATGACAGAAACCTCCTCTGCTGCAAGCTCCCCATCGATTTATCCGTGTCAGTATGTGATTTGATCTACTGTAGTACGTTATCAAGGTGTTTACCAAAGAGGTATTCTCCGTTGAACGGTATCCAGCACTTTGGCTTGTACGTCTGGCTGGAATGCCAACCTTGGCCTCTATACACCGCCGCTTCAGCTATCTACCTGAAGATGGGGGACCAAATATCTAAGGCCACATCAATAATCTCAGAGTAGGTCGATTCACCTTCCAACAGTATGTCCTTTGCATCTTTCTTTTAATCCTCAGGAAGATATTCTAACAAAGAGGAGATATCGGATCACATCTGTCGGTCCTATCTCTGCAGTATAGCCATGGCGTTGGAGACTCTGATGGAAGTAGCACCAGGGCAGATAACATATTGCCTATATTATCGAGCTGGAAACCTTTATCGGGAGGGGTCGCGCATGGTGAGGAAAGATTCTTAGCTCTTCTCTGTGCTGCCTTTATGATGACTGTATCAGGTAGAGGATGACCAATGAGTTATGATGGGGAACTCTCATGCGCGTTGTACTTTTGCCGAGCTTCAGAAAGACAGCTGGAAATGACGCTGGTGTCTTTATTAATTTGAGGCTCCCTGCTAAAAAGGTCCACATTATGGATAGCACAAGTGGGGCGTTGCGTTCCTGCCTTAAAATCACAAGGAAGCACTAAGTTTGCTTAGCTGGCATAGGAAGACCTTAGCTCTTCAAAGTTCGCTCAAGGAGGTTGTGAAACCCACCGATATCTGCAGGCAGCGAATCAGCTACTGGTGGAGTAGGAGAGGGTGGCATTGGCACAATGTAATCATCCCATTCATCATGAACATCCGGATCGATTTGAAGCTCACCTTCATCCAATTGTTAGTAGTTGCTGTCCTGTACATTATCTGGGATTGATATAGGTAGTATATTTAGCATCAAACGTTAGTTTGTGACTGAAGAAACAGGCACATATATGGAAAGTTCTTGAATTTGATGGTGCGCATACACTTGGTTTTCATAAGGGTATTGTTCCTAGCTGAGCTGAGGGATGTCCATTATCAGAGAAGGAGTAATTGCCCTCAAGGTAAGCGGGTAGATTGTCCTGTGCCCCATCTTCCCCTGACTCCTGATATTTGACTCTTAATTGTGAAAGTCTGTATGCAGGGTCAAATGGACCTTCACCCTCCAATTCCCGGAAATCCTGGAGGCAAGCTGGGGGCAATGGAGGAATTTTGGAAAAATCGTGAAGCAGAGATGGGGTGGTGCCTTTTGATGGAGAAAAGCGCAACATCTTTCCCCCAGTCTATGGGTCTGCCAATGGGGTCGCGGACGTCATCGCCGACAAACGCTGATTGTAGGAAAGTAGCTTCTGCTTTCATGGTTACCTCCACTTTTTGCTTGGTGTCAGTGTTTTTTACCTAGTCTGCTGAGATCTGGCTGATCAGGAACCAGCAACTGTGCATTCTCCCCTAAATTGACATGTTAAGTACTTTAGTACCTCCACAATTGGCTACCGATGTACCCTTGTAAGTCCCTAGTATATGATATTAAGGTACCCAGGGCAAAGATACACCAGGGGTCTCTGATTGGCTGCAGCATGTATTATACCACCCACGGGAGTTCACTTAAACTGTGATTACAGGCCTGCCATTGAAGCCTGTGTAAGTTGGTGCTTGGACCTCTCACAACAGATCTATATAGGGGCTTAACCGCAACCGGTCATGTTTGGTATCAAACATGTTGGCGTCATACCTCAACAAAAATCCCAGTGTTGGAAGTATGATCCCATGCACCGAGGGGCTCCTTAGAGGACCCCCCATGTACTTATAACAGCCTTTCAGGATATGCAAGCAAGCTAGTAGTGCTGCCAACCACAGACACAATCCTTCCCTCCTGCTATAGAGCCAAGCTCGAGCAGGGGAAGGTAGAATAGGTTTCCTGCCACAGGGATGTGTGACCACCTCCCAGACAGGACTTAGTGTATTGGGCTGGGAGCGCTTGCCAGCGCCACCTGACTGCTTTGAATGGCACATTTGGTGCCACATTGCATACTCCAATAAAAGCAAGTTCAGGAACCCTTGTTTCCCGCTCTGGCCCAAACCTGGACAAAGGAGATGGGGGGATCCTACCCTATGCCCAGTCTCTCCTTGGGAGGGAACCCTGAGTTGTTCCAACCCTTTCTGAAGGGTACATAAGGGCTCCCTTGTGAGTGGGTTCTTAGATTAGTCCAGAGACAATACTCAGAAGTGAAACTACGTCACTCTTCACTTGTCTGGAAACTTGGACTTCGACTTGAACCAAGACTGTACCAAGGAAGATTCCTGCTGCTCCTGGTCTCGCTGTTCTTCAAGTCTTCTTCGTTGTCTGTGACTCATCCAGGTTCTTAAACAGACATGTGGGCATCAAGGACATCCAAAGAAATTTCCAGTGGAGTGAAGGAGTCACTCCCCTGCATCTGCAGGCACTGCAACAAAGCTGACCGGTCTGCTGCTCATGTCGTCCTACGGACTTCCCAAAGCTCAGCAACACAGGTGGTGGTTCTGCAACACTCTCGAGGCCTGACCTATATTCTCTGCAATTTTGAGGCCAGTAACCCTCGTTGGAACCACTGGTGCCAAACCCCTGTGCACCACATCGACTTGCTGTTGCCAAGGCTGGTTTGCTCTGCACTCCAGAGATCTTTGAACTACAAGAAGCTCCAGCCTCTCTTTCCTCCAAAAACAGCGTCCTCACTGCATCCTCTGCACTGTGGGCCTCTATCTTTGGTGAACTGCTCGAGGTCCGCATGGGATTCCTGTGCCTTTGGCATATGGGTCCTCGCTTGCTTCAGGGGGCTCACTTGCTAGCTTGGGCCTGCTCTGACTCTCCTATTGTTGGCGAGTCCTTTGGACCTTGCTGGTCTCATTCCTGCTTTTTTTGTCTTCCATGGCAGCCGGAGCTACCACGGCTTGTTGGTGCTCCCGCTAGACACCGACCATCTTGTCACCAACGTCCGACGTGCACGGTTCCTGGTCTTCGTCAGAGTGGCCTGGCCCTCACAGCTGTAGCAACATGGTCACCGTTGACTCTTCTGAATCTCCCAATATCAGTGGGCATTGTGTCTCGGTGCCTCCTGGTCACATCCAAGTGGCATAGACTCTGTCCCCGCTGCTTGCTTGCAGGTTCTTCACTTCCAGAACAGTCTTCACCAGAAGCATCTTCTTCTAAGCTTTCTATAGCAGGTTCCAACATCACTTCACCCCTATGCGGTAGGGTTGCACTTCAACCTTCTTTTTTCCAAAGAGTTTCTTCAGGGTTCCCCGGGAAGGGTCTGTCTCCAAAACAGCAACCGCAACTTCTCCATTGCCTTCTATTGGGCACACAGCTGTGTTTCCACTTGGCACACAGCCTCCGAGGGGTTTCTGGGTACTTACCTTGGGTGGATCCTTGTGTCCCTGGCTCCTCTGGGTCTTCTGGTCCAAGTTCTGTCATCTGCTGCAGTTCGCATTCCACTTTCTTAATATAGGACTTGGTCTCCCCCAGGAGACTAATATATTTTGTGCTACTTGCCTGATTGTGTTGACATCTCTAGGTAGGAATCTCCCCAGATGACCAGCCCAACATGACAGCTCAAGTCAACACAATGTGCATCTCCTGCTTTCACATCCTAAGCATACTTCAGAAGATCTTCAAATGGTTCCTTCAGAACACCAGACAGACGCCCATGCAAGCAATCATCACTAGCATGCGACACCGCACCTTCTTTGTTCTCCACGTCTGTTGCTGCTGCCAAGGCTTGTTGGTGCTCCTGTTGGACACCGACCCCCTCGTTCTCGAACAGCTCCTGGTCTTCAACAGCGTCTCCTGGTTCTCACAGCTAAAGCGACAACATCACTGTCAACTCTCCTGCACCTTCCGTCATCGATGGTCACTGGTCTTCCGCGCCTCCTGGCCACTCCCAAGTGGTTTAGACTCTGCCCCTCTGCCTGCAGGTACTCCTCTTCAAGAATCCACCCTTGGATTCCACCGGACTGTTTCACCTTCTTCGCCAGCAGCATATTTACTGAAGTACTGTGGTCTAGGGCGGTTTCGGACGTCACTTTGCAGTTGAAGATTAAAGATGTTGAAGTGACAGATGAGTAAGGCATCAGAGGCAGAACAGCTGTAGCTGTTGAAGTGCTTCATGAGGAGACACTAAATACATCTGAAAATGGTCAGTCCTGCTCATGACAGTACAGATGTAAATTAAACACTGCAGCTTGGACTATGGGTAACAGCATTGCACTGCAGTATGCCTGATGCTCTCTGATGGCCATACAGGAGGACAGCTTCTCCAACAGAATGTTCAGGATGAAGAAGTTTCTTACCTTTGGTAACACTTATCTGGTAGAGAATATCTAGCCGCAAATCCTTACCTTGAAATTATACCCAAGCGTCAAGCCTGGAATCAGAATTTTGTTTCGTGAGCACTACTCCTGCCCAATGGTAGGTGATGTTGCTCGGCTCCGCATGGCGTCTTCTGCACTGGCAGTGTGATGTGCACGTGTCTGTACAGTCGCCACCCCAGTGCACCGATGTCAGTTTCCTTTCGCGACTTTCCACGCCAGGAGTGCAGAGCCACAAAGAACACAGACTTGTGTGAAAAATAAGGGCCCTGAAAGGGGAAAAGTCCTGTCCCCAGAAATCTGTTTGCAGACCAGCAAATATGGTTGGGCGGGTAAGGAATCTGCGGCTAGATAGTCTCTCTACCCGATGCATTAATACTTTGTGAATGTGTGTAGAGAAGCCACACTGCTGCCTGACAGGAGATGGCCAGTTTCTACATGGCATTCTCCTTCTTCGTTCCATCACACCCCACAAATAGTTGGTCATCCACCTAGAACCCTTTTGCGATGGGGATTAATTTATAAAGCACGACAAATACCCCAAGGTTGTCTAGGCGCTACCCACAGAACGAACGGATCTGGCTAGAGTAAGTTTGAGTGCCTTAAAAAGCTACGTTTTTAAGCCCTTTCTAAATTTTAACAGGTTAGTCTAGTTTTTAAGTGAGGTTGGCAGAGAGTACCACAGTTTGGCTGTTATGGTAGTGAAGTTCCTGCCACCACACCTAGCCCTACTTTCTCTAGGAATAGCTAGATTTCAGAGCTCAGATGACCAAAGGGACCTTGCTGGAATATATAGCTTAAGATAGTTTGCAAACTGCATCGGTACCAGATTGTTTAGCGATTTAAACGCAATGCAAAGTGATCCAAACTAGATCTGTATAGCTACCAGCAACCAGTGCTAATGTGACAGAGCTGTGGAGGGAATTAGATTCCTAGGAGTACTCCTGCTGCTGCATTTTGAGCAGTCTGCAGTTTTAGATACTGTTTTACAAGAAATTTGAGAGGTGCACTCAATGAAGTCAATAGTACAATAAGTTCATAAATTTTGTGAGTCTTCTATTCTTTCTTTAATGGGTCCTATTATTTTCTCTTTTTAAGATACACAGGAGCAGCCAACGCGTTTCATTCCCTTTAGTGCCTTGGGAATTTCATCAGGGCATTGAATAGGATCATCTTAATCCGATGGTCCAGAATATGGTTGCACCTTCAATACCGGTGCTGCAGGAATGTTGTTGACAGTATAACCCTTGTGTTCCTGGATAGTTTAGAAGTAATGTACAAAGAATTGTTTTGGAGCGTTGTTCCACTGTCAAGCAGCAATGGTATGTGGAAAAGAAAACAAAAGTTTGTCCTGGCCCCGGTTAACGTGCGGGCCGTAGTGCAAACGAGTTTCAGAAAAAATGGGGGGGGGGGGGGGGGGGGGGTAAGGGATGTGCATGTTAATGACTAACATCCATACCGGTTGCCAAGTAGTTCTTGTGATGCGGGACCTGCGATAGGGTCTCCGGCGCTTCCTGCTCCTCCGTGTGGAATTTCCCCCCTCTTTTTTCTGACTTCTTGTGCCTCTTACCTGAGGACTTGGAGCCCAACGAGTGGTGTCGACTCGCCGAGCTGTGATGACTCCGGCCCCGCGACCAGTCCCTCGCCCTCCTTCCGGACCGGAACCTCAAGCGGCGCGGGCCCCAGGCAATGTAGGCACCGGAGATGGGGGTCGGAAACCGACATCAGTCGGTTGCAGTCGGCACAGAGCTTGAACCCGGGCATCCCTATCGTCATCGATGGAGTGGTACGACTCGAAACGGATCCAAAAGGATCGAAAAAGCTTAGTCAAAAAGTGACTAAAGGGTACCACTTTCTCAGGTCCTGCGATTGCTGGCGCGGAAAAAAGAAGAACTGACGTCAGCGCGAGAGGGCGGCGTCTAAGTACTCCGTGTAGGAGAGTAGGGACTGCTTTCCTATGGAGACCCCACTTTTTGCTTTTTGCTTCACTGGTTTTCGACTTAATGTGGCTGTGGGCCTGCTAACCAGACCCACAGCCCAGCTGTTCTCTCTCTAAATTCACTACAATGTACTTTAGGTACATTACTAATTGGATAATGGATCACCTTATGAGCCCCCGTACAGTGTAGGATAAGTTACTTACCTGTAATCCTAGTTCTCTTCCAGGGGTATCCTCATCAAAGTCATAAGCACTGAATATTCCCGCCCATGTGCGGGACCCCGGAAACAATATAAAAATATATATGTATAAAACACATATATCTCGCTCCACATATATGTATGTACATATATCATTTTTCTCACATCAATGCAGCCCCAAAACTGAGGCTAAACAATGCAAACACATATACATGAACTGCAATTAGTAAGGAATCAAAAAACACATTAGGTCAAAAAACCCTTGAACTTTGTGTTTTAATGTGTCAAACCACTCATAAATCCTGAAAATTGCTTATAAATAGACATTGTTAGCCCTCAGGCTGCATTGCAAAACAATAGCATAGAAAATGAAACCATTTTCACAATAACTGGCACCGTGCCTTTAAGGCAGCCATGACCCCAGGCTTCCCATCATGCCTCAGGGGTGACAGTTAGGTCAGTTGTTCTCTGCATAACCCTGAAGACAGGGCTAAACCACAATACTGAAATAGTACCAAATCTCATTTACCTGGCGAGGCGGGTGGGTTGCTTATGACTTTGATGAGGATACCCATGGAAGAGAACTAGGATTACAGGTAAGTAACTTATCCTTCTCTTCCAGGAGATCCTCATCAATAGTCATAAGCACTGAATAGAATAGCAAGCCCATCAACCACCTGCAGGTAAATGAGAAGTACATGACCCAACCAAGCCATACCAGCCAAATAACTCAGCTGTTAAACAGATTCCTCAGGGAGGCCTGGCCCACGTGGGTATCTGCTCTCGTGTCAGAATCTAGACAGTAATGTCTGGTAAATGTATGGACAGACCTCCAGGTCGCCGCTTTACAAATCTCAGACATGGGCACATCCTGCAGGTAAGCTGCCGTGGCTGCTCTACCTCTAGTAGAATGCGCCTTAGGGGAACCCCCTAAAGTCTTCTGTGCCAATTGGTAAGCAAGTTTGATACACAAAACGATCCACCTGGAGATAGAACGTTTCGAGGCTGCATGACCAGTTCTGATCGATCCGTAGTTAACAAACAATTAATCAGATAGAACTTTAAAACCCTTTTCAGGTCCAAAGAGTGTAACGCCCTCTCAGCTGGAGTAGAGGGATTAGGAAAGAAAGTGGGTAAAGAGATAGACTGATTGACATGAAAATCTGATACCACTTTAGGCAGGAAAGAAGGATGCGTTCTAAGCACCACTCTGTTCAAATGAAAGACTGTATACGGTTCTTTAGAACATAGGGCCTGAATTTCGCTCACCCTACGGGCTGACATAATCGCTATCAAAAAAGCCGCTTTCCAGGAAATATGCTGTAAAGAAGCTTTATGAATAGGCTCAAAAGGCGAACCCATCAATTTTGATAGGACTAGGTTCAGCTCCCAAGGCGGAGCAGGAGGCTGTACAGGAGGGTACACCTTCTTTAGACCCTGCAGGAAATCTTTTACTGCAGGAAGCTGAAAAAAAGAAGTTTGTGAAGGTGATCGCCTATAAGCTGTAATAGCGGCTAAATTCACCTTAATGGAGTTAAACTTCAAACCTGCTTTAGTCAGGTACAGCAAGTATGGGAGAACTGCTTCTTCCTGACTTTTTACCGGATTGTGACCATTCTGCATGCACCACATATAGAATCTCTTCCACTTGCATGCATAAGAATGTCTAGTGGAAGGGCGTCGTGCTTCTTTCAGAATGGACATGCAGTCCTGTGGCAGCCCTAGATGGCCGTACTGAATGACCTCAGGAGCCATGCTGCCAAGTTCAGTGACGGAAGGTTGGGATGGTGAATCCTCCCGTTCATCTTCGACAACAGGTCCTGCCTGCATGGGAGCCTCTTGTGAGGAGACACTGATAGGTGAAGTAGGTCTGTGTACCACCATTGTCTCGGCCAGTCGGGGGCAATCAGGATCATCGTTGTGCACGAGTGGTTCAGCTTGCTCACCACCTTCGGATCAGCGGAAGGGGTGGAAAAGCGTACACAAACTGCCCTGACCAGTCCATTAACAGAGCATTCCCCTCGTTCCTGGTCGATAGAACCTAGAGGCGAAGCTTGGGCATTTGGTGTTTTCGTCGTCTGCCAAGAGATCTATTGAAGGACGACCCCAAGACTGGAAAATGTCGTCTAGCACTTCGTCGTTGAGAACCCAGTCTTCTCTGTCTTCGAAGTGCCGACTTAGTGCGTCCGCCCTCACGTTCTGCTCTCCTGGGAGGTGGACTGCCTGAACAGACAACTTGCGAGCTAGAAGCCAGTGCCAGATGCGCTGGGCTTCCAGTGACAGAGTCCTTGAGCGTGTTCCTCCCTGCTTGTTCAAATAGTACATCGTGGTGGTGTTGTCCGTCTGTACTAGAATCATTTTCTCTTGAAGCGAGGGAAGGAACGCTTTGAGAGACAGGTGAACCGCTCTCAATTCCAGCAAGTAGATATGATAAGTGCTTTCCTTGGGAGACCACAGACCCTGCACTTGTAGGGGTCCCATGTGCGCTCCCCATCCTTGTAATGATGCATCTGTGATGATCGTTTGTGTTGGAGGAGGTTAACGGAAGAGAACTCCCACCTGCATGTTCTGTCTCTTTGTCCACCACTGGAGGGAAGATTGAGCCACCTCTGACAAAGTGATCCGATCGTCCCATCGATCTGAGTGTTGGTCCCATTTGTCCTCCAGATCCTGCTGAAGAGGACGCATCCGAAGTCTGGCGTTCGGTACTAGGAAGATGCAGGAAGCCATCGAACCCAAGAGTGAGGCTATCTTCCACACCTTCTGGGACCTGTGGAGAAGAACTTGCTGGCACTTGAGGGCTATCAAAAACTGTCTCTCCTCCGAAGGAAACACTTTTCCTACTTCGGAGTCTAGCAGAGCTCCTAGGAAGTGGATCTTCTGAGTGGGCTGTGAGACAGACTTGCTGTAGTTGACATGTAGACCTAGACGCTGACAAAGTTCTATGCATGTCTGGAATTGATTCCTTACGTTGCCTGGAGTTGGACCTTTCAACAGCCAATCGTCTAAGTATGGGTATACGAAGACTCCCCTGCGGCGTAGAGCTGCCGCCACCACTGCAACACACTTGGTGAACACTCTGGGAGCCGACTTCAACCCAAACGGAAGGACTTTGAACTGGTAGTGAGAGGTCCCCACCCGGAATCTAAGGAATCTCCTGTGATCTTGCCGTATTGGTATATGGAAGTACGCATCTTGAAGGTCCATCGAACACATCCAATCCCCCTGCCTGAGATGTGGATATATCTGGTGAAGCGCCAACATGCAAAACTTTTCTTTTCGGACATGCAGATTGAGTGTTCTCAAGTCCAGAATGGGCCTGTATTCTTCCTTTTGGACCTTTTTTCTGACCAGAAAATACCTCGAGTACACTCCTTTCCCCCTTTGGGACACCGGAACTCTCTCGATGGCTTCTTTCTCGAGGAGTGTAGCTACTTCTGCCTTTAACCTTTGTAGCTGGTGGCTTGATGTTGACATCGGGGAAACGTGTGGAGGTAGACGATGGAAACGAAGACAGTACCCATTCTGCAGCGTAGACAACACCCATTGATCTTTTGTAATGGCCTGCCACTCTGTCCTGTGATGCGCAATGCTTCCCCCCACTGGAGTGGGTAACGGCGCTGGGGGAAGTGAAGACTCATTGCTTCTGCTGAGCTTTATTGAAGTTGTTGCCTTGGCGCTGATTTCCATTTCCCTTGGAATTGCCCTTGCCTTTGTACTGTGCCTTTTGCTGGCCCTGCTGGTTCTGGCCTTTCTGCCATTGAGGGGTTTGAACCCTCTGTTTCGAATAACCTTTGTTGTTCGAACAGAATTTCTTCTTGAATTCCTTTTTCTTCTCGAGCCCCACCGCTTTGAGACTGTCCAACTCGGTCTTCATCCGCTGCATCTCCTCATCCGCACTTGCTCCAAAAAGAGATGTGCCTGAAAAAGGAAGGTTTAGGATTCTTGCTTGAGCCTCTGGTTTTAATGCTGTTAGGCGTAACCAAGATGTTCTCCTTGCTGTAACTCCGTGCACATAGCCATGCACAGCCAGCGTTGCCCCATCTGCTGCCGATCCTATAATCTGATTGGAGACTTGGCTGCCCTCCATCAGAACTTCCTCAAAGTCCTTTCTATCTTCCTCAGGAAGTTTTGCGGTAAATCTCTGAAGTGAGTCCCACAGAGACCTGTCATACCTGCCGAGCAGGGCTTCCGCGTTGGAGACCTTGAGGAAAGAGGCTGAGGTGTTACACACCCTTCTCCCCCATGAGTCCTGCACCTTGCTATCCTTATCCGGAGGTACCGTGGATGAGGAAGCCACCGCATTGGATTTTCTTGCCGCCGTAATGATCACTGAATCTGGCGGGGGATCAGCTTTGAGGAACAGAGGATCCTCTTCCGGAGGACGATACTTTTTGAGAATCCTCGCTGGAACGGACTTCACCGTTGCCGGAGTGAGGAAGACTTCATTCACATGTTCCATTATACCCGGAACCAACGGCAACAACGGTTTGGGTGCTGATCTATGTTGCAGGGTTTCGAATATGACAGTCGTCTTGACTTGTGGAGCTGTCATCGGTACTCCCAGCTTCAGGGCTCCCCTGCCCAAGATATCTTGGAACGAGAAAATATCCTCAGTTGAAGACACTCTTGATCGTGGACTGTTTGTAAGAGTCGGGGAGTACTCCCTGTGAGATCGCGTTCTCGACGAACTTGAAGAACTACGTGTCCTCTTGGACCTAGATCTTCTGCTAGAACGCATCTTGGAACGAGATCGCTCTCTGTGACGAGAATGTCTCTTACTTGAGTGCTTAGAACGAGACCGTTCTCTGCGGGGAAGAGGTTGGTCTCGATATCGCTTTAGGCGATCTGCCGTCTCCTTGTCCTTTGCCCAGTGGTGAAGAGGTCTATTCCACCTTGGGGAAAGATGAACAGAAGGAGACTTGTGGACGGGATCCTTCGCAGGTGTACGTGACCGTGGAGGTTGATCTGTTCGATCCTGCTGCGATCTTGCAGGGGATTTGGACGTCCCCCTATAAGATGCGCCGCTCTGTCCATCCGAGGATCTGCCACTCCGAGATGATGAGGAAGATGAGGAAAGACTCACCAGAGATCCAGAGGAAGACCTCGACCGAGATCTTTCTTCTGCGATCCTCCGTCTCTTGGCAGGAGGATCCTGCACTGGAGATTGTTCCACCTCCGCAGCCGATGCTGAACCTGGAGAACCCAATTGTGGCTCTAGGACATGAGTCTGGTCCAATAAGTCACTTTCCTTGTCCCGAACCACCTCCTTTGATTTTGCAGGAGTAATGTTCTTTGTCTGCGAAGAACTTCTCTCCCTGGATCTTTGCTGATCCCTCGACGGTGGTTGTATCGACGCCGAGCGCCGAGCAGGTAGGCGCTCCCTCGACGTTGACCGTGATTTCTCTAACGTCGACCTCGGGTGGCGATGACTGTCCTTCGACGTTGAAGGCTGTCTGCGCCGATCGCCGCTGATTTGAAGGCGACTGGGCGTGCCACGACTCCAAATGCCGCTCCGACGTCGAACGCTCTTGTCCAGGCGTCGACGTTGGCTGCATCGACGTCTACCGATGATGTGTCGACAGAGGCTCCCTCGATGTCGAACGACCATGGCTAGTCGTCGACGGAGGATGGCTCGACGTCGAACGCCGATGGACCGACGTCGACGGAGAATGCCTCGACGTCACAGCATGACGATGCTGTTTCGACGTCATACGGCTCGCCGTCGAGCTCTTCCGCTTCGACGGCGACCTGTCCCTCGACGCTGACTGAAGCGGAGGTACCTTCGATGTAGACGCTGAAGACATCTTCTTCGTCGCCGTCGACTGCTTCTCCAACGCCGATCTCGACGTCGAATGTGAACCAGTCGGGGCTTCTCTCGCCGTCGACCGAGTCTTCCGACTTTTCTGCTTCTTGGGAGATCTTCCTCTCTCAGAAAGCCCATAAACTCTAATCCTCTCCCGATCTTTAAGAGTCCTGGAAGTTAAAACCTGGCAGTGTTCACAGGTTTTAGAGGAATGAGAGTCTGGTAGGCACAGGATACAGACTGGATGAGAGTCAGTCTTGGCCATCTTCCTTCCACATGAAGGACAATTGTCAAAGAGAGAAGGCATCTTTGACATGAAAAATACCTTTTTTAAGTACAAAAATTGTTTAAGCAGCACTCTATGTCTAAAAGACGTCGAGTGAAGTCAAAAATTCTAGTTAAAGTTGAATATTTTTTGACAGAAAGTCAAAAAAGAAAAGGAGCTGTTTCACCAGGGTCCTGACTGAAGGAGCCGGAAAGAACAACTGACCTAACTGTCACCCCTGAGGCATGATGGGAAGCCTGGGGTCATGGCTGCCTTAAAGGCACGGTGCCAGTTATTGTGAAAATGGTTTCATTTTCTATGCTATTGTTTTGCAATGCAGCCTGAGGGCTAACAATGTCTATTTATAAGCAATTTTCAGGATTTATGAGTGGTTTGACTCATTAAAACACAAAGTTCAAGAGTTTTTTGACCTAATGTGTTTTTTGATTCCTTACTAATTGCAGTTCATGTATATGTGTTTGCATTGTTTAGCCTCAGTTTGGGGCTGCATTGATGTGAGAAAAATGATATATGTACATACATATATGTGGAGCGAGATATATGTGTTATATACATATATATTTTTATATTGTTTCCGGGGTCCCGCACATGGGCGGGAATATTCAGTGCTTATGACTATTGATGAGGATCCCCTGGAAGAGAACCATAGGTACCCAGGGCATAGGTGCATCCAAGGCCTACCAGAGGCTGCAGCATATCTTTTGCCACCCCTGGCTGGCCACCCAAATTGACACAACTGGCTGATCACTCAGCTGGGGCAAGGTGGTGTAATCACCCCTTGCTTAGATATAGTATATCTATATCTAACCTTATATCTGGACACCTATAAGTCACACTTATGGCAGGCCTGAACAATCCTGGAGGCAGTGCTTGGTTTTATGTGAGATGATGCTCTAGCATGAGCTGAGCCTGTCTGCAGCTTTCGGAACCATGTCCTTTAGCTGTTCTGGGATATTGCCATACCATATAAACTTGTGAGGCATACCGGCACCATAACAGTTCACTTCCTCGCACTCAGCGGGGATCAGACAGATTTAGTCGGGTCCGACATCTTGGGTTGGGTAGTGAGGCGAGGCACTCCGCGGCAATCTTGCGTAAGGCAAGAGGCTAGTAGGCGGTCCTCCGCTCAGCGTAATAGTATTTAGGATGGACAGACAGACGCGCAGCGGGCGCGTCGTAGGCGCGCCAGAGGCAAGCCCGTTTGCGCCCGTTCGCGCAACGGACGCGCTTAGGGCCGCTACCTCTGGCCCATTTCGCATAGCTTACTCTCGGGGTGAGCTACTTAGACTCAGACCCTGTCAGAAGCAGGTAAGGCAATTAGCCAATGCCTATGCCTCAACTATTAGGCAAATTTCCTGTGGGTTGCTTAACGTTAGATCCCTCTGTAAGCACTACACGGAAATTGCCTTACTCATTGAATCTGAAAAACTCGATGTCCTTTTTCTCACAGAAACTTGGACTCGGGAAGACTGTGAGGTGGAGCTGGGCCTAGCCTGCCCCTCAGGCTATAAAATCAGTCATACCCTGCGCACACTCAATCGAGGAGGGGGAATCGGGTTCACCTATAAAGACTCGCTGACCCTTTCCCAGCTGAAGATTTGAGAGGTGCCGGGATTCGAACTGATGGGTTTCTCGGTCAAAGAGCAGGAGCTAACATTCTGCTCGGGCGTCCTGTGCTACCGTCCCCCAGGACCAGCACCTTCAATACCGCTCCTTATTGACCTGTTTTATGAGCTCTCCAGCTCCCACTCCAAGCTATTGATTCTTGGAGATTTTAACCTGTGGGCAGGCGGCTCACTGGACAATGCATTCTTTTCCCTTAGTCAAGCCTGCATGGACATCAATCTGGAACAGCTGGTGAATGCTACCACGCATCGGAAGGGTCATATCCTGGACTTAATATTTGCGGATCCACAATGGGTATCAATAGATGATATTAAGTGCCAGTTCTGGACAGACCACTTCCTGATTACGTTCTCTCTTTGCTCAGAGGATCACACCTCGCGGGAGGCTGGACTACCCCAAGCCAAGTTAGAGAGACCTTGGTCCCTAATACTCAAAACCTCTCCACTACCAAATATCTTAGGAAAGGACTTTAAGCTTGGCAATACAGCCAAAGAGAGCTACACTCTATTCTGCCAGTCCATCTCGAGCTCGCTGGATAAGTTGGCACCCCTCCGGAAGTCACGAGGGAGGGTGAATCGAGCTAGCCCTTGGTATACGAGCGAATTACGCCAGCTTAAACTTGACTGTAAACGCGCAGAAAGAGCGTGTAGTAAACAGTACTTAGACTCGGAGAAAACTGTGTTCCGGACCGCTTTACAAAAATATAAAGCTCGGATCAAGATGGCTAAAGCGACCTATCTTGAATCCACCTTGAATCAGGCCCAAACAAGGCACAGGCCCTCTTTAAGATCGTCAGGGACCTTGCCCACCCAACGTGTGTGGCCAACACCGTCCCCACATCGCAAGCTCTTTGTGATTCACTTGCTGATGCTTTCGAGGAGAAAATCTGCAAAATCCTGGAGGGTTTGCAGGACCCAGTCAATTCCACCACTGGTTTGGGAGCTCCGGAGGCGATGGCCAGTCGACCCCTGCAGAGGGTTTCTCACCTCTGTTTGGAAGCTCCGGCCATGCCTTCCAGTCGACCCCGACCAGAGGACCAGGCCCTCAGCCTGGGAGCTCCGGCGATTGAGGCCCGTCGACCCCAGCTGAGTAGTTTTCCCCTTCCCTCCTTGGAGGAGTTTGGCTGCCTGGCTCTTACGATCTCATCTGGCTCGCCTCTTGATCCTCTTCCTCCAAAACTTTGGAGGGTGTTTCAGGAGGAACTTTTCCAGCCTTTGCACTCCATCTGCTGCCAGTCGTTTGAAACAGGGACTGTACCGGGCTGCTGGAAGAAGGCAGTGGTATCTCCGCTCTTAAAAAAACCTACGCTTGACCCTGCCTGCCTTTCCAACTACCGGCCAATTTCCCTGCTTCCTTTTCCAGTCAAAATCATGGAAAAATTGGTCACCCGCACTCTGTCCGGCTTCTTAGAAGGGAACACCTGGTTGGATGAGACGCAATTCGGTTTTCGCCCAGCTCATGGGACGGAATCCGCGTTAGTGACCGTGTTAGACAATCTGCGGGCGCGAGTCAACAGTGGTCGGGCAGCCTTTCTGGTGCTGCTCGACATGTCGGCCGCGTTCGACACGGTTAGCCATCCTACCTTGATCTTGAGGCTGGAGAAATGCGGGGTCAAAGATAAGGCCAGGGACTCGCTGATTTCTTATCTGGACAACCGTCAGCAACGGGTATCGCTCCCTCCCTTCAGCTCAGAGGAGCGGAGAGTAGGACAAGGAGTACCTCAGGGCTCAGCCATCAGCCCTATACTCTTTAATATTTACCTCCGCCCTCTAGTCCAGCTCATTAAATCATTTGGGATCTCCGCATTTAATTATGCGGACGATACCCAGCTGGTCTTTTCTCTGGAGGGACAGGATGTAGTCCCATTGGATACCTTCCACCGGTGCATGCAGGCTACAGCGGAATGGCTCCGATTGAACTTGTTGCAGTTTAACGGAACTAAGACAGAGGTCCTGTACTGTTCCAACGACCGAGTTCCCCGAGATCTCCCAGACGACTTCTGGCCCTCGTCATTCCCAGAGACGGTGTCAGCTGCACAATCGGCGCGCAATTTGGGTGTTATGTTTGGGCCCAACTTGCAGCTAGATCTGCACGTAAATAAGACCACCTCAACGTGCATGATGCTGATCCGCATGCTGCGCAAGGTTTTGCCCCTCCTCCCTGAGCAAGCCAGACCCGAAGTAGTGCGGAGCACCATCCTAAGTCGACTCGACTATTGTAACGCACTACTTCTGGAGGCCCCGGTAACACTTCTGGGCTGCCCAAGACACAACTCTGACCTCCTGCTGCTGTGAGTCCTTCCAGCGAGGGAGGCTTGAACAATAGGTTTCCTGCCTTGGGAGGTGCTAGCACCACTCCAGACAGGACTTTGTGTATTGGGACAGGGAGGGCTGAAAGGATTGAGACACTGCCTGGGGCACACAAGGTGTCCCATGCATAGTCCAGTTCAAACCGGTGCTGAGGCTTCCCTGCCCTAGCTCTGGCACGAAAATGGACAAAGGGAAAGGGGTGTAACCGCCCCCTTCCTGGTCCCACCCATAGGAGGGACCTAGCAGGTAATCCAACCCCTAAGATCAGTATATAGGTAGGAGCTGAGTCACTAGTACTTTAGATTATCCGGACTGAAACTCTGAAACGAAACTCTGGACCTTCATCACTCTACTTTGAATGAAGACGACTAAAGAATCTCCCTTGTGGTCAAGGAGTGACCACCCTGCACAAGCAGGCACCATCCAGCGATCGACGAATTGCTTTGCCGCCGCCTCCGCGGGAGCCCGAGCCAAGAGCCTGACAAGAACCGGATTCCCAGAAATCCAACAGCTCGATCCACAGTCCCTGTAAAGCTGAGACCCGTGGAGGCGACGTGAGACGTGGGACCGGCCATCTTGAAAAAGTCTACGACCTGCTAACTGTGCAGCCCCCCCCCCCGAGGTCCCCTCGAAGCTGTGCATTGGGGATTGAGAAGCCCGAGCCCCGAGCAGCATCTGCACTGTAGATCAGCCCTGCACCCTCCACGAGATCTGCGTGGGGCCCTTATGCATTTTCCTGCTCGACGCGTCTGCCCGGTCACTTGCCCGTTGGCTAGTGGCCATCTTGGCGACGAAACCGAGAAACTACTCCGCTGGTCTGGTAGCTCCAGACTGGCCCCTGCTTCCCTCAAAAGAAGCAGCCCCTCAGACCTTGCTGGTCTGAGTAAGAAGCCTAAATAGATTCCTGCGTGGGTTGCCTTTGCCAAGGCTTGTTGCCTCCAATCTTGAAGCAGACACCGCCGACAGCGAGAGCCTTCGTGGGACAGCTCGTGACTCCATCCTGGTCGTCGTCGATGATTCCTGGTCCACGTGGCTGCAGAGACAAGCTTCCCATCAGCACCTGATCGCATCCCGACGTCACCTGGTTCCATCCTGGTCACTGGCTAGTGACCCAGACTCTGCTTTCAGGTCCTCTACCAGCCGGACTCTTCTCTTCTGGCCGCCTGCAACATCTTTACTCCAAGGCTCCATAGATCTCCACAACGAAACCCGACACACTTTTGGACCTATGCACCCACTTCCTGTGGGTTAGGTAACGAGAGTAGTACGGTGCTCCTGTAGAGGTTTACATCCCTAGTGTCCTAGTTTCAAGTGGTTAAGTTCTATTCCAGTCGGAAGGTCCCTAAATCTTTAACTTTATAACTTTTACGCACCCATTGACTTCTATGTGTGAACGCGTGTGCCTTTAGACACTGCACACGCATCCCGTGGGCCTCCTGCTCCCTAACCATTGTTAGTCCAGTGTAGCCCCAGCGATTCCCAAGGCCCTAGGCCTTGCCATTGTTCGTGACGTGGTACTTATACCACTTTTTTAATATATGGTTTAGCGGGCCACCCGGCCCTATCCATAATTGTGCAACTTTTGTCTATTATATTAAGTTACTTGTTTTGCACTTGTGCTTCTGTGCTCATAAAGAGTTCAAGGGGTTTGTTTAGAAATAAAATACATATATATTCTGAATATATATCTTGTGTGGTGTCCTTTCATTTGGTATTAAAGGGATTTCATATGGTAAAACAGCTGGCTTCACATGCCCTCTTGAGTTTAGCCTAAGACTGCTTTGCCCATGCTACCCCTAGGATAGCTGGTCTATAAGGTTGACTTTACAACCATCACCAATAGGGTTGTTTGGACTGGTGCAAGGTGCTCACTAGAATAGTGATCATCATATACCAGGCCAACTTCTCACACTCAGACGACGTCATCCCGGCACTAACGACGTAGACGACGGACGCGGACCTGCAGACGACGCCTACCGACGCGCAGGGGTACTGCTACGCAAAATTTTCCGGATCCAGTCTGACGCCTGGGGATATTCTAAGGTAAGGAATCGGATACTAACCTGTTTCTTTCCGATCCAGAAATATTTTGCCCAGCATCCCTGCGCCCCGGGGGGACAGCATCACGCGACTCCGCCCAGGCGTCATCCGCGTACGTGACGTCAGCGAGGTCAAATAAGTCCCACCCTGGTGCGCCTACGTCAGTTTTCTTCTGAGAACTTTTCTGCGCCACAACACGGAGCCATCAGACAAAACTGTGAGAGTATAGGAACAGTGTGCGAAAGAACAGAAAAAGTGGGAAAAGGAATGGGGAGGAACCCACCATAAGGAGCAGTGCCAGGCACTGAAGTACCCAAAGACAGGGAAAAAACAAAGAACAGAGCCCAGCCCTGAGCAGCAACCCCGCGAGTACGGAGATAGTCCCCCCTGGAGACAAGGAACATATGTAAAAATGTCATGATAACATGTAGCAGGACTACAACCCCAACCAATAGCAAAGAAGGGGAACCTGTCCGGGACAAACAAGGAAGGACAAAATTACAAAACAGTTCCATCACAAAGAGTAACAACCCCCAAGGAACAAGGGGCATAGGCACAGCCAAAATACCCCAACCTAGAGGATAGCAGAAGCCCCAGTACCATAGGAATAAAAGGGGAAGAGGGAGTTGAGGGGGCGGGGTTGAAGGATAGGCTCCAACCTGGAGCAACCAGAGCATAAGGACACAGAACACAGAAGTACCCATAAACCCAACCTCCAATGTGCCGAACAGGGGAGGAAAAGGATCAAATAAACAGGACAAACAGCCTGTCAGAAAGAGGGAAAGAAAGCACTCACAGAAGACATAGCCACCCACAGGGAGGCGAGTGCAGAAGAACAAGTCAAAGGTCCTCACAGAAAAGGGAGGAAGGGCGGGCCGTGAAGGAACCTGCGGCTGGAATCGTCTCTGCCAGATACATCGTTACTGACAGTAAGCAACTCGTACATCTGATAGAGACTACTAGCAGCAGATTCCTTAAAGTAAAATAGATACCCTAGCCATACCCAGAGGAGAGTCTGCAAGAGGACCCCACCAACCTGGACATAATAGGGTCCCACAGGGGACGAGGCCAGCGGACAGGGACAAGAACCCTGTCCTCCCCAGTCAAGGGGAACCACTGCATCCAGAAGACCCCCAACCCCAGAGGGGACGCAGGAGAAAAGAAGAGAGGCAGCACGCTGGCAAGCAGCAGGAGAAACGAGGGCAAGGCTAAAGAAGGCTAAAGCGCCCCACACCCATTCAAGGTATCAAGAATCTCCACCACGAGCTCCAAGGCCCAAACAATGAAGGGGAGCACCTAGGAAGAAGAGGAACCTAGAGACAAGGAAAAAAGGGCAAAGCAAAGGCAATCCCAGACAAAACAGTGCCGCCGGCAAAAACAGGTGGAAGCCTAAAAGCTGAACCTAAGGTCAACCAGGAAAAATCTTCCAACAGTCCACAGGGGCGGACTGCTCCCGCAAAAAAAAAGGGACAAGATGTCAGGGACCAACTCCTCCCACAGGAAGAAGAGGTAAAACCGGGTGCAAGGCACACTGGAAGAAGCATGCAGGGCAAGCCAGACTCCAGCCAAAGAAGAAGAAGGAGAAGAGCCCGGACACGCCTCAGGGAGGAGACGGCAAACACAGCCCAAAAATAAGCGAGACCAGACAGGACCATGACGCCAGGCCACGGACAGCAGGTCACACCAGGCAAAACAGCGCAGCGACCCCAGAGAAGAACACCCTGGGCGGAACTTAAGCTATTCCGAGACAGCAGCAAGAAGATTGCATTTGCAATATACTATAACAACACAGAGAGCAGAAGTCTGCAGGCGACCACAGCTCCCCAGCACCTAACAGGGCTATATAACAGCCATAAGTACCCCACCTAGGGCAGGTCACGTCCCAAGACATGGGAACCTCTTAGGAAAACACTTTTGTTGCAGAAGACAACAGAAAAGACCTGCAGAAAAAACCCCGCAGAAGGCTTACCAAGAAGCCAGAGAGAAAAAATACAGAAGGCCCAATCACAGGACCAGCATGGTGCAGAAAACCCAAAGGAAAAACAAACAGTCAAGAAGAAGGGCTGGCCAGCAGCCAACAGAACCACAGTCCCAACAAGGAGGACTCGCACACAGAACAGACTGGGGCGACCCGCCCCAACGGAAGAACACCTCCAAGAACCGGATCAATTCCTAGGTCACTGAGGGGGGAGGAGGACGAAGCCTCACCAAGAACCTCTGGATGGCCGAGTCCGCAGGAGCATGGAACAAAAGAGTTCCATCTAAGGAAAGATCCAGCAACCGTTCCCGAACGTTCTCCGGGGAACATACTGTCCTGAAGCCTGGCTTGGCGATGAAGGGCAACCGAAGAAGTCATGACACGACCCAGCACCTCCGAGATGTCCAGATCGCAGCGAAAAATGAACGCCGCCAGCTCCCGGCCATCCAACATATGGTGCCTCAAATCAACATAGACACCCTCCTGAGAGGCAGTAGACATAAGGCACTCTGCCGAGTCCCACAAACAAGAAGTGGCCCTATCCAAAACGCACAGCGTGTTAAGGGCTCGCAGAGCCGGACTGGATGAGGCAAACATATTGCGACCCCAGGAGTCCAGCCAACAGGCCTCCGGCGACGTGGGAGACAACAGCGGCGGCAGAGAAGGAAAGGCAGTCTGCAAAAGGGGGCATCTGGTATAGGGGTGAAGAGAAAGACACACCGGATCATGTGGCGCCGGATGATGGCGGTGTTGGGGTACAGGGTCCCCCGTAGCGGGACGGCCCCAACTCCCTAAGAGAGATGAATGGAGTGAACCCTCAAAGGGAAGCAACAGCTCCCTGCCACCAGAACCCTGAAGGACAACCTCCAGAAGATGATCGGCGGGGAAATCGTTAGCTGGGTCACCCATGAGCAAAATTCTCACAGCCTTGGAAACAGCGTGAGTGAAAGCCGCACCCGCCTCCGTAGGGCCCCGCAGAGGGGAAAGCAGCTCCTCGTTGGGTGACGGCTGCAAGCTAAGGCAGCCATCCCCCACGCCAACCAGAGGAGGGAAGGGCCAGGTCTGGAAAGAAGGAAGAGGGACCAAGGATTGGGGAACCTGTGGCTCCTCTGGCGAAGACGGTGGCCGCAGAGATGGCAAGGAGCCGCCCTTAGACGACTTCGGTGAAAAAGCCACGACACGGCGGCCCGTCTCTGGTGAGGATGACACCAGCAAACGCCGAACCTCTGGAGAAGAGGAGGCGTCCGAAGACGAGTCAACTACCCAACGTCGGCCTGGCGCCATGGAGTCTGCAATCTGAGGCAGGACATCCTCGTCAACCGGGGCGGCCTCCGACACAGCGCTGGGCTGGGGCGGCGAGGGAATGGCGCCGAACTGACCTCAGAGGCAGCCGCCTGCATGGAAGGACGAGAGGGACCCGGGGAGGGATGAGGAGTCCCCCGCCAGCCTTCACCCCTGACGAGGCGAGAGGGGCCCTCCATCGACCCCTGTGGGGAATCCAGGGCCAGCGGCCGCCGGTGCGAAGCGTCGTCACATCAGACAAGAACGTCGCTTGTCCAGAGGACAAAGAGGGGCTCGGGGGTGCATCACGAGACCTGGCGACATCCCACAACACCACAGGGACTCCCGCGGGAGTTTGCGGCGAAGCAGAGGCGCCGTGGTCCGAAGGAGGGAACCCTGAAGGGCAGCACCCTAATGGAACCACATCGTCGACCCAACGTAGGGCACCGCACACTGCAAGGGATCCGCTGACGTCCCAGGAGGGGAGGGAGGAGGGGAAGAAGCAAGCGAGGCCTGCAAAGCCGCAGCATGTGTCTCTATCTGGGCTCTAGACACCCCCACACCGGGAAACAGCGGATAAGGGGACGACACGCGGGGACGCACCTCCCACAATGAACCCACGCCCGATAGGCCGGAAACCGACCCTCAGGGACAAACTGTGACACTTACTGATAGGCAAGCGACGCTCTTGCGACCTGGGAGAAGGATGCTGTCGACGAGGGTGGCAGCAGGTTCGAGAACCCTCCGCAGGGGTCTGGCGACATGACGACGCCGACCTGGACTTGCGAGCCAAGAGAAATTTAATCCGGCGCTCCCACCGGGACTTCGGCTTCATCTGCCTCACAATCAGTAGAGTCGTAGTGTTCCCCCAAACACGAAATGCAGATCGGGTGAGAGTCCGTCACCGACATCAGGCATCCACAAGACAAGCACGTTTTAAAGCCCAAAAGCATTCGCGCACTGTTCCCACACACAGGCAATAGTGAAAGGGAAAGGCCTAAACAGGCCCAGAGCACAAACCGAATCTGCGCTGCACGCGGAAAAGGAAAATACTGATGTAGGCGCGCCAGGGTGGGACTCATGTAACCTCACTAACATTATGTACGCAGACGACGCCTGGGCGGAGTCGCGTACATGCAGGTCATGACGGGACTGACCTGCGTGCCTATTACCCGACCCTGCGGAATCCATGGCCGCAGCCGCGCTGAGGCTGGTTCTGCACAGGCTTGTTGGAGGAGCGTGCTTGGGTGCCCTTGCCCTGGCCACAAAAGAACGAAATCCAGGTGTGGCAGGGTTCTTTGTGGAAAGGCCCAAAGGCTTGGCTGTGGCCCGAGCGTCTTTAAAGCGCTCCAGGGCATTGTCGGCCTTATCGCCAAAAAGGCGGTGTAGTAAGGTGGATACCTGACTATTGTTACCCCAGATTTTTTGCCTACTGTTTAGCTGGTTTTCAACTTAGTTGGCCTGGGATCCTGATAATCAGGGCCCAGACTACCTGCTCTCTCTGTAAAATGGACTCCATGTACTTTAAGTACATCTCCAATTGGATATTGGGTCACTTTATGAGCCCCTGTATAGTGTACTATAGGTACCCAGGGCATAGGTGCATCCAAGGCCTAGCAGGGGCTGCAGCATGTATTATGCCACCCCTGGCTGGCCATCCAAATTGACACAACTGGCTGATCACGCAGCTGGGGCAAGGTCGTGTAATCACCCCTTGCTTAGATATAGTATACCTATATCTAACCTTATATCTAGACACATATACAACTATAAGTCACTCCTATGGCAGGCCTTAACAATCCTGGAGGCAGAGTGCTTGGTTTTATGTGAGATGGTGCTCTAGCATGAGCCGAGCCTGTCTGCAGCTTTCGGAACCATGTCCATATAGCTGTTCTAGGATATTGCCATACCATATACTCTTAAGTGCATTATGAACCTCGCGGTTAAATGCTAACTCTGGTTTGGCTTTATCAAAACATATCGAGTAAGGTGTCATACGTTTTGAAATACTACCCCCTCGCCAGTTCTGGCGACGGGGGTAGCATTCCACCCTTCTAGAGGGAGAAGACATGTTGTTCCTACTAATCCCGGTTAAAGTTAACCAGAGCCTCAGCATCACAAAATGGATGCTGCTGCCACAGACACAAGTCTGACCTCCTGCTGCTGGGAGTCCTTTCAGCGAGGGAGGCTTTGACAATAGGTTTCCTGTCTTGGGAGGTGCTAGCACCACCCCAGACAGTCTATAGTGTATTGGGGCAGGGAGGGCTGAAAGAAATGAGACACTGCCTGGGGCACACAAGGTGTCCCATGCATGGCCCAGTTCAAACCGGTGCTGGGGCACTCCAGCCCCAGCTCTGGCGCGAAACTGGACAAAGGGAAAGGGGTGTAACCACCCCTTCTCTGGTCCCACCCATAGGAGGGACCTAGCAGGTAATCCAGCCCCTAGATTTGGTATATAGGTAGGAGCTGAGTCCCAAGACTTTAGATTAATCCTGACTGAAACTCTAAAATGAAACTCTGGACTTTTGACGATCTACTTTGCAAGAAGATGACTGAAGAATCTCCCTTGTGGTCAAGGAGTGACCACCCTGCACAAGCAGGCACCATCCAGCGATCAACGGCTTTCTTTGTCAACGCTCCCGCCGGAGCCCAATCACAGAGCCTGACGAGAACCGGACTTCTAGACATCAGACAGCCCGATCCACAGTCCCAGCAGAACTGAGACTCGTGGAGGCGACGAGAGACGCGGGACCAGACATCTTGAAAAGTCTGCGCGGGGTGCCTTTGCCAAGGCTTGTTGACTCCAATCCTGAAGTCGACACCGCCGACAGAGAGAGCCTTCGTGGGACAGTCCGTGCCTGACTCCTGGTCATGGTAGACACTTCCGGGTCCACGTGGCTGCAGAGACAAGCTTCTCGACAGCACCTGATTGCTTCACAACATCGCCTGGTTCCTTCCTGGTCACTGGCTAGTGACCCAGACTCTGTCCCCTCTGCTTTCAGGTCCTCTTCATCTTCGATCTACCCTTGGATCCACCCGCACACTTCTCTCCTGGTCGCCTGCAGCATCTTTCTTCCAGGCTCCCTAGGATTCGACGACGAAATCCGACACACTTTGACACCTATGCACCCGCTTCCGGTGGGTGAGATAACGCGAGTACTCCGGTGCTCCTGTGGGTATCAACTATCCAACTGTCTAGGTTTCAAGTAACTTTCACCGAGTCCAGTCAGAAGTGCCCTAAAAGAACTAGTTTCCATCTTTTACGTTCCCATTCATTCTCTATGGTAACTCGCATGTGTGTTTAGACACTGCACACGTATCCTGTGGGCCTCCTGCTTCCTAATTCTTGGTAGCTCAGCGTAGCCCCAGCTATTCCATAGGCCCTAGGCCTATTCACTTTCCGTGTAGTGGTCCTTATACCACTATTTTAGTATATGGTTTAGCATGCCCCTAGAGCCCTACTGTATTTTGTGCAACTTATTGTATTTTAATTGAATATCTTGTATTGAGCTTGTGCTTCTGACCTCAAAGAGTTCAGAGGGTTTGTCTAGAAATAAATAACATATATATTTTATATATATCCTGTGTGGTGTCCTTTCATTTGGTATTAAAGGAGTTACATGTGGTAGAACAGCTGGCTTTACATGCCCTCTTGAGTTTAGCCTAAGACTGCTTTGTCCATGCTACCACTAGTATAGCTGGTCTATAAGGTTGACTTTACAAAAATCACTATAAGGGTGGTTTGTACTGGTGCAAGGTGCTCACTAGAATAGTGATCATCATATACCAGGCCAACTTCTCACAGGCGGGAGCCATCAAAGGGCATGTCCATGAGCGAGCCCTGGCCATTGGGTGAGAACCCAGTGGAACGCATCCAGGCGTGGCGTCGTAACACCACAGTCGTGGAAATCGCCCTAATCAACGAACCAGCAGTGTCCAGACCACAACTGATGGCAAACTTCGGTGCGTCCTTGCCCTCCGAATTCGCTTGCGAACGGACAGCCTGGACCCCCTCAGAACACTGAGGCAAAACCTCGGCCACCGAATCCCGCACTGCGTGGGAGTAACGGCCCAATAAGCAGGCGGTGTTAACCGACATCAACCCTAAGCTGTTTGAGGATACAACCTCTTGCCAAATTGGTCTAGCCTGAGGCAAAACCTCGTCCACCGTATCCCGCACTGCGTGGGAGTAACGGCCCAATAAGCAGGCAATGTTAACCAACAGCAACCCCAAGCTGTTTGTGGAGAACAAGTTCTTGCCAAATTGGTCTAGCCTGAGGCAAAACCTCGTCCACCGTATCTCGCACTGCGTGGGAGTAACGGCCGAATAAGCAGGCAGTGTTAACCGACAGCAACACAAAGCTGTTTGAGAAGAACAACCTCTTGCCAAATTGGTCTAGTCTCTTAGAGTCCGTATCCGGCGGAGCCGTGAGAAAGGCACTCTGCGACGTTGTGGCCTGAATGACCAGGCTCTCAGGCGTGGGGTGAGTGGTCAAGAAGGCAGGATCACCAGGCGCCGGGCAGTGACGCCTAGCAATGTTTTTATCCACGGGCGGCACCGCAGCCAGTCGCAACCAAGTACCCAATAGGACTTCGGTGAGAGTCTCATTGAAAGGCAGCAGCGGCTCCGACGATGTAGACGCCGTCTAGAGATTAGTCTTAAGGTCCACCGTAGGGAGGTCGAGATGGAGAGCCTCCGCAGCATGACTGTGTAAGAACGGCCCTCCTCCATAGCAGCCGTCCCAGTCCTCGTCCGGCTTCGGAGTAGAGGGAGCAAGCTGCGGTGGCATGGCCGGAGCCGGAGAGGGGGCAAGCGGCGTCGGGAACAGCGCAGTTTTCGACGCCGGTCGCGGCCGAGCTGGCGGCGTATCCCAATGCGGATCCCAGGCCGGAACGAAATGGTCCGAGAACCAGGACAAGGGTAAGATAAACGGCACCGAGTGTGGCGCCTGCGGTGGAGCCAGGGGGGGTGCCTGGGCCGGTGGCAAGGGCGACGCCAGGGCCAGCGGCGCAGCACCTTGTGGCGCCGGAGGTGTAGGATCCTGTGGTTCCGGGGCTGGCGATGCCGCCGGGCCAACAGGATCTGGACACAGGACCGCGGGCCTGAAGGCGCGCTGGCGGGGCCCGAAGGCGCGCCAGCGGGAGCCCGGCGCGTAAAAAGGCAGTCCATGGCAGCAAGGAACTCTTGCATCTGTTCGGGAGTCGCCGATGGACCCGGGTATAGCAGGTAGGCCGCTGGACTCCCCGGCTCCAGAGGAACAGCAGGGGCGGAGCGCCTGTCCAGCCTCCGGGGAGCGACGGGGGGACGTCGGAGAGCAAACACGCTTCTTCGACTTCTTGTTATGGCATCGATTACCGGAATCCGAAGGCGAAGCCCAACCGCGGAAGAAAGCCTGCCGGTTGCTGCGGACCCGGGATGGCGACCAATGGCGATATCAATATACGGGAGATTGGTGTCCAGGAGCAGCTGACCACAGACAATAGGACACCCAGCGCAACATTTTCACCAGCCCATAGGGGTTTTAATCACACATTTATTTACTGCTTCAATGATGAACTCACTCGAGACAATTGGTTCATGCACTACAAGATCCAGAAGACCATTTCATGTGACCATGCCCTTGGAGGCAGGCGCTTTAAATTACGCGCATGCTGCATCATCATTGCCAGCAGATGCCATTGAGAAAGGGATAGGATTCTCGTTCGAGGGCTAAACTCTACGAGTGTGAGTGTGAGTGTGAGTGTGAGTGTGTGTGTGTGTGGGTTTGTGTTACTATCCTTGTGGGGACTTGGGCATGATAACACACTCACGCTGTGGGGACTTGATTGCACTGTGGGGACCTGAACCCAGGTCCCCACAAGGTAATGTCTTCTAAATGATTAAAAATGACTTCAGGAACATCTGTGTCAATTTTTACAACTTTTGAAAAAATTGCCTTGTGGGGACCTGTGTTTCATAAAGTGTGTTTATATTTTTGCTCGCTCTGTCCCCGTAGGCAGGAGGTGGTACTGCAGTCCTAAACACACTTTGCATATAAACACACATTGCTCACCAGAAACAAATACTAGTAGCAGAAAGGAGGCACATTTCAAAGGGAAAGCTCCATAAACCTTTATTTATCCAAATATTCTAAATGTAAATTAACCTTTTCTCTACAAAAAAACGTATTTACATGATGCTGCTATTGAATTTAGTTGTTTTGTGTCTGAAAATTGTGGTTTTATGAGCATTTTTAAAATGTATTTGAGTTGGAACACTTCACTATTGCCATGTGATCTTTATCTTCAGTTAAGGAATGATGGTGCACTGCTCTGTGATATAAAGTAAATAATTCTGATCATGTTTTGCTAATAAGTTAAAGGACTATTCAGGCCCAGTGTTTAGAGCCCTTGCCTTTTTTCGCTATGACAGTCAATTCACATCCAAGACTGTGACCATCCTTTGGCGGACTAGCTAGCCAGAGTCGACTTCAGTGCTGGTGGTGCCTGGTGCAACAATCTTTTTTGGTGCCCCCCATGACCTCCTTCTGCATGGATGACCTCACTACAAACCTTCAAATGTGCCCCTCATCTCTTCATAGCCCCTCTCTCACATGCACTTGTTTTATTGCACCACTGATACTAGTGTAGGTTGTCAGAGCATTATACATCACACACATTATACAGAGACAATGAATCATACAACTCTAAATTAATCTGTAGGTAATGCTACAAAAGACACTAAGGATTACGAGGTGTAGGAATCGCATGTCATTCATTGAGCATTTTTTCTGGAGACACACAAACTCGGGATTTAAAACATACCACAGTGGTTGGGATACAATTTTTTAATCCAAATGTACTACTATCCAAACAAACAGTTTTTAGCAATAATAGGATAATGAAAGCCTGGGGGAAAACATAACATTCTAACCTATACCATACAGTTTGCATGCAGTTCTTTGATGAAAGTTCTTTGGTCACTGTGCTATTTAAGATTGTAATTTATGAACTGCAAGTAAGAAAAAATCTCTGCAACAAGAGCAGTTATCCACTGAGCAACTCACATAAAATACAGTCCTTTTGTCTGCATGGTACACTTTCTTTGCTGTAGGCATATTAACTAGGCCTGGGCATAATTTTTATCACGCTAATCAGAGTAATTTTTTGTATTCCTTTTCGGTAGGTACTCTTTGACGTAGAAATACCGATAATAATGCAATTACACCTGCTCGCGTAACTAAGAGTAATTTGGGGAAAAACAATCCTACCAGGAGAACACACTTAGTGAGTGCAAGTGGCTGCTTGAGGTTGATATTTGTGTTCTGCTGCATTTAGTGCTATTTATCAATGTAAAATGCCTCCTTGCTTCCAAAATGGAATTTAGCGCTAGAAGCTGGGAGTAAGTTGGAGGGAAAATTCAAGTGCAACAGCACATTTAGCGCTACAGCTTAGCACAAAATGAGTGTTCACGCCCGTTATGGCTGTTTGGGGGGCTTTTGGCAATAAGAAAATAGTGCTAAACACGGGGGAAGGTAAATTTTTTGAATAACCTACCCCAGGTGCACATTTTGCAAGCATGATCGGCTCCTTTCCTTTGCTATGCATGTTCTGTTGCATTTAGCACTATTTCTTAACATAAAAAGATTTCTAATGCTCATTTTTGGACGCAAGGTTGTATTTTTGCATTATGATATAGCACTAAACCTAGAATTACTCTTTTTGCGTAATTATGCATAATCTCACAGAATTTTTAGATCATTCCACTTGATTACGCTACACTAATTACGCGAGTTATGCCTACCCCCAATATTAACCCTCTGCTCTACTTTCAGATGAATCAAAACCACTATTAGCAAAAACTCTGAACTCTCTACAGCAGGAAGGTTAATCACCAGAGTTATCATACCTTATTTCTAAACACAGCCCACCCCTGAGCTCAGTGCCAGGTGTGGCTTCACCAGCTGCACCACTCTAAAGCCGGCCTGTAGATAGCATCCCACCCTCATGCTTGTCATCCCAGAGTGGGGCTTCTTCATGTTCAAGTGGTATTATCCTGTCTCCGCATTAGCCTAGGTTTCACTAGACTGTATGCACATGGCCAAGTGTGCTGTGTCTCTATCACATCCTCTGACTTATAAAAAATAAAAAAATCTTTTTTCTGCATTTCAAGCCACTCTTGAAATTTCAGGAGCGCTCGAGGCACACAGCTCTGCATTTTCTAGCCCGGTGTCTCAATGCATCCATTAGTGTTGAAGGCATCAACAGTGGAAAATCTTCTAAGAGTACTGTTCCTATTGCCTGCTTTGACTGAAAAAACACAGTAATCACTGGGTATTTAAGGGTGTTACTGGTGCCCTTTTGTGGAACACAGACTCCTGACATCTCTTCAGAGAACACCACTTCTACACATGATGGATGCACCATCTACAAACCTCCTGATTCAGTGTAACTGATCCATGATCATTAGGTAGGTCTCCCATCCTTGCTTAAAGCTCAATTGCTCTAGGGTTGCACTCTACATTGCCACATGGATACTTGGTGGTGCATGGTAAGACACAGCAGACACCATGGAGCTGCGGTGCTGGATGTCAGGCTGGAAAGCTGTTGCATACTTTGTGGCCCCTTGTCCCCTCATCCCTGCATATTACTTACATATACCCTTCACCGTTTGGACAATCAGAAACCCTCTCATTTTAAAATCACATCAAGTTAACCCATGGTTTAACCTATTGCCAGGGCTTTAAGTGAGATGAAAAAAACTGGGGGTTCTCTCAAAGGGGCGTAGTCGATGTAATTTAGGGCGTGGCTTAAAACACAAACTAAAAATCTGTGAGTGCCTCCCGACTTGTAATTTGCTGTTCTGTCATTGCATCCAGATATATGATACAACAAGTAACATCATACCTACAACAAGTCAGGACTATTGGCTTGGTCAATGGTTGTTAGTTGCATAAGATAAATAAGCAGCAACTATAGCTTGTATATAATATTCAGAAAGTTTCCACTTAAAGCCCTGGTGACACCACGACAATGTTGCTGCTCCTGAGACCCATTTCGAGGCCTCCTTTAAAAAACTACCAGTGCTCAGCACCAGTGAGACCCGGCCAACTTAAAGTCCTGCCTATTTCTCTTATTTTAATATGAGTACTAAGCTGAGAGAAAATACTTTTGCTTTGTTTTATTTGCAGAGTGCACTAACATGCTACTTCGATAAGAGGCATGCTCCATAAAAAAGTAATAAATCCATAAATAAATCAAGCAAGGGGTACCGTAATTACTGATGAGTATTGAGCATAGTGTACTCAGTTTTGCACTCAGAACTGGGGGAGGAAGTAACAAACAAAATGTATGTTTACCACTTTACTACACAAACACAAAATCTGCACCATTTGCCAGCAAGTTTCGTGACACATTTTTCCTGATGAAAATCCCGTCTGTAAGAATTATTGGGGTGAGAAATGTGTGCCCCAGTTGTAATCCAATACATTGTTTGCGTTAAAAAAGGATAAGAGTTTACATTGGTATGAAGGAATCAAGAAAAGGACAAAACTTGTTATAATTTATCATTTGCATTTACAATTAATTAATTATTTTAGCTTACATGTGTATTTTGAATGGAGTAATATTGTCCTAAAACTTTTGCACATGTACAAACCTGTGATAAAAGGTGTTTCTCTTTTATTAAGCGCATATCAGGTACTCTTCAAAACTTGCACTAGCACTGAGTTTAAATTGCAGTAATATTATTACCTGTTTTAAAGCATTCTCAACCCTTACGAGCGAAAATTCAGGAACAGTAATATACGAGTCATTAGATATTAGCTTGCATAATGTTCTGGGCTTTTCTGAACTTTCAACGCTTACTTGAAATGTGTACTTTATGAAAGCAGAGTCCGTGAAATAAATGGTTTGGAAAAAATACATGTGATCTTTGTGCGCAAGGATGTAAGCAAAACACTTTTACAAGTCTGCTGACTGAAGAATCACTTTACCCAGTTTGAATAGCATTTCCTCTGCCTCTCGAAATGATAACCCTGGCGGCCTTGCAGAAAGAATAACCTGTAAGGTTTAAGGATGGCCGGGCACAGATATGCAGATTCAACTTCGCGCATAACAAAGGGGACATTAGCCCGTCAAGAGCCCAGTCAGGGGCGGCTCTAGGCTCATGGCGGCCCTGGGCAGGGAGCGTAGATAGGGTGCCCTGGAAGAGGGATGCCAGGCGGGGTGGAGGGCGGAGGCCAGTGAAGAGGGGGGTCAGGGTGTTTGGTAGTGGAACAGAGCCACAGGCCACCAAATCCCTGCCAGGGGCCACCACGCAAATATGTATCCATCTTCATAGGATTATTATATTAGGGATATATATTGACGTGGTGGCCCCTGGGGTTTGGTGGCCCTGTGCAGGTGCACAGCTTGCACATGCCTAAGACTGCCCCTGGCCCAGTGCGCTGGAATCACCTGAACAGGAAACTCTCCCAGACTGGGGGATGGGCCCGGCTGAAAAGACGGCACCTTTGCAGGGAAAGGCAACATGAGATGTGACTGACTGGGACACTGAGAGCAGAACGCGGTTTAAGCACCCAGCCTAACTCTTTTAGTGAGTTTGTAAACATTAATAAAGCAAGAAGTGTAATTCAGAACAGCCAGTTTGTAAACATTAATAAAGCAAGAAGTGTTATTCAGAACAGCCAGCATAAAGGCATACAGAGGTTTATTTGTCATTAAAGATTAATTGGGAGAGTATGTCTTGCGTCGCCTCAACATTCTGTAATTCTGGAATATTCACTTAGTCCCCAAAAAAGGGAATGTGATCCTATGCAATGTTACTGGTAATCATGTAAAGCACTCCAAAAACTTTGGGTTGAGTTTGCGCTATATAAAATTGCATAAGAAGTCATTCCAGACTACAATGCTGTTGTGCGTTTCCATACACTGAAAGGGATATAGCTCGTCAGTGCCCTCCAAAGACCTAGCGCTTTCGGGTATTTATTGCTAATTCATACCTCACAGTCAAAGCAATGTGATTGTGAGTTATGTGTAAGCCACCTCTAGCATCCTGTAATCATGGGTGTTTACTGTATTCATGGGAGTTTACTCCAGAAGTATGGTACACATTGAAGAAATCAAATGAGAACATTTTAGTTAGAGAAATTGCACTTTTTCCCTGTCACTGATCGCTTTCATTAAGATGGTGTATATATCAAAGTTCCTTTATCAGCTTCAAAACTATCCCTCTGAGATTTCTTGGGGTTACTTTACCATTTCAATTATATTTTACTTGGATTCCTCTGCAATGTATGTGCATCCACAATCCCAATGAATAAATGTTTTGGATTACTGTACTTCTCTACCTACCCCCTGTCTATGGCAGGCGACTTACAGGGAAGCAAAGCGCACCCGCACTGCTGGCCTAAGAGTGGAGTGGCATAGAGTACAGTGTCATACAGTGGAGAGGCACACAGTGCAGTGGCATACTGTGGGATAGCGGAGAGTGGAGTGGCATAGACTAGAGTGGCTAAGGGTGGAGTGGTGTAGAGTAGAGTAGCGCAGAGTGTAGTGACAGAGTAGAATAGCATTAAGTGTAGTGGCATAGAGTGAAGCTGCTTGCAGTGTAATAGGGTAGATTGGAGTGGCGTAGATTGGAGGAACATAGAGTGGACTGCCGTAGACTGGTGTGTCCTAGAACAGAGTGTAATAGCGTTCAGCTAATTAGTGTAGAGTTGGGTGGCATATAGTGGAGTGACGTGGAATGGAGTGGCATAGAGTGTAATAGCGTAGAGTGGAGTGCAGTGGAGTGGCATATAGTGGATTAGCGTGGATTGGAATGGCTTAGAGTAAACTAGTGTACAGTGGAGTGGCGTACAGTGGAATGGCATACACTGGACGAGCATACCGTGGAAGGGCGTAGAGTGGAGTGGCATACAGTGGAATAGAGTAGTGTGTAGGGGCCTACAATGGAGTGGCATAGACTGGAGTGTTGTAGAATTGAATGGCTTGGAGTGTATAGTGTGTAATGGAGTAATGCAGAGTGGTGTGGCTTACAGTGAAGTGGGGTACAGTGGACTGGTGTATAGTGGATTACCGTAGAGTGGAGTGGCATAGAGTGGGATGGCACGAAAACATGTGACATTAGAGCTTTATGTAGGATGAAAATGGTGGAGCGTGTGTAGAATGGGCCTGGCCAAAGAGATCTAACTAGCAATCCTTTCCAAGAGATGTAGCCTATGTAATCAATGCTGGTATGTAAAACATGTGAAGTAGAATGCTGTGCTTCATACAGCATGCAACCTGATCTTTAGTTTGGTGCCACTTTGTGAGTTTTCGGTTATTGCATCCACACATATCACACAGCAGCAAAGACACGCCTAACGCACAAGTTACTACTTGTGTAACGATATATCTGTAAGAGACATTAGTTAGTGATAGATTCCTTACCTTAGAATATCCCCAGGCGTCAGACTGGATCCGGAAATTTTTGCGTAGCAATACCCCTGCGCGCTGGTAGGCGTCGTCTGCGGCTCCGCGTCCGTCGCCGGCGTCGTGAGCGCCGGGATGACGTCGTCGGAGTATATAGACGGCGCCCATGCGCGCTGACGTCAGTTCTGATAACACAGCTTTTCCGCGCCAGATACGCAGAGCCATGATAGAACTAACACTGGTGCCATGAAACTAGGGCCCTGAAAGGGGATGACCTTAACCCTAAATATCGGTTCGCAGAACGGGGAGGATGGGAGGGCGGTAAGGAATCTATCACTAACTAATGTCTCTTACAGATATATCGTTACACAAGTAGTAACTTGTGCATCTGAAAGAGACACGTTAGTGATAGATTCCTTACCTTAGAATAGATACCCCAGCAATACCAACCCCGGTGGTGGGTCTGCGAACCAATATCACACCAGAAAGTCCTGGAGGACGGAACGGCCAAAGAAGCCATCCCTCCGGACTTGACTGTCCAGGCAGTAGTGTCTTGCGAACGTGTGCAGCGAGGCCCACGTGGCTGCCTGACAGATGTCCTGCAGGGGGACACCGCGGCCCAGGGCAGTTGTCGTTGCCGTGGCCCGAGTGGAGTGAGCCCGCAATCCAGCCGGGGGCTCCTTCCTCGCCATGGAGTAGCATGCTTGGATGCACAAGATGATCCACCTAGAGATGGTCCTTTTGTGTACAGCCTTCCCCTTCTTCGCGCCCACGTAACCAACGAAGAGTTGGTCATCCACCCGGAATTGGCGAGTGCGGTCTAGGTAGTAGGAGAGCGCACGTTTTGGATCCAGACGGTGGAGCCTCTCCTCCTCTTTCGAGGGATGCGGAGGCGGAAAGAAGGTGGGCAAAGTGATGGACTGCCCGATGTGGAAGGCCGTGACAACCTTGGGCAGAAAGGAAGGTCGTGTACGCAACACCACCTTATCAGGATGAACAGACAGGAAAGGTGGAGAAGAAGAAAGAGCCTGGAGCTCACTCACCCTCCTGGCAGAGGTGATGGCAACCAGGAAGGCCGTCTTTAGAGTAAGGAGACGAAGAGGGCAGTTATGAAGCGGCTCAAAGGGAGCACACATCAGATAGGTGAGAACAAGATTCAAGTCCCACTGGGGCATCACGAAGGGGACAGGAGGGAACATGTGCGTGATGCCCTTCAGAAATCTACTTACAATAGGAGACTTGAATAAGGAAGGCTGATCTGGTAGCCTCAAGAAGGCTGATAGAGCAGAAAGGTAGCCTTTAAGAGTGCCCAGAGCAGAGCCCTGCTGGGCAAGGGAAAGAAGAAAGAGCAGCACTTCCGAAAGGGGTGCAGAGAGAGGATCCACAGCCTTTGCTGTGCACCATGCCACAAATCTGTTCCACCGGCAGGCGTATACCGACTTTGTGGAGGGACGCCTGGCTGCCAGAATGATATCACAGACTTCGGGAGGCAAGTCAAATGGCCTCAACTGCCGCCGCTCAATCTCCAAGCTTGTAGGTGGAGACTGGACAGGTTCGGGTGCAGGACCGTCCCCTGCTGCTGCGACAGAAGGTCCTCCCGAAGAGGCAGACGAATCGGGGGATCGACTGACATGCTGAGTAGCTCGGGATACCAGTATCTTCGTGCCCAGTCCGGAGCCACAAGGACGACCTGGGCCCGGTCGCGCCTGATCTTCTTCAGCACTCTGGGCAGAAGTGGTATAGGCGGAAAGGCGTACAACAGACCGCAGCTCCACTCGCGACGAAAAGCGTCTCCGAGCGAGTGCCGCCTTGGAAACTCCAACGCGCAGAACTGCTGACATTGCGCGTTCTCTTCTGTGGCGAATAGATCTAACCAAGGCTCTCCCCACTGTCGAAAGAGACCTTGCGCCACATCCGAGTTCAGACGCCATTCGTGATCCATCATGCACCGGCGGCTGAGTTCGTCCGCCCTGGCATTCAGAGAGCCTGCCAGGTGTTGAACCACCAGGGTCACGCCCTGATGTTCCAGCCACTGCCAGAGGCGCAGAGCCTCCTGGCAAAGGGTCCACGACCCCACTCCGCCCTGTTTGTTGCAGTACCACATGGCGGTGGTGTTGTCGGTGAACACTTGCACCACGCTCCCCCTGACAGAGGGGAGGAATGCTTTCAGTGCAAGACTAATCGCCCGCAGCTCCAGAAGGTTGATGTGGAGCCGGGACTCCGCCGGAGACCAGAGGCCTCTGATCTCCGCCTCCCCCATGTGGCCTCCCCAGCCCTGGAGTGACGCGTCCGTCACAACTACGTGCTCCGGCTGGGGTAGGGAGAGGGGTCTGCCACTGACCCAGTCGCGGTCCGTGAGCCACCACTGCAGTTGCTTCGCAGTGCCCTCCGAGATCAGGACATGATCGGACAGGTTGCCCTGATGCTGGGCCCACTGAAACTTCAGGTCCCACTGCAGAGCCCGCATCCGCCACCTGGCGTGACGCACCAGAAGGATGCAGGAGGCCATCAGTCCCAGAAGCCGCAGCGTCAACCTGACCGAGACCCGGGATAACGGCCCGAAGACAGGAATCAGAGCCTGAATATCCCGAACCCGCTGCTCGGGTGGGTAAACCCGAAACTGCGCCGAGTCGAGAACCGCTCCGATGAAGAGGAGCTTCTGAGAGGGACACAGGTGTGACTTCGGCACATTGATGGAGAACCCCAGCAAGTGCAGGAGGTCGGCCGTAGTCTGGAGGTGGCTGACGACTGTCTGGGGCGAGCCCGCCTTCAACAACCAGTCGTCGAGGTAGGGGAAGACTGACACCCCTTGCCTGCGCAGATGGGCTGCGACCACCGCCATCACCTTCGTGAACACCCGTGGGGCGCTGGTAAGGCCGAAGGGGAGCACGGTAAACTGAAAGTGCTCGTGGCCTACCGTGAACCGCAGGTAACGCCGGTGGGCCGGCAGGACGGGGATGTGGAAATAGGCGTCCTGCAAGTCCAACGCTACCATCCAGTCTCCCGGGTCCAGGGCAGCCAGGACCTGAGCCAAAGTGAGCATCTTGAACTTCTCCGTACGGAGGAAGCCGTTGACGTTCCGCAGATCCAAGATAGGGCGTAGGCCCCCTTTGCCCTTCTTGGGTACCAGAAAGTAGTGGGAGTAACAGCCACGTCCTACTTCTGGCCCAGGAACGCGCTCGATGGCCCTCTTGGCCAAGAGGGCCGAAACTTCCTCTTGCAGAAGTCGCAAGTGATCCCCCGACACACAGTGGCATTGAGGTGGCATGGATGGAGGGGAAGACTCGAAGGGGAGGGAGAAACCCCTTCGGACAATTTGCAGCACCCACCTGTCCGAAGTGACTGTATGCCAGTGGGAGAGGTGATGGCGAACCCTGCCTCCCACAGGCGTCACATGGGCCTGAAAACTCGGACTAGGAAGGTTTTGAGGCGGGGGCTGCTGAGGGAGGTGTGGACTGGCCTCGCCGCTGACCCCGACCACCGCCGCGGCGGTTCCCACGACCGCCACCGCGCTGCTGGACATTTTGCGGCGTGTGGCTGGCGGCCCGTGGTGGGGCGCCCCTTCCGTGGCCACGAAAGGAGCGAAAGGCACCCGATTGCTGGCGTGGGGCCGTAAGGCCCAAGGACTTGGCCGTGGCCCTGGAGTCCTTGAAACGTTCCAGCGCATGGTCTGCCTTGTCGCCGAAGAGGCGACGGCCATCAAACGGCATGTCCAGGAGGGTGGCCTGGACATCGGCCGAGAAGTTGGCGGACCTCAACCAGGCGTGGCGTCGAACCGCCACCGTCGTTGCCATCGCCCTGCCCAGTGAGTCCGTGGTATCCAGCCCACACCGGATAGAAAAACGTGCCGCATCTCGGCCGTCCGCAAGGGTTTGGCTGAGTTTAGCCCTGACCTCCTCAGGGCATTGTGGCAGCACCTCCGCAACCGTGTCCCACAGAGTGTGGGTGTAGCGGCCCAAGAGACAGTTGGTGTTCACTGACCGTAGCCCTAGGCTCACAGACGAGAAGACCTTCTTCCCGAACTGCTCATATCTCTTGGATTCCCTGTCGGGCGGGGCCGACGGGAATGCGGTCTGGGAATTGGAGGCCTGGATGACCAGACTCTCGGGGGTGGGGTGGATGGACAAAAAGCAAGGGTCGCCCGGTGCCGGGCGGTAGCGTCTGGCCACGTTCCTGTCCACAGGGGGGCCTGTGGCGGGCTTGGACCAAGTGCCCAGAAGAACGTCACACAAGGCCTCGTTGAACGGCAGGAGGGGCTCCGCGGAGCCGGACTGCTGTTTGAGGACCTCAGTGAGGAGATTAGTCCTCACGGCCGCGACGGGGAGCTGAAGGTTTAAGGCCTTAGCTGCCTTCGTCAACACTACACTGTAAGCAGAACCCGCCTCCGAAGCCACAGTCGGGGGCGACGTAAATCCAGTGTCTGGCGAGGTGTCAATACCACTGGCCTCCCCAAGCTCATATGTCCAGTCCTGATGTGACTGGCAATCACGTGCCAGAGGGTCCTCGGACCCCTCCCATTGCTCCTCGTCACCTGGCTCCTGGAGACCAGGATTAACAGCCAGGGCCTCCTCGTGGAGATAGAACTCTCCGAAGGCCGACGGAATCGGCGCCCAGCGGCGCCCTTCCGACTCCTGAGTAGGACCGTAGGAAGCATTGGGGTCGGCAACCACATCGGCTGCCGGGGACGACACCTGAAGGGACGGCGCCGGCGAGGTCGTAAGGTCGACCGGCGGGGTCCCGGAGCCGGATCCAGCGAGGTCGCGCGGCGCCGGGCCCGAAGCACCCGACGTCGTCGGGGCCGAAGCGCCCGACCCGGAAGGACCTCCAGACGGAGCCGATCGGCCCGAAGGCGCCACGGGAACCGACTGAGGAGGGAGGGCCCTCATGGCCATGAGGTACCTCTCGACCTCCTCCTGCGACGCGCCGTGCCCAGGGACCCGAAGGTGTGGGGCAGGCGGCGACGCTTGCGACTCCCGCGGAGCCGCGTGGGCGGTGTCGCCCGAGTCCCCGGTCGCATCGTGCGAGCGACGGGGCGGGTCGGAGGATCGATGGGGTCGCTCCGACCGCTCATGCCTCTTACCTGAGGACTTGGAACCAGACGATCGGTGTCCACTCCCGGAACGTCGATGACTCCGACCTCGCGACCTATCCCTCGACCTCCCGTGGGACCGGGACCGGGACCTGGAGCGGCGCGGGGCCGACTGCCTCAGCTCGAGACGCTTGCGGGACCGCTCCCGCCTAGCCTTCGACGTCAGGGCCCGGCAGTCGGAGCAGGTTCGATCGTCGTGGTCGAGGCCTAAGCACTTCAGGCACCGGCGATGGGGGTCCGTGACCGACATGAGTCGGCCGCACTTCGAGCAAGGCTTGAACCCGGGCATCCCTGGCACCGATAGTCGAGGATCGACTAAATAGAGGATCAAAAAGATCGAAAAAGTTTTCAGTCAAAAAGTGACTGGGGGTAGAGCTTCTTCCGGATCTGCGCTAGCTGGCGCGGAAAAAAGAAGAACTGACGTCAGCGCGCATGGGCGCCGTCTATATACTCCGACGACGTCATCCCGGCGCTCACGACGCCGGCGACGGACGCGGAGCCGCAGACGACGCCTACCAGCGCGCAGGGGTATTGCTACGCAAAAATTTCCGGATCCAGTCTGACGCCTGGGGATATTCTAAGGTAAGGAATCTATCACTAACGTGTCTCTTTCAGATACAAGCTTTTCCCAAGGCATGTTAACAGTATCAGAAAAATTATTAACAATGATATTGGGTTTAAATATTAAAATTGAAAATCTTTCTGGGATTTTGGCTGTGAATTAAACTGAACATTAGTGACAGTGTTGGAAAAAGTATTGATCTTCACAGTGTCTCATTCACTCCTGTTTCCCTTGCACACCACTTTCCTCTATGGTCGCTCTCTTGGTTAGGCACAGACTTCTTCTTGCCACATCTTTCGGATATCATACATCTGCATATTTTACACGTAATGTCCTTACACTTTTTTTACTCTTTTAATTCTGTCCTTCTGCATGTACTTCATTGTGTCAACTTCCCTTTACGGTGCCTTCTCTCTCTCACACACATTCTCTCTCTGTTTCCTCTTACCTATAAAAATAACATTTTATTCTCATTTGGTACTGTTAATATTTCAACAGGAGTGTATCTCCTGTACATATTTTCATTCAAACTGGTAATTACACTTGCCACATAAGTGACCATCAATCTGTGAGTTGTGCAGAGAGGCCAAGGATTGGTCGAGTATGTAGTCGGATCCATTTAATGTGCAATGTGAGAAACTCTCACTGCCTTCATCCTCAACTCCACAGCTCTCAATCATAACCTGTGATGAGCTGCCACCCTCAACCTGTATTCACACAGACACATAAAGGCACCTATGTGCATAGTTTGCAGTAGGCAAGAGTTCTATGTTGCAAGAAAATAACCTATAAAAACACCATGTCTAGGAAAAGAAAACAATGTTAGGCAATGTAAACGTGAATTGTGAACAGGGACTGCATCACTGACATTGATTACTTTTCGGGTTTTATAGTCATTGCCATTAAACCAATCAGCATTATTTTCCTGCAAAATTAAGGACATGAATATAGCGTCTGGTAGGTGCCCATTTCAAAGTCAGTTTTTTATAATTATTTATTTCTGGATGTGAGACTCAGTAGAATCTACCCCACCAAAAGCCATTTACACTGTATTACCAAACCACTGGCACCCTGATATGGTGGAGACCTTGATGACAACAATCTCTCTCTTCTTCAATATGGAATACCATGGAAGAAAAACAAATCCACCGATGACTTCATACTCTAAAACCCATTTGCGCAACACCAACATCACCAGTGATGTAGCCCAACAAAAGTGGAACGCTATTCAAAACAATTCAAGACCGACCGACCCCCACACTCAGCAACACCATCATCTATTCTTTACTGTAAAATTACAAACGATCTGACAGCACATAGACAGCACTACATCTCACTACCCTTAGAAACTCCACTTCCCTTTTCAGAACCCAGATCAATTTATTTCCTTTGGCCTTGTACTTCCCTGCGTTGCCACTGTCATATAAAAATACCCACATAAATTTACAGTTTTGAAGTTATTAAAAATCGTACCTCACCACAGCTGGTTTCTTTTTACACGCTATTGTTTTTACGTACTTGTAACTGAAAAAGAACAGCCACAGTTTGCAGAATACAAAGAATAAAACCATAATTTGACAGATTACTGAGAGGTGTGTGTACTGTTTATGCTGAATAAAGCAAGAAGTTGCTTTCTATGACCGAATGTGGAGGTGTCAAGCCGGCAGCACTCAATTGGGAACACCAGAAATATTGCACATATAAAATTAAAAGTAAGAGCTAAAGTGCAAACATATAAACTGGTATCCATTAAGCACATTTCAATTACACCACCTCTTTAATGAACATAATATTTTTAAATAACAGTTTGGGGACTTGAAATTAAACATGCTTCCTTTTACTGGAGATTGACATTTTAGGAATGTAAATTTCATTTTATTTCTAAAAGTGTCTAATTGTTGCAAGCCGATTTTTACATGTCAAATATCTTGAGGTGCTGAAATGCCCGTGCTTTTTTTCACCAGCCTGAAAAAGAAATGTCCTTTTCCCCTGTCTCTGCTTACAATCGAACAGGTATTGAATGTATTAAATTGTATCCAACGACTGTGGATGAAAGCTTCTTTTTGAGAGAACACCTTCAGTGTCCCATCCCGTGCTGCAGCCCTCCCCCATACTTCTGTTGCCTCTTTTGTCGCTCTCTGTTGCTGCAGTGGCTGAGGGATCAGGTGTCAGCGCGCTCCGTCCCAGGTTCAACATAACAAAGGGCCGAGAGCTTGACCGTCCCATCCGCACAGCAGAGAGCCGTCGAAGTGCAACTCCTACACCCCAGGATGTAGCCGCTGGGGGAGGGGCGCCAATGGGTCCAAAGTGATATGCTGATGTCTGCCCTTCAAATGAAGCATCGTCTGCAGACGATGTTAGCAGATAAGGCGCTGACTTGAATTAACTACATCCTGCTCTTTGAAAACATACACTTTAGTTTACATTTGCAGAACCGCTTCTCATGAGCCATGCATCTATTTTAACTTTTACTGTTAAAGTGATGTCCTAATAGAAGGAAGGCCAGGCATACGTGACCGGTTTGCATTCCCTTCTTGCACTCTGCATAGGCTCAAAAAGCACATAGGCATGAGAGTGGGAATCAGCTGAGACAGCAGGTGCCAGTCCGTGCATCCACATCACTTGTGCAAGCACATTGTGTGTTCAGATTGCGAGGGCCCATACTTCTCGTGGCCTATATTTATATTTTCCAACAGTAACTAAGGAGTGGCGATATAAATGTGACCTCCTCTGCGCTTGTGTTTCTTTTTTGCTGGCGTTCAGGATCTGCATTTCAGATACAGAACTTTTTAATGTATCCCTTGCCTGCGGTGTGTCTGTCACTGAAGCAGCTCTGTGCTTCTACTGTCATAGATATCAATCCATTTCACTATAACTTAAATGGGTTTCAATTTACACCTGACACAACCTAGGCAAAACGGAAACTCAAACTGTACACACGACCATTTTCTGCAAGACCAATTTCGTTTTGTAAATTTGCACATCCACAAGACCTGCCTAGGCTTTTTGCTCCTTTTTATCAATATGATATAGTAAAAAATACGTTTTTATAATGTTCTCCCACTTGTCCTGTGAAACATTCTACAGTACAATGAAAATGGATTTCTGCTTACAGGTGTTTCATGGGGTCTGTGTTCAAGGACTGGTGCATACATAAATACAAATATTTCTTGTTATCTTTCATTTCCTGAGTAATGTTCTGACTTCAAGCTCTTGCTCTGTTTTAACAGAATTCTGTTGTATGATTACTGACATTCCTTTTTTCACCCGGGATTATTATCATAAGATATATCATAAAGGGACCTGCAGAGCTCCTCAAAGCTATCGGCTTATTGAAAACCATAAACCCCATTCCTGCCTCTCACACCTCTTTATTCGCCGCTCTGTTCCATTCCTTGATAACAGCACATTGGGGGTCATCACACACAACTTGTAAACACTTCCCACTAAGTATCCATACAAAGACAACATCCTTCCAGCCACACATTCCATATGGTGTAGAATGCTGCCCATGTAGGTAGGCGCTTCAGCGCCTGCTCAGGGGTAGTTAGTGCTATATAAATATTGCAATACAATACAATGCCCTTCTGTGCGGCGGAGGATCACTCGGGCGGAGGCGTTTTGGATGCGCTGTAGTCGTCGCAGGTGTGTGGCCGGGATTCCTGTGCAGAGTGCATTGCCATAGTCCAGCCTGCTGCTGAACGAGGGCTTGGGTCACTGTTCTTGTTGTTTTGGTCGGGATCCACTTGTAGATCCTGCGAAGCATGTGGAGGGTGTTGTAGCAGGAGGAGGTGATGGCGTTGACCTGCTTCGACATGGAGAGGAAGGAGTCGAGGATGAATCCTAGGTTGCGTGAATGGTCCGTGGGTGTTGGAGCTGCTCCCAGTCTGGTCGGCCACCAGGAGTCATCCCACGCAGACGGGGTGAGACCTAGGATGAGGACATCCATCTTGCCCGAGTACAGCTTCAGACGGCTGCTCCTCATCCACTCTGCGACAGCCTTCATTCCCTCATGGAGGTTGGTTTTGGCGGTGTGTGGGTCCTTGGTGAGGGAGAGGTTGAGCTGGGTGTCGTCGGCGTAGGGGATGATGTTCAGGTCATGCTGGCGGGCCACTTGTGCTAGGGGGGCCACGTAGACGTCGAACAGGGTCGGGCTGAGGGATGACCCCTGAGGTATGCCGCAGATGATTTTTATGACTTCGAATCGGAAGGGCGGGAGGCGGACTCTCTGGGTTCTGCCGGAGAGGAAGGACGTGGTCCAGTCCAGGGCCTTCTCCTGGATTCCGGCTTCTTGGAGGCGTGTCCTTAGTGTGTGGTGGCAGACCGCGTCGAAGGCGGCTGACAGGTCCAGAAGGATGTGGGCTGATGTTTCGCCGTTGTCTTGCTGGCGCCTGATGTCGTCTGTGGCGGCGATGAAGGCAGTCTCGGTGCTGTGGTTGCGTCTGAATCCGTACTGGGATGGGTCTAGGATGTTGTTGTCCTCGAGGTGGTGGGTCAGCTGCATGTTGGCAATTTTCCCGATGACCTTTGCCGGGAAGGGGAGCAGGGAGATGGGCTGGAAGTTCTTAAGGTCTTTGGGGTCCGCCTTGGGCTTCTTGAGGAGGGCGTTGATTTTGGCGTGCTTCCAGCTTTCTGGGAATGTCGCTGTGTCGAAGGAGATGTTGATGATCTTCCGCAGTTGGGGTGCGATGGTTGCATCAGCTTTGTTGAAAACGTGGTGTGGGCAGGGGTCTAATGGAGATCCTGAGTGGATGGAGTTCATGACCTTACGTGTCTCTTCATCGTTGACGTGGGATCAGGAGGTCAGCTGGTTGGTGCAGGTGGCGTTCGGGTGGGGTCTGTTGCGGTTGGGGCAGATGAGGAGTTGAAGCTGTTGTGGATGTCGGCGATCTTTTGATGGAAGAAGGTGGCCAGTGAGTCGCAAAGATCTTGCGAGGGCAGGATGTACTTGGTGTTGGTGTTGGGGTTGGAGAGTTCCTTCACTATGTTGAAAAGTTCTTTGCTGTTGTGTGCATTGTTATCCAGTCGGGCTTTGAAGGACGATCTCTTGGCTGTTCTGATGAGGTGGTGATGTCTGCGGATGGCGTTCTTGTGGGCTGCGTGGCTGTCTGGTGCGCGGTCGTGGAGCCATTTCTTCTCCAGCTTCCGGCATATTTGTTTGGAGATATGGAGTTCTTCGGTGAACCAGGCTGCTTTCTTGCTGGGGTGGTTGATCAGGGCGAGGGTGTTGGTGCAGTCGTTGATCCATTGTCTAAAGTTTCGGGCTGCGGCGTCTGTGTTGGTGGGGTCAGTGGGTGGTTTCTCGGCGGGAGGTGGTCTGGTTGTCGAAGCTGTTGTGGATGTCTGCAATCTTGCGGTGGAAGAAGGAGGCAAGAGAGTTGCACAGGTCTTGCGATGGTGGGATGTCGTTGGTGTTGGAGCTGGGGTTGGAGAGTTCCTTCACAATGTTGAAGAGCTCTTTGCTGTTGTGACCATTGTAGTCGAGGCGATCCTTGAAGGAGGTCTCTTTGGTGGATCTGATGAGGCAATGGTGTTGGCGCATGGCATTCTTGTGGGCTGTGTGGTTCTCCGGTGTTTGTTCGTGGTGCCATGTCTTCTCCAATTTTCAGAAGTTTTGTTTGGAGGTCTGGAGGTCCGAGGTGAACCAGCTGGCGTTCCTGTTGGTGCTTCTGTTGGTGGGATTCTTGATCGGGGCAAGGGTGTTGGCGCAGCCGTTGATCCAGCGTCTGAGGTTGCTGGCGGCGGCGTTGGGGTCAGTGGGGAGGCTCCGGGCGAGGGTGGTGGTTAGCTGGTCTTCAGTGACTTTGCTCCAGCAGCGGCGGGGCAGCTGTTGGATGGTGCGTGGTTGGTTTCTTGAAGGTGAAGTATATGCACCGGTGGTCAGTCCAGTGGAGTTTGGTGGTGTGGGTGAAGGCGACGTGGGCACTTGTGGAGAGGACAGGGTCGAGCATGTGGCCCGCGGCTTGGGTGGGTACGTTGACGAGTTGTCGGAGGCCGAGGTTGGGGAGGTTGTCGATCAGGGTAGTGGAGTTGGCGTTGTTGTTCTCGAGGTGGAAGTTCAGGTGCCCGAGGAGGATGTAGTCCGTGGAGGCGAGTGTGTGGGTGCTGGCGAGGTCGGCGACGGAATCGCTGAAGAGGGCCCGGGGTCCAGGAGGTCTGTAGATGAGTGTTCCTCTCAGGGTGGTGTTGGGTCGGTGTGGATCCCGAAGTGAAGGTGTTCGGCGAAGTTGATGGAGTCGTCTGCAAGAGTGTGGACCAGGAGGGTGGACTTGTGGGCGATGGCTAGTCCTCCTCCTATCCCGTTGGTGCGGTCTCTGCGGGACATCTTGTAGCCGTCCGGGATGGCTATGGCGATGTCCTGTGCCGAGGCGTCGTTCCACCAGGTCTCGGTCAGGAAGGCAACGCATGGGGCGGTGGTGTCGAGCAGGTCCCAGAGCTCTATGGCATGTTTGCGTTGCGGAGCGGGTGTTGAGGAGTATGCAGCGGAGGTGGTTGGGTCCATTCCTTGGGGTTTTGGTGGTTCTGTCACATGTGAAGTTGCAGGTGTGGCAGGAGAAGGGTCCGTGGGTGCGTGGGTGCGTTTCAGGGCGGCCAGGAAGCAGTGGTGGTCTCGGTGGGTGTTGAGAGCGTGGAGAGTGTTGGCGTCGTATCGGAGTCTGCTGTTGTGGCGTGTGCGGGGTCCAGGGGTTCTGGCGGTGGGCGCGGTCCAGGTGCGGACGGGCTTGCCTTTGGCACGCCCACTGCGCAACAATCAGTAGATATTCTTATATCAACACACATATATATATTGCAACCTGGGTTTTGTGGATTCCAGAGTGCTTCCCAATCGCCAGTGGTGCTGGTTTGAGGGAATGCCAACTCACCCCTCTAACAATCGAAAAATCCCACTCCTCAAATGAAGAATATACTTTGAGAGAAAGAAGAGCTTTGTGAGGAGAGGATCATTTCATCCTTGAATTATAGAGACAAAAAATATAAGGATGTGTCAGTTCTTAAATTGATTTCTCTATTGTAATAATCCTAAAGTGTCAGAACAAATCAGTATGGGGAGTATATTGCAATCAGAAATACAATTTTATCTTCTTAATGGAGACTAGAGTTGATAAGATGAGGGCTAGAAAACAAAATGAGAACTCAGATACTTGGATTTTTAAGGAAGTGTGAACCTTCCTGGATGAACACAGTTTAAATCAATTAATGCTGCATTTGAAGTGGGATTCGTAGATATAGGATAATTCCAGTATATCTTGGTGGTGGTTTGAGTACGACTATTATCACATCATATCATCTCATGTGCATATATAGAGTGCACATTCCCCCCATGAGGGTATCTTGTTGCTGAATTCCATATGTTTTTTGTTATACAAGTAAATAGTACTTATTCTATAGACCTTGGAAGGAATAAAGGCTGAGCGGTAGCACCAGGATTCACACGCGAGAGAGTGGTCAGCACATTTCCCTCTAGTGGATTCATTAATTTAATAAGCCACTAGACTAATACGATCTGTATGGGTTCTTCAACATACCTATCATTACACATATCACTGTGGAGACTTGAATATGACTAACCACACATTATCACTGTGGGGACCTAAACATCACTGTAATCGCACAATATCTCTGTGAGGACTTGTACATGACTATAATAATGCACTATCTATGTGTGCTATCCATGTAAATGTAGTGTATTTTGTAAAGCGCACAGCTGCCCCAAACGGGGCGTCCATGTGCCTCCTATTAATCACAGACCATCTCTATGGGGACCTGGGCATGTCTCTAATCATACTTCATCTCTGTGGGACCTGGGCATGTCTGTAGTCACACACATTCTCTTTGGCAACCATGGTAATATTATAGTCACACACCATCTCTGTGGGGACCTCAACATCTCTATAGTCACACACTACCTATGTGGGGACCTGGGCATGTCTATAATCACACACTATCTCTGTGGGGACCTGGGCATGTCTATAATCACACACTATCTATGTGGGTACCTGGGCATGTCTATAATCACACACTATCTATGTGGGGACCTCGACATATCTATAATCACACACTATCTCTGTGGGGACCTGGGCATGTCTATAATCACACACTATCTCTGTGAGGACTTCGACATCTCTATAATCACACACTATCTCTGTGAGGACTTCGACATCTCTATAATCACACACGATCTCTGTGGGGACCTGGGCATGTCTGTAATCACACACTATCTCTGTGGGGACCTGGCCATCTCTATAATCACACACTATCTCTGCGGGGACCTGGGCATGAGTATAATCACACACTATCTCTGTGGGGACCTCAGCATCTCTATAATCACACACTATCTCTGTGGGGACCTGGGCCTGTCTATAGTCACACACCATCTCTGTGGGGACTTGAGCATTCCTGTAATTACACAAAAGCTCTGTTTTGGCTTGAACATCATCAGCTTTGCATTCTCTGCATGGGACTTTGTGAATACTAAAAAATAGTATAGTTAGACTTATTTAAGTTTACATTGTTAAAACTGGAAAGTAGAAAAGTTCGATTTTTTTGCCTTAGTTTACCATTGTGAATCAGACCCTATTTTAATGAGGACTTAAACACAATCATCTTCATGCACTGTCTCTGTGGGGACTTAAGCATGGCTATATTAACACACTATATTTGTGGGGGCTTGGAAAAAACTAAAACACTATAATAAAACACTATGTTTGTGGGGACTTGAACAGCACTATAAAAACATACCATCTCTTTGGGGACTTGAGCATTCCTGTAATTAAATGCAAGCTCTGTTTCCACTTGAGGCACCAGGGTCAAGACTTATTTGCATATAGCTGGGTATGAACTGGAGTGGTTAAGTGAGCTAAAGAATGATGATGGATTCAATCCAGATCTGTGACTGGGGGTGAGTAACAGAAAAGTTTCAGCACTCTGTCCATCATCTCCTTGCAAACACTTTGTTCGACCTGAGTTGGTAGTATATGCTCAGATGTTGGTCCCTTGCTCACTTTGCCACTGGATTCAAGCTAGCCTATCTGATCAGGGGGTGTTACACCGAAACCAGTCCAAAGATGCTTGTTTCCGGTCCAGGGAAGACCTCGTTTGGCAGTTCGAGCTGGACTGTTCCGATGAGGCACAGGGTCAAGACTGATTTGAATATAGCTGGGTCTGAACTGGGGTGATGAATTGAGCTAAAGAACAATAGTGGATTCAACCCAGATCTGTGACTGGGGGTGAGTGACTGAAAGGTTTCAGCGCTCCATCCATCATCTCCTTATGTTTGCTTTGACTTGAACATCATCAGCTTCACATTCTCTGTATGAGGCTTTGTGAATATTGAAAAGTAGTTAAGTTTGACTTTTGGTCTAAATTTACATTTGTGAATGCTAAAAAGTAGTAAAGTTAGACTTTGTCTAAGTTTACCTTTGTGAATCTGGCCCGTTTTTAATGAGGACTAAAACACAATCACCTTCATGCACTATCTCTGTGGGGACTTAAACATCGCTATAAAAACACACTATCTTTGTGGGGACTTGAACAACACTGTAATAACGCAGTATCTTTGTGGGGACTTGAACATCATTATATCAACACACCATCACTGTGGGGACTTGAACATCTCCATGATAACACACTATCTCTGTGGGGACTTCAACATTGCTATAATAACACACTATCTTTGTGGGGACTTTAACATCACTATAATAACACACCATCTCTGTGGGGCCTTGAACATCATTAGCTTCATACTCTTTATAATGGGATTTAAGCTTTGAATGTATACACTATTTCTATGGAGACTTAAACACAATGATCTTCACCCACTATCTCTGTGGGGACTTGAACATCTATATTGGCAAAAATTAAAGCCGATAATCAAGCTTCGGGTTCCACTTGACCATATTCCTTGGTTCCATATGTTAATTTCTTTATGTGTTAGTACCTTTATCTCCTAAGATGATTTTAAGCATTAATAAATAGGTTGAATACAGCTTTAAGTGTCTTTCTTTAAGCATGATATGATATTTTCTGGCACATTAACATAATCTGTCTGTAATGTACTCACCTATTATATACAGCAATTCATATATGAATAGATTATAATGTTTGTGCATATTGTTGATAAAATAAACATTTAGCCATGTGCCTTCGACTGTATTCAATCACAAATAGTGTTACGGACTAGGTCCCCACAAGGATGGTAGCACGTGTTCAGGTCCCCACAAGGATGGTGCTGTGCGCACGATTAAATAACAATATATTTGCAAATTTAAAGCAGGATCCTGTACAATGATTTTTTTCTTAACATTTTTCTGTTATTAGTGTATTTTAAAAACATTGGGAAAGGTTAGTCCCCACAAGGCTGGTATTCACACATAGTCCCCACAAGGATATTGTGTGTGTGTGGGGGGGGGGGGGGGTGTGTGTGGGGTGTGTGGGTGTGTGTGTGGGGGGTGGGGGGTGTGTGTGTGGGGGGTGGGGGGTGTGTGTGTGGGGTGTGTGGGTGTGTGTGTGGGGTGTGTGTGTGGGGTGTGTGGGTGTGTGTGTGTGTGGGGGGGGGTGTGTGTGTGGGGTGTGTGGGTGTGTGTGTGGGTGGGGTGTGTGTGTGTGTGGGTGTGTGTGGGGGGGGGTGTGGGTGTGTGTGGGGGTGTGTGTGTGTGTGTGTGTGTGTGTGTGTGTGTGTGTGTGTGCGCGCGCGTGCGTGTGTGTGTGTGTGTGTGTGTATATATATATGTCTATTTATTACACATATCACTCACTAACACATTGGTAATTCTCCTACCCAGATAGGATCAACGAAAATACACAATACTTCAATTGCAAATAGGTAAGTAACACAATACACAGTGGTCTCCGGGGGGGAGAGCAAACCATACACTAAAAATGTGGAATGCGAACTGTGACCGAAGTCGGCACTTGGACCAGGAGACTCCGGAGAGCTGGAGACACAATGAACCCCCCAAGTTAAGTTCCCAGGTACCCCATGAAGACTGTGTTTAGAGTGGAAACACAGCCGCATACTCAATAGAAGTCAACAGGAAAGCCAGGGTTGTAGTTTTAAAGAAGGGACCTTCCCAGTGGACCCTGAGGAATCATAATGGAAGACAGAAGGTTGGAGAGTCACCCCACCTCAGGATACCCCAGGAACCAGGATACCTGCATTAGGGAAACCAGGTGCATAGGTGCAAAGTGACACAGGAAACTGCCATAGACCACAATGGAGGACTTCAGAAAAGATGCCACTGGCCTAGACTCTGCAAGAGTACAGTGGAATACAAGGGTGGATTCTTGGAGAGAAGAACCTGCAAGCAGAGGGGACAGAGTCTATGCCACTTGGAGGTGACCAGGAGGCACAGAAGAGCAATGCCCTTAATGTCGGAAGTTGCAGGAGTGAGGACGGTGACCTTGTTACTGCAGCTCTGAGGGCCAGGCAACACAGAGGAAGACCCGGGCCATGCACGAGCTGTTGCATGTTGGAAATTAAGAACGAGGGGGTTGATGTCCGGCAAGGGCATCAACAAGACTTGGCAGCTGCAACAGGCGTGGAAAGCGAAGAAGGAGCAATGTTGGGACCAGCGAGGGACTCGCCACAAGCAGGAGAGTCAGAGCAGGCTACGAGCAACCAGGGGAGCCCTCTGAAGCAGAAGGAGGACTTAATGAGGACCTACATGCCAGAGGCACAGGAGTTGCAAGAGGACCTTGAACAGCTCACAAAAGATGAAGACCCACGGTGCAGAGGATGAGGTGAGGACACTGATCTTGGTAGGACGAGATGCTGTAAGCTGGAGCTTCTAGAAGCCAGAAGATCTCTGGAGTGCAGAGCCAACAAGCCTTGGCAACAGCAAGTCGACGCGGTGCACAGGGGTTTGGTCCCAGCTGTGAGAAGTTGGCTTGCGACTTCTATCCAGCACGACCGCCGAGGGATCCTCTGGTGAGTGCTTTGGGGTCCGAGAAGCCCCGACCCTGAGCAGCTCCAGCACCGAAGTCCAGCCCCCCAGCATCTCCACGATCTGCGTGGGGCCCTTCTGCTTTTTGGCTGCTCACCGCGTTGTCTGGCTACTAGCCCGCTGGCTTGTGGCCTTCCCGACGACGATCAACGACGACAACACTGCTGGTCTGGTTGCTCCAGACTGGCCCTTGCTCCCTTCCAAAAGAGGAGCACCCCAGACCCTCCTGGTCCAATCCAGACGCCATTTTAGGACCACCACGTGGGCTTGAATTTGCCAAGACTTGTTGCCCCAATCCTGGGTCCAGCGACGTCGACAGCATCAACCATCGTGGGACAGCTCGCACCTCCATCCTGGTCGCCGACAACGCCTCCTGGTCCGTGAGACTGCAGAGCCCAGCGTCGCCCACTCACCTAGTCGAGGTGACTTCGCCCGGTGCCATCCTGGTGCCCACACAATCACTGGCTAGTGATTAAGAACTTGGTCCCCTCTGCTTTCAGGTGTCATCCATCTTCGATCCAGGCTTGGATCACTCGAACTATCTTCACTGGTCGCCTGCCAGCAACTTCTTTCTTCAGGCTCCTGGTTCGTCAACGAGGATTCCCGACGTCTTTTCAGACTTATGCAGCTGCAGCCCCTGGGCTAGGTAACTTCGGCATTTCGGTGCCCCAGCATAGCCTCACTATCCAAGGGTCCAGATCCACTTTCGTTTTCGATCTACCTAGTCGGGTTCGCCCGAGAACACTAACTTTGCCTTTACTAGCTCCCATAGACTTTGTCCCGCATCCCGCGTGAGAGTGCACACTCTGCACCAGAGTCCCCTAGGCCTCCTACTAGTAATCTGAAGGTTCAGTAACTTAGTCCTAGCGATTCCAAAGCCTATTAGTACAGTACTTACCTGCTAGTAATTTCGCATTCCACTGGCATATGTGTAAATTGTGCAACTTGAAGTATTTTCGTAAGAGTTTTGTTGTGTGCTTAGTACCCTGTCCTCATAAAGAGTACAGGGCTGTTGTGATCTAAATAAATACACTGTTTATTTTCATAACACTTGTGTGGTGTCCTTTCACTTGGTGTTCAAGGGGTATATGTGATGGTATAACAGCTGGCTTAACGCCCTCTAGAGTTTAGCCCGAAGACTGCTCGTATCCATGCTACTAGGATAGCTGGTCTATAAGGTTGAATTACAACCAATCACCATAAGGGTTGTTTGGACTGATACAGAGTGCTCACTAGAATAGTGAACATTATATATCAGGCCAACTTCTCACATTAGTGAGCAGCGGTTGGGATTTGAGCTTGCTGTTGTTTTACCACACGTATCCTAAGAATATCTTGTGAAAGATCACATAAGTACCCAGGTACATATAACTTAGCTTAGAATACTCTGAGTTCTACTGAACCAGCTGTTGTAGCTCCTCAAGGCTTAGCACACCTTGGCTACAACTCTTAGCAAGGGATGAGTAGGCAAACAACTAGTGTAGGTAGGTGCATCACTTACACCACACTAGAATCAGCATGTCAGACAAAGGAGGAAACTCCACAGGTCGCTTCCAGATATGCTGCTCTTAGCTTCCTGGAGATGAGACAAGTGTGTACCTCCCGGAAGCTAAAACAGGGTTCTAACCCTACAATCCCATTCCTGATAGGTCTCTTAGAGACTTATGATGCCAGGAGGGCTGGTAACACAGACCCTTCTCATCCAGATGGGAACATGCCTCCCCTAGAGGGAACCACAGGTGACCCTGACCTTATCCATCTCTCTGCAGAAGGTGAAGAGGAGGATGAGGATCTAGAGCCATCTGAGGACGAGGCAGACAAAGGTCCAGAAGTAGTTAGCCAGCTAACTAGGGACAACTTAAGCAGGCACGAGAATGATACTAGGAGACCCCTGGGGCCCCTCTCAGGCCAGCTTAACATTGGGAATGGACGAGTTAGGTCTCTATCCAGAGGCTCTAACAGATCCATTCAAACCAATGGCTCTCAGGCCTCTTCTCACAGAGGGATGACATCCCCTCAGAGGAGAGTGTATGAAGCCAAAGTGAGGGAAGTCAATCTGAGGATTGAAAGGGAAGAACTTGCCCTGGCCAAAGAGAGACTTGCCTTTGCTAGAGAGCAAAAGTTAAGTGGACTAGATTCCACTGGTGGCAGCATTCTCCCAAGAGAAAAAGACAGGAGTTTAGACACTAGACACCTGAGTAAGATAGTGCCCCCCTTTAAACAAGGGGATGATATCCACAAATTGATGACTGCTTTGGAGAGGGCCTGCACTGTACAGTGTGTCCCCCAGAGTCAGTGGGCAGCTATCTTGTGGCTCTCCTTTGAAGGCAAAGGTAGAGATAAGCTCCTCACTACTAGAGCTGAGGATGCTAACAATTACCAGGTCCTGAAGAATACACTGATAGATGGGTTTGGCCTAACCACTGAGCAGTACAGGTTGCTGTTCAGGGATACCCAGAAAACTCAGTCTCAGGATTGGTCTGATTTTGTAGATTGTGCCACTAAGGCTTTGGAGGGCTGGTTGCTGGGCAGTAAGGTTACTGATTACACAGGATTGTATAATCTGATCACGAGGGAACAGATTTTAAACAATTGTCAGAACCAGTTGTTGCATCAGCATCTTGTTGACTCAGATCTGACCTCTCCCCAAGAATTGGGAAAGAAGGCAGACAGATGGGTCAGAACAAGAGTTAAGCAGAACCAGGGCCAGAACCAGGGTGGTCAGAAGAAAGCAGACCAGAAGGGTAAAGATACAAAAGGTGAACAAAATGACCAGAAGTCTTCGACAGGTCCCCAACAATCCAAAGAGGGTGGGGGTCGGCTTCCCAGAAGAAGAAGACTCAAGAAGGCCAGTCAAAAAGGTGGTGCCAGTACTGTAAAATTAAAACTCACTGGTTTAGTGAGTGCACCAAGAAAGGAGGGCAGACTCCTGCTACTGCAGCCCCTAAGGCACCTGTGCCCCCTAGTACAGCCTGCAGTAGTAGTGCACCTCCCAAGGGACTAGTTGGGTTAACCTTGGGTTCTGAGGGGTATGACAACTTAGTTGGCACACTCACTCAGGCTGTCCTTGTCTGTACTGGGGATGTGGATATGTCCCCTGATGTCAGTCCCAATACTTTGGGCAAATACAGACAGACACATTTCATCAATGGCAAAATGGCTCAGGCCTATAGGGACACTTGTGCCAGTGTCACAATGGTGACACCTAACTTTGTGGACCCTGGACAGATCATGCCAGGTACAGATTTCCTGGTGACCAATGCAAGCAATGTCACTACCAGTCATAGTATGGCAATTGTTGCTTTCTCCTGGGGAGGGGTAATTGGCCAAAAGAAGGTTGTAGTTAGTTCAGACCTCCCAGTGGATTGTTGTTGGGCAATGACTTGGAGTCATCACAATGGTCAGAAGTGGAGCATAGGACTCACATGGAGATGTTAGGCTTGCCAGCACATGTGCTTGCTGTGACTAGGTCACAGGCCAGAAGATGGCCCACTGAACAGGTGCTGGATCCTGGAACAATGGACCAGCCACCTTCCAAGAAGAAGAGCAGTAGGGTTAAGGCATTGCCTTCCCCCTTGCCCCAGGTTGAGGATCAAGTCTCAGAGGAGGCTGACCTACAGGAATTGAGGGAAATTGAGCCTAAAGAATTCGAACTTGATCAAGTTGAATTTCTGGGCTCAGGGGGACCCACACGAGAGAACCTGGGGAAGGACCAGTTACACTGCCCTTCTCTTGAACCCCTCAGACAGCAGGCTGCAGCTGAGGCTGCTGGGAACGCCACAGGTACCCACAAGGTATACTGGGATGATGGACTCCTGTACACTGAGACAAGAGACCCCAAGCCTGGCATGGCCAGGAGGCTGGTTATCCCATTGACTCAGAGAGGTTTCCTTCTTACCTTGGCCCATGAGATTCCCTTAGCAGGACACTTAGGCCAGACAAAGACTTGGGACAGACTTGTCTCACACTTTCACTGGCCTCACATGAATGAGGATACCAAGGAGTTTTGTCGCTCCTGTGTCACTTGCCAAGCCAGTGGTAAGTCAGGTGGCACAACAAAGGCCCCCCTTACACCAATGCCTGTGGTGGGGGTGCCCTTTGAAAGAGTGGGGATTGACATTGTTGGTCCAATGGAACCCCAGACAGCATCAGGGCACAAGTTTATACTGGTGGTAGTGGATCATGCCACCAGGTATCCTGAAGCTATTCCACTTAGGACCACTACAGCACCTGTAGTGGCAAGAGCCCTAGTTGGAGTGTTCTCCAGAGTGGGCTTCCCTAAGGAGGTTGTCTCTGACAGAGGTGCAAACTTCATGTCAAGCTACTTAACTGCTATGTGGAAGGAATGTGGTGTCAACTACAAGTTCACTACACCCTATCATCCACAATGCAATGGGCTTGTTGAAAGGTTCAACAGGACCCTAAAAGGGATGATTCATGGACTCCCTGAAAAGCTCAGGCGTAGATGGGATGTCCTGATTCCCTGCCTTTTGTTTGCTTACAGAGAGGTCCCACAGAAGGGGGTTGGCTTCAGCCCTTTTGAACTTCTGTATGGGCATCTTGTGAGAGGACACCTGTGTTTGGTTAAGGAAGGATGGGAGAGACCTCTCAAAAAGCCTGCAACCAGCATAGTGGACTATGTACTTGGTCTCCGCTCCAGGATGGCTGAGTATATGGAAAAGGCATCTGAAAGCCTTAAGGCCAGCCAAGAACTCCAAAAAGCTTGGCATGACCAAAAGGCTGTCCTGACTGTGTATCAGCCTGGACAGAAGTTGTGGGTGTTGGAGCCAGTGGCCCCAGCAGCACTCAAAGACAAATGGTCTGGGCCCCACACAATCCTTGAGCAAAAGGGAGAGGTCACCTACCTGGTGGACCTTGGAACTCCCAGAAGCCCCCACAGGGTGCTTCATGTGAACAGGCTCAAAGCATATGTCGACAGGAAGGACATGAGCTTGCTCATGGCCATAGATGAGGGACAGGAGGAAGAGAGTGACCCTCTCCCAGACCTGCTCACTCAGAATCCGGATGATGGATCAGTAGATGGTGTTGTCTTTTGTGGCAGCCTCTCTGAACATCAACAGAAGGATTGTAAACAAGTTCTTCAATCCTTCAGGCATATATTCTCTCTAACACCCAGTCAGACCAATTGGTGTACCCATGAGGTTGACACTGGTGACAGCTTGCCAGTTAAGAGTAAAATCTACAGGCAGCCTGATCATGTTAGAGACTGCATCAAAACAGAAGTGCAGAAAATGTTGGAGTTGGGAGTCATTGAACCCTCAGATAGCCCTTGGGCTAGTCCAGTAGTTCTAGTGCCAAAGCCTCACACCCAGGGTGGTAAGAAAGAGATGAGGTTATGCGTAGACTACAGAGGTCTCAATGCAGTCACTAAGACTGATGCCCACCCAATACCAAGGGCAGATGAACTTATAGATAGATTGGCTTCTGCCAACTACTTTTGACCTGACAGCTGGGTATTGGCAAATCAGGTTAGCTGAGGATGCCAAGCCCAAGACAGCATTTTCTACCCCTGGTGGGCATTATCAATTTGTGTTAATGCCCTTTGGTTTGAAAAATGCACCTGCCACCTTCCAAAGGCTGGTGAATCATGTTCTCACTGGGCTGGATGACTTCTGTGCAGCATATCTTGATGATATAGCTGTCTTTAGCTCCACCTGGGAGGATCACCTGGTCCACCTGAGGAAAGTGTTAGAGGCACTGCAAGCAGCAGGTCTCACTATCAAGGCCACAAAGTGCCAGATAGGGCAGACACAGGTTGTATACTTGGGCCACCTTGTAGGTGGAGGCCAAGTTCAGCCACTGGAGAGCAAGATACGGTCAATCAGGGACTGGGCTCCTCCAACCACCCAGACTCAGGTTCGAGCTTTCTTGGGCCTGACTGGATACTATAGAAAGTTTGTCAGAAATTATGGATCGATTGTGACTCCACTTAATGAACTGACAAGTAAGAAAATGCCAAAGAAAGTTCAGTGGACAGCAGGCTGTCAAAAAGCATTAGATGACCTAAAGCAGGCCATGTGCACAGCACCTATCCTCAAGAGTCCAGACTACTCCAAACCATTCATTGTCCAAACAGATGCTTCTGAGTTGGGTGTGGGAGCTGTTCTATCTCAACTGAATTTTGATGGTCAAGACCAGCCCATTGCTTTTATAAGCAGAAGGCTGACCCCCAGAGAGAAACATTGGTCAGCCATTGAGAGGGAGGCCTTTGCTGTGGTTTGGGCCCTGAAGAAACTGAGGCCATACTTGTTTGGCACTCATTTCAAGATTCAGACCGACCATAAGCCCCTCTTATGGCTAAATCAGATGAAGGGTGAAAACCCCAAAGTGCTTAGGTGGTCCATTTCCCTACAGGGGATGGATTTTACAGTGGAGCATAGACCTGGCACTGATCATGGCAATGCAGATGGGCTCTCCAGGTATTTCCACTTAGAGCAAGAAGACTCACCTGGTCAAGGTTAGTTTATTGTCCCAAAGTTGGGGGGGGGGGGGGGGGGGGGTCATGTAGGAGAGTAGGGTCTGCAATCCTATTATCACCCAGATTTTTTTGCTTTTGTTTCACTGGTTTACCACTTTCTCTGGCTGCGGGCCTGCCAATCAGGCCCACAGCCTAGCTGTTCTCTCACTAAATTACGTGTACCTTAGGTGCATTTACCAATTGGTACTGGGCCACCTTATCAGACCCTGTAACTCAGGGCATAGGTGTACCCAGGGCCTACCAGGGGCTGAAGCATGTATTATGCCACCCCTGGATGGCCATCTAAATCTGACACAACTGGCTGCACGACAGTTGGGGCAAGGTGGTGTAATCACCCTTTGCTTTAGATATAGTATACCTATATCTAACCCTAAAAATGGACACACAGATTCCTATCAGTCACTCCTATGGCAGGCCTTGACAATCCTGAAGGCAGAGTGCTTGGAATCGTGTGAAATGGTGCTCTGGCATGAGCTGAGCCCGTTTGCAGCTTGCGGAACCAAGTCCTAATAGCTGTTCTGTGATAACGCATACCATATACTCTTAAGTGCATTATAATCCTCGCGGTTAAATGCTATCTCTGGTATCGCTTTATCAAAACATGTTGAGTAAGGTGTCATACGAATTGGAATACTAACCCCTCGCCAATTCTGGCGACGGGGTTAGCATTCCACCTTTCTAGAGGGACACGTCATGTATGTAACTGTGAACCCCGGTTAAAGTTAACTGAAGCCTCAGCTCCACAAAATGGATGCTACCACCACAGACACGAGTCTGACCTCCTGCTGCTGGGAGTCCTTCCAGCGAGGAGAGCTTGGACAAAGGGTTTCCTGTTGGGGGTGGTGCTAGCACCATCCCAGACAGGGTTTTGTGTATCCTGGATAGGCAGGGCTTTACAGGAAGGTGACTTTGCTTTAGATATAGTATACCTATATCTAACCCTAAAAATGGACACACAGATTCCTATCAGTCACTCCTATGGCAGGCCTTGACAATCCTGAAGGCAGAGTGCTTGGAATCGTGTGAAATGGTGCTCTGGCATGAGCTGAGCCCGTTTGCAGCTTGCGGAACCAAGTCCTAATAGCTGCAAACGGGCTCAGCTCATGCCAGAGCACACGATTCCAAGCACTCTGCCTTCAGGATTGTCAAGGCCTGCCATAGGAGTGACATAGGAATCTGTGTGTCCATTTTTAGGGTTAGATATAGGTATACTATATCTAAAGCAAAGGGTGATTACACCACCTTGCCCCAGCTGTCGTGCAGCCAGTTGTGTCAGATTTAGATGGCCATCCAGGGGTGGCATAATACATGCTTCAGGCCCTGGTAGGCCCTGGGTACACCTATGCCATGAGTTACAGGGTCTGATAAGGTGGCCCAGTACCAATTGGTAAATGCACCTAAGGTACACGTTGTAATTTAGTGAGAGAACAGCTAGGCTGTGGGTCTGATTGGCAGGCCCACAGCCAGAGAAAGTCGTAAACCAGTGAAACAAAAGCAAAAAAATCTGGGTGATCATAGGATTGCAGACCCTACTCTCCTACACCAGCGGTTCCGATAAGGGATACTGGCCTCAAAATTGCAGAGAGGACAGGTCAGGCCTCGAGGGAGTTGCAGAACCAATACCTGTGTTGCTGAACCTTTCAAAGTCTCTGGGACATCAGGAGCAGCAGACCAGTCAGATTTGGTGATGTGGTTCCAGCTTCATGACTAATCTGAAGAGCCACTCACACGTGAGCCCTGGGGAAAGGGTTGGAAAGACTCAGGGGTCCCTCCCACAGGAGGAGCTGGACAATGTAGAGGATACTCCCATGTCCTTTATCCAGTTTTGCGCCAGAGCAGGAGCTGATGGCTCCCTCAACTTGTTCAAACTGGAGTATGCAAGGAGAGCATCAAATGTGCCCTTCAAGCGCCACCACCCAAGCCCAATTACTAAACCCTGTCTGAGAGGTGGGTTATACCTCCTTGTGATAGGAAACCTATTGTTCTACATTCCCCTGCTCGAGCTCTGCTCAGCAGCAGGAGGGCAGAATCATGTCTGGGATCTGAAGCATCACTAGCATGCTGACAGACCCCGGAAGGCTGATACCAGGAGTACTGGGGACTTCCTGGGGGGAGTCCCCCATGTCATGGAATCATACCTCAAACCACGCAAACGGTGTTGGGGTATGATTCCAACATGTTTGATACCAAACATGCCGAAGTTCGGCACAGCCACTATACAGTTAGCCATCACGTAATGACGGATGGCCACTTTATGTATAAAATGGCTGACCGCGCTAACAAAGCCTGGAGAATCTACTCTGGGGTTTGTTGGTGAGCCCTGCTCATGGAGGGGCACCCACACACTTATAACCCAGCACCCTGCCTTCAGGATTTAAAGGCCTTCCTTAGGGGTTAGCTACAGGTTTCAAGTGTAGTGACCTTAGAAATAAGTTAACTTATATCTGTTGGAAGTGGCGCTAGCACCAGCTTACACAGGCTGCAATGGCATACTTTTAGTCACAGTTTTAGTGTTCTCTCACGGGTGGCATAATACATGCTGCAGCCCATGGGAGGCCCCTGGTGTACCTATGCCCTGGGTATCTTAGTACCATATACTAGGGATTTATAAAGGTACACCAGCAGCCAATTGTGGAGGTACAGAAATACTTCCCATGTCAAATTTAGGGATGAAGCACAGTCACTGGGGTCCCGATTAGCAGGTTCCATAGTCAGAATAGTAAAAGAAACATACCAACACCAACAAAATGTGGGTGTAACCATGCTAGAAGGTTCCTACTTTCCAACAGACACTTAGAAAGTTTTTCAAGGATAACTTAGAGTATTGTCAATCATGTCATTTAGAAGCACTTGGAGAGATCAACTTCGGCAGGGAGCTAGTCAAAGGGACCAGCAAGCTCCTTAGGAACAGTTACCTCCACAGAAAAATAAGTCCTCCAGTAGTTCCAGGCACTTTATCTGCTTTGTAATGGATTCCTTTGGAGTGGTCCTGGTGAAAGGGATGAAGGATGCTGAAGATGGTTCATGAATGCCGTGAATGTGCGCGGTCGACTAAAGTCTTCCTGCAGGGATTCCTCGGTCTACAAAGTAAGTGTGTAGGGTGGGGGGGGAGGTGTTGTGGGGGGACTGGTTGCAGGGTCAAATTGCCACAAAGTCCTCTCTGGTCAAGCCAAAGTCCAGTCGCCACTAGACTACCAGTCCCAGCAACGCTCCTACAACACCCCCAGGTTCTGCAAACCCAGGATGTAACTCTGTGTGTCGGGTCTTCGTCCAAGGAGCTGCACAGCATCAGCTTGAAGTCTTTTGGTTACCAACTTGCCCCAGCAGGCTTCTTCAGCTGTTGTGAACAGGTGCCAGCCAGCTGGCCCTTTGTGTTCTCTTGGCTTTACTGGGCTCTGGAGACAGCTTATCTCCGAGCAGGACTCAGCAGGCAGAGTCCTTCTCTTCGCTAGCCACCAGGTGCAGTCTTCAACGGTGCATCTTTGCTAGTCTTTTGGTGCAGGACAGTCCTCTGGTCTGTCTCCCAAGTCGGCCGAGATCTGAGGTCTCAGTGCCAGGGGTGCCCCTATAATGCTCGGAAAATGCCATCAAGGTAGGATGTGGCTGGTAGCCATTGGGCTACCAGGTTCCCTCCCATCTGGTGACCAATTCCTGTGGAGTGTGGCATCTAGCTATCCTAGAATGCACTATTCTGCCCCTCTCTCCGTGTTCAGACCTTCCTCGTCCACCCCTGGCCCTTAGCCCTAGTGTGACACATCTGCCCATCAAAGGAGGATTTCCCTTTGAAGCCTATCTTCTGTAGCTAACACCCAAGTGGCTTCCTGCCGGAGGATGTGTTCCCCTGTTAAGCTAGTTTTTTCTTTTTCTAATACCGGACTGTAATCTGTAGACAGTGCAATTATTTTTTTCTTTTTCAAGTTTTGGTGCCTGGATGTTAGGGATTCTTTCTAACAACTAGATATTTTATGTTTGGAAATCTTCCAGCCGCACCCCACTGATGTCTTATGAATACAGTTCAAGTTCTACCAGAGTAGTAAAGAAGCCATTTCTTTACCCCTATGGTTCTTCCAATAATCTCAAAAACACTTCACAATTCTGACTGGTATGGTTCACTCCTATAAATCATTTAAAGCAGTCACTGGTGTCTTCTACAGCACAACCTTTTTGCACTTGTCAAATTTTAAATACTATGTATCTCTTGCTCATTTTGGGGACAAACCATGCCAAGCAAGCCAAATTAAATTGAGAGCTTGTGTAAAAGTCGGTCACAGTTCTGCACACAAGTCTAGTGTACTAAACCTCTGATGAGGTCAAAAGTGAGGTAATCTGGCATTTTAGTTATTTACGTACTATGGTATTGTCGCACAAGTTACTTACCTTCAGTAACGATATATCTGTAAGAGACATTAGTTAGTTATAGATTCCTCACCTTAGAATTAACCCCATGCGTTAGACTGTATCCGGAAAGTTTTCGTCAGAAATACCCCTGCGCGTCGGAAGGTGTCGTCGTGCGGCTCCGCGTCCGTCGTAGGCGTCATGATCGCCAGGATGACGTTCGAATATGCTACTTACCTGTATGCATCTGATCTTGGCATGTAGGGCTGCTGACATTCATATCTGTGCATAGATCGCCGCCTAGTGTTGGGTCCGGATGATTGCACATTGTTGTCCTGGAAGAGTCTTCGAAGTATCACGAGATAGGTGGCTCCTCCCCTGGACTACAGTGCGCATGGGCATCAACTCCATCCTCAGATTGTTTTTCGCCATTGTGGCAAAGATGGAGTGTAACACTGTAAGTGATGACCATGCTAAGAGTAATTCTGAGTGCTGCAGCCGCTACAGGCGCCGGGGAGGAGGGCGGGCGATATGAATGCCAGCAGCCCTACATGCCAGAACAGATGCATACTGGTAAGTAGCATATTCGGTTCGAGGCATGTGGGCTGCTGAATTCATATCTATGCATAGAATACATAGCAGTCCGTCCATTAGCGGCGGTCGCCTGTGCCAGCTGCAGCAGTTTGAAAAAGTCTTTTTAGAACAGCCTGCCCTACAGCTGCCTGTTGTTTGGAGTGCACATCTACGCAGTGGTATTTTGTAAATGTGTGTGTGGTAGACCATGTGGCTGCTCTACATAGGTCTTCTAAAGGAATATTTCCAAGGAAAGCCATGAAGGCCCCCAATTTTCGCGTGGAGTGGGCTCTTGGGGGAACCGTTAATGTGCGCTTGGCCTTTTGATAGCAATTCTGAATGCACTTAACGATCCACCTGGCTATACCTGCTTTGGAAATGGGGTTGCCTTTGTGTTGTGGCGAAAAGGCAACAAACAGTTGTTTTGTTTTCCTAAAATCTTTTGTCCTATCTATGTAGCACATCAGAGCTCTTTTGACGTCTAGTGTGTGGAGCATTCTCTCTGCCACTGACTCAGGATTCTGGAAGAACACAGGCAGTTAATAGTTTGATTGATATGGAACTGTGAAACCACTTTAGGCAGAAACTTAGGGTTAGTACGGAGTACCACCCTGTTTGAGTGAATCTGTATGAATGGCTCCTGGATAGTTAGTGCCTGAAGTTCACTAACTCGTCGTAGCGATGTGATTGCTATTAAGAAAGCCACTTTCCATGTCAAGAATTGAATCTCACATGAGTGTAGAGGCTTAAAAGGTGGATCCAACAGTCTGGTGATGACCACATTTAGGTTCCATTCCGGAGGTGGTGGGTGTCGGGGAGGAATAACTCGTTTGAGTCCCTCCAGAAAGGCTTTAATGGCAGGCACTCTGAAAAGCGAGAGATGCTGCCTGTTTTGGAGAAAAGCTGCTATTGCGGACAAATGTATACGAATGGAAGCATAGGCCAAATTGCATTTGTATAGATGTAACAGATAACAAATGATGTTGTGAGTAGATGCATCTAGCGGGTTGATGTTGTGGACTGCACAATAAATGACAAACCGCTTCTATTTTGCCGCATAACATGCTCTAGTGGTGGGCTTTCTTGCCTCCTTTAGGATATTCATACAGTCAGGAGGCAAGTTGAGGTAGCCAAATTCTAAGACCTCAGGAGCCAGATCGCCAGGTTGAGCTGTTGCGGATCTGGATGCTGAACGTCGCCATGGCTCTGCGTCAAAAGCCTGGGTGTGAGGTGCAGCCTTTGATGCGGTACCACGGATAGTTCTAGAAACGTGGTGTACCATGGTTGGCGTGCCCGCGTCTAAGCAACCAGGATGAGTGTCATCGAGTGTTGCTTCAGCTTGCGTGCCACCAGCGGTATTAGAGGTGCGGGGGCAAAAGCGGACGCAAATATGCCTGACCAGTTCATCCATATCGCATTGCCCTGCGACTGTGGGTGTGGGAACCTGGCGGCAAAGCTTTGGCATTTGGCGTTTTCCTTTGTGGCGAACAGGTCAATCTCTGGATGACCCCACTGCTGGAAGTACGGGTGGAGTGCTGATGGATGTATCTCCCACTCGTGCATTTGGTGGCTGTACCTGCTGAATAGGTCCGCCATCTGATTGTCCTTGCACGGGAGGTGTTCTGCCATGAGGAAGATGTTCCTCTGAATGGCCCACTTCCACATGCTCTGAGCCCGATGAGACAACTGTGGAGAGTGTGTACCTCCCTGCTTCTGTATGTAGTACATGGCTGTCATGTTGTCCGTCCGGATCAACACAACCTTGTTGCACGGATGTACTTTAAATGCTTTTATCGCCATGAAGATCGCCATTAGTTCCAGAAGGTTGATGTGCATCTTCCTTTGTTGTGCTGTCCATAGTCCCTGCACTGTGTAGTGGAGTACATGAGCTCCCCATCCCTGGAGAGATGCGTCCGTTGTCAGAATAATCTGTGGCACAGGCTCCTGGAACGGTCGGCCCCTGCAAAGGTTTTGTGGATTCCACCAATGCAGAGAGTTGTATGCGCGACCGGTCACCAACACTAGGTCTTTCAACTGTCCGTGAGCCTGATTCCACTGACGTGCTAAGCACTCCTGAAGCGGTCGCATGTGTAGTCTCGCGTGCGGGACTATGAAGACGCAGGAGGCCATCATGCCTATCAACTGCCTGAACACTTGTGCTCGAAGCGAGCGTTGTGGTTTGAATTGTTGTATCAGCAATTGCATGCTGTTGATCCTCACTGAATTTGGCTGTGCTTTGGCTGCCAGAGTATCTATTGTCGTGCCCAGATACTGCCGTACGTGGGCGGGCTGAAGGTGGGACTTTGGATAATTCAGTGAGAACCCCAGATTGTGAAGAAGGTGAATGGTGTGGGACATGTGGTCGGCACACTGCTGGGCCGACTTCACCTGGATAAGCCAGTCGTCCAGATAAGGGTAGACGTAAACGTTCTGTCTCCCTAGGTGTGCAGCCACTGCTGCCAGGCACTTGGTAAACACCCTGGGTGCTGTTGTCACTCCGAAAGGGAGGACCCTGAACTGATAATGCTGATCCTGAATGGTGAACCTGAGGTATAATCTGTGTGACGGGTGTAGTGGAATATGAAAATATGCATCCTTCAGATCTAATGTTGCGAGGAAATCTCCCTGACTGAGTAACGGTAGAACCTGCTGTAATGTGAGCATGTGAAAGTGTTCTGATAGGATGTACTGGTTTAGGGGCCTGGGGTCCAGGATGGGTCTGAGGGACCCGTCCTTTTTTGGGATCAAGAAGTACAGCGAGTACACCCCTGTACCTTTTTCTTCCACAGGCACGAGCTCTATGGCCCCTTTTTGCAGCATGACGAGTACCTCATGCTGCAATAATTGCAAATGCTCTGTGGACATAGGACGGTGTCTTGGGGGTATGTTGGGTGGAGTGGATGTTAACTCCAGACAATAACCGTACTGGATAAGTTGTCTCGCCCACTTGTCTGTGGTGATGGATTTCCAGGCCGTCAGGAACTGTTGCAGTCTCCCCCCGACCGGTGTGGAATGGTCGGGGGGCAGTGACAAGACGTAACTGTTTGTTAGTGGCGGAGGATCGGGAGCTGTTGTTACCACGACCTCTGCCCTTGGTGCTGTTTCCACGATAGCCACCCCATCTCTGTTTGGTGTAGGTGGTCTGCGTGCCTCCTTTACTGTATTGTGTCTGCAGGGACAGCTGGCCTCTGGAAGTTCCTCTATTGTTGGAGCGACGAAAGGAACCACCCCTGAACTGCTGCGACTGTAGAGCCTACATAGACTTTGCAGTCTCAGTGTCCTTTTTGATCTTCTCTAAGGTGGTGTCCACCTCTGGGCCAAATAAGTGATCAGGGTTAACAGGCTGATTCAGTATGGTGGTTTGTATCTCCGGCTTGAATCCGGGGATTCTTAGCCAGGCATGTCGCCGTAACATCACACTTGTATTAATTGCCCTGACCGCGGTGTCTGCAGCGTCCAGCGCACACTTGATAGATGCATTTGATATAAGTTTGCCTTCTTGTATTAGCATCTCTGCTGCCTCTTTATACTAATTTGGCAAGTGTTGTAACAGGGTCTCAAGTGTATTGTAATGAGCCCTGTCATATCTGGCTGAGAGTGCCTGTGTGTTGGAGATGCGCCAGATATTGGACGCTTAACTGCCACCCTTTTCCTGATGCTTCTAGCACTTTAGATTCCTTGTCAGGGGTAGGAATATCACCCTTTGTTTGCGAGTTCGCACTCTTCCCAGCATTGGAAACAACCAGAGAGTCCAACGGCAACTGCCCCTTGATATACGTAGGGTCTCCAGGTGCCGGTTTGTATTTCTTCTCAATTCTGGGGTTTATCACCCTTGCCCTTGTTGTCTCCTTAAAAATGTCTCCAGCATGTTTCAGGACACCCTTTAGCATTGGCAGAGTCTTGACAGTTCTCTCTGAGGTTGAGAAGGTGTCAAACAAAAAATCCTCTTCCACAGGGTCAGCATGGAGCTGGACATCATGATTTTTTGCTGCCCTTTCAATAAGTGCATAAAAACGCCGCCGTGTCTTCAGTAGGCGAGGTTTTAACAGCATAGACATGACTGTCTGGGGTAGTTTGTGGATCTCCTGGGTCAGCAGCGTCTGTCCAGGGTTCAGCGTGATCTTCAGGATCAGTGCCCACAGGATAGCTGTACTCATCATTGTCACCTTCCCCTGCCTCCACATCTGAGTATGTGGGTGAGATAGGGGCAGTGTCTTGTCCATGTGGTGTTATAGGTTCATAGAGAAGAGGTGACGTAGCAGAATCCCTCTTTTTCTTCAATGGAATTCTATATGATTCCATAGGCTGTTCAGGGGTGATCTTCTGTTTGAAAAAAGAAAGTCTACCCGTCACAGCGTCTATGAATTGCCTCGACTGATCTTCAGGCGGAGGCTGTCGATGCTTGGTGGCCACCTCCTCAGTTGTAGGCTTTGGCCCCACGGACACCTTCTTGTTCGCTTCGACGGCCGTCCTCGGGGCGAAGGCCTTAGGCACCACTTTCGGCGGCAGCGTGAACTGGATGGGTGCCGACGGTTTTGGAGGTTTACTGACTGACTTCGGGGGTGGAGCAGCCTTTGGTCCGACAGTAGTAGCCTTCTCTTTAATGCGTTTCAGCGAGTCCGACACCTGCTTTCGACAAGGAGGCGGAAGGCTGTGTTGACTCGACGGGTTCATTTGAGCCACCACTGGGTGTGGACTCGAGGCCTGTACTGCTTCGAGCTTTGTCGGGTCGACGCTTAGGATCGAGAACCTTCTGAGTTCCGAGTCCCTTGTCTGTGTCGATGGCCTTTGGCGCCGACTTCTTCGGGTCGACGTCCTTGACCAGTTTCTTCGGTGCCCCGGTCTTCGGCTCGACACTCTTTAGCGACCTCACCGGGTCGTTAACACTCTTCTGCTTTGTCGGTGCTGATGGTACAGAGGTCTTCGAACCGACCAAAGCGATAGGCACTTTTGGTTTCGATTTAGCGTCCAGCGCTTTCGGTTGTGTATACACCGATGCTTTCGGTTTCGATTGGTCAACTGATAGCTCCTTAGAAATGTCCGTAGCCGGGCCTTGAGGCGGAGCTGTAAAACCAAGAGTACGATCTTGGGTAAGGCCATGTGGCGATCCCTCGACCTGAGCCTTAGAGTGTTTTAGTTTCGGCCCCCGTACCCAAGGTTGGGCCTAGCTCCTCCATGGCCGCGAATGCCTCATAGTCGTCTCCTACCTCGTCGACGACGTCTTAAGTATCGACCATTTCTACATCTGCGTCGTAGCTGGAGTCGATCTCCGAAGCTGGATCAGACAGGTTCTCCTGATCTTCCTGCTCGACTCCCTCATCTTCCTCGGCATCGAAGATGTTCACCGGGTCAGGTGCCGTCTGGTGGGAGTCCTTCCGCGCAGCGCGTCGAAGGCGAATCGTCTTCTTTGAGCGGAACCGAGAACAAGCCATACAGCTGGCTTCATCGTGATCCGGAGACAGGCACTTGTTGCACACCGGGTGGACGTCGATGTGAGGATACTTGGAGTTGCAAACGGGGCATCTCTTGAACGGCCTCCGTTCCATGATGGATCGTCGATAAGGGCTCTGGCGTCGACCGGGCCTTCAGTGTCGAGAAGCCACGCGGCTCCTCTTGATGTCCGGCTCGGGACAGAGCAGGAACAGTACTGGTACCGATTGCAAGACAATACCGACGATAACTAAAGGCCTTTTGGCCAAAGAAAAAGTTTATTATCGATTCCGAACTTGAGTTAACAAATAGACATCCGAACCCAATGGCGGAAAAAAACAATCTGAGGATGGAGTCGATGCCCATGCGCACTGTAGTCCAGGAGAGGAGCCACCTATCTCGTGATACTTCGAAGACTCTTCCAGGACAACAATGTGCAATCATCCGGACCCAACACTAGGCGGCGATCTATGCACAGATATGAATTCAGCAGCCCACATGCCTCGAACGCAGCAGCTACTTAGACACCGCCCTTGCACACTGACGTCAGTTCTGTACACGACTTTCTGCGCAAGGAACGCAGAGCCATGCAAGATAATGACCACTGGTGCACTGAAACTAGGGCCCTGAAAGGGATAACCTTAACCCTAGAAATCAATTTGCAGAACGGGGAGGATGGGTGGGGCGGTAAGGAATCTATCACAAACTAATGTCTCTTACAGAAATATCTTTACCGAAGGTAAGTAACTTGTGCATCGGAAAGAGACATGTTAGTGATAGATTCCTTACCTTAGACTAGATACCCCAGCAATACCAAGCCTGGTGTCGGTTTGCGAACCAAGATCACAACAGAAAGACACGGAGAACAGAACGGCCAAAGAACTTGTCTCTCCAGTCTTGACTGTCAAGGAAATAATGCTTAGTAAAAGTGTGCAGCGAGGCCCACGTGGCTGCCTGACAGATGTCTTGTAGGGGGACACCACGTCCCAATGCAGTAGTAGCTTCGGTCGTCTTGGTAGAATGGGCACGTACCCCACCGGAGGTTCCTTTTAAGCCAGAGAATAACAGGCTTTTATACACAAGATGACCCAGTGGGAGTTGGTCCTCTTGTGTACAGCTCGGCCTTTCTTGGCGCCTACGTTGCCAACAAAGAGCTGGTCATACACCTGAAACTGTTGTGTGCAATATAGGTAAAATGAGAGTGCACGTTTTGGGTCCAGACGATGGAGCCTAGCTTTCTCTCTGGAAGGGTGTGGAGGCAGAAAGAAAGTGGGCAGTGGGCAGTTGCCTGATATGAAAGGCAGTAACAACCTTTGGCAAGAAGAATGGACGAGTGCGAAGCACAACCTTGTCCGGATGAACAGACAGAAAAGGAGGTTTACAGGAAAGAGCCTGGAGCTCACTCACGTGTCTAGCGGAGGTGATGGCAACCAGGAAAGCAGTCTTTAAAGTTAATAAACAAAGAAGACAGTTGTGCAGAGGCTCAAAGGAAGCGCACAACAAATAGATAAGAACCAGATTCAAGTCCCACTGCGGGATCACAAAAGGAATAGGAGGGAAAGGTGAGTAATGCCTTTGAGAAATCTACTTACGACAGGGGACTTGAAAAGAGAGGGCTGATCAGGGAGCCTGAGAAAGGCCGAAATTGCTGAAAGGTAGCCCTTAATAGTGCTCAGAGCAGAGGCCTGCCTGTTCAAAGAAAGAAGGAACAAAAAGACTTCTGAAAGAGGGGCATAAAGGGGATCCACAGCCTTTGCTGTGCACCGTGCCATAAATTTGTTCCACCGGCAGCCGTATACCGATTTAATGGAGGGATGCCTGGCTGCCAGAATTATATCACAGACATCAGGAGGCAAGTGAAATGGAATCAACTGTCGCAGCTCGATCTCCACGCAAGAAAGAGGAGGCTGGACAGGTTTCGGTGGAGGACCGTCCCCATCTGCTGCGACAGAAGATCCTCCCGAAGAGACAGACGGATCAGGGGATCCACGCTCATACTGAGTAGCTCGGATACCAAACTCTTCGAGCCCAGTCTGGGGCCACAGAATGACTTGGGCCCGGTTGCGCCTGATCTTCTTCAGCACTCTGGTTAGAAGTGGTATAGGAGGAAAGGCGTACAATAGACCGCAACTCCACTCTTGACGAAAAGCGTTGCTGAGCGAATGCCGCCCAGGAAATTTCAACTCGCACAACTGCTGACATTGCGCGTTCTCTTTGGTCGCGAATATATATAACCAAGGCTCTCCCCACTATTGAAAGAGGCCTTGCGCCACCTCCGGGTTCAGACGCCATTCGTGATCCATCAAGCACCTGTGGCTGAGTTCGTCCGTCCTGGAGTTAAAAAAAACCTGCCAAGTGTTGAACCATCAAGGAAATGCCTTAACACCCAGTCTTGCTTGTTGCAGTACCACATGAGGCCTCTGAACTCTGCCTCTCCCATGTGGCCGCCCCATCCCAAGAGGGATGCATCCGTCACCACTGTGTGCTCCATTTGGGGAAGGGAGAGTGATCTGCCGCTGACACAATGCTAGTTCGTGAGCCACCACTGCAACTGTTGTGCAGTGCCCTCCGAGATCTGGACGTACCCAGACAGGTCCCCTTGATGATACGCCCACTGGAACTTCAGGTCCCACTGCAGAGCCTGCATATGCCACCTGGCATGATTGGTCAGCAGGATACAGGAGCCCATGAGGCCCAGCAGCCTCAAGGTCATCCTGACCGAAACCCAGGACAAGGGCCGAAAGATCGGAACCATAGCTCGAATGTCCCGGACTCGCTGTTCGGGAGGATAAGCCCGAAACTGCGCCGTGTCCAGAACTGCTCCGATAAAGAGGAGCTTCTTAGAGTGAATCAAGTGCGACTTTGGCACGGTGATGGAGAACCCTAGCAAATGCAGGAGGTTGGCCATAGTCTGGAGATGGAAGACTACTGCCTTGGGCGAGCCCGCCTTTAACAACCAATTGTCGATATAGGGGAAGACAAACCCCTGATCTGCGAAGATGAGCTGCGACCACTATCACTTTTGTGAACACCCGAGGGGCGCTGGTAAGCCTGAAAGGGAAGAAGGTGAATTGAAAATGCTCATGGCCTACCGTGAACCATAGGTTAACGTCGGTGGGCCGGCAGGATAGGGATATGAAAAAAATCGTCCTGCAAGCCCAAGACCTGAGCAAGTGTGAGCATCTTCAACTTCTCCTTCTGGAGAAAGCGATTGACATACCGAAGGTCTAAGATAGGACGCAAGCCCTTGTCCTTCTTTGGGACCAGGAAATAACAACCATGACCTACTTCTGGCGTCAGAACACGCTCGATGGACCCCTTGTCCAAGAGGGCCGCAACTTACTGCTGGAGAAGTGCCAAGTGATCTTCCGACATGCGCTGGTACTGAGGTGGTATGGCTGGAGGAGTGGTCTCAAAGGGGAGGGAGTAGCCCCTTTGAACTATCTGTAAAACCCACCTGTCCGAAGTGATGGTGCGCCAGTGGGGGAGGTGATGGCGAATCCTGCTGCCCACTGGCGTTTGGTGGGCCTGAAACACCGGACTAGGAAGGTTTAGAGGCAGTGGCGGTAGGGGAGGTGGTGGACTGACCCGCCCACGGCCCGTGCCCCACCTCAGCGGGTCCCACGTCTGCGGCTGCGCTGAGACTGTTGCTGCCCAGGCCTGTGGATTTGAAGCAAACATGTTTGGGCGCCCCTTCCTTCGCCACGAAAGGAGCGAAAAGCAGAAGCCGAAGGAGTGCACGTGGCTGAAAGGCCCAAGGATTTGGCCGTAGCTTTGTCGCCAAAAAGGCGAGTGCCATCAAAAGGCATGTCCATCAGAGTGTTTTGGACATCCCCAGAAAAGCCAGTCGTCCTCAGCCAGGCCTGACGGCTTAACACCAGTGTCGTGTAAATCGCTCTGCCCAGCGAGTGGGCAGTGTCAAGACCACAACGAATCGTGAACTTGGCTGCATCTCTCCCCTCAGCAATAGCCTGGGAGAGAAACGTCCGGGCCTCTTCTTAACACTGAGGCAGCACCTGCGCCAACGTATCTCACACAGAGTGGGAATAACGGCCCAAGAAGAATGCGGTGTTCACAGACAGCAACCCTTAACTAGCAGAAGAAAAAATCATCTTCTCAAACTGCTCCAGTTTCTTGGATTCCCTGTCCGGAGGTGCAGAATGGAATGTGCTCGGGGAAGCAGAAGCTTGGACAGCCAAGCTCTCTGGGGTAGGGTGTTGGGAGAGGAAGATGGGGTCACCAGAGCCGGCGATGGCATCGGGCCATGTTCCTATCCACAGGAGCCCCAGTGTTGGGCCTTGACCAGGTGCCCAAGAGAACGCCCGTAAGTGCGTCATTGAAGGGCAACAGCAGCTCCGCAGAGGAAGCTGCCGGACGAAGCACTTCTGTTAGGAGGTGTTCTGACGGCCACAGTAGGGAGCTTGAGGTGGAGTGCCTTGGCCGCCCTATGCAACACCACTGAATAAGTACCACCCTCCCCCGTAGCCACGGTAGCGTAGAAGGAGACAGTGTGCCAGGTTCTGGAGAAAAATCCAGTCCACCTAAGTCCTACAAATCCCCTTCCCAGTCCAGGACTAACTAGCATTGGGCTGCAAGAGGGTCTTCAGACCCCTCCCAGTCCTCTTCGTCCTCTGTAACCTGCTGGGCAGGTGGACAAGGAGGAGGAGGAGGATGGAGAAAGGGATACTAATTCCCCCATTGGCGTTGATCGACACCGTTTCGGCATCGTCTCCATGTCAGGTTGGAAGCCAGGACGATGTTGGCCAGGAACACGGTCGTCGTAGATGCCGTTGTCGGTGAAGGTCGTACAAGGCCAACCGACATCGGCTGGGATCCATGCGTGGATCTGCGGGGGTCTCACGGTGACTAGGCCAGAGCCATCGACAACGTCGGTCCGGAGCTGTCGACGAAGAGGGGCAAGGACCCCCAGTCGACGGGCCAAAGAGGCAGGCCATGGCTGACAAATTCCTGTAGCTGGGCCGGAGTCACCGACGGACCCGGGAAGGGCGGGTAGGCCGTCCGCAACTGCGTAGGCTCCGCCGGAGCCGCGGGGTGGCCCCAACCACACCCTCAGCTGTGTCGCACGACAGGATGGAAGAAGGCGAAGAGCGAAGTCGCTTCTTTGCTTTCTTGTGCTTCATCTTAACTGACCCAGAGTGCGAAGACTTCGAACGATGGTGGCGGCTCCGCGACCGGTCCCTCGACCTCCCACGGGACCGGGACCTTGAACGGCGCGTAGCCGACTCCCGAGCCTCAAGCCACTTTCGGGTCCGCTCCCGCAAAGTTTTCGGAGCCATGGCCCGGCAGTCGGGGCATGACGCCGGGTCGTGGTCACAACCCAGGCAGTAGAGACACTCGCGGTGTGGGCCCATCATCGACATCGTGCGGGGACAAGCCTCACAAGACTTGAAACTGGGCATCAAAGACTCAAAAGAACAGAGACAAAAAGTCCCAAAAAACTCAGTCAAAAATTGACTCTCTCCGGATCTGCGCTTGCTGGCGCGGAAAGACAAAGAACTGTCGTCAGCACGCGAGGGCGGCGTCCAAGTAGCTGCTGCAATGTCATCCCGGCGATCATGACGCCTATGACAGACGCAGAGCCGCACGATGCCACCTTCCAACGCGCAGGGGAACTGCAGACAAAAAAATTCAGACACCTGGGGGTAATTCTAAGGTAAGGAATCTATCACTAACATGTCTCTTTCAGATAAATGGGTCAGCATTAAATGACAAACCCCTGGGACATAAGCAGATCTTCCCAGGACAACAAAGTTGTCTAACGAATGGAGGGGTTGCAACCTTTTACTTGGCTGTGTCAAAGATACAGATTCTGTGAAAAGGAATAGTATCCATCAGCAATCTGCTAATGCATGTAGATTATTTTTTTTTAGTAATTAAGTAACGTTAAGTGCAAATTGTAAAAACACTGTATTAAAATTTAGTTTTACCTTAAGAGCTGGAAAGTTTACAAAACACTGACGTTTTTCCTTTATTGTTCTCTGCCTGGTTGCTTCGCTGAATTTACAAGAAAACAACCCCCCCCCCAAAAAAAACCACATATGCGAGCTTCAGGCAACAATGAACTAAAATGAATCAATGGAAAAACTAGAGAGAAAATTCAGATTTGTCACAATGGCACAGAATAAAATGTTCTTAGGCAACCTAAGAAACCAGTAGATTTTTATAAGGCGTGATCTTTCAAGGTCTGTGACAGCATTTTATAAACTTACCTGTGACCATCACAGTGTCAGGAGGAATTTTTTCATGCAGAACCTGTACTTCGGCTTCATGTTCCATATTCTAATTAAAAGAACACAAGAGATTACAAGGCAACTCAAACAAGCAAATGTGTTTCCTAAAAGCCTGATTATTTGATCCTACAGCAAAGCAATCGTTTCATAAAGCTAGTTCTTTTGGTAAATTATCAAATTAAAAAACCCTCAAAGGATAAAACACCAATTTTGCTTAGTTTCAGTATAGGCAGGCAAGATGAAACACAAAACGTATGTAAGCAACCACTGCACTGCAAGAGGAAGATGTGTAGTAGTGAACTAGTTACTTAACCATGGCTATGCTCTTTCTGGTAGAGACTATCTAGCTGAAGATTACTCCCGTTTTGAAAACTGCCAAGGTGTCAGACGGGATCTGAAAACTTTTCAGCAGTATCTCTGTCCGCCAGTAGGTGGTGCCATGCAGCTTCACACAGATGCAGTTCCGCTCTGGAAATGACGTACGGATCCTACATAGGCACTTCTCTCTCGCACTAAGTTGCTTTCGGAACCTTCTGTGCCCCCAGATGCAGAGCCCCAAAAGCAAACTGGTGAGTCCAGTGTGCATATTCATAGACTTGATATAGTATTAATGGATTAAGACCAACCAAAGATGGAGGAGAATGGGAAGGTTGGTGAAGAATATGCAGCTAGACAAAATCTCTACCAGAAAGTGCATTACTGATGGTAAGTAACTTGTTCTTCTATTAGAGCCTTCTAGTCGCAGTTTCCTCACCTTCAGACTAGATACCAAAGCAGTAACTGTTTGGATGTGGGTCTGTAGATGGACTCAAACCAGAAAGTTCTGTAGGACCAAGTGGGCAAAATACCCCTCTCTGAGAACCTTACTTTCCAGACAATAGTGCTTCGTGAACGTATTGAGGGACCCACATAGCCACCTGGCAAATGTATAGGACAGGAAATCTGCATGCTAACTCAATGGCAGCAACTTTGGCCCTGGCAGAATGAGCACACAGTCCTTCTAGGGACTGCTTCTTATACAATGCCTAGCAGATCGTAAGGCAGAGATCGATTCAGGGGAGATGTTTTTTTCTGCACAGCCTTGCCTTTTATTCCTCAAGAGAACCCCACAAAGAGCGGATATTTATTTATTTTATTTTTAGAGTTTTCTATAGCGCGAACCTGAACCGATTAGGTTATCAGAGTGCTTTACATAGCACCAGTTCCGTTACATGTTATCACAGCAGTTTACATAGCATCAGTTACGTTACACATTTCAGGAACTTGAACCGATTAGGTTATCACAGCGCTTTACATAGCACCCATTCCGTTACATGTTATCAAAGCACTTTACATAGAGTCAGTTACGTTACACATTTCAGGAGAGCATTTCTTTTGTTCTAGTGAGTAGGGTTATCTCTTCACACGGGGGAAGGGATACATCTGGCTATATTCCAACAGTCACACAGGCGACTAGTCGTTACAGCTATAACTCTAAACACAGGGAGGGGATACACATGGGTACAATCTAAGAGTCACATAGGATACTAGTCATTAGAGTTATCTTCTATCTGCACAGGAGGGATATGACTGGAAACACTCTAAGGGTGGGAGCCCAGGTGGGAGATGAAGCAAAGGGAAGAAACATTTGAGGATCATCCACGGGGAAAAGGGTTAAGGATGGGGGAGTGGGAGGAGGGCTAGAGTCCAGAGACACTGTCCGACAACAGCAGCAGGGTGACGGTCAGGACAGAACAAAAGACAAGAAGTCCAGGAGAGAAGGTGGAAGCCCAGGTGAGAGATGAAGTTGGAGGCCAGCCGCAGGTGCGTCCCCGCCCGGCTCGGCTCCGCCCCCTTTCTTTCATATCATAAATGAACTGTTCTGTTTTTTTCCATACGCCTGACATGACGTTGACAGAAGTCGCATTGATGTAGTTTGGAGTAATGAATTTTCTATCTGTTCTGTTTTTCCCGGGGCTGCCTCTATTCAGACATCCTGATCTGTCATTTTGGCACACTCTGTGACGTACTTGATGCAGAACCGTCTTGACAAGTGCTGGACATCAGCGGCAATTGAATGTGTTAGAGACAGTCTTTGGGTAGAGGCTGAAGAATAGGGTCGTTTGGTGGAGGGAGGGTTGTGGGGGGTCTTCATGGAAGACTTCAGTTCGCTGGCATCGTACTGCGGGGGTGTGTCTTCAACAAACCCAACATCACGGTCTCCAGATTACCGGACAGAGCAGACTTCAGTGCTGAGTTTAGGTCCTTTTTGGTTCGCCTCTGATAGCAGAATGCAATATCTTGCCTCTGTGCATTGCTGCGGTTGGTCAGGATGTTAACGATGGTGACCTCGTCCACACCTTTGGTCTTGATGGCAGCTTCAAGGGCAGCCGCATCCTTTTCTGCATCAAAGTTTGGTTCCCCCTTGAGGGATCCATACGCCGTATGACAAACCTCTTCATTTCCTAAAAGGGAGAGCTTGCCCAGAATTTCGTGGATGGTTGCCATTGTGAAAGAAGCTGAGCAGACAGGGGCGGCGGCAGCAGTCGGATAGTACACCAAGTGCTCTTTGGTTCAGTTTTGGGGTCCAAACTGTGGAGTCTTCCTCCTTAGAGGGGTGAGGCGGAGCACAGAACGCCAGCAAGGTGATTGTTTGATCAATTCTGATTGGTGTCAGAATCTTAGGCAAGGAAGAGGCTATGGTCTGTAAAATCAGTTTGTCTAGGAAGGTAGTGGTGTATGGAGGATTGACACATAGAGCTCGAAGTTCACTCACACACCAAGCCAAATTCTTAAGGGTGAGGAGCCAAAAGGAACAGCTGTGAAGCAGTTCAAATGCAGTGTACATCAGAAATGGGAGGACCAAGTACAAGACCTATTGTGGCTCGACAAAGGGACAGGGAGGAAACAAATGTTGTAAACCTTTCAAAAAGCGCATAACAACTGGAGTCTTGACCAATGAGGGCTGAACTGGAAACTGCAAAAAAGCCAGAGGGTACCCTTTAACCATGACCATAGAGAGGATCGCCCAGGGCAAGGTGGTGGCATAGTGCAATTTGGCGGTTGACGAGCCAGAGAACGGTGTGGCCCATGTCCTCTATAGGGTATCCGTATGTTAAGTGGTAGAAGGTGCTCAGAGGATGTCTGCCCCAGCATAAAAATCTCTGTATGTAAATTGGTCAGGACCTACAAGTTGGGGAGATCGAGGTCAAGAACTTTGGCTACCCTATGTATAACTATGGCGAAAGAATCACTCTCCTCAGTGGCAGGGCCAGGGGTGGGAGGAGTCTGAACTCCTGGGATGTATCAACACAGATAACCTCCTGCAGGTCATCATCCTAATTCTACTTATAATAGGAATAGCCAATTTTGTCATCTGCATCGTAATTGTTATCCGAATCCATGCTGAATAAGGAATGCAGTGTGTGTGTTTGTCATTGTGGGAGCAGATCAGGTTCTTTGGAACTGGAGCCTCAACTGAAACTTGGCAAGGCTTCGACCGAGGTTGAACCAGCACAGACTCGTCACCACAGGACAAATGGAGCCTCGTCTTACGGCATTGATGGAGTAGGACACCAGCACGGATAGTGGTGCCGGCGGCGGATTCTGGACTGGAGTTGGAGACATGGGCTCAGAGGATCTAGTTGGTGCCAAGGGGGAACCTGTCAGAGGAAACCCAGGTGGAGAACCCCTTGGCTCCATGGGTCCACAGGAGTGCTCATAGGGAGTCGGTAAGGATCGAATAGATGGAGTATTGCCTCGTGGAACTCATTGATCTGCTCAGGCGTGGCAGACAGGCCCGGAAACTCTCGTTGTGCCGGGACAAGTTGCAACTTCAAGGTCAAAACTATGATCTATGATGCTGCCTTTGTGGCAGAGTCCTCCTTAGATTTCTTGTGTTTTAGCGACTCCAGCAACTTCTGGATCTCAAACGGTACCAAGACTGAACTTCTGACTTGGACATGTCTCAGAGCAGTTGCGGCTGGTGTTGTGGACGAGTCTCTGGGGCATGAAAGGGAGGGGGGTTAGGTGGAGGTAGGGGAGAGGGTTGGTAAGGAAGGGGGGATAGGGGGGATTGCAGGGCAAAATAAAGGCAAAATAACTTTTCCTGCATCCGGCTGCATTCCTGCTCCTCTCCTCGCAGGCACTGGCTCCCAGACTGCCCTGCAGCTAATCCTGAAGCTGCTCTCATGTATGAGAGCAGCTTCAGGATTGGCCTGAGTGCCCTTGATTTGCGCTTACAAATGGACTGGTAGTCTGTGCCTGCTCTCTCCAACCAAGCAACACATCTGGGTTGGAGAGAGCTTCAAAACGCATACGGTTTGGCCGGCCTGAGATGGCCAGCCAACCATCATGTTCTCTGAAGGCAGTGCACAACTACTTCTCCTTTCATCCCCCTGACCCCGCCCACAAGACTATGCCGGAAAATAAAAAGAAGATGAGTATTTACTATTGTTTTATTTTTCCTTTCCTGAAGTTTTTCAGGGGGCACTAGCTGGGCATGATAGGAAACTGAATTCTGAGATCTAAAGGCACAGGTTCTAATTTCAAAAACATAATGGCAGCCTGCTGGGCTACTCTGTCCTTCCCTTTCAACTCTATTGTGAAAAAGGGGTGTTGTGAAGGAGATTATTATGTGTGTTTAATACTACAAAAACTACCCAAATGTAATATACTGGCTAACTTTTTTTAATTCCTGAGGAGGATGCGGCCAGTGTAGCCTATGTATGTAGGCTGCATTATTGTATTTCTATCTGTTAAGTGTCTTTGCAGGTCTTCCTGAAGAAAGGTGAGAAATATCCACTCAAGTTATATCTAAAGAGGTGCTCCGGGGTCCCAGTGCGTGGGCGGGCCTATTCAAGTGCTTATGACTATACATGGAAATCCCTATGAGAGAACATAGAAATTACTTACCTTCAGTAACGCTATATCTGGTACACACACAGTTTAGCCGCAGATTTTTTAACTTTGAATTCTCCAAGGGTGCCAGTCTGGAACCTGAAATATTTCATCAGTACCTCTGTGCGCCGGGGGACTGCGTTGTACGCTCCGCGGTGACATTGTCTCCTGATGTGACGTCAGTGGAGCCATATAAGTCCTCTCCAGCGCACGTATGTCAGTTCCGTCTATGAAACCTTCAGCACGAGAATGCCGAGCCACTACAGAAACTGGTTGTGTTAACAGTGTGCCAAAAAAGATCAAACATCTTTGAAACATTAATAAAGAAGAAACATCCAATGGTATAATAATACCAGAGATGGATTTCAAAGAAAACCCCCAATAAAATCAACAAACACGTGGCTACATGAAACTCTAAGCCCCGGAGATTAACTCTCATATGAGGGAAAAGACTATGCACTCTAAAAACCATTCTGCAATGGAAATTAATGCCATGGCAATAGCCAAACAGAACCTACACCACCACTACTACCAGGTTGTGCGCTAAATTACACCATTACATGATACATTGACAGTACCAATGTAAAGGTATGAAGATACCAGAAGACTTTCATAAAAAGAAGAAATTAATACTACTCTCTGGTGTGTCATCCAGAGGATAAGAGAAAACACATCCCCACTCTACACACCCCAAACATTTGGAAATGGATGTTGTTGTTACATCTAAACAGAAACTAAGTGGCCAGGTCAAGCGATTTGTTTAGTCCCAACATAGAATAAGATAGTGATCACTGTTATATAAACCCAGCACTGAAAGGGTATAACCCTTACCCCAAAGTTAATTTGCAAAGCGGGGATGATAGGCGGGCTTTAAGGAATCTGTGGCTAGACTGTGCCTCTACCAGATATAGCTTTACCAAAGGTAAGTAACTTTTAAATCGGATAGAGACTTCTAGCCCAAGATTCCTTAACTTTGAATTAAATTCTATAGCAATACTCCACTGGAGGAGGGTCTGCAAACTAATCCTACAAAAGTTCTCATAGAACCAGCCGGTCAAAACTAACCAAATGTATCTAGGAATAGCAGAACCATAACTAGACTCTTAACAGAATCCATGATCACTGTCACAAAACGTATAAATAAAAAACAACCTTACAGTTCTGAAATAATAGGCCCTAGAAGGAAAAAGGGTTGAAAACCCTTGAAGAACCATCCATCGCAAACATTACCCCCTGTCCCTAAAGGGGTAAGAAAAATCGATGACCAAAAAGAGTCAATGCATGATAAAAGTCATATAGTCATCATTGACCATAAGGAATCAGAAAAAGTACTGTGCTGATGGAATCCCAAAACAGAATTTCAGAACTCATTTTCCCCAAGGGAAAAAAATGAACTAGAACACCTCCTTGGTATAAATCATTTAGTTTGGACAAAATGCAAAATCATATTCATTCTACGCACCAATTGTATAACATCTAGCAGCAAAGGTTCATATATAGACAAACATATATGTTACTACCAGTCCCATAATTCTGTGGGCTATGACGTGCCATACAATGGAAACAAAAGAGGGAATAACACTGGTAGGGTTTTTGCTGTCTGTCACTGGAACTTCAAACTGCTCATGAGGAATGGCGTTCCAGCCCGAAACGCGTCAGCAGTGCAATGAGGGGCTGGGAGCCGCATGAAAGCTGCCTGCAACGAGCGGATGCCTCTTGTGAGTGCGAGTTCAACTAGGGGCAAACATTTCTTTCATTAATTTGTGGCCCGCCCGGTCACGGACTAGCACCACCGCAGGACTGTTGCGGGGCCCATGCTGTTCAAGCGGGCAGTACGAGTGGCACAGGAGGTGCTTCGAACATTGTGCAGGTGGTTTCTGGCGAGACTGAAATTTCCCCTATGTGAAAATCTTTGTGGTTTCATGAATGACGGCGACCCACATGGGGTAGGATGTTACTACCAGTCCCATAATTCTGTGGGCTATGACGTGCCATACGATGGAAATAAAAGAGGGAATAACACTGGTAGCGTTTTTTGCTGTCTGTCATTGCAACTTCAAACTGCTCATGAGGAAGGGCGTTCCAGCCCGAAACGCGTCAGCAGTGCAATGAGGGGCTGGGAGCCGCATGAAAGCTGCCTGCAATGAGCGGATGCCTCTTGTGAGTGCGAGTTTAACTAGGGGCAACCATTTCTTTCACAAACATATATGTATCAACAAAAATGTGTCATCAGACACTACAATTGACTCGCAATTCACAGGGGTTTAAAGGTCTATAACTACTGGCAGTATGCAAGAACGTATAAAGCTTGCCTCCGGATAGTCTGTAGTGCCATAGTCTCACAGACTGAATTTCGAGCAAAGATGTGTTACACATATAATAAAGTCAAGCATATCTTTTATACCTAAGAACTAACTAGAATTGAGAAACAAGTTCCAAAGCGCTCTTTCAATAATATTGAAAAATGGTAACACACCTAAAAGTGCAGTTCCACAACATCTCATAAAATAAATCCTTGTACAACAGGCACCTCTGACACTTGTGATACAGCACAAGTTACTACTTGTGTAACGATATATCTGTAAGAGACATTAGTTAGTGATAGATCCCTTACCATAGAATATCCCCAGGCGTCAGACGGGATCCGGAAAGTTTTGCTAGCAGTACCCCTCCGCGTCAGTAGGTGGCGTCCTGCGGCTCCGTGACCGTCAACGGCATGGTAAGTGCCGAGATTAGGTCACAGAGATTACTTAGGCGCCAACCATGCGCGCTGACGTCAGTTCTGTGTACGACTTTCCACGCCAAGAACATAGAGCCATGCAAGAAACTGACCTCTGGTGCTATGAAACTAGGGCCCTGAAAGTGATGTCCTTAACCCTAATAATCAGTTCGCAGAACGGGGAGGATGGGTGGGACGATAAGGAATCTATCACTAACTAATGTCTCTTACAGATATATCGTTACACAAGTAGTAACTTGTGCATCTGAAAGAAACACATTAGTGGTAGATTCCTTAGCTTAGAATAGATACCCCAGCAATACCAACCCCGGTGGTAGGTCTGCGAATAAGATTGCACCAGAAAGTCACGGAGAAGAGAACGGCCAAAGAAGCCGTCCCTCCGGACTTGACTGTCAAGGCAGTAGTGCTTGGTAAACATATGCAGCGAGGCCCACGTAGCTGCCTGACAAATGTCCTGCAAGGGAACGCCGCGTCCCAAGACAGTAGTTGCTGCAGTTGCCCTGGTGGAATGGGCACGCAGTGTAGGAAGGTGGATATCTGACTATGGTTACCCCCCAACTTTTTGCCTAGTGTTTAGCTGGTTTTCGACTTAGCTGGCCTGGGATCCTGTTATTCAGGACCCCAGGCTTCCAGCTCTCTCTGTTAAAATGGACTCCATGTACCTTAGGTACATATCTAATTGGTATTGGGTCACTCTTGTAAGTCCTTGTACAGTGTACCATAGGTACTTAGGCATAAGTGCACCCAAGGCCTACCAGGGGCTGCAGCATGTATTATGCCACCCCTGGCTGGCCATCCAAAACTGACACAACTGGCTGGTAACACAGCTGGGACAAGGTGGTGTAATCACCCTTTGCTTTAGATATAGTATACCTATATCTAACCCTAAAATGGACACCTATACTCCTATAAGTCACTCCTATGGCAGGCCTTAACAATTCTGGAGGCAGAATGCTTGGAATTATGTGAGATGGTGCTCTAGCATGAGCTGAGCCTGTCTGCAGCTTTCGGAACCAAGTCCTTTAGCTGTTCCCATGATAACGCTATACCATATATTCTTAAGTGCATTATATTCCTCGCGGTTATTACTAACTTTGGCATAGCATTATCAAAACATGTTGAGTACGGTGTCATACGAATTGGAATACTAACCCCTCGCCAGTTCTGGCAACGGGGGGAGCATTCCACCCTTCTAGAGGGACACGACATGTATGTAACTGTGAACCCTGGTTAAAGTTAACTCGAGTCTTAACATCACAAAATGGATGCTGCCACCACAGACACAAGTCTGACCTCCTGCTGCTGGGAGTCCTTCCAGCGAGGGAGGCCTGGACAAAGGGTTTCCTACCTTAGGAGGTGCTAGCACCACCCCAGACAGGATTTTGTGTATTGAGGTAGGACAGGCTGAAAGGAATGAGACATGCCTGGGGCACACAAGGTGCCCCTGTGCATACTCCAGTTCAAACCAGTTGCTGGGGCACTCCAGCCCCAGCTCTAGCGCGAAACCGGACAAAGGATAGGGGGTGTAACCACCCCCCTTCCTGGTCCCACCCATAGGAGGGACCTAGTCACAGTACAGCCCCCTTTAGGAGAATAAAGGTAGGAGCTGGTCCCATTCCAGATGAGATTATCCTGAATTGAATCTACAAGAAGAAACTCTGGACTTCGACGTTCTGCTCCACAGAAGACTGAAGAAAATCTCCCTTGTGGCCAAGGAGTAACCCCCCTGCACAAGCAGGCACCATCGAGCGTCCTAGCGGTTCACTTTGTCGTCCTTCCTGCCTGGAACCAGACTTCAGAGCCCGACGAGATCCGGACTTCCAGACCTCTCCCTACATCTGCAGCACAGCTGGGATCCGTGGGTGCGACGAGACACGTGGGACCGGCCATCTTGGAGAAACTGCACTTCGCTTGCAGCACGACTTCAGAGGCATCCTCGAGAAAGTGCTTTGGGGATTGAGAAACCGTAGCCCCGAGCAGCTCCTGCACAGAAGATCAGCCCTCCAGCATCCACGAGATCTGCGTGGGGCCCTTTTGCTTGATTGCTGCTAGACGCGTTGTCTGGTCACTTGCCGGCTGGCTAGTGAACTCCTAGACGACAATCCACGAAATCTACACCGCTGGTCTGGTTGCTCCAGACTGGCCCTTGCTTCCCTGCAAAGGAGAAGCACCCCGGACCCTCCTGATCCGCACCAGATGCCTTTACCACTCACTGCGTGGGTTGCCTTTGCCAAGGCCTGTTGACGCCGAATCCGGAACCAACACCGCCGACAGCGAGAGCCTGCGTGGGACAGCTCGTGCCTCCATCTTGGTCGTCGAAGACACCTCCTGGTCCACGTGCCTGCAGAGTCAAGCGTCCACTCTTCACCTGATCGCGACAACAGCATCTGGTTCCTTCCTGGTTCCACTCAGGTCACTGGCTAGTGACTTTGAACATTGTCCCCTCTGCTTTCAGGTCCTCATCTTCCTCGATCCACCCTTGGATCGCTCTGGAAAGCTTCCTCCTGGTCGCCTGCAGCATCTTAATTCAAGGCTCCATAGACTTCGACGCAGAAACCCGACACACTTTCACACCTATGCACCCGCAGCCCCTGATTGAGGTAACGAGAGCATTTCGGTGCTCAAGGGTAGATTGACTCTCCTAATGTCTAGGTATCCAGTCGTTTTAGTCCTAACTAGTCGGAACTGTCTTTTACTTACCTTTTCGTAATTTGTAGTGTCCATTGACTTTGTCCCGCTTCTCGCGTGTGAGTTCACACTCTGCACACGCGTCCCGTGGGCCTCCTGCTCCTTACCTAAGGTTAGGGTAGTGTAGTCCCAGCGATCCTACAGCCTCTGGACATCTTCATTTCCTCTATTGATTTCCTAATACCATTTACTTAGTATATGGTTTTGTCCTGCCCCTAGGACACCATTGTAATTTGTGCAACTTAACGTATTTTTCCTAAGAGTCTTGCCATGTGCTTAGCCCTCTGAACTCAAAGAGTTCAGAGGTGTTTTGTTAGTAATAAAGATCTTGTTTATTTTCATAACAACCTGTGTGGTGTCCTTTTATTTGGTATTCAAGGGATTATATGTGGTAAAACAGCTGGCTTCACATGCCAAAAGAGTTTAGCCTAAGGCTGCTTTGTCCATGCTACCACTAGGATAGCTGGTCTATAAGGTTGACTTACAACCAATCACCATAAGGGTTGTTTGGACTGATACAAGGTGATCACTAGAACTAGTGAGCATCATATATCAGGCCAACTTCTCACACGCAGCCCCACAGGAGGCTCCTTCTTAGCCAATGAGTAACAGGGCTTGATGCAGAGAACGACCCACCGGTGTGCACTGCCAGACCTTTTTTGGCGCCCACGTAGCCAACAAAGAGCTAGTCATCCACCCGGAACTGTTGTGTGCAGCTCAGGTAGAAGGAGAGAGCACGTTTTGGGTCCAGATGGTGGAGCCTCTCTTCGTCTCTGGAAGGATGCGGAGGCGCAAAGAAGGTAGGCAAAGTAATGTTATGTTATGTTATGTTAAGCTGTTTTATAGCGCGCACAATTACTGCCGGAGTATCCTGGCGCGGAAGAAGGAAACAAGGGAAGTATAGCAGCCGAGCCCTGAAATAACATAACAATTTACACAGCTAATCTAAACAAATGGGTTTTTAGTGCTTTCTTAAAAACCGTGAAGTCCACCGTGCTGCGCAAAGAGACTGGGAGCGCATTCCATGCTCGCGCCGCTCTCACTGTCACAGAGTGCCCACCCAGCCGGGTGCGCCGGAAACGCGGTACTTGCAAGAGGTGTTGAGATGCTGAGCGCAGATCTCGATTGGGAGTGTACCGCAGGAATCGTTTCATCAGATAGGCGGGGCCACGCCCATTGATGGCTTTATGGGCCAAAGTCAAGATTTTGAAGGTAATTCGATGCTGCACCGGAAGCCAAAGTAATGGCCTGCCCTATGGGGAAGGCCATGACAAACTTTGGCAAGAAAGGATGGGTCCTTAGAACTAACTTGTTCAGGTGAACAGAAAGGAAAGGAGGTTTAGAAGAAAGAGCCTGGACCTCCCTCACTCTTCTGGCAGAAGTGATAGCAACCAGGAAAGCAGACTTCAAGGTGAGAAGATGCAGAGGACAGTTATAAAGGGGCTCAAAGGGAGCGCACATCAGATACGTCAAGACAAGGTTTAAGTCCTATTGAGGCATGATGAATGGCACAAGAGGTAAAATGTGCGTAATGCCTTTCAGAAAACGGTTAACAAACGGGGACTTAAAAAGAGAAGGCTGACCTGGAAGCTGTAGAAAGGCGGAGATGGCAGAAAGATAACCTTTGATAGTACCCAGAGCAGAGCCGTGCCGGACCAATGAAAGAAGGAACAGAAGAACTTCAGAAAGAGGGGCAGAAAGGGGATCTACAGACTTAGCTGTGCACCATGCCACAAACTTGTGCAGGCATATATCGATTTCGTGGAGGGACGCCTGGCTGCCAGAACGAGATCACAGACTTCGGGAGGAAGATCGAAAGCTGTTAACTGTCGTCGCTCAGTCTCCACGCATGGAGGTGGAGGCTGGACAGGTTCAGGTGGAGGACTGTCCCCTGCTGCTGCGACAGAAGATCCTCTTGGAGAAGCAGCCGGATCGGGGGATCGATCGCCATGCTGAGTAGCTCGGGATACCGATATCTTCATGCCCAATCCGGAGCCACAAGGATGACTTGGGCCCGGTCACGCCGAATCTTCTTCTGCCCAGAGTGCTGAAGTGGTATAGGCGGAAAGGCATACAACAGACCGCAACTCCACTCGCGACGAAAAGCGTCACTGAGTGAGTGCCGCTTTGGAAATTCCAAAGCTCAGAAATGACACTGCACGTTCTCTTCAGTGGCGAATAGATCTAACCAAGTCTCTCCACACTGCTGAAAGAGACCTTGCGCCACGTCCGAGTTCAGACACCATTCCTTATCCATCAAGCACTGGCGGCTGAGTTCGTCAGCCCTGGCGTTCAGAGAACCTACCAGGTGTTGAACCACCAAGGTAATGCCTTGATGTTCCAGCCATGTCCAGAAGCGCAGAGCTTCCTGACATAGGGTCCAAGACCCCACCCCGCCCTGTTTGTTTCAATACCACATGTCGTTGGTGTTGTCCGTGAACACCTGCACCACACTTCCCCGGAGAGAGGGAAGGAATGCCTTCAGTGCAAGTCGAATCGCCCGAAGCTCCAAAAGGTTGATATGGAGTCGGGACTCCGCCGGAGACCAGAGGTCACTGATCTCCGTATCTCCCAAGTGGCCACCCCATCCCAGGAGGGACGTGTTCGTCACCACTGTGTGCTTCGGGTGCGGAAGAGAAAGGGATCTGCCATTGACCCAATCGCGATTCATGAGCCACCATTGCAATTGTCGTGCAGTGCCCTCCGGGATCTGGATGTGATCAGACAGATGCTCTGCTGTGCCCACTGGAACTTCAGGTCCCACTGCAGAGCCTGAATATGCCACCAGGCATGTGGTACAAGTAGGATGCAGGAGGCCATCAGGCCCAAGAGCCAAAGGGTCATCCTGACTGAAACTCGGGATAGAGGTTGAAAGATTGGAATCATAGCCTGAATATACAGGACTCGCTGTTCGGGAGGATAAAACCGAAACAGCGTCTAATCCAGAACCGTTCTGATGAAGGGGAGCTTCTGAGAGGGACTCTGGTGCGACTTTGTCACGTTGACGGATCTGCCATTGACCCAATCGCGATTCATGAGCCACCACTGCAATTGTCGTGCAGTGCCCTCTGGGATCTGGATGTGATCAGACAGATGCTCTGCTGTGCCCACTGGAACTTCAGGTCCCACTGCAGAGCCTGAATATGCTACCAGGCATGTGGTACAAGTAGGATGCAGGAGGCCATCAGGCCCAAGAGCCAAAGGGTCATCCTGACTGAAACTCGGGATAGAGGTTGAAAGATTGGAATCATAGCCTGAATATACAGGACTCGCTGTTCGGGAGGATAAAACCGAAACAGCGTCTAATCCAGAACCTTTCTGATGAAGGGGAGCTTCTGAGAGGGACTCTGGTGCGACTTTGTCACGTTGACGGAGAACCACAGAAAATGCAGGAGGTCGGCTGTAGTCTGGAGGTGGTTGACAGGGGAGTCCGCCTTCAGCAACTTGTCGTCGAGGTAGTGGAAGACTGACACCCCTGACCTGCGCAAATGAGCTGCGACCACCGCCATCACTTTCGTGAACACCAAGGTGTGAGAAGTTGGCCTGATATGTAGTGCTCACTATTCTAGTGATCACTGTGTATCATTCCAAACGACCCTTATTGATGATTGGTTGTAAGTCAACCTTTTAGACCAGCTATCCTAGTAGCATGGACAAGAGCAGTCTTTAGGCTAAACTCTAGAGGGCGTGTTAAGCCAGCTGTTATACCATCACATATACCCCTTGAACACCAAGTGAAAGGACACCACACAAGTTGTTATGAAAATAAAAGGATATTTATTTAGAACACAACAGCCCTGGACTCTTTATGAGGACAGGGCTCTAAGCACAATACAAAGCTCTTAAAGAAATTCTGAAAGTCGCACAGTTTACACAAATGCCTGAGGGGCACGAAAAACCATATACTCTACAAGTGGAATGCGAAATTACTAGCAGGTAAGTACTACTCTCAAAGACTTTAGAAACGCTAGGCCTACAATGCTGAACCCTTGGATTAGAAGCAGGAGGCCTAGGGAGGTCGTGTGCAGAGTGGAAACTCTCACGCGCAATGCGGGACAAAGTCTATGGTTGCTAGAAATTACAAAGTTAGTGTTCACGGGCGAACCCGACTAGGTAGGTCAAAAACAAAAGTGGATCTAGACACTTAGAGAGTTGGTCTACGCTGGAGCACCGTGGTACTCGGTTTACCTAGCCCAGGGGCTGCGGCTGCATAGGGTTCAAGTGTCGTCGGGTTTCTTCGTTGACGAACCAGGAGCCTGAAGTGGAAGTTGCTGGCAGGCGACCAGTGAAGATGTTCCGGGCCGATCCAAGGACTGGATCAGCTGAAGAGGCTACCTGTAAGCAGAGGGGACCAAGTTCTGAATACCTAGCCAGTGATTAGATGGGCACCAGGATCGCACCGGACGAAGTCACCTCGACCAGGTGAGTGGGCAACGCTGGGCTCTGCAGTCTCTCGGACCAGGAGGCGTTGTCGGCGACTAGAATGGAGGTGCGAGCTGTACCACGAAGGTATCTGCTGTCGGCGATGCTGGACCCAGGATTGGGGCAACAACTCTTGGCAAATGCAAGCCCACGCGGTGGACTCAAAATGGCGTCTGGAGTGGACCAGGAGGGTCCGGGGTCCTCTGTTGGAGGGGAGCAAGGGCCAGTCTGGAGCAACCAGACCAGCAATGGAAGAGTCGTCGTTCGTCGTCAAGAGGGCTACAAGCCAGCAGGGAAGTGGCGGGACAACGCGGTGAGCAGCAAAGAGCAGAAGGGCCCCACGCAGATTTCGTGGATGCTGGGGGGCTGGACTTCGGTGCTGGAGCTGCTCAGGGTTAGGGCTTCTCAAACCCCAAAGCACTCACTCGAGGATCCCTCTGCGGTCAGCTGGATAAGCGTAGTGCAGTTCTGAAGATGGCCGGTCCCTCGAGGTCTCGTCACACCCACGAATCTCAGCTGGGCTGATGATGTAGGTAGAGGTCAGAGGTGCCAGGGAAGCCGGGTCTCGTCGTGCTGGTCGGTCTGGTTCCGGAGGAAGGACATGCAGCAAACCGCAGTGTTCTTAGTTGGTGCTCGCAGATGCAGGGTGACTACTCCTTAGTCACAAGGGAGAAATCTTAGGAAGAAGTCGAGAGTTCCTTTCGTAGAAAGTAGTTTCAGGATTCAAAGATGATCTAATTTGGAAGGGTCCCCGCTCCCACCTTTATACTAAAGAAAGGGGCTGGTACGGGACTAGGTCCTGCCCATGAGTGGGACCAGGAAGGGGGGTGGTTACACCCCTCTCCCATGCCGGACTTTCCCCAGCTCAGGGGCTGGTGTGCCCCTGGAACTGGTTCAAACTGGCAGATGCACAGTGAGCACCGGGGTATTCAGCCCTGCCTACCTAGGATATACAAAACCCTGTCTGGGATGGTGCTAGCACCGCCCCTGACAGGAAACCCTTTGTCCAAGCTCTCCTCGCTGGAAGGACTCCCAGCTGCAGGGGGTCAGACTTGTGTCTGTGGTGGCAGCATCCATTTTGTGATGCTGAGGCTCGAGTTAACTTTAACCGGGGTTCACAGTTACATACATGTTGTGTCCCTCTAGAAGGGTGGAATGCTAACCCCGTCGCCAGAATTGGCGAGGGGTTAGTATTCCAATTCGTATGACACCTTACTCGACATGTTTTGATAAAGCGATACCAAAGATAGCAAATAACTGCGAGGATTATAATGCACTTAAGAGTATATGGCACGCGTTATCATAGAACAGCTATTAGCACTTGGTTCCGCAAGCTGCAGACGGGCTCAGCTCATGCCAGAGCACCATCTCACATAATTCCAAGCACTCTGCCTTCAGGATTGTTAAGGCCTGCCATAGGAGTGACTGATAGGAATACATGTGTCTATTTTAGGGTTAGATATAGGTATACTATATCTACAGCAAAGGGTGAGTACACCACTTTGCCCCAGCTGTCGTGCAGCCAGTTGTGTCCGATTTAGATGGCCAGCCAAGGGTGGCATAATACATGCTGCAGCCCCTGGTAGGCCCTGGGTACACCTATGCCCTGAGTTACAGGGTCTGATAAGGTGTGAAAAAACACATCGAAACTGGTGGTCTAGAGAAGAAATATATAAAAGTATCACAGAACAAGGGTGGAGGCTAAATACAAAGACCAACCGTTCGTCTATGTGACAGCTAGTGTTGGTAAAGAATTTTTCGAACACAAGTACAACTCCATGCCAGAGGAAACCCTGAGGAGGGGAAAGAAATAGTATGGATTTCCATCAACTGCCCTTTGTGGCCAGTGTCATCATTTGGAACTCCAAGAGTGCCCCTGTCACCTCAGCTCCACTGGCAGCAAGCCAGAAGATAGTGAACTAGGCGTGAGAAGAAACCAATGATATAGAAAATGACAGTCTTAGTAACTCCAAGTTGTACTGACCAGACTAATGAAAATGCAGTGCAAGGACAAAAAATGTGAATGTGGGTGAATTAAAAAAGATACAGCAGTGGTCCAGAATACATTTATTGGTGACCACTGATGAACTTGCTTAAAAAAACACAGTATCGGTTTTGAATTAATCTACCGAAGAGAATAGGTCAACTAGTTTCAGCCGTAGTGGGCACAAGGACCCCGGCTTTCTTCAGGACCCAGTAGTGATAGCTACTGCATTAAGCGCAATTTTTTTTGAAAAAAGTGAAAACAAAAAAACAGGCAAATAACAAATTTAAGAAGCATCACAATATCATTATATGTGACCTATCACAATACCTCTATGCAGGATGGATGGTTATTCATACCTGTAGAGATAAAACAAGCATCAACTACAGAGAACGCTTATATCACCAAGTTGAACAACGCCTCTTGTCCTGTTCTGTGTATACAAAGAAAGTTAAAAAATAGTAGATCACTCACCTATCCTGTGTGAGGTAGCAAGCCTCACCTCACCTGGCACTGACTTAGGTCAAGGGAGGCACCACCCTGTAAAGTAGGAATAAAAATATGATGATAGCCCTGTGAGTCACCTGTCTTATCCACATGTATATGGACAGAGACATGTAAGGGCTGATTACTAAAAGCAAAGAAGAGTTCCCATGTCCTCAATAAAAAACCATAGTCTCAATTTTAGCCCAAAACACCTCTTATACAAAAGTATGTACGGAGAAAAGCGAGGTTTACAAGTAGCTACTCTAGCTCGAAATGAATGTTCAAAACATTGCCAAAAACATTGCCAAAGAGACGGACTAAGCTTCTCTTAGACTGCTGTCGAGCTCGCATTGCTGACACCATCTATATGCCGCAAACAAAGCAGAGCACAATAGGGTACTGGTCTGCCCTAAGGATGACAAAATAGAGAGCTAAGGTGTCCCAGTACAAATTAGATATGTACCTAGGGTACATGGAATCCATTTTACAGAGAGAGCAGTAGGCCTGGGGTCCTGATTGGCAGGGTCCCAGGCCAACTATGTCAAAAACCAGCTAAAACACAAGGCAAAAAGTTGGGGGCAACCATAGTCAGGATCTACCTTCCTACACAAGGGACACTGGAAAGGCCAAAGGGGAGCAGAGCAAACTGAAAATGCTCCCGGCCTACCGTGAACCGCAGGTAACGTCGGTGGGCCGGCAGGACGGGAATGTGAAAATATGCGTCCGGCAAGTCCAACGCATCCATCCAGTCTCCAGGGTTGAGGGCAGCCAGGAACTGAGCCAGAGTCAGCATCTTAAATTTCTCCTTTCCGGAGGAAGCAATTGACGTTCCAAAGGTCCAAGATGGGGCACAGGCACCCCCTGCCTTTCTTGGGGACCTGAAAGTTGTGGGAATAACAACCACTCCCTACTTCCCTTTTTTTTTGTCCTCATAATTGCCACCAGTAGATGTTAGCTCTAAATAGACGTCCTTCAGGCCACTAACACAAACCTTCCTTAGCCGCCTTTGTGTTTGTGGATAGCCATTGAAGATCGCCCAGAGGTAAGGTTAATTCCAGTCCAACTCCCTATCCCGATGTTACTTGCTACTAAGGGAGGACGAGACCACTTAACCTCTGGCATAATCATTGGACTTATTATTATTATTGTTCACACCATACTTTTACGGCAGACCACAACGCAACAGACTTAACCCCTCCGCATAGTAAATCCAATCTACTCACCGCCATGATGTTCTTAAGGCAGTCTGCAAATTTTGGAGGAAGTTCTGATTTCCATTCTTTGCAGATCTCTCTTCTGACGATAACAATTACATAGAAGATAAACTGTGATATACAGCTATTTATGTTATAGTCGGGTAGAAAACCAAAAAAAACAAGTCTAGGAGTACACGTGATAGGAAAAAACAGTACCTCTTCCAAAAAACCACATACCTGTCTCCAGAAACCATCTAATACAGGGCATTCAACAAACATATGGATATCATCTGCTGCTGGAGACTTACACCGTGGACAGAAATACTGTTCTGTTGATATTTTGGAAAGTTTCGCCGGTGTCCAATAAGCCCTGTACATTGTGAATAAATGATTTCTTCTCAGGTTCGATGGTTTAATAACTTTCTGAGATATTGTGAAAGAGTCTAACCAGACTTTTATTATGTCATCTGAGATCTGTATTGCCGGGGTATCCCATAATTTAGTTATTTCAGCCTCCAAATTTTCCTTATCTTTACTTCCCGTTATCATTTTATACCAATCAGCAGTCTCACCCTTCCATCCATTCCGCCTAGTTATTAAGTCGAGCGGCATGGCTGGAAGGAAGGACTGAAAGGGAAGGGAATAACCGCCGCAGATGATCTGCAACACCCACTTGTCAGAGGTAATATCGTGCCAGTGGGGGAGGTGGTTGCGGATCCTGCCACCCACCGGAGTGGGGTGCTCTACAAAGCTCGCATTAGCAAAGATTGGAGGTAGAAGCAGAGGGGGCGGAAGTGACTGACCCCCACGCTGATTCCCAGACCCACCCCTGCAGAAGCAGTGTTCACGGCCGTGCTGAGGCTGTTTCTGCGCAGGCCCTGCTAAAGGAACGTGTCTGACCACCCCTGCCGTGTCCACGAAAGGAACGAAAACCAGGAGTGGCCAGGCTCTTTGGAGACAGGCCCAAAGACTTGGCCGTGGCCAGCGAGTCCTTAAAACGCTCCAGTGCACTGTCGGCCTTATCACCAAACAGGCGAGTGCCATCAAAGTGCATGTCCATGAGCGAACTCTGGACATTGGGCGAGAACCCAGTAAAACGCAACCAGGCGTGGTGACGCAACGCCACAGTCTTAGAAATCGCCCTGCCCAACGAGTCAACAGTGTACAAACCACACTGAATGGCGAACTTAACAGCATCCTTACCCTCAGCAACTGCTTGGGAAAGAACAGCTTGAACTTCCTCAGGACACTGAGGCAATACCTGAGCCACAGTATCCCACTCCGCATGGGAATAGTGGGCCTAATAAGCAAGCAGTGTTCACCGACCGCAGCTCCAAGCTGGCAGAGGAGAACAACCGCTTACCGAACTGTTCCAGCTTCTTAGAGTCCTTATCCTGCGGAGCCATGGGAAAAGAACTCTGCAACGTTGAGGCTTGGATAACCAGATTCTCAGGCATTGGATAGGTGGTGAGGAAGGCAGGGTCACCAGTCTCAGGGCGGTGACACCTGGAGACATTCTTATCCATGGGGGCCTCTGTGGCTGGCCACGACCAAGTACCCAACAGGAAGTCAGTGAGGGCGTTATTTCACGAAAGCAGCAGCTCCGACGAGGTAGGCACCGTCTGGAATACCTCATTGAGGAGGTTAGTCTTGAGGGCCACTAGTCTTGAGTCTAGGTTGACCTCAGCAGCCCGACGGAGCACCATCGTGTAGGAAGTGCCCACCTCCATTGTAGGCAGAGGAGAGGCAAACCCCGGGTCAGAAGAGACATCCAGGTTGCCTGCATCCTCCAGATCGTCCACCCAGTCCTGCTCGGAGTCACACGGATAGGCAAGAGGGTCCTCAGACCCCTCCCAACCTTACTCCACCTCTGTTGCCGGAGGAGCCAGCCGTGGAGCCGGAGGAGGGACGAACAACATCGGAAAGTACGCAGGCCGGCGCCGTCTCCCAATGCGGATCCCAGGCAGGAATGAAATAGTCTTGGAACCGGGGCAAGGGCGGAACGAACAGCACCCACTGCGGCGCAGACAGTGGCGCAGAGGGTGATGCTGGGGCCGGAGCCAACGGCATAGGATCCTGTGGCACCGATGCTGGATCCGCCGGGGGTGTGGACGGGCCAACAGGATCTGGACACAGGACCGTGGGGCCCGAAGGCGCACCGGCGGGAGCCTGAGGCCTAAAAAGGAGGTCCATGGTGACAAGAAACTCTTGCACCTATTTGGGAGTCGCTGACGGGACCTGGGAAAGGCGGGTAGACCGTGGAACTACCAGGCTCCAAGGGAGCCGCAGGGGCAAAACCCCTGTCCCCCTCGTCGCATCTGAGGACCGACAGGGTGACGCCGGAGAGGGACACGCTTTTTCAACTTCCTTTTATGTTGTCGCTTACCAGAATCAGAGGGTGAAGCTTTGGAGCCCGAAGGAGCGACGTCTGCGGCCCCACGAGCAGTCCCTGGAACGGTCCCTGGACTCGGAGCAGCATCGGGACGAGTGAAGGACCTTCAGTAGCTTCCTGCGCTGCTCCCTCAAGGCCTTCGGGCCATAGCCAGAAAGTCCCGACAGGCCCGGGATTCGTGGTCTGTCTACAGGCCGTAGAGACAAACATCATGGGGGTCCGCCACAGACATATTGCGAAGGCAGGTCCCACAGGACTTAAATCCAGGCATCCCTACGTGCACCATGAGGAAAAAGGGGAGATAAAAGTCTCCGAAGAGTAGTCAAAAAGTGACTAAGGTACGTGCTCTATCCAGATCTGCGCTTGCTGGTAAGGAAAAAGAAAGAAGTGACGTCAGCGCGAATGGGTGGTGCCTACGTAGTCTCTGTGATGTCATCTCGGCGCTTACGATGCCAGCGACGGACGCGGAGCCCCACGATGCCACCTACGTACGCACAGGGATACTGCTACCAAAACCTTCCGGATTCAGTCTGATGCCTGGGGATATTCTAAGGTATGTATGTATGTATGTATGTATGTATGTATGGGTCTTGTAAAGCGCACTGCTGCCCTGAGGCGTCGTGGCGCTGTAGACCTCTAGGGAACCCGTCCTGGCTACCCCTGTGAGATGGTGCCTACTGGGTATCTCCAAGGTGAAACCAGGCATCCCCGGCGAATGTGGGGGGCAGTTGTAGAGATGAGGCAAGCTAATGCCCAGAGTTGCCGAGTGTGATCCCTAGTTAGAGTAGGCACCAAGGCGAGAATTATCAAGTCCGCTTGACACTGGTCCACGACCCTTCCGCGTCGGGAATTGAACCCTGGTCCCGGGTCTGCCGCCTCTAACCAGTGAGCCACACCACTCCAAGGAATCTATCACTAATGTGTCTCTTTCAGATAAACAATATATGAAACACAACAGCACATTCTATCATGTATACACCGTATACAAAAAAACACACTGAAATGAGAAGTTCTGCAAAAATACACAACCCAGAGAGAAAAAAAGGGCGTACTTTGCCACCAGCACAACACCGCTGATGACTTGCCATAAGAAAAAGCTGCCTGTCAAATGGTATCTTAAAAACCTAACACCACAAGAAACAACACTCATGTTTCTTAACTGAGGAATGCAGAAAATATTAAGCACATCTCCTCCAGAAGACAGGTAATGCCGATCAGACAAAACCATGTATATCAATAATCTCACAGGAAGAAGAAAAAACTTACTATGAAGTCAAAAAATCCTTCTATTGCACAAGTTACTACTTGTGTAACGATATATCTGTAAGAGACATTAGTTAGTGATGTAAATGTAAATTGATACTTGTATAGCGCACTACTCACCCGCAAGTGTCTCAAGGCGCTTGTACGAATACCGCTGTGGAACCCATTCTGGTTTTCCCTGTGAGGCGTCCACTCCTGGGCACCCCCAAGGTGGAGGCCAGGCATCCTTAGCGTTGTGGGGGCCGTTGTGGAGATTAAGCAAGCTATTGCCCAGAGTGGGACTCCATGATTGGAATAGGCACCGAGTCGAGAATTATCAGGCCCGTGGAATTCTTTTAACCCAAGACCCTGGTCCCGGGCTAGACCTCTGCATCAGGGTCTGCCGCTCTAATCATTGAGCCACACTTCTCCACTGGGGATATTCCTTACCTTAGAATATCCCCAGGTGTCAGACTGGATCCGGAAACCTTTGCGTAGCAGTACCCTTGCGCGTTGGTAGGCGTCGTCTGCGGCTCCGCGTCTGTCGTCGGCGTCGTGGGCGCCGTGATGACGTCGTCGGAGTACTTAGACGCCGCCTCCGCGTGCACACGTCAGTTCTTAGACACAGCTTTCCCGCGCCAGAAACGCAGAGCCATGTTAAAAACCAACACTGGTGCCATTGAAACTTGGGCCCTGAAAGGGGATGACCTTAAGCCTAGATATCGGTTCGCAGAACGGGGAGGATGGGTGGGTCGGTAAGGAATCTATCACTAACAAATATCTCTTACAGATATATCGTTACACAAGTAGTAACTTGTGCATCTGAAAGAGACACGTTAGTAATAGATTCCTTACCTTAGAATAGATACCCCAGCAATACCAACCCCGGTGGTGGGTCTGCGAACCAATAATCACACCAAAAAGTCCTGCAGGACGGAACGGCCAAAGAAGCCATCCCTCCGGACTTGGCTGTCCAGGCAGCAATGTCTTGCAAACGTGTGCAGCGATGCCCACGTAGCTGCCTGACAGATGTCCTGCAAGGGGACTCTCCGGCCCAGGGGAGTGGTAGCCGCCGTGGCCAGAGTGGAATGGGCCCTCAGCCCAATAGGAGGCTCCTTCTTCGCCTAAGAGTAACAAGCCTTGATACACAAGACGACCCACCGAGAGATGGTCAGTTTGTGCACCGCCCGACCTTTCTTAGCGCCCACGTAACCAACAAAGAGTTGGTCATCCACCCGGAACTGGCGTGTGCGATCTATATAGATCTATATAGAACGAAAGCACACGTTTTGGGTCCAGACGGTAGAGCCGCTCTTCTTCTTTTGAGGGATGGGGTGGCGGAAAGAAGGCGGGCAAGGTGATAGACTGCCCGATGTGGAAGGCTGTGACAACCTTGGGCAGGAAAGAGTGTCTAGTTCGCAACACAACCTTGTCCGGATGGACAGAAAGGAAAGTGAGTTTGCAGGAAAGAGCCTGGAGCTCACTCACTCTCCTGGCAGAGGTGACGGCAACCAGGAAAGCAGTCTATAGAGTAAGAAGGCGGAGAGGACAGTTGTGAAGTGGCTCAAAGGGAGTCCACATCAGAAAGGTAAGAACAAGGTTCAAGTCCCACTGAGGCATCACAAACTGAACAGGGGGAACATTTGTGTGATGCCTTTCAGAAAACAAGTAACAATAGGGGACTTGAACAAAGATGGCTGATCAGGCAGCCCCAGAAAGGCTGAAAGGGCAGAAAGGTAGCCTTTGATAGTGCCCAGAGCAGAGCCCTGCTGGGCAAGAGAAAGAAGGAAGAGGAGAAACTCAGAAAGAGGGGCAGAGAGAGGGCCCACAGCCTTTGCTGTGCACCATGCCACAAATCTGTTCCACCTACAGGCATTTACCGACTTCGTGGAGGGACGCCTGGCTGCCAGAATGACATTACAGACTTCAGGAGGCAAGTCAAATGGTCTGAACTGTTGCCTCTCAATCTCCAAGCATGGAGGTGGAGGCTGGACAGGCTCGGGTGGAGGACCGACCCCTGCTGCTGCGACAGAAGGTCCTCCTGAAGAGGCCAACAAACCGGGGAATCGACTGACAAACTGAGTAGGTCGGGATACCAGTACCTTCGTGCCCAGTCCGGAGCCACAAGGATGACTTGGGCCCGGTCACGTTTGATCTTCTTCAGCACTCTGGGCAGAAGTGGTATAGGAGGAAAGGCGTACAACAGACCGCAACTCCACTTGCGACGAAAAGCGTCTCCGAGAGAGTGCCGTCTTGGAAATTCCAACGCGCAGAACTGATGACATTGCATATTCTCTTCTGTGGCGAATAGATCTAACCAAGGCTCTCCCCACTGCTGAAAGAGGCCTTGCGCCACGTCAGAGTTCAGACGCCATTCGTGATCCATCATGCACCTCCGGCTGAGCTCGTCCGCCTTGGCGTTCAGAGAACCTGCCAGGTGTTGAACCATCAGGGTCACGCCCTGAAGTCCCAGCCGATGCCAAAGGCGCAGAGCCTCTTGGCAGAGGGTCCACGACCCCACCCCGCCCTGTTTGTTGCAGTACCACATGGCGGTGGTGTTGTCCGTGAACACCTACACTACACTCCCCCGAACAGAGGGGAGGAATGCCTTCAGTGCTAGACGAATCGCCTGCAGCTCCAAAAGGTTGATAAGGAGCCGGGACTCCGCCGAGACCAGAGGCCTCTGATCTCCGCCTCTCCCATGTGGCCTCCCCAGCCCTGGAGGGCCGCGTCCGTCACAACCACGTGCTCCGGTTGGGGTAGGGAGAGGGATCTGCCGCTGACCCAATAGCGGTCCGTGAGCCACCACTGCAGCGGTTTTGCAGTGCCCTCCGAGATCAGGACATGGTCGGACAGGTTGCCCTGATGCTGGGCCCACTGAAACTTCAAGTTCCACTGCAGAGCCTGCATCCGCCACCTGGTGTGATGCACCAGAAGGATGCAGGAGGCCATCAGCCCCAGAAGCCGCAGCGTCAACCTGACCGAGATCCGGGATAGAGACTGAAAGAGTGGAATCAGAGCCTGAATATCCCGAACCCGCTGTTCGGGAGAGTAAACCCGAAACTGCGCCGAGTCGAGAACCGCTCCGATAAAGAGGAGCTTCTGAGAGGGATACAGGTGTGACTTCGGCACATTGATGGAAAACCCCAGCTGGTGCAGGAGATCTGCCGGTGTCTGGAGGTGGTTGACGACTGTCTGGGGCGAGCCCGCCTTCAACAAACAGTCGTCGAGGTAGGGGAAGACTGAAACCCCTAACCTGCACAGATGAGCTGCGACCAGCGCCATCACTTTCGTGAACACCCGTGGGGCGCTGGTAAGGCCGAAGGGGAGCACGGTAAACAAAGTGCTCGTTGCCTACCGTGAACCACAAGTAGCGCCGGTGGGCCAGCAGGACGGGGATGTGGAAATAAGCGTCCTGCAAGTCCAACGCTACCATCCAGTCTCCTGGGTCCAGGGCAGCTAAGACCTGAGCCAGTGTCAGCATTTTGAACTTCTCCTTCCGGAGGAAGCTGTTGACGTTCCGTAGATCCAAGATAGGGCGTAGGCCCCCTTTGCCCTTCTTGGGCACCAGAAAGTAGTGGGTGTAGCAACTACACCCTACTTCGGGCCCAGGAACACGCTCGACGGCCCCCTTGGCCAAGAGGGCCGTAACTTCCTCCGGCAGAAGTCGCAAATGATGCCCCTATACGCGGTGGAATTGAGGTGGCATGGCTGGAGGTGTCGCCTCGAAGGGGAGGGAGTAGCCCCTTCGGACGATTTGAAGCACCCACCTGTCCGAAGTGACGGTGCGCCCGTGGAGGAGGTGATGGCAAACCCTGCCCCCCACTGGCGTCACATGGGCCTGAAAGCACGAACTAGGAGGGTTTTGCGGCGGATGCTGCGGGGGAAGGTGTGGACTGGCCTCACCGTTGTCCCAGACCGCCTCTACGGTGGTTTCCACAGCCGCCACCGCGTTGGATGTTAGCCTGCGGCGCGTGGCTGGCAGCACGTGTGGGGCGCCCCTTCCTTGGCCACGAAAGGAGCGAAAGGCACCCGTTTGCTGGCGCGGGGCCGAGAGGCCCAAGGACTTGGCCGTAGCCCTGGAGTCCTTAAAGCGCTCAAGCGCATGGTCTGCCTTGTCGCCAAAAAGGCGACGGCCATCAAACGGCATGTCCATCAAAGTGTTTTGGACATGAGCCGAAAAGTTGGCGGACCTCAATCAGGCGTGGCGTCTAATCGCCACCGTCGTTGCCATCGGTCTATCTAGTGAGTCGGTGGTATCCAGCCCACACCGGATAGAATATTTGGCTGCATCCCGGCCCTCTACAAGGGCTTGGCCAAGTTTGCCCCGTACCTCCAACGGACACTCTGGCACCACTTCCGCAACCGTATCGCACAGAGAGTGGGTGTAGCGGCCCAAGAACGTCGGTCAAGGCCTCATTAAACGGCAGCAGAGGCTCCGAGGGGCATGACTGCGGTTTAAGGACCTCAGTGAGGAGGTTAGTCCTCACGGCTGTGACGGGGAGCTCAAGGCTCAAGGCCTTGGCAGCCCTCATCAAAACCACTCCGTATGTTGCCCCCTCACCAAAGCCACGGTAGGAGGAGAGACAAAATCAGTGTCTGGAGAGGTGTCCAGACCACTGGCATCCCCAAGGTCACCTGTCCAGTCTAGAGGCTGACAATTGCGTGTCAGAGAGTCCTCAGACCCCTCCCAATACTCATCACCCATCTCCTGAAATTCAGGGTTGTCAACCAATGGGGCTGGTTCATTGAAGTAAAAGTCCCCAAACGCCGTCGGGTACGGCGCCCAGCGACGCCGCTCCGACGTCGGAACCGGAGCAAGGTTCCCCACCGCGTTTTTAGCGGATTCGTTTTCTTCTTGCCTTCATGTTTGGCACCTGGTCGCCATCTTGGGGGTGGCTAGTATCGAGTGTGCCACTTGTTTGAGCGCTCTAGCGCTTACTAGGACCACAGGTGAGCCCTACTTAAGGTGAGCTTGCCAGTAGCTCGACCTTGGAAAAGGTAATAGCACGCACGCGCGCTATGCTGCTGTAATTATAGTCTACAGCGCTGCTTTCTTTTAAAAATACCGTTTTTGTATTTCGTTTAGTTTAAATTGTATTATCCCCTGTTTTTAATCCAATCCTGTTGTGCCCACACACTTGCACCTTAAATTGGGCCCCCCACCGCGTTTTTAGCGGATTCGTTTTCTTCTTGCCTTCGTGTTTGGCGCCTGGTCGCCATCTTGGGGGTGGCTAGTATCGAGTGTGCCACTTGTTTGAGCGCTCTAGCGCTTACTAGGACCACAGGTGAGCCCTACTTAATGCTCGCTACTCGCGCGCAGCGGTGACGCGCAGCGGTAGCGCCGGACTCGCGCCAGAGTCCTGCCCGTCTACGCCCGTCCCGGAGGCGATCGGTGCGTCGGGTGGGGCTCTAACACCAGGTATGTGTCCTCCTGGGTCACCAGTACTGCAATATTCCCCTGGGGAGATTCGCTCTTTTGCCAACCTAGCCACAGGCTGCCGCTCTGTCTTTCCCGGACGTCATCGAGGTAAGTCCTGCTGCCCTGGTTGTGGCTGGCGCCCCAACCGCGCTAAGTTATCACTCTCCAACAATAACATCGTCAGTGTTGGTTATCTCTGCATGCTATTAAACACCAGATCGGCATGTAGACATGCCCAAGACATATTTGAGCTTCTAGATACAGCGAAGCCACTGTGTCTTATGTTTACTGAGACGTGGTGGGGTGAATTTTCCAACCCAGATGTCGCCACGGCAATCCCGCCTGATTATAACATCTTCAGGAAGGATAGAGCTAAGGGAAGGGGTGGTGGAGTGGCACTGGTGGTCAAGAAAGGCACGCCTTGTGCGATCTTGTTAGTGGAGGACATCCGAGGCTCGGAGACCCTTGCTTTTTCCATCACTCTGTCTCCGCATCAATCAGTTAAGGGATTACTCGTGTATAGACCACCTGGTCCACCCGGAACGTTCTTTGAAGATCTGGACTCCGTGTTGTTGGGGCTGGCCCTGAAAGCGGAACATTGCATCGTGGCAGGGGATTTTAACTTTCGGATGGATGATCCGTCAGACCCTGCTGCCATTAAACTTTCTGAGGCTATGGCCCCGTTGGGACTGATCCCTCATTTGCAGGGGCCTACGCACGAGAAGGGGCATACTCTTGACCAGGTATTCTCGTCGTCCCCTCTTGAGGTGATTGAGATTATCCCGGTCCTATGGTCAGACCACTTGCTTGCCAAATTTACGATCAAAGGCACAGTTAAACCGGTTGCTGCTGTGGCACAGCAGCAGGGTCGAGTCCATAGGGCATATCATCGAGTGACCCCAGAGATGCTGGCCAAGGCTGCTGTGGATCATCCATGCTCCCTCTCAGGCGATCTGGACAGGGATCTGGAGACCTTGCAAGCTTGGCTTATAGACAGGCTAAATGATCTTGCCCCGGAATTGACACCCCGCCTGACACCGAAACGGGTCTCTGCGCCTTGGTTTACCGCAGCACTGTCGGCTACGCGGCAGCAGTGTAAGGTGGCCGAAAGAGCCTGGCGGGCACAATACGATACTGTAGCCAAGCTGACCTATAAGACGGTGGTCAAGGCCTATCACCGGGACATTCGCCTGGAAAAAAAAGCATATCTGGCTGGGAGAATAGAAGCTGCTTCTAACTCCTGTAAGGAGATTTTCTCCATTGTGAGAGAATTTATTTCCCCACGGTCTAACACCTCGGACGAAAAGCCATCTGGCTCCTGGGCTTCGGACCTTGCTGATTTCTTTACGAGCAAGATCCAACTTATACAGGATTCTTTTCCATCGCCTGTGTCTACGGGCCTGATCAATCCTGAGGCCATCTTGTCCCCGCGGGCTTCGTCAGGTTTGACGCTGGGTGTGTTTCCTCCGATCTCTGCCCCTGACTCTCTAGCTTTAATGGGCAATGTCAAATCGGGCTCGCCGCTCGACCCATGCCCCGCTAAATTTTTGGCGAAAGTTGCGGAGGTGATCAATCCGCTGCTGAATCTCTCGTTGAGTCAGGGAGTGGTCCCGCAAGCCTGGAAGCAGGCGATGGTGATTCCGCTGCTTACGAAGCCAGGCCTTGATCCGAAGGCCCCGGGCAACTATAGGCCTATTTCTCTGCTGCCGGCTCTCACGAAGATTGTGGAAAAGCACGTTCAGGTGGTGCTCTCCAATTTTCTTGAGACCAATGAGATCCTGCACGCCACCCAGTCGGGTTTTCGTCCCCATCTCAGCACAGAGACTGCGCTTCTTGAGGTCTCAGAAACCATTAAAGGGGTTCTGGACTCTGGGGGCAAAGCCATGCTGGTGATGCTGGACTTGTCGGCGGCTTTCGACACCGTCCCCCATGATGGCCTTCTCGTAAGACTCCATGAGATAGGTCTGCGGGGGACGGCGCTCGGTTGGTTTTCCTCCTTTCTAGCTGGCCGCCGGCAAACTGTCTGGGCCTCGCCAGATTCCGCCGTGATGCCGCCTCTGGGAGTCGAATCCCACAGGGCTCTATTCTGAGCCCGACCCTATTCAACATTTTTATGACCCCGCTGGCGGCGTTGGCGGAGTCGTATGGGGCCCAGATCGTATCCTAAGCTGACGACACCCAGCTCCTCTTCTCATGTAAGAGAGGAGGAGACTTTGACGGGGAGAGTATCCGCGATTGCCTTGGGACTGTTTTCCAATGGTTCCAACTGAACAGCCTCAAGTGCAATTCCGATAAGTCCGAGGTACTCTTCTTTGGGTGTGACACAGAGCCAGACTGGCAGGCCTGGTGGCCTATCAACATGTTTCCTCCGTCTTGTTCTTCCCAAATCGCCAAGAACCTGGGGGTCAAGATGGATAAGGGGCTAACATTGAAATCCCAGATCCTCGGGGTGTCGGGCACCTGCTTCGGCATCCTTAGGATGTTGCGGAGGTTCCTTCCCCTGCTGTCTGAGGAGCATAGGAAATTGACAGTGCAGGCTCTGATCGGGTCCAGGTTAGATTATTCTAACATTCTTTACCTGGGCCTGCCAGAGTATCTGCTGCAGCGGCTCCAAGTGGTGCAGAACGCTGCCGCGAGAGCAATTTTTGGTTTAAATAGACGGGCCAGTGCAGCGGGCCTGTTGAAAACCTTGCATTGGCTTCCAATCCGGAAACGGATCGCCTTTAAGGCTCTGACTCTGGCCTATAAGGCCCTCCACGCGGTGGGAGCAAAGTATCTTCAAAAGAGACTGGCCTAGCAACCGACTCGCTCTTTGAGGTCGGAATCCCTGTTTCTGGCGGTCGTCCCGCGTGTGAAGAGAGCTCGCCTGGGAGGCCGCTCTTTTGGACTACTGGCGCCACACTTGTGGAATTCTCTGCCGCTCACTCTGCGGGGAGCTACCAGCCTACTTGCCTTTAGAAAAGGCCTTAAAACCTGGCTGTTTACCCAGTAGCCCGTCTTTCCTGTATGCGCTCGTTCGGCCTTCTGTCCTTTTCTTTTTTAACGGTGTTATGTTATTGTGTTGCAGCCCTCCTTTTCCAAAAAGCGCTGGGACACTCTTTTTGAGTAGCCGTGCGCTATACAAAAGAATAAATAACATAACATAACATAACATAAGGGAGGCATCGGGGACGGCGCCGTGGGGGTCGTAAGGTCGACCGGCGGCGACCCAGATCCCGAAGCGGGTCCAGTGGGTCCCGCGGCGCCGGGCCTGAAGGCACCAGCGGCGTCGGGACTGTTGGGCCCAGCGGCGCCGGAGGTGTCGGGAATATGGGGCCCTGTGGCGCCGGGGCCGAAGCACCCGATGGCGTCGGGCCGAAGCCCCAGACCCGCTAAGGGCCCCAGACGGGCCCACCGGGCCCGAAGGCCCCGCCGGAGGAGAGAGGGACCTCATGGCCATGAGGAAGCGCTCGATCTTCTCCGGCGTCGCGTCTCGCCCAGAGACCGGAGGGTGTGCGGCTGGACGCGACGCCCGCGACTCCGACGGAGCAGCGCGGGTGGTGTCACCCAAACCCCCGGCCGCGTTGCGCGAGCGTCGGGGGGAATCAGAAGAGCGATGACGCCTCTTCGACTTCTTATGTTTCTTACCCGACGACGACTTCGACCCGGAGGAGTGGTACCGACTCTCGGAGCTGTGGCGGCTCCGACCCCGCGACCTGTTCCTCGACCTCCCATGGGACCGGGGCCGCCGTAGTTCGAGTCACCTGCGGGACCGCTCCCGCCTGGCTTTCGAAGAGAGGGCCCGGCAGTCTGAGCAGGCCTTGTCGTTGTGGTCGACGCCTAGACAAGTTAGGCACAGGTGGTGAGGATCCGTGACCGACATCGTGCAGTCGCAATCCTCGCAGTGCTTGAATCCCTAGGCACCGATCAGAGTTGTAAAGATTTCGAGAAATTATCAAAAGGATCCAAAAAGTTAGTCAAAAATTGACTAAGGGTTACTGCTTTTTACAGATCTGCACTTGCTGGCGCGGAAAAAAGAAGAACTGACGTCAGCACGCGCCCACGAGGATGACGACGGACGTGGAGCCGCAGACGACGCCTACCGACGCGCAAGGGTACTGCTACGCAAAAATTTCCGGATCCAGTCTGACGCCTGGGGATATTCTAAGGTAAGGAATCTATCACTAACGTGTCTCTTTCAGATATAGCAGACTACAGTTACAAACCCTGGAGAATCCACTCTGGGGCTGTAGGGGTGTCCTGCTAAAGCAAAAGCACCCTCACACTTATAATCAAGCACCCTGCCCTCAGGACTGAAGGGAATCCCATAGTTTAGATATAAGGAAAAAAATATCTGTCGTGAAAAGTACAAGCACCGACTCACACAGGTTGCAATGGTAGGCCTGTAGTCAGAGTTGAAGTGGACTGCCATGGGTGGCACAAAACAATACATGCTGCAGCTCATGTGTGAACCCTGGTGTACCTATGCACTGGGTACCCTAGTGCCATTTACACGGGACGTATAAGGGTACACGAGTAGCCAATTGTGGAGGTACAAAAGTACCTATCAAAGCCATTTTGGAAGAGAGAGCACAGATTCTGTGGTCCTGATTAGCAGGATCCTACCTACAGTCAAAACATACGGATACCAGGCAAAAAGTGGGAGTAACCATGAAAAAAGATCCTACTTTCCTACAAAGTGGACTCCCATGGGTGGCACAATACATGCTGCAACCCATTGAAGATTACTGATGTACCTATGCCCTGGGTACCTTAGTAACATATAGTAAGGACTTGTAAGGGTACACCAGTAACCAACTGAGGAGGTACCAAAGACATTTAGGTAGAGCGAGCTCAGACGCTGGGGTCCTGGTTAGTAGGATCCCAGCAAACTACAGTCAAAATATACTGGCAACAAGCAAAAAGTGGGGGTAATCAAAAAAGAAAAATCTTTCCTACATGAAGCGCCTAAGCAATTACTGAAGCAGAAGGCAAAGGAACCGATAGCTGTGATGTCGTTCACTGAAGAAATACGAGACGGTGGAGAATAGCATATATTTCCCTGTAGAAGTGGAGGAAGTGTATTGGGACCAGTACCTAGATTTTTGTGTGATCTGGCCCTAATCGGGAAACATGACTTCGGTGGCAAAAGCACCTCGTTATAAACCCATATTCCAATATCGGTTACGTTATTTCCTGCAGGTTGTCGGAAACCCTCAAGTTTCCAGCCGTATCTTTAAGATCGCCCAACACGGCAGCTCATAAGAATTTTCCAGGCAAGCCCTCTCTTGTTTACTTCTTTCGTTGACTTCCTTTACTTTGGGCTATGACACTTGTCACATATTTTACTTAAAGTTAGACACCATTTTCACAGGTGTTCCTCTATAACTTACTATACCACATACTATTGGTCTGGTTGCTACCATGCACCTGAGCACATCCCCTTCTCTGTTTCTATGAAACTCACACCAGTCACAAACTTGGGTGCAAATCCTACATGTAAAGCAGTATATTCACTGCAGATTGTTGCGTTTTACATTACTGTGGATGCCACTCTACCTGTGAAGATCATCATATTCATGGAATTGACTTCCCCTGACGGAGGGTTTCTGTAGTAAACCCGAAATGCTTTGGGACTTTTGAAGAAGCATATTATTAACATGAAGTCAAATGTTTATGTACAATTTTATGTTTTCATACGATTACACAAAAGTAGATCGTTATGCCTAAAACCATGATAAGTGGTATGCAAATAATGCTTGTAAGTATTTGTACATGAGGTATTATTGAAATTCTGACTAAACCTGATAATTCTAAATGAATTTTGTTGCCTTTGAGCATTTGTTACTATTGTTCACGTTTATCTATGAAAAGCTTGTTTTGAGACATTAAGTCCGTTGGCTGTGCACTCCCTTAACTGTGGGTGATCCCACAGTTCATTTTGTTGTTTAAAAGAATGGGAAATTAGGGTCCTTTTCCATAGAAAAAGGGAATGGCACGCAATTCCTTTACATACCTCAAATTATTCCAAACATTTTGTTTAATTCAGAATAAAAACGCCTTAACTCAGGTGTGCACCTGCACCACCCCTCATTACTTCTAGAAAGTGGACATTTCTCTGTACTTATGCGTTTTGTGCAAGCCAGTCTCAAATACATGTCAGGGTTGGCTGACAACTATGCTTTGTGCATTCCCTCTACACAGCCAGAAACCCATGAAGGTAAGGCTCCTGTGCATTCTGAGCCCTCATCAGCATTCTTCCAGGGCAGGGTTGAATGGGAGGAAATGAAATTTACATTTCAATAGGTAGTGTCCTCTCCACATACAAAGAACTCATTTATCCCCCATGGTCAGCTTAGCAGACAGGACTGGGGTAATGGCTATCCTTGTGCACTTCGGAGTTCCTTTGAAGTCACCCCCCACATCAAAGGGACTTTTAGGTATAAGTACTGGGTCTCTGACCACCCTAAAATCAGACCCTTTTAGACCTGTAACCAGACGTTACTGGCTCTACATCCGCAGATTTCCATAAGGACTGCAGTGATGCCAGGAGGGACTCCCACTCTGCTAACTGCCTTGCTGTGCTGGCCCAGGGCTCGACAAATCCACTCGACTGCTCGCATTTGCGAGGTAAATTTTATGAGGTCGAGCTATTTTAAGGTCCTACTCGCCCTTTCTGGCGAGTAGGAAAACATACTAACTTTTGTCCTCCGTCTTTGAAAAAGGAGCAAATGTGACAAGATAACAAGATTTAAAGGCCTTTTTATTGCTCACAAAGCAAATTAGCATAAAGAGGCCTTTAAATCTTGTTATCTTGTCACAGTTGCTCGGCTTTCAGAGAAGGAGGTCAAGTAGGTTAATGTTAGGTCAAGGAGTTTTTTTTAAAGTACTAGACCTGAAGACCGGTACTATTTTTCAGATTTGTCGGGCCCTGTGGCCTGATACCTCTGCGCTGTGCTGAGCGTTCTCCAAGGGCTTGTTGATTTGCCCCCTGTTCTTGAAATCACAGGCTAAAAAGACTTTGCTTCCCCCTTACTGCCGTGGGGCTCTGCCATTGTGAGTAGCAGAAACATTTGTACTCAAGCAGACTGTGCCGGATTGCCTGCTTGTGCTGTGGTATAATGAGCACTTGGCTGGGAGAGAGATCATGCACCTTTCCACTCTGTTTGAAGCCTATGCGTTTTCTGTGTCAGAAGCGATCATGAGTCCGGCAGCCCCACTGGGACCCAAGCGGATGTACCTGATCGTCACCTTGTGCTGTGGACTATCAAGCACTTGGTCAGGAGAGAGATCAGTCACCTTTTTGCTCCACCTGCAGCCTGTGTGTGCCTGGCTTCAGCGGACCACGTCACAGAGCAGAGGGAAGCCGCCACGCCCTTGCGGGCAACGCAGTGTCCTGCTTCTGCTGGTGACAATGCAGCGCTGTCAGTACATATCACTCTGCGCGTCCCAGGGAATGAGACTTCCGATTCGAGACCCCCAACACCGGCAGCCCAACCTGCTTGTTTCAAAGCACCCAGAGCAGGTACTGTGTTTCATCACACCTAGGCAGTCCCTCCAGCTCCTGCGCTCCCTCTAATAGGCACCATGGTCTCGAGGGACCGGTCGAGGGCTTGCAGCTCATTTACCCCTTTGGGAAATTCTTTGACAATGCGGCTACGGCCGGATTCTAAGTAAGCCTCTGCCTTGAAAGTGAGGCAGTCCAAACCGGTCGGGTGACCGGAGATAACCTATTGAATAAGAGTTCTGTATCAAAATTTAAGAACTATTGAGCACCATGATTCCTTGCACTCTTTAAACGTCCATATCTTGAAAAGCATGTATTTTCTTTTTTAACACAGAAAACTAAACTATTTTTATAAACCTGTGTGGAGTTTTTTTGTGGCATATTCATTGTGTTACTTTGATGTGTGTTGCACAAATACTTTACACATTGCCTCTTTTGATAAGCCTGCCTGCTCTGCACCAAGCTACCAGAGAGTGACCACAGGTTCTATCGTTGAGGATTTTCATTTGAATAGTTCCACCCATGTGCAGGAGTCCTGGAGCAATTTACATAGAATTTCTTCTTGAGTGTAGATGTTCGTGTTTCTTGAGTAAGGCCCGCAGAAACACCTAAAAAAGAACATATTATGCAACCCAGGCTACAGTGGAGATATTCTTCAGATTGTACTTACAAAAAAGGGTATAAATACGGATATATAATTTTGATGCAAATATTGTATAAACAGCTTAAACCTCTTTCACAAACCCTTTTTGTAAAAGTTGAAGATGAAGGATAGCAGGACAGTGTAGGCTGCTATTATATGAGTTTTAAACAACGTCTGTGCCTTTAAGGACATATAGACCACCAGTATACTGTCATGCCTAGCAGGTGGCTGTTGCCTCAGTTCTTTCTCCAGCTCCTGATGACAGGATCTTGAAGCACTGAGCTTGGACTTTTTAATCATTTTCTCTTCAAAATTCACTTGAAGTTTTTCATCTCTCCCTTTCAATTTCTGCCTTTTTCTGACAGAAAATTGTGGAATTTTGTGGAATAAAATGCCTCTTTATTTTTCCCAAGGGTCCTGCCTGTGGGAGAAAGGACAAATCAGACATCTGACTCATTCTCTGCCTTCCATGTAGTAGCGGCTGGTGTCTGATAAAATGAGGCAGAGCACAGGGGAGCAGTAACATAAATAGAACACTTACCTGACCCGTGGAACATTACTCCTCGCTGTTTTTCTGTTCCTCTGGGCACAGACTGCCCTGCGGCCAATCCAGACGGTGCTCTCACTGTGAGAGTAGCGTCTGGATTGGGCTGAGCACACTGGTTTTGCGCTGCATCGGGAGCTGGGAGCCTGTACCCGCTGGTCTCTTCACCCAACAAGGGAGCTGGGTTGGAGAGAAGTCAGTGCACATGACAGTTTGGATTTCCTAAGACTGCCGGGAACTGTCATGCACATCGACAGCAGTGGCCAACAATCCTCCTGCTGCAGTGATGTAGCCCGCCCAAAAGACTCGGACAGTCGAAAAAAAAGGATTATAATTTTATTCTTTATCTTCCTCGCCAGCCCGGCGGGCCGCTGGTGGGTGCGCTGTGGCAACGACCGGCATCGAAGACCCAGGACCCCAGACCGATTCCGTGGGGCCCTAAGGTGCGTCAGCAGAGTCGGACTGCCCAAAGATATGGTGGAGAGCTTCACAGAACGTACGAAGTTGGGCAGGGGATGCCCCGGGTACCAGAAATAGGGGGAGGCGCAGAGTAGTCCCTGAACCAGGCACCGGAGATGGAGCCTTAGAGCAACGATGCTCCGGGTCCAACCAGTCGACCAACAGGGAGAAGGCGAAGAGCGCCGATGCTGCTTCTCCTTCTTGTGCTTCGACTTACCCGAAGTCTTCGAGGACTTAGAATGCGAAGAGGTGTTGAGGCTCCGCAACTGGTCTCAAGACCTTCCCCTCAAATTAAACTGGGAGCGAAGCTGAGCCAACCACTGGGCCTCCAAGAGCTTTCGGGACAGCTCCCACTAAGACTTAGGATTCATGGCTTGGCAGTCTGAGCACGACTTCAGGGCGTAGTCCAGGCACCAAAGACACAAGAGGTGCTTGACCCCGTAAGGCTTGATGCTGGTTTGACGATGTGACATCCCTCTCGCACCAGGAGTCGAAGATTCAAAAAAGAAGTCCACAACACTTCGAAAAAATGTTGTCAAAACATGACTAAGGGGTAGCTCTGTGCTAGGCTGGTGCAGAAAATGAAAGAACTGACATCAGCGCACAGCTGGGATGCGTCTAAGTAGGGCAATGGCACTGCTAAGAAAAAATTCTCAGGATCCATTCTGATGCCTGGGAGTAATTCTAAGGTAAGGAATCTTTTTTTTTTAGAACATAAATTTATTGATTTTATAATAGAGGACAACGCCCAAATACAGTCATGTTAAGCACTGGGAGCCGTGCATTGTAAATGCCTGCAGTGTTAACCGATGCATCATATTCGTAGAAGATATGTCTGTACAGTTTACCAGGAATAAAGATATGTTAAACAGTGCAAATAGCAGGCAATGTTGGATAAACACGAAGTAGAGGATAAAAGCATATACTGAAAGTAGCAATCGTGGCGTAAACATGGTAGACTATACATTGTCACAACATGTCTAATCCTCAATAAACAGAAAATATAAAGATAAACCAATGCCTCCCGCCGCCCTCCGCTTCCTGGTCCCTGCCTCCAAATACTATCTTAGATCCCGAACTCCTATTGGGCTATCCTTTGTGCACAGATAGAACATGATACATAATAGTGCCTAAGGAAAAAACATTGAGCCACAGCCTTAACGGCTACACACTGGACTGTTGTGCATGTGTACACCATTATTTTTAAGAAGGGAAAAAAAAACAAAGAAAAAAAAATTGTCAGTGTACAAAAGGGTGACAAGTTAGTCATTCAAGGGAATGCGGGATTAATGGGGTGAGTCAAAGCCATCTGTGATGTCGGAGGTGTAAAAGAATCTATAGTTTTGAAGACTTCCAACATTTGGTCTCATTCCAATGAGATAGGAATCTTACGCAGGCCCCAGAATTCCTCCTGTCGGATTATAGTGCTTTCAGCAAGGCCCCATTGTGTCAATTCCGTAAGTCAGTGTAGTGGCATAAGAGGAGAGGGAGACTTCCATCTCATTGTAATCGCACGCTTAGCAATAAGGAGTGCCAAGTAGGCGAATCGGAGTTGTATCTTCTGTCCCTTAGGGCGTCTAAAGTAAGGAATCTATACCTAACAGTCTCTTTCAGATAATAGTTTTACTGGGTGACAAGCAGAGCCATGAATATTTTAAAGCTAAAGAAAAAGCATTGTGAAGAGTATCCCTTAGAATGAAAGTTTGAAAAATATGTTTTTCAACATAATGCAGTGTATTTCTGAATAGCCTATTTATCTGGTATAAATCCCATGATGAACAAATCAGAATCGGACTGCTGGAAGTCAAATGTGACGTCTTAATGCTTTATCAAAGTAATAATTAGGAAATCGTAACAGACAGCTAAAACAGAAGCAAGAGTAAATACCTTTTTTAGCTCATTCTCATCTATAGATTCATCATTTACTTGTAGAGAAGTCTGGACCTCAACAGGTCCTTCTTCAAACTCATCAACTTCTTCTTCGTTCTCATCTTCGCCACTTCCATAGTTTGTTAATGCTTGGGTTTCTGCTTTAGATAAACCTAAATTGTAAATTTTAAATACTTTGAAACCAATTTTAAATTGTCAATTTTAAATCAATATAAATGATTTACCCTAGCACTAAGTTGCATAACTGATTTTAAATGTAACCCAGACAAGATACATTGATTAATAATAATGTACTTACCATCACTAAATCTTCCTGGTGGATGCTCTATGTAACTGCAGATTCAGGACTGTTAGACCTGGCATATTTTGCTTTCTGACATCCTGTTTTTGTTGGTTTAGTGTCTCTGCACACTTTTTGACTGCTATTCAGTGATAAAGTGTAAGTGCTCCTACTGTAAATTATGTTACGATGGTTCTCCATGATTGGCATATTTGATATACTTTAAGTCCCTAGTAAAGTGCAGTGCGTGTGACCAGGACCTGTAAATCAATTGCTACTAGTGGGCCTGCAGCACTGATTGTCACACAAACAAGCAGTCTTTCAAATGTGCCTCAGACCTGCCACTACATTGTCTGTACACGCAATTTATAACTGCCATGTCGACCTGGTAAGTGCACCTACTTACCAGGCCCTAAACTTCCCTTTTCTTACATGTAAGGCACCTCTAAGGTAGGTTGAAGGTTTTTGTGTACAATAGATGTCAAATCTTTGTACACTTCTATCCCACACAAATCTGGTCTAGAAGCTGTTGAATGGGCTTTGCTGAGTCAACCTTCGATAAGGGCTGATACAGTTTTCATTTTGGAACTTCTTCATTTTTGTATATATCACAGTCATTTTTAATGGGACAGCAAGTTCTTTTTACAACAGAACGGTACATCCATGGGGTTCGCAGGGGCTCCTGCGTACGCCAATACTTTTATGGCCAAATTTTGGTCTGACTTTATTTACAGAGATCATGAAAAGCAAGAGCATGCAGTTCATTACTGCAGGTTTATTGATGACATTTTTGTTCTATAGATTTACAGTAGAGAATGTTTGGAAAAGAAAATCGCTGCATTGAATGAGTTTGATGAACAAATACAATTCATTCATACAACTAGTGAGACTGAAATTTCTTTTTTAGATGTTGCTATTAAACTTAATGGAATAACAACACTGGGTGTGGGCTTCCTACAGTAAGGCCAAGCCTCTGAATTCAAAAACAACTAAACAAATGCCAATACTGTAACTGCTTATTTATAAAGGACCTTTGGTTTCCACACACAAAGAATTGAACTAGGTGTGAGTTTTGACAGTCTGTCAGTCTGACTCTCTTTTATTTTTCATACAATTTTTTTCGAAGTTTTTGTTGGTTATAATTCACCAAAATACACAAATATGAAAAGCACAGACAATACACAAAACACAATTCATAAAATTGACATTCTCATAAAATACACAATAGTGGAAAAACTTTCATACGTTGTTGATCAACATCAGCACTCCAATCTCACACTCTCACACAAACCATACATACACGAATCACTATTTACAGTTGAATGTCACAAAAAACAATTAGAAAACACCGAAGAAAATTGTTTGTTTGAATTAACGATTTTTAACCATAAATGATAATTGTCTTCTCAATTATGCTCTTAAGGTGTAGAAAAACGGTCTACACGTTTCAAAGCCCTAACTGGTGAGGGGGTTCTCATCAGGACCTCAAAGCTGTAGGGAAGAGAAATGAGATCGATATCACTAAATGTGAAAATTGGTGGAAAGCACTAGTAGCCCCTTACTGGTGTTGCCCCTTACCTTAACAAGGAGTGTGCCCTATTTAATAAGAAAACCGGACGTTGACAACTGCAAAGGAATAATGAACAAATACAGCCAATCAATCGACCTGTTTATGCAGCCACTTAATAGTTCACAACATACAACAAAACACCCAGTCATAATTACATAGCTTCTGGTAGTTTATTATATTGAATGGTCTGTGGGGGAAATGAACAGGGGAGATTGATAAGTGAAAGGATGTAAGGTTTTTGTTTTAGGTCTGGTAAATTCAGGTGGAAGGAAAGCTTACTTTATAAACTTGTGTGGAAGCGGGGCTTGCGGGGAGCCAAGAGTAAATCAAGGACCTGTGAAATGATGGAAAAAGTTGTGTGAGCATTGGTGCTAAAATCCATGGGGGATACACTCTAAAACTGTTGTTGCGCCCGTTGTGAAGCAATGCTTACCTCCAAGATCGTATCACTATCCAAAACGCAGCGTCTGTTCTGTGTCACCGATTTACACAACTGCGGTGCGCCGGTGTCCCAGAAATGACCTGTAGCGCGTTGTCTTCTGGGAATGGTGCTTCTGGCGAATGTAGTTTTGCGCTACTTTTTCGACGAAATTGAGGGCTGCTATTACAAATTTATGGACGCTGATATTAGTCTGAAGTTGAACTGAGTGGTCTTGTTCCTTATTATGTTTAGTCGGACCGTTTGATGAAAAGCGCCAATGTTGGTTTCACAGAGATGTCCATTTCGCATTGTCTGCCTAAAATAAGGCTTCTGGGAAACGTAGTTTTCGTTAGACATTCTGCTGAATTGTGAACTCGCAATATGGATTTTGAATAATGAAAGGGATATTCTGAATGGTCACGTTTCTATTTATCTTGTAGATCGGTCCCGTTGGCACTATTTTTATTGACGTGCTGAACTGATGATGAATCCTAAAAGGCGTCATGGGAATTCTTTTAAGGACGAATTCATTGGAGCCTCGCACAGTATTGTGTTGGGTGTGATGGTAATAGAAAAGGGGTGGCTTCAGGAGGGACTAGAGTGAAAAGGATGAGTCCAATTCCAATGACTGCCTCAACCAAGCAGAGTCAGGAATTAATTAAGCTTGTAAAGTTCTGACATTTCGTTAAGACCTTCCACTGCTGTGTTGAATTTCAAAATAAGCATTGCTTCTCTTTTCGATAATTTCTTATCCAGGTCTCCACCTCTTTGGTCTCTGTCCACCTTTAGAATCACTGTCCATTTGATATCAGATTCTTTATGGGCCATGTTGTACCAGTGGTTAACCAATGGAGCTGTAAGAACATTCATCTCTATTCTCGACTTGTGCTGGGTGATTCGTGTTCGAACCTCCTGGTTCGTCTTGCCAATATATAGAAGATCGCATGGGCACTTAATGCCATATACGACATTTCTTGATCTGCAATTCGTGAAGGAGTTATGCTTCCAAAAGATGTTCTTATATTGGAAGATGGACCCTTCTTCTGTGGTAGAACAACATAAGCAGGATCCATACTTCTTGTGTCCTACTATGTGAGGTAAGCGGACAAAGGTTCTGACTGAAATTACTTCTTTTTCTGGCATTGCTGCTCTCACTAAATAATTGGCAATGCTGCGGTTAGTTTTGAACGCAAATAGTGGCTTTGCATTGAAAGATGCATGCAGATTTTTTACTAAATGGCAGTTACTGGCTATCACCTTTTTCAGTAGATTGGAGTTTGGGCAGTATGTTGAAACAAAAACAATCCTGTGAGTTTCATTTTCTTGTCTTTCTTTCGAGTAAACTTTCGCGTTGTGTCCACCACGCTCGTTTCATGGATCTTTTCAGGAGTTTTTTTGGGTATCCCCGTTCAAGGAGATTGGTAGTTAGTTTAGTAGCATTGCTCAAATACTCGTCCTTAAAATGACAATTCTGATTAATTCGAAGATATTGCCCATAGGGCAAGTTATCTTTCATGCTTCTTGGGTGGTTGCTTGAAAAGTGGAGTGACTTATTCCGATCTGTTTCTTTCTTGTACATCTTGCCCTCCATCTGCTGGGTAAACTACCACATCCAGGAATGGCATTCTGTATTTTGAGTAATTTAGACTGAACTGAATCTCCTGGGTCCGGTTATTAAGCCATTGATGGAATTCTTTAAGTTGTTCCTCCTGTCCAGTCCAAACGAAGAACACGTCATCGATATATCTGCTCCAATATTCGATGTTGATGTATGGATTATTATTATAAATGAAAGTGTCTTCATATTTGGCCATGAATAGTACTGCTAACTCCAGGGCGAACGGACACCCCATCGCTACTCCGCTTATTTGGTAGGAAAAAACACCATCAAAGTTGAAATAATTTTTCTTTAAGGAAAAGCTCGCCAACTTGAGAATGCATTCTGTTGGAACTTGGTGAGATCGTTCTCGTGTCTCTAGAAAGTGTTCCAGCACATGCAATCCTTCCTCTTGAGGTATTTGAGTGTACAATGACACTACATCCATGAACATGAATCACCCAGCACAAGTCGAGAATAAAGATGAATGTTCTTACAGCTCTATTGGTTAACCACTGGCACACCATGGCCCATAAAGAATCTGATATCAAATGGACAGTGATTCTAAAGGTGGACAGAGACCAAAGAGGTGGAGACCTGGATAAGAAATTATCGAAAAGAGAAGCGATGCTTATTTTGAAATTCAACAAAGCAGTGGAAGGTCTTAACAAAATGTCAGAAGTTTACAGGCTTAATTAATTCCTGACTCGGCTTGGTTGAGGCAGTCATTAGAATTGGACTCATCCTTTACACTCTAGTCCCCCCTGAAGCCTACCCTTTTCTATTACCATCACACCCAACACAATACTGTGCGAGGCTCCAATGAATTAGTCCTTAAAAGAATTTCCATGATGCCTTTTAGGATTCATCATCAGTTTAGCACGTCAATAAAAATAGTGCCAACGGGACTGATCTACAAGATAAATAGAAACGTGACCATTCAGAAGATCCCTTTCATTATTCAAAATCCATATTGGGAGTTCACAATTCAGCAGAATGTCTAACGAAAACTAAGTTTCCCAGAAGCCTTACTTTAGGCAGACAATGCGGAATGGACATCTCTGTGAAACCAACATTGGCGCTGTTCATCAAACGGTCCGACTAAACATAATAAGGAACAAGACCACTGAGTTCAACTTCAGACTAATATCAGCGTCCATAAATTTGTAATAGCAGCCCTCAATTTCGTAGAAAAAGTAGCGCAAATCTACATTCCCCAGAAGCACCATTGCACAAGTTACTACTTGTGTAACGATATATCTGTAAGAGACATTAGTTAGTGATACATTCCTTACCTTAGAATATCCCCAGGCGTCAGACTGGATCCGGAAACTTTTGCGTAGCAATACCCCTGCGCGCTGGTAGGCGTCGTCTGCGGCTCCGCGTCCGTCGTCGGCGTCGTGAGCGCCGGGATGACGTCGTCGGAGTACTTAGACGGCGCCCATGCGCGCTGACGTCGGTTCTGATAACACAGCTTTTCCGCGCCAGATACGCAGAGCCATGATAGAACTAACACTGGTGCCATGAAACTAGGGCCCTGAAAGGGGATGACCTTAACCCTAGATATCGGTTCGCAGAACGGGGAGGATGGGTGGGTCGGTAAGGAATCTATCACTAACTAATGTCTCTTACAGATATATCGTTACACAAGTAGTAACTTGTGCATCTGAAAGAGACACGTTAGTGATAGATTCCTTACCTTAGAATAGATACCCCAGCAATACCAACCCCGGTGGTGGGTCTGCGAACCAATATCACACCAGAAAGTCCTGGAGGACGGAACGGCCAAAGAAGCCATCCCTCCGGACTTGACTGTCCAGGCAGTAGTGTCTCGCGAACGTGTGCAGCGAGGCCCACGTGGCTGCCTGACAGATGTCCTGCAGGGGGACACCGCGGCCCAGGGCAGTTGTCGTTGCCGTGGCCCGAGTGGAGTGAGCCCGCAATCCAGCCGGGGGCTCCTTCCTCGCCATGGAGTAACATGCTTGAATACACAAGATGATCCACCTAGAGATGGTCCTCTTGTGCACAGCCTTTCCCTTCTTCGCGCCCACGTAACCAACGAAGAGTTGGTCATCCACCCGGAATTGGCGTGTGCGATCTAGGTAGTAGGAGAGCGCACGTTTTGGATCCAGACGGTGGAGCCTCTCCTCCTCTTTCGAGGGGTGCGGAGGCGGAAAGAAGGTGGGCAAAGTGATGGACTGCCCGATGTGGAAGGCCGTGACAACCTTGGGCAGAAAGGAAGGTCGTGTACGTAACACCACCTTATCAGGATGAACAGACAGGAAAGGTGGAGAAGAAGAAAGAGCCTGGAGCTCACTCACCCTCCTGGCAGAGGTGATGGCAACCAGGAAGGCCGTCTTTAGAGTAAGGAGACGAAGAGGGCAGTTATGAAGCGGCTCAAAGGGAGCACACATCAGATAGGTGAGAACCAGATTCAAGTCCCACTGGGTCATCACGAAGGGAACGGGAGGGAACATGTGCGTGATGCCCTTCAGAAATCTACTCACAATAGGGGACTTGAATAAAGAAGGCTGATCTGGTAGCCTCAAGAAGGCTGATAGAGCAGAAAGGTACCCTTTAAGAGTGCCCAGAGCAGAGCCCTGCTGGGCAAGGGAAAGAAGAAAGAGCAGCACTTCCGAAAGGGGTGCAGAGAGAGGATCCACAGCCTTTGCTGTGCACCATGCCACAAATCTGTTCCACCGGCAGGCGTATACCGACTTTGTGGAGGGATGCCTGGCTGCCAGAATGATATCACAGACTGCGGGAGGCAAGTCAAATGGCCTCAACTGCCGCCGCTCAATCTCCAAGCTTGTAGGTGGAGACTGGACAGGTTCGGGTGCAGGACCGTCCCCTGCTGCTGCAAAAGAAGGTCCTCCCGAAGAGGCAGACGAATCGGGGGATCGACTGACATGCTGAGTAGCTCGGGATACCAGTATCTTCGTGCCCAGTCCGGAGCCACAAGGACGACCTGGGCCCGGTCGCGCCTGATCTTCTTCAGCACTCTGGGCAGAAGTGGTATAGGCGGAAAGGCGTACAACAGACCGCAGCTCCACTCGCGACGAAAAGCGTCTCCGAGCGAGTGCCGCCTTGGAAACTCCAACGCGCAGAACTGCTGACATTGCGCGTTCTCTTCTGTGGCGAATAGATCTAACCAAGGCTCTCCCCACTGTCGAAAGAGACCTTGCGCCACGTCCGAGTTCAGACGCCATTCGTGATCCATCATGCACCGGCGGCTGAGTTCGTCCGCCCTGGCATTCAGAGAGCCTGCCAGGTGTTGAACCACCAGGGTCACGCCCTGATGTTCCAGCCACTGCCAGAGGCGCAGAGCCTCCTGGCAGAGGGTCCACGACCCCACACCGCCCTGTTTGTTGCAGTACCACATGGCGGTGGTGTTGTCGGTGAACACTTGCACTACGCTCCCCTTGACAGAGGGGAGGAATGCCTTCAGTGCAAGACGAATCGCCCGCAGCTCCAGAAGGTTGATGTGGAGCCGGGACTCCGCCGGAGACCAGAGGCCTCTGATCTCCGCCTCTCCCATGTGGCCTCCCCAGCCCTGGAGGGACGCGTCCGTCACAACTACGTGCTCCGGCTGGGGTAGGGAGAGGGGTCTGCCACTGACCCAGTCGCGGTCCGTGAGCCACCACTGCAGTTGCTTCGCAGTGCCCTCTGAGATCAGGACATGATCGGACAGGTTGCCCTGATGCTGGGCCCACTGAAACTTCAGGTCCCACTGCAGAGCCCGCATCCGCCACCTGGCGTGACGCACCAGAAGGATGCAGGAGGCCATCAGCCCCAGAAGCCGCAGCGTCAACCTGACCGAGACCCGGGATAACGGCCTGAAGACAGGAATCAGAGCCTGAATATCCCGAACCCGCTGTTCGGGTGGGTAAACCCGAAACTGCGCCGAGTCGAGAACCGCTCCGATGAAGAGGAGCTTTTGAGAGGGACACAGGTGTGACTTCGGCACATTGATGGAGAACCCCAGCAAGTGCAGGAGGTCGGCCGTAGTCTGAAGGTGGCTGACGACTGACTGGGGCGAGCCCGCCTTCAACAACCAGTCGTCGAGGTAGGGGAAGACAGATATCCCCTGCCTGCGCAGATGGGCTGCGACCACCGCCATCACCTTCGTGAACACCCGTGGGGCGCTGGCAAGGCCGAAGGGGAGCACGGTAAACTGAAAGTGCTCTTGGCCTACCACGAACCGTAGGTAACGCCGGTGGGCCGGCAGGACGGGGATGTGGAAATAGGCGTCCTGCAAGTCCAACGCTACCATCCAGTCTCCCGGGTCCAGGGCAGCCAGGACCTGAGCCAAAGTGAGCATCTTGAACTTCTCCGTCCGGAGGAAGCCGTTGACGTTCCGCAGATCCAAGATAGGGCGTAGGCCCCCTTTGCCCTTCTTGGGTACCAGAAAGTAGTGGGAGTAACAACCACGTCCTACTTCTGGCCCAGGAACGCGCTCGATGGCCCTCTTGGCCAAGAGGGCCGAAACCTCCTCTTGCAGAAGTTGCAAGTGATCCCCCGACACACGGTGGTACTGAGGTGGCATGGATGGAGGGGAAGACTCGAAGGGGAGGGAGAAACCCCTTCGGACAATTTGCAGCACCCACCTGTCCGAAGTGACTGAATGCCAGTGGGAGAGGTGATGGCGAACCCTGCCTCCCACAGGCGTCACATGGGCCTGAAAACTCGGACTAGGAAGGTTTTGAGGCGGGGGCTGCTGAGGGAGGTGTGGACTGGCCTCGCCGCTGGCCCCGACCACCGCCACGGCGGTTCCCACGGCCGCCACCGCGTTGCTGAACATTCTGCGGCGCGTGGCTGACGGTCCGAGGTGGGGCGCCCCTTCCGTGGCCACGAAAGGAGCGAAAGGCACCCGATTGCTGGCGTGGGGCCGTAAGGCCCAAGGACTTGGCCGTGGCCCTGGAGTCCTTGAAACGTTCCAGCGCATTGTCTGCCTTGTCGCCGAAGAGGCGACGGCCATCAAACGGCATGTCCAGAAGGGTGGCCTGGACATCGGCCGAGAAGTTGGCGGACCTCAACCAGGCGTGGCGTCGAACCGCCACCGTCGTTGCCATCGCCCTGGCCAGTGAGTCCGTGGTATCCAGCCCACACCGGATAGAGAAGCGTGCCGCATCTCGGCCGTCCGCAAGGGTTTGGCTGAGTTTAGCCCTGACCTCCTCAGGGCATTGTGGCAGCACCTCCGCAACCGTGTCCCACAGAGTGTGGGTGTAGCGGCCCAAGAGACAGTTGGTGTTCACAGACCGTAGCCCTAGGCTCACAGACGAGAAGACCTTCTTCCCGAACTGCTCATATCTCTTGGATTCCCTGTCGGGCGGGGCCGACGGGAATGCGGTTTGGGAGTTAGAGGCCTGGATGACCAGACTCTCGGGGGTGGGATGGGTGGACAAAAAGCAAGGGTCGCCCGGTGCCGGGCGGTAGCGTCTGGCCACGTTCCTGTCCACAGGGGGGCCTGTGGCGGGCTTGGACCAAGTGCCCAGCAGAACGTCACACAAGGCCTCATTGAACGGCAGGAGGGGCTCCGCGGAGCCGGACTGCTGTTTGAGGACCTCAGTGAGGAGATTAGTCCTCACGGCCGCGACGGGGAGCTGAAGGTTTAAGGCCTTAGCTGCCTTCGTCAACACTACGCTGTAAGCAGAACCCGCCTCCGAAGCCACAGTCGGGGGCGACGTAAATCCAGTGTCTGGCGAGGTGTCAATACCACTGGCCTCCCCAAGCTCATATGTCCAGTCCTGATGCGACTGGCAATCACGTGCCAGAGGGTCCTCGGACCCCTCCCATTGCTCCTCGTCACATGGCTCCTGGAGACCAGGATTAACAGCCAGGGCCTCCTCGTGGAGATAGAAGTCTCCAAAGGCCGACGGAATCGGCGCCCAGCGGCGCCCCTCCGACTCCTGAGTAGGACCGTAGGAAGCATTGGGGTCGGCAACCACATCGGCTGCCGGGGACGACACCTGAAGGGACGGCGCCGGCGAGGTCGTAAGGTCGACCGGCGAGGTCCCGGAGCCGGATCCAGCGAGGTCGCGCGGCGCCGGGACCGAAGTCGCCAGCGGCGCCGGGCCCGAAGTACCCGACCCGGAAGGACCTCCAGACGGAGCCGATCGGCCCGAAGGCGCCACGGGAACCGACTGAGGAGGGAGGGCCCTCATGGCCATGAGGTACCTCTCGACCTCCTCCTGCGACGCGCCGTGCCCAGGGACCCGAAGGTGTGGGGCAGGCGGCGACGCTTGCGACTCCCGCGGAGCCGCGTGGGCGGTGTCGCCCGAGTCCCCGGCCGCATCGAGCGAGCGTCGGGGCGGGTCGGAGGACCGATGGTGTCGTTCCGACCTCTCATGCCTCTTACCTGAGGACTTGGAACCAGACGATCGGTGTCCACTTCCGGAACGTCGATGACTCCGACCTCGCGACCTGTCCCTCGACCTCCCGTGGGACCGGGACCTGGAGCGGCGCGGGCCGAGTGCCTCAGCTCGAGACGCTTGCGGGACCGCTCCCGCCTAGCCTTCGACGTCAGGGCCCGGCAGTCGACGCAGGTTCGATCGTCGTGGTCGAGGCCTAAGCACTTCAGGCACCGGCGATGGGGGTCCGTGACCGACATGAGTCGGCCGCACTTCGTACAAGGCTTGAACCCGGGCATCCCTGGCACCGATAGTCGAGACAGTCGACTAAAAGAGATCAAAAAGGATCAAAAACTTTTCAGTCAAAAAGTGACTGGGGGTAGAGCTTCTTCCGGATCTGCGCTAGCTGGCGCGGAAAAAAGAAGAACTGACGTCAGCGCGCATGGGCGCCGTCTAAGTACTCCGACGACGTCATCCCGGCGCTCACGACGCCGACGACGGACGCGGAGCCGCAGACGACGCCTACCAGCGCGCAGGGGTATTGCTACGCAAAAGTTTCCGGATCCAGTCTGACGCCTGGGGATATTCTAAGGTAAGGAATCTATCACTAACGTGTCTCTTTCAGATACCAGAAGACAACGCGCTACATGTCATTTCTGGGAAAACGACACCGGCGCACCGCAGTTGTGTAAATCGGTGACACAGAACAGACGCTGCGTTTTGGATAGTGATACGATCTTGGAGGTAAGCGTTGCTTCACAACGGACGCTACAACAGTTTTTAGAGTGTATCCCCCATGGATTTTAGCGCCAATGCTCACACAACTTTTTCCATCATTTCACAGGTCCTTGATTTACTCTCGGCTCCCCGCAAGCCCCGCTTCCACACAAGTTTATAAAGTACGCTTTCCTTCCACCTGAATTTACCAGACCTAAAACAAAAACCTTACATCTTTTCGCTTATCAAGCTCCCCTGTTCATTTCCCCCACAGACCATTCAATTTAATAAACTACCAGAAGCTATGTAAGTATGACTGGGTGTTTTGTTGTAAACAATTAATTGGCTGCATAAACAGGTCGATTGATTGGCTGTATTTCTTCATTATTCCATTGCAGTGGTCAACGTCCGGTTTTCTTCTTAAAAAGGGCACACTCCTTGTTAAGGTAAGAGGCAACACCAGTAAGGGGCTACTAGTGCTTTCCACCAATTTTCACATTTATTGATAGCGATCTCATATCTCTTCCCTACAGCTTTGAGGTCCTGATGAGAACCCCCTCACCAGTTAGGGGTTCGAAACGCGTAGACCGTTTTTCTACACCTTAAGAGCATAATTGAGAAGACCATTATCATTTATGGTTAAAAATCGTTAATTCAAACAAACAATTTTCTTTGGTGTATTCAATTGTGTTTTGTGACATTCAACTGTAAATAGTGATTCGTGTATGTATGGTTTGTGTGAGAGTGTGAGATTGGAGTGCTGATGTTGATCAACAACGTATGAAAGTTTTTCCACTATTGTGTATTTTATGAAAATGTCATTTTTATTAATTGTGTTTTGTGTATTGTCTCTGCTTTTCATATTTGTGTATTTTGGTGAATCATAACCAACAAAAACTTTGAAAAAATTGTATGAAAAATAAAAGAGAGTCAGACTGACACTGTCAAAACTCACACCTAGTTCAATTCTTGTGGAAACCAAAGGTCCTTTATAAATAAGCAGTTACAGTATTGGCATTTGTTTAGCTGTTTTTGCTATTAAACTTAAAGCATCTAAGATTCAGACTGAAATTTTCCAAAAAGAAACTGATGTCAATAATGCTTTATTGTTCCCCGCGGAGGGATCCTCAATGTTTGGGAGGCGACTGACTTGACGGACATAGAACCCCAGTGGTTGGGCCTATGGTGCCTCCTTATTAAAAGTTCCATAGCACAGCACTGGGGCTCTCCTGACCGCCCGCTTGTGATAAGATGGGTGGCAGAGATGGACAGGGCTATGTTGGCCGAGAAAACTGTGTATAAACTCAGAGGTTGCCATAAAAAGTGGGACAAGAAGTGGGGGCCGTGGAATGTGTACAGAGGCGAGATCTGCAGTTCTCCTACTGCAGACATGGCGATGGATAGGGCGAGATCTGCCCCCTAGGGATCTTTCGAATTAGGCATACATGTGGCTGAATTGTATTCCATTTTTTGTCCCTGTGTATTCGTATATTGTTTGATATCTTTAGTTGTCATGGTGATATTTGGGGCGAAGGTTGCTCTTTAAAGATCCTCCAGCTTCAACATATATGTGGCTAAATTGTATTTTATGTCTTTTGTATCCTTTTGTCCATTTATTGCTTGATATGCTCTTTTTTTTCTTCTTAATAAAAAATGTTATTTATAAAAAAAATAAAAATAACAATGCTTTATTGTTTCAAAGCTTTCATCCTCAAAATCTCAAAAATAATCTTCCATTCTCACAGTATATGAGAATGAAAAGGATTTGCTCTGTGCCACAGGATTTGGAAAACATTTGGAATTACAACACCAAAAATATGTCGAAAGAGGTTATCCAAAAGAGGTTCTAGATAGAGCGAAAAATCGTATATCAGCCTTTGATAGAGAAAACTTACTGAAACAAAAACCTAAGAAATTGTTGGAGAGGCATGTTTTTGTCTCAAAATTCTCAACAAGTTCTTAGAGAATAAAAAACATTGTGATTCGTCACTGGAAACTAATACAAAGTGAACCCGACTTTCAAGGGATATTCATTCAAAAGACGATTTTTGCTTTTACTCGTTCAAAAAAATCTGAAAGAAATATTGATGAGTCCACCAGTGCAACAACAAGAAAAAGAGAATAAAGGAATTAGAAGATGTGCTAATTGTGTTCATTGTCACAATGTAATAGTTGGTGCAACATTACATCATCCGCAGACTGGAAAAACCATTTCACTACACCATGATTCTGATTGTAATTCTAGTAATCTTATTTACTACATAAAATGCCCATGCGGGAAATTATATGTAGGAAAGACTGAGTGCAAACTGAAAATTCGTATATCAGAGCATAAGAGCACAATTCGAAATAAAAACATTAAAAGCAATTTAGCTAAACATTGGATTGAGGTGAAACACAACATTGCCGATATTCAGTTTTCAGTACTAGAAAAAACAAAATTACACGAAGGCATGGATCTAACCAGATCTCTGCTTCAAAGGGAGATCTACTGGATCAAACGTTTAGAAACGCAGGAACCCAGGGGTCTTAATGAGAAAATTGATTATATATGCTTTTTGTAAAGTATTTGGAAATTAGTAATGTGGTACTAGGATTGGTATTGACAAGTGAAGTTTTTGTAATGTTTATCATTGTAGAACGGGCAACGAAATTCTGATTTGTTATTATAATTTTCTAATTTTGGATTTTATTTTATTTCTTTTATTTTGTGCACTCTTCACTGATTATTGAAGGATTTAGGAGGATTCTTTGTGTGAGGCAGAATCGGTCGATCTATGCAGGTGAAGTTTCGGAGTTGTTGATCATTGTAAGATGGCGTCCATGTTGTAAGTCGTTGTAGGAGAGTAGGGTCTGCTTCCTATGGTCACCCCCACATTTTGCTCAGATATACTGGTTTCTCGACTTTAGTGTGGCTGTGTGCCGGCTAGTCAGACCCACAGCCCAGCTGTTCTCTCTCTAAATTAATACCATGTACTTTAGGTACATACCTAATTGGGTATTGGGTCACCTTTGTGAGCCCATGTATAGTGTACCATAGGTACCAAGGGCATAGGTGCAGCCAAGGCCTACCAGGGGCTGCAGCATGTATTATGTCACCCCTGGCTGGCCTCCACATGGACACAACTGGCTGATCACTCAGCTGGGGCAAGGTCGTGTTATCACCCCTGGCTTAGGTATAGTATCCCTAAACCTACCATTACATATAGACACATATATACCTATGAGTCACTCCTATGGCAGGCCTTGACAATCCTGAAGGCAGAGTGCTTGGTTTTATGTGAGATGGTACTCTAACATGAGCTGAGCCTGTCTGCAGCTTTCGGAACCATGTCCGTATAGCTGTTCTATGATATAGCCATACCATATACTCTTAAGTGCATTATAATCCTCACGGTTAATGCTAACTTTGGTTTGACTTTATCAAAACATGTCGGGTAAGGGGTCATACGCTCTGGAACACTACCCCCTCGCCAGTTCTGGCGATGGGGGTAGCATTCTACCCTTCTAGAGGGAGAAGACATGTAGTTGTAGCTTTACCCGGTTAAAGTTAAACAGAGCCTCAGCATCACAAAATGGATGCTGCTGCTGCCACAGACAAAAGTCTGACCACATGCAGCTGGGAGCCCTTCCAGGGAGGAAAGCCTAGACTTTTAGGTTTCCTGCCTTGGGAGGTGCTAGCACCTCCCCAGACAGGCTATAGTGTATAGGGGCAGGGTGGGTTGAATGAAATGACACTACCTGGGGCACACAAGGTGCTCCATGCATAGCCCGGTTCAAACCAGTTGCTGGAGCACTCCAGCCCCAGCTCTGGCGCGAAACTGGACAAAGGGAAAGGGGTGTAACCACCCCCTTCCCATGTTCCACCCATCGGAGGGTCCTAGCAGGTAATCCAGCCCCTTAGATTGGTATAAAACTAGGAGCTGAGTCTAGAGACTCTAGATTATCCTGAACTGAAACTCTGAAACAAAACTCTGGACCTTCGACATTCTTCTGCAACTAGAAGACTGAAGAATCTCCCTTGTGGTCAAGGAGTGACCACCCTGTGCAAACAGGCACCATCAGTGACTTGCCTGTTTGCTTTGTCGACGCTCCCGCCGGAGTCCGAAGACTTAGCGATGCAGCCTCTGGACTTCCAGACTTCTCTGACCCCAACCCACATCCACAACAAAGCTGAGACCCGTGGCGGACACGAGAGACGTGGGACTGGACTACCTGCAGTACATGCTTTTTGCTAACTGTGCAGCTTTAGACGCGTCCTCGAAGTTTTGCATTGGACCCTGAGAAGTCCAAACCCCGAGCCGTTAGTGCACCGAAGCTCAGTCCTCCACACTCCACGAGTGCCGCGTGGGGCCTGCTCTTGCATTTCTCCTCAACGCGTCTTTACGGTTGCTAGCCCGCTGGCTAGTAGCTCTCCTGAAGACATCTTTACGAAACACCGATTGCCTGGCTGCTCCAGGCTTGCTCCTGCTTTCCTGTAAAGGGGAAGCTCCCCAGACCTTGCTGGTCTGAACGGAAGTCGATCTTCCCTTTCTGCGTGGGTTGCCTTTGCCAAGGCTTGTTGACTCCAAACCGGAAGCCGACATCGCCAACAGCGAGATCCTTCGTGGGACAGTCTGTATCCAGCTCCTGGTTGTCGTCGACACCTCCTGGTCCACGTGGCTGCAGAGACAAGCTTCACTTCTTCACCTGTTTGCAGCTCGACATCGCCTGGTTCCTTCCTGGTCACTGGCTAGTGACCCAGACTATCCACTCTGCTTTCAGGTTCTTCACTGCTTCGATCCACCCTTGGATCCAACCGGACATCTTCCTCCTGGTCGCCTGCAGCATCTTTGTGCAGTTCTTCATAGAATTTGACGACAAAACCAGACATGAAAGAACACCTATGCACCCGGCTTCCCTGGGTGAGGTAACTCGAGTATTCCGGTGCTCCCGTGGGTAATATCTATCCAAGTGTCCTACTTTACCTGGGTTTTCCCGTAGTCCACCCGGAAGTGTCAGAAATCAACTACTTTGTTAACTTTAAGTTCCCATTGAAAGTCTATGAGAACCGGCGTGTATGTTTAGTCACTGCACACGCATCCTGTGAGACTCCTACTTCCTAACCTGTGGTTGTTCAGTGTAGTCCCAGCGATTCCCTAGGCCCTGGGTCTATTCACCTGTTCTGAAGTGGTTCTTATACCACTTACTTAGTATATGGTTCATGAGGCCCCTAGGGCAGAATTTTATTTGTGCAACTTATAGTATGCTTATTGAGTCACTTGTGCTGTATCTCGAACTCTGACCTCATAAAGAGTGCAGAGGGGTTGTGTTAGTAATAAAAACATATATATTTGATATATATCTTGTGTGGTGTCCTTTCATTTGATATTCAAGGCGTTATTATTGGTAAAACAATTGGCTTCACATGCTCTCTGAAGTATTAGCCTAAGACTGCTTTGTCCATACTACCACTAGGATAGCTGGTCTATAAGGTTGACTTTACAACTATCACCATAAGGGTTGTTTGGACTTATACAGGGTGCCCACTAGAATAGTGGACATCACATATCAGGCCAACTTCTCACAGTTGTGTCGTCCATCGTCTATGTTAATACTTAAGATTGCAAGGTGGTTCCGGTTTGACAGCCTTTAAGGTTAGTAAGCGGTTGCGAGGTGATAGAATGATGCGGGAGTCCCGGTACTTGTCAGCAGTTGAATTTACGGCGGAGAGACGGTCCTGCAGGTATGTGTGGGTTTTAGCGGGGTTAACTGAGGAAGTAGACGGGTGAAAGAGACGCCGGTTCCCAGTACATATATTCATTGCTTTCAAGGTTTACGAATGGCGAGTTTGGACAGATCTCCGATTAGTGCTAAGAGACTGGGATATGAACATTGAGGTAAGCTCACATGATGAAGGAGGGAACATAGAGGTTTGATTATGAGTTGGTGTTATTAAGACTGCCTTTCATTTTTGTCGTTTTTTCAGACGTTACGAAATTCACGGAAACGGCGTTTGAGTGAGTAATCAATGCTGTAGAGCAAGGTGTTTGTCACTGTGGGGTGAATGGTTAGGAGAGATGAAGCTCACTTTCACCATTACGATTATTTTTGTTTTTTTCATTTTGATATTTTTTCGCTCATACTAGGTGATACACTGGTGTGAACTTTGAATCAAATTAAGCAAATATTGTGACCCATGGTAATGTTAATGCTTTACAAACTATAGAATGTAATACCTATAACAAATGTCATAGTAAATAAAAAAAATTGTTTCGTTTTCAGGCTCGAAATGCATTGGGCATTTTCTGGAATCAAAAAAGATTGATGCTAACATTGCTAATATTGTTTTTTTACTGTTCAAAAAGTTGAACTACAGTAAATGTTGATGTGACTATTGTAACACAAGGATAAAGCTAGAATTGAAGCTTTTCTGTTTTAGTGTATTATATTTTTGTCGTTGAAAATCTTAGAAGTGAAACATCTTCAGGCTTTGTTTAAATATGAATGTTAAACAATGTTTTGGATTAAAAAAAAATTGTGATGTAAAAAATACATTAGTAACAGTGCACAGAGGTCGAGTGAGATGAACTTGAGGTAGGAAGTTTTCAGAGTAGGCACGGTTTAGGGCAAACGTGCTACCTCTGCAGCACGCTTGGTTTAAATAGGAAGATTTTTTTTTTAAGTAAGAAAATAAGGGAGTGCTTCTCCATTTATTTAAACAGGCTGAAGGTACCTCCATGGTCAGGGTGTAGTGTAGGGGAAAGGTAGGACATGTAGTGGCGTATTTTGCTTGTCCTGATAGTGAAATACTGTACTATTCCTTTTCTGTCTTAGGCAGTGAAAGGAATGAACTGAACTTTCTGCAACTTATTGCCAGAGCTTCTACAAGGGCTTGAGGTGGAGCTAGCCTCCTGTTGGAAGTCTCAGGAACATCAAAGATTTCAAGTGTATCTGCCAACAGCACTGGGAACTCTATGTATCATGCTGCAACAGAAGAAAAACTACAATGATGCCATCAACTGTGTCGCTGCTGGCTCCGTGACCTGAAGGCACCGCAGAGAGCATCGCCCCACAACCCTGGTCTTCCAGACATCACCGCCTGATGCCATCACAGAGCTGCTGCTTGCACCGTGACCTGTGGGCACCACATTTCGCAGCCGTGGTATCACCACCGCCGCCACGTCACGCTGACATTTACGCCGCTGCCAGCACTGTGGCCACCACTCGTGAGATACAAGAAGAACAAAAGTTACTTACCTGTAAACTGTGGTTCTCCAGTATTGGTGTCTTTCATAGATTCACATGCTTGAATAATTCCCCGATGTCGAAGTGGGAGTCCCACGGTACATAAAATAGTAGTAATATATGACAGAGTCAACATTAGTATTGATAAACATTGTATCGGAAGGATAAAGTGTTTCTATTTTTAGCAACACCAGAAAAGGAGGTATTGCATTACAGGGTATACATATATAATATTAGATGTATTGATTTATATAATACTATATTTTTGATATTTATATTTATTTGTAAATACTGGAAATGTATATATGTATATATGATAAGAAATATATTTTTTTTGATTACCCCTGATGTGACCCAATGAAATGGACACTATGTCCTCTATGCATTCTAATTGAACTTCCAGATACACAAATGTACAATAATGCTATGTTCACTTTAAGACCATGGAGGCTCAGCCTTTCACGCATTTTTTGTTGACATAAATACCCTCCTTTGTTTCATTGACACGTCATGTGATCAAGCCTCGGCTTAGAGGCGAAACGCGTCATAGCGGATGGCTGGCTGCAAGATTGCACAATAAAGCACTGAGATTTGCACAAATTATTCGGCTTACTCTGAGTTGTTTTCTTTCCGTGGGAGGAAGATTTGGAAAGACGGTTCCCGTTATGTGTGTGTGTGTGTGTGTATATATATATATATATATATATATATATATATATATATATATATGTATATATATATAACATCATAAATATACATATACATATAAATATATAATAAATATAAATGAGAAATGTAAAAGTACCATAGAACAACATAGGCCCATAGAAGCCTAAAGGGAGAATTCACTTTAGTAACATATCCATGTCATTATAATGGTCCACATTCCAGCCAATCAGGCTGCAGCACCCTCTATAGCCTTCTCCTCAGAAGCTCAAGCCCTCAGATTTTTGTAGCACCAAAGTGACCAAGAGTGCATGAGGAGAAGAGAGCCTCTGAGGGGAGGAAGGGTGGGTCGCATGTGAATCTATGAAAGACACCAATACTGGAGAACCACAGTTTAAAGGTAAGTAACTTTTGCTCTTTTAGGGTATCTTTCATAGATTCACATGCTTGAATAAGAATAGAAAGCAGTACGCCAACACATGAGAGTCATAAAAGGCAATAAGACAAACGAACAAGTTACTTACCTTCGGTAACGATATATCTGTAGAAACAGTAGTTAGTATTAGTATTAGTAAGTAACTTGTTCACCTGAAAGAAACAGGTTAGTATTAGATTCCTTACCTTAGAATAGATACCTCAGTAATACCAACCCCGGTGCTGGGTCTGCGAACCAATAATCACACCAGAAAGTCCTGGAGGACGGAATGGCCAAAGAAGCCATCCCTCCGGACTTGGCTGTCCAGGTAGTAGTGTCTCACAAACGTGTGCAGCGAGGCCCACGTAGCTGCCTGACAAATGTCCTGCAAGGGGACTCCCTGACCCAGTGGCCAAACGCAACTTACAGATAACGACAAAAGTGTGAACCCAGAAACAAAGATAGAGAGAAGTGTCTACACTAAACCGGAGACACGTGCAGGTATGTCTAAGAGGGGCTTGAGCAGCTCGGCTACTTAGCTTATCGCACCTACAAATGGTGATGATATGTCTCACTTGCATTGTAGGTAGCACTATAGAAGAATGATCGAGCAATAAATGACCCTGTGGACCAGCGACAAGCTGGAGAACAGGTAAAACTTAGTGACAATAAAAAACCTAAGGGAGAGCTACTAGGAAGGATAGAGAACTAACACAAAGTTGTTCTTATGTATATTTCACAGACAAACACAAAAGACACAGCCCTGAAGAGAACCCGAAAAATGATGTCATTGGCTTTGAAACGCATCGGCATATTAAAAGAGACTGACACTAAATGTCTAGTAGACCAATGAATTTATTTGTGGTCTTTTGAATCTCTTTTTTCACATTAATTTGCGGTTGATTGAATATCTAGTTTAACGTGACGTAGCCCTGTTGTCGGTGTCATTAAAAGACACCTCACAAAGATCAGTTGTTTGCTGGTGAAAATTGGATATAAATTGTACATTGTATATAGATGTATTGTGGAATTGTATTGTATTTATGTGTATAGTGTTTTTCTCATACATGGATAAAAATCAAAATAATGAAAAAATAATAAAAACACAGAGGTATGAATAAAGGGTACCTAACAAACTAAAATAATACTAGTTTGTTTCACTCAATTTTGAGGTAAAAAGAAATGTGTAGTTGGTAATTTTGTATATTATTGAGCATTTGATGGTCCAACCAGCTGCATGTCCCAAGACCTAACTCCTTAATTTAACAAAACATCCTTGGAAATTCCAACGCGCAGAACTGATGACATTGCGCGTTCTTTCTGTGGCGAATAGATCTAACCAAGGCTCTCCTCACTGCAGAAAGAGACTTTGTGCCACGTCCGAGTTCTTTCGCCATTTGTGCTCCATCATGCACCGGTGGCTGGGTTTGTCCGCCATGGCGTTCAGAGAACCTGCCAGGTGTTGAACCACCAGGGTCACGCCCTGATGTTCCAGCCACTGCCAGAGCCGCAGAGCCTCTTGGCATGCGGTCCACGAACCCACCCCGCCCTGTTTGTTGCAGTACCACATGGCGGTGGTGTTGTCCGTGAACACCTGCACTACACCCCCCCTGACAGAGGGGAGGAATGCCTTCAGTGCTAGACGAATCGCCCTCAGCTCCAAAAGGTTGATATGGAGCCGGGACTCTGCCGGAGACCAGAGGCCTCTGATCTCCGCCTCTCCCATGTGGCCTCCCCAGCCCTGGAGGGACGCGTCCGTCACAACCACGTGCTCTGGTTGGGGAAGGGAGAGGGATCTGCCGCTGACCCAATCGCGGTTCGTGAGCCACCACTGCAGCTGTCTCGCAGTGCCCTCTGAGATCAGGACATGGTCGGACAGGTTGCCCTGATGCTGGGCCCACTGAAACTTCAGGTCCCACTGCAGAGCCCGCATCCGCCACCGGGCGTGATGCACCATAGGGATACAGGAGGCCATCAGCCCCAGAAGCCGCAGCGTCAACCTGACTGCTGAAAGATCGGAATCAGAGCCTGTATATCCTGAACCCGCTGTTTGGGTGGATAAACCCAAAACTGCGGTCGAGAACCGCTCCGATGAAGAGGAGCTTCTGAGAGGGGCACAGGTGTGACTTCGGCACATTGATGGAAAACCCCAGCTGGTGCAGGAGGTCTGCCGTTGTCTGGAGGTGGCGGACGACTGTCTGGGGCGAGCCTGCCTTCAACAACCAGTCGTCGAGGTAGGGGAAGACTGAAACCCCTAACCTGCGCAGATGAGCTGCGACCACCGCCATCACCTTCGTGAACACCCGTGGGGCGCTGGAAAGGCCGAAGGGGAGCACGGTAAACTGAAAGTGCTCGTGGCCTACCGTGAACCGCAGGTAGCGCCGGTGGGCCGGCAGGACGGGAATGTGGAAATAAGCATCCTGCAAGTCCAACGCTACCATCCAGTCTCCTGGGTCCAGGGCAGCTAGGACCTGAGCCAGTGTCAGCATTTTGAACTTTTCCTTCCGGAGGAAGCCGTTGACGTTCCTTAGGTCCAAGATAGGGCGTAGGCCCCCTTTGCCCTTCTTGGGTACCAGAAAGTAGTAGGAGTAGCAACCACACCATACTTTTGGCCCAGGAACGCGCTTGATGGCCCCCTTGGCCAGATGGCCGTAACTTCCTCCTGCAGAAGTCGCAAATGATCCCCCGATAAGTGGTGGTATTGCGGTGGCATGGCATTAGGGGTCGCATGAAGGGGAGGGAGTAGCCCCTTAGGACGATTTGCAGCACCCACCTGTCCGATGTGACAGTGCGTCAGTGGTGGAGGTGATGGCGAACCCTGCCCCCCACTGGCATTACATGGGCCTGAAAGCACAGACTAGGAGGGGTTTGAGGCGGATGCTGTGGGGGAAGGTGTGGACTGACCTCGCCGATGTCCCCGACCGCCGCCACGTTGGATGTTAGTCTGCGGTGCGTGGCTGGCGGCACGTGTGGGGGTGCCCCTTCCTTGGCCACGAAAGGCACCCATTTGCTGGCGCGGGGCCGAGAGGCCCAAAGACCTGGCCGTAGCCCTGGAGTCCTTAAAGCGCTCAAGCGCATGGTCTGCCTTGTCGCCAAAAAGGCGACGGCCATCAAACGGCATGTCCATGAGGATATTCTGGACATCGGCCGAAAAGTTGGCGGACTTCAACCAGGCGTGGCGACAAAGCACCACCGTCGTTGCAATCGCTCTGCCCAGTGATTCGGTGGTATCCAGCCCACACCGGATAGAATACTGTGCCGCATCCCGGCCTTCCACAAGGGCTTGGCCGAGTTTGGCCCGTACCTACAACGGCAGCACTTCCGCGACCGTGTCCCACAGAGAGTGGGTGTAGCGGCCCAAGAGGCATGCGGTGTTGGAAGACCGCAGTCCCTGACTCAGGGAGGAGAATACCTTCTTGCCTTACTGCTCACACCTCTTTGATTCCCTGTCCGGCGGAGCCGACGGGAATGCGGTCTGGGAATTGGAGGCCTGGATGACCAGGCTCTCAGGGGTGGGGTGGGTGGACAGGAAAAATGGGTCGCCCGGGGCCGGGCAGTGGCGTCCGTAGGAGAGTAGGGTCTGCAATCCTATGGTCGCCCCAGATTTTTGCTTTTTGCTTCACTGGTTTACGACTTTCCCTGGCTGTGGGCCTGCTAATCAGACCCACAGCCTAGCTGTAAGTCCTTGTACAGTGTACCATAGGTACCCAGGGCATAAGTGAACCCAAGGCCTACCAGGGGCTGCAGCATGTATTATGCCACCCCAGGATGGCCCTCCAAATCTGACATAACTGGCGGATCAATCAGCTGGGGCAAGATGGTGTAATCACCCTTTAGATATAGTATACCTATATCTAAACCTAAAATGGACACATATACTCCTATAAGTCACTTCTATGGCAGGCCTTAACAATCCTGGAGGCAGAGTGCTTGGAATTATGTGAGATAGTGCTCTGGCTTGAGCTGAGCCTGTCTGCTGCTTTCGGAACCAAGTCCTTCCATGATAACTCTATACCATATACTCTTAAGTGTATTATAACCTTGCGGTTATTGGTAACTTTGGCATAGCATTATCAAATCATGTCGAGTAAGGTGTCATACGATTTTGAATACAACTCCCTCGCCATTTCTGGCGACGGGGGTAGCATTCCACCCTTCTAGAGGGACAAGACATGTATGCAACTGTGAACCCCGGTTTAAGTTAACTCGAGCCTCAGCATCACAAAATAGCTGCCACCACAGACACAAGTCTGACCTCCTGCTGTTGGGAGTCCTTCTTGCGAGGGAGGCTTTGACAAAGGGTTTCCTGCCTTGGGAGGTGCTAGCACCACCCCAGACAGGATTTTGTGTATTAGGTAGGACAGGCCTGAAAGGAATGAGACATGCCTAGGGCACACAAGGTGCCCTATGCATACACCGGTTCAAGCCAGTTGCTGGGGCACTCCAGCCTCACCTCTGGCGCGAAACCGGACAAAGGATAGGGGATGTAACCACCCCCCTTCCTGGTCCCACCCATAGCAGGGACCTAGTCATAGTACAACCCCCTTTAGGAGAATATAGGTAGGAGCTGGTCCCATTCCAAATTAGATTATCCTGATTTGATACTCGACAAGAAGAAACTCTGGACTTCAACGCTCTGTTCCACAGAAGACTGAAGAAATCTCCCTTGTGGTCAAGGAGTGTCCACCCTGCATCTGCAGACACCATCAAGCGTCCTAGCGGTTCACTTTGTCGTCTTCCCGAGTGGATCCAGACTTCAGAGCCCAACGAGACCCGGATTCCCAGACCTCTCCGACCTCTACCTACATCTGCAGCACAGCTGAGATCCGTGGGTGCGACGAGACACGTGGGACCGGCCATCTTGGAGAAACTGCACTTCGCTTCCAGCACAACTTCAGAGGCATCCTCGACAAAGTGCTTAGGGGATTGAGAAGCCCCAGCCCCGAGCAGCTCCTGCACAGAATATCAGCCCTCCAGCCTCCACGAGATCTGCATGGGGCCCTTTTGCTTGATTGCTGCTCGACGCGTTGTCTGGTCACTTGGCGGCTGGCTAGTGGCCTCCTAGACGACGATCCTTGAAATCCATACCGCTGGTCTGGTTGCCCCAGACTGGCCCCTGCTTCCCCGCAAAGGAGAAGCACCCCGGACCCTCCTGGTCCGCACCAGACGAGTTTTCCACTCACCGCGTGGGTTGCCTTTGCCAAGGCCTGTTGACGCCGAATCCGGATCCAACACTGCCGACAGCGAGAGCCTGCGTGGGACAGCTTGTGCCTCCATCCTGGTCGTCGAAGACACCACCTGGTCCATGTGGCTGCAGAGTCAAGCGTCCACTCTTCACCTGATCGCGACAACAGCATCTGGTTCCTTCCTGGTTCCACCCCAGTCACTGGCTAGTGACTGAACATTGTCCCCTCTGCTTTCAGGTCTTCATCTTCCTCGATCCACCCTTGGGTCGCTCCGGACATCTTCCTTCTGGCCGCCTGCAGCATCTTTTCTTCCAGGCTCCATAGACTTCAGTGCGGAAACCCGACACACTTTGACACCTATGCACCCGCAGCCCGTGGGTGAGGCAACAAGGGCATTTCGGTGCTCAAGGGTAGATTGACTCTCCTAGTGTCCAGATTCCCAGTCGTTTTAGTCCTAGCTAGTCGGAACTGTCTAATACTTAGCTTTTCGTAATTTGCATCTCGCGTGTGAGTTCACACTCTGCACCCGTGTCCCGTGGGCCTCCTATTACTTACCTCAGGTCAGGATAGTGTAGTCTTAGCGATCCTACAGCCTCTGGACAGCTCCATTCCTTCTATCGATTTCCTTATACCATTTACTTAGTATATGGTTTGTCGTGCCCCTAGGGCACCATTGTAATTTGTGCAACTTATCGTATTTTTCTTAAGAGTCTTGTCATGTGCTTAGCCCTCTGATCTCAAAGAGTTCAGGAGGTGTTTGTTAGTTAATAAATATCTTGTTTATTTTCATAACTACCTGTGTGGTGTCCTTTCATTTGGTATTCGAGGGGTCATATGTGGTAAAACAGCTGGCTTCACATGCCAAAAGAGTTTAGCCTAAGACTGCTTTGTCCATACTACCATTAGGATAGCTGGTCTATAAGTTTGACTTACAACCAATCACCATAAGGGTTGTTTGGACTGATACAAGGTGATCACTAGAACTAGTGAGCATCATATATCAGGCCAACTTCTTACAGCGTCTGGCCACGTTCCTATCTACAGGCGAACCTGTAGCGGGCCTGGACCAAGTGCCCAAAAGAACGTCAGTCAAGGCCTCATTAAACGGCAGAAGAGGCTCGGCCGAGCTTGACTGCGGTTTAAGGACCTCAGTGAGGAGGTTAGTCCTCACGACCGCGACGGGGAGCTCAAGGCCCAAGGCCTTGGCCGCCCGCGTCAGCACCACACTGTAGGTTGCCCCCTCCTCCGAAGCCACGGTAAGAGGCGAGACAAAACCAGTGTCTGGCGAGCTGTCCAGACCACTAGCATCCCCAAGTTCACCTGTCCAGTCCTCCTGGGACTGACACTCACGTGTCAGAGGGTCTTCAGACCCCTCCCAATACTCCTCATCACCCATCCCCTGATAATCAGGGTTGTCAAAAGATGGGGCCGGCTCGTTGAAGTAAAACTCCCCAAGCGGCGTCGAAAGCGGCGCCCAGCGGCGCCGTTCCGACACTGGAACCGGATCGAGGACGGCACCGGGGGTGACACCTGGGGGACCGGCGCCGGTGAGGTCATGAGGTCAACTGGCAACGACCCGGATCCAGTGGGGCCCTGCGGTGCCGGGCCCGAAGGCGCCGGTGGCGTCGGGGCCGAGGCACCCAACGGCGTTGGGCCCGAAGGCGCCGCGGAGCCCGTTGGAGGAGCGAGGGACCTCATGGCCATGAGGAAGCGCTCGATCTCCTCCAGCGCAGCGTGCTGCCCAGGGACCGGAGGGTGTGGGGCAGGCCACGACGCCTGCTACTCCGACGGAGCCGCGTGGGCGGTGTCACCCGGCCGCGCTGGGGGGAGTCGGAAGAGTGATGACGTCTCTTCGACTTCTTGTACTTACCTGACGACTTGGACCCGGAGGAGTGATGTAGACTCCCGAAGCTCTGATGGCTCCGACCCCGTGACCGGTCCCTCGACCTCCGTCCGGACCGGGACCTCTTGCGGCACGGGGCCGACTGCCGGAGTTCCAGCCGCTGGCGGGACCGCTCCCGCCTAGCTTTCAAAGTCAGGGCCCGACAGTCGGAGCAGGTCTTGTTGTCGTGGTAGACGCCGAGACAGTGGAGACACCGACGGTGAGGGACGGACCGACATCAGTCGGTCGCAATCCTCACAAGGCTTGAAACCTGGCATCCCTATCGGCACTGTCCTGAGTTGAAGACTCAAGATAAATGATCAAAAGGGATCGTAAAAAGTTTAGTCAAAAAATGACTAAGGTACCACTTTTTCCAGATCTGCGCTGCTGGCGCAGAAAAAAGAAGAACTGACGTCAGCACGCGGAGGCGGCGTCCAAGTACTCCGACGATGTCATCACGGTGCCCACGACGCCGACGACGGATGCGGAGCCGCAGACGACGCCTACCGACGCGCAAGGGTACTGCTACGCAAAATTTCCGGATCCAGTCTGACGCCTGGGGATATTCTAAGGTAAGGAATCTAATACTAACCTGTTTCTTTCAGATGCAAGCAAATAAATGCACATATGAACATTGCATATATAGGAAAGAAGCTTTTATGACAGCAGGCGGGAAGCCCTTAAAGAACTGACAAATGATCCGAGATGAGTACAGGGATGTGGAACCATCGTGGCGAAAGCAGGAAATCACGGCCAAGAAGACTTTAAGTGTGTAATGCGAAAGTCCTGACTTTGCCAAAAGGAGAAAAAAAGGCAGGATTTGCTCAGGTGTGGCGAGCAGAGGATCGACGTTCTCCTTGTGGCACCAAACACAAAACCGTTTCCATTTCAGTTTATAGGTGTTGACTGTGAAAGGAGCGCATGCATGAGCAAGCACCTCTCTGCACTCAGGAGCAATATTCAGATGTGCAAACTCATTGTGCTAAGGTTCCAAGCGTGAAGCTGGAGAGAAGCTGGATCCGTGTGGCAAATCTGGCCCTGGCTCATGGTGAGAAGATGAGGCAGGGGACGAAGAAGAATCGGATCGCACTGGGAACACAGAAGAAGATCCGTGAACCACGGGCGACGCGGCCACCTGGGCGCAATCAATAGGATGTGACACGGTGTAAGTCTCATCTTGTGCAGTAGGCGTGGTATCAGAGGGATCGCCGGAAAAGTGTAAGCGAATTTGTTAGACCAGTTGATCGAAAACGCATTCCCGCTCGATCCGTTGTGGGGATGCTTTCTTGCGAAGCTTAGGCGTTTGCAGTTGAGGGGAGTCGCAAACCGATCCAGCTCCGGCTGGCCACACAAGCGAAACACATACTCCAGAGTCGGTTGATGGAGTTCCCAGTCGTGATTGTTCGTAGTAGATCTACTGAGAGAGTCTGCAAGGGCGTTGGAGGCACCCGGTACGTGAACTGCTGTTAGCTGGACTCGAAGGTGAATCGCCCATTCCCAGATCTGTTGTGCCTGTCTGGATAGAAGAAGAGATCTGGTACCCCCTTGCTTGTTGAGGTAGTGCATACTGGTGGTGTTGTCTGTACGCACCAGCAGTGACTCCCCTTCCACCAGCAGCCGGAAAGAATTTAGGGCGAGAAAGAAAGCCAAGAGTTCCATGCGATTTATGTGCCATTTGCATTGATCTGCCGTCCATTTGCCTTTGACTGACAACCCTTCGAGATGTGCACCCCAACCCTCTAAGGAAGCGTCCTTCGTAAGGATAAGCGTGGGGTCTGTGTCCTGGAACGGCCGGCCAGTTGCGATGTTTGGAAGGTGAGCCCACCATTCCAATGCGACCTGAATGCGGGGGGGTCAGGCAGACTTTGTCGTTGAATGACCCTGAGACTTGCCGCCATTGTTTGTCCAACTCCTCTTGGAGGACTCTCATGTGTAGCCTGCACTTGGGGATGAGCTGTATGCAGGACGATGCCATGCCCAGAAAAGATTTTAACATCCGGACAGAAGCGGACCCTATTGAGCGTAGAAGAGCCACCATTTTGATAATGTGATCTTGGCGCTCCTGCGAAACAAACACCTTCGCCAGACGAGAGTCTATTAATGCCCCATGAAAGATCCTTTGTTGTGCTGGACGAACATGCGATTTCTCGTGGTTGATGGAAAGACCCAAGGCTTGAAAGACGGATAGGCAAGTCTGAGTGTGTTGTCTTGCTGCAAGGAAGATTTGGGCCTTTATCAAGCAGTCGTCTAAATAAGGGTAGAACTGTATGCCCTGTAGGCGTAGAAAAGCCGCAACCAGAACCATGATCTTTGTGAAGACTCTCGGAGCGGAACGAAGGCCGAAAGGTAAAACATTGAATTGGAAGTGTTTCGATCCCACTGTGAAACGAAGGCACTTCCTGTGTCTGTGATGGATTGGCACATGAAAGTATGCATCTTGGATGTCGATTGTGGAGAGGAACTCTCCGGGATTCAGGAACTGTAAAATTTCCAGCAAGGTCAGCATCTTAAATGTTTGGGACTTGATGAACTTGTTGAGGGCTCGGAGGTATAAGATAGGGCGCCACTCTCCTGATTTTTTCCTGATAAGGAAAAAGCGTGAATAAAAGCCCTTGCCTCATAACTGCGACTTGCGCAAACAGTTCCTTCAAATGTGCTGGGGGAGGGCCAGAGGGTGGGAGGAAATTTTAAAAATTCGAGAACGTGGCCTTTTAAGATGACATCCAAGACCCAACGATCTGAAGTTATTTTTGACCAATTGTAGAAGTGTTGGGAGATTCGACCTCCAATTTTCAGAGCAGGAGAACACTTGATCCGTGGAAAGTCACTATTTTTTAGAGGTAGCACCTCCTCTGTAGGTGGTTTTCCTTCTATAAGGCGTGGAATCGGATTGCCTATTCTGAGTTTGATAGGAGTAGCGCTGCTTGTTTTCACCATAGGAGTGGTACTGGGAGGAGCCACGAAAATAGGAGGAAGTACCTCTGCCACGTACTCCACGAAAGGGCCGCTTCCGGTACTGGAGAGTTACCAGGGCACGAGCAGTGTCCGTGTCTTTCTTGATGGACTCTATGGCGTCGTCCACATGCTTGCCGAAAAGGGACTCTCCATCAAAAGGCAAATCGAGCACTCTTGCCTGCACTTCAGGCCGAAAAGCAGTCGCCTTAAGCCAGCCCTGCCTCCTTAAGACTGCAGTACCTGCGAGCTGTCTGAAACCCGTAGAGGAAATATCAATGGCACAGTCTATAATTTCAGAGGATATTTTCTCTCCCTCTTGCACGATCTTATGGGCTTCTGCCCTGGAGGATTCCGGAAGAAGGTCAACCAAAGCCGTGATCTCTGACCACATCTGACGGTCGTATCGCCCAAGAATGGCTAAGGAGTTTGCAGCCCTGACCGTCGCACAAGTTACTACTTGTGTAACGATATATCTGTAAGAAACATTAGTTAGTGATAGATTCCTTACCTTAGAATATCCCCAGGCGTCAGACTGGATCCGGAAATTTTTGCGTAGCAATACCCCTGCGCGTCGGTAGGCGTCGTCTGCGGCTCCGCGTCCGGTGTCGTTAGCGCCGGAATGAAGTCGTCGGAGTACTTAGACGTCGCCCATGCGCGCTGACGTCAGTTCTGAAACACAGCTTTTCCGCGCCAGATGCGCAGAGCCAAGATAGAAGCAACACTGGTGCCATGAAACTAGGGCCCTGAAAGGGGATGACCGTAACCCTAGATATCAGTTCGCAGAACGGGGAGGATGGGTGGGTCAGTAAGGAATCTATCACTAACTAATGTCTCTTACAGATATATCGTTACACAAGTAGTAACTTGTGCATCTGAAAGAGACACGTTAGTGATAGATTCCTTACCTTAGAATAGATACCCCAGCAATACCAACCCTGGTGGTGGGTCTGCGAACCAATATCACACCAGAAGGTCCTGGAGGACGGAACGGCCAAAGACAAAGAAGCCATCCCTCCGGACTTGACTGTCCAGGCAGTAGTGTCTTGCGAACGTGTGCAGCGAGGCCCACGTAGCTGCCTGGCAAATGTCCTGTAAGGGAACTCCTCGGCCCAAGGCAGTTGTTGTTGCCGTGGCTCGAGTGGAATGAGCCCGTAATCCAGCAGGGGGCACCTTTTTGGCCGAAGAGGCAGACGAATCGGGGGATCGACTGACATGCTGAGTAGCTCGGGATACCAGTATCTTTGTGCCCAGTCCGAAGCCACAAGGATAACCTTAGCCCGGTCACGCCTGATCTTCTTCAGCACTCTGGGCAGAAGTGGAATAGGCGGAAAGGCGTACAATAGACCGCAACTCCACTCGCGGCGAAAAGCGTATCCGAGCGAGTGCCGCCTTGGAAATTCCAACGCGCAGAACAGATGACATTGCGCGTTCTCTTCTGTGGCGAATAGATCTAACCAAGGCTCTCCCCATTGCTGAAAGAGGCCTTGCGCCACATCCAAGTTCAGACGCCATTCGTGATTCACCATGCACCGCCGGCTGAATTTGTCCGCCCTGGCATTCAGAGAGCCTGCCACGTGTTGAACCACCAGGGTCACGCCCTGATGTTCCAGCCACTGCCAGCACTGCAACTGTCTTGCAGTGCCCTCCGAGATCAAGACATGGTCAGAAAGTTGCCCTGATGCTGGGTACACAAACTTCAGGTCCCACTGCAGAGGCCGCATTTTCCACCGGGCGTGATGCACCAGAAGGATGCAGGAGGCCATCAGCCCCAGAAGCCGCAGCGTCAACCTGACCGAGACTCGCGATAACGGCTGAAAGATCGGAATCAGAGCCTGATTATCCCGAACCCGCTGTTCGGGAGGATAAACCCGAAACTGCGCAGAGTCTAGAACCGCTCAGATGAAGAGGAGCTTCTGAGAGGGACACAGGTGCGACTTCAGCACATTGATGGCGAACCCAAGCAGGTGCAGGAGGTCAGCCGTAGTCTGGAGGTAGTATTCCAAAACTAAATGCCAATACTAGCACGTAATTTCAAACCACTACTACGTGGCAGTATTGGCATTTAGTTTTGGAATACTAGTTAAGGCAGGGTTTGGCCTTACTGCCTGGGAACCCATACACAGTTTTGATTAACAGTAGTCTGGAGGTGGCTGACGACTGTCTGGGGCGAGCCCGCCTTCAACAACCAGTCGTTGAGGTAGGGGAAGACTGAAACCCCTAACCTGCACAGATGAGCTGCGACCACCGCCATCACTTTCGTGAACACCCGTGGGGCGCTGGTAAGGCCGAAGGGGAGCACAGTAAACTAAAAGTGCTCGTGGACTACCGTGAACAGCAGGTAGCGCCGTTGGGCCGGCAGGACGGGAATATGCAAATAGGCGTCCTTCAAGTCCAACGCTACCTTCCAGTCTCGCGGGTCTAGGGCAGCTAAGACCTGAGCCAAAATCAGCATCTTGAACTTCTCCTTCCGGAGGAAGCCGTTGACGTTCCGCAGGTCCAAGATAGGGCGTAGGCCCCCTTTGCCCTTCTTGGGAACCAGAAAGTAGTGGGAATAACAACCACACCCTACTTCTGGCCGAGGAATGCGTTTGATGGCTCCCTTGGCCATGAGGGCCGCAACTTCCTCTAGCAGAAGTTGCAAGTGATCCCCGACATGCGGTGGTACTGGGGTGGCATGGCTGGAGGGGTCGCCTCGAAGGGGAGGGAGTAGCCCCTTCGGACGATTTGCAGCACCCACCTGTCCGATGTGATGGTGCGCCAGTGGAGGAGGTGATGGCGAACCCTGCCCCCCACTGGCGTCAAATGGGCCAGAAAGCTCGGACTAGGAAGGCTTTGAGGCAGAAGCTGCGGGGGTAGATGTGGACTGTGCGAGAAGTTGGCCTGATATATAGTGCTCACTATTCTAGTGATCACTGTGTATCATACCAAACGACCCTTATTGATGATTGGTTGTAAGTCAACTGTAGGAGAGTAGGGTCTGCAATCCTATGATCACCCCAGATTCTTGCTTTCGGTGCTGGAGCTGCTCAGGGTTAGGGCTTCTCAAACCTCAAAGCACTCACTCGAGGATCCCTCGGCGGTCGTGCTGGGCAAGCGCCGTGCAGTCTTGAAGATGGCCGGTTCCTCGAGGTCTCGTCACATCCACGAATCTCAGCTGAGCTGACGATGTGGGTAGAAGTCAGAAGTGCCAGGGAAGCCGGGTCTCGTCGAGCTGGGCAGTCTTGATCCGGAGGAGAGACTTACAGCAAACCGCGATGCGCTTGGATGGTGCCTGCTGTGCAGGGTGGCTACTCCTTAGCCACAAGGGAGAGTCTTCTGAAAGGCTCAAGAGTTCTTTTGTGGAAAGTCATCAAGATTCGGAATTTTCTAATTTGGGAAGGGGGCCCGCTCCTATCTTTATACTAAGAAAAGGGGCTGGCACGCAACTAGGTCCTGCCCATGGGTGGGACCAGGAAGGGGGGTGGTTACACCCCTCTCCCATGCCGGACTTTCCCCAGCTCAGGGGCTGGTGTGCCCCTGGAACTGGTTCTAGCCGGCAGATGCATAG